>NC_139414.1:2400000-3000000 GCF_905368555.1 Meleagris gallopavo | reverse complement strand
AGACCATACCATAGGAAAAAGACCCAGACCAGACCAGAATGACACAATTATCTATCTCTGTTTCCTGCTCTGAGAAGCAAGACAGGGATCTGCAGGCAGGTAGATGCACCAGCACACCCCAGGCAGTCTCCCCCCACCGACACACAGTGACTAGTTTTCCACTCTATAGCCCACCACACGTTTTTCCTGCATGAATGTGTCAAACTATTTCTCAAACAAGAACACTTTGGCATTCACTGTGTTGCAGCAGGAAGGTTTGTAGCTTCACTGTGTGTTGCATAAGGTAACACCATGTATCTCTGCACCAAGCCCCCCACCTGCTTGTCACTCTCCTGAAACAGCCAGCTCTTCCCTGACACCTGAACCCTTTATCTTCTTAATGCCTGCTGCCATTTCATGAACCGTCTCATCCTCCACTCAACATCTATTTCCAAGCCTGAAAATCCCACTCCACCCACTCATTCACCCCATGAAAGTTGCTATGCATCTCTGATCACCTCTCTACACCTTTCCCACTTCTCCTCTATCATCTGAGAGGCGGGGGAGTAAAACAGCACTGAGAATCCCCAGTGTGGGCACACCACAGAAACGTACCGTGATGTAATGACTGCTTTTGTTGTTCATTTATTTCCTAACCATCTCTCCAGTGCTGCCTTACGTGCTGGTCCAGAAGCTCAGCTAACTTCCACAGCTCTCTTACATCCTTAAGATCTCGTTCCTGAGCAGAAAGAACCTAATACAGGATGTTAAGATTAAATTTGTAAGTAAACAGCACTAAATGTGACTGCCATTTTATCCAAGTTTACGAGATCCATCTGGCACTTTAGATCCACTGGGTCTTACTCTGAGAGCCTTACTTTTGTTGGTGGATGCTCTTGCTTCAGAATGATCCCAAATGACCTGCATACAGGAAGCAGAGGTGTAAGGAGTATGAGGAGTGCAACCTCCAGAACCCAGAGCTGACAACTGCTGTTAGCAAAAAATTCTTCTACATTTACTCTATTTATCCTCACTCTTATTTCATGTCACACAGCCAATTACTTGTCTGTGAAAGGGCGTGCCTGGTATTATATAGCTGTTCAGCTGAAGAACCTCTGGTAAGCAATCACATCAAAATCCCAACCGGCTGCATCGACCAGACCCCCCTTTTCTCAAGTTTTCTTGTCGCCAAAGAAATTTAACAGGGCATTACTACACCTTAAAGATCTCTGCTGGCTGATCTCTGCACAGGCTGTCCATCTGCACTGGGATCTCATCACAGAATGCATGTTTTAACTCCACAGACACCAGACAAACATTTAAACTAGGAACTCTTCCACCATAATGCCACAGATCTGGGGGGGGTGCAGAAGGTGCTTAATTCAGAAGAAGAAATCAGGCGGCCACTTCTGTTTTTTTGGCATGAGGAGCAAACTAAACAATCATCTGTGTGAACAAGGCAGACAAAGAGCCAACCTCCACCCCCGCCTCGTATTCAGGGAGACCTCTCCAGCTGATTGCAGTGGAAGCCAGATTGATTCCTGTTTCACCTGCTAGCTAGCCAGCTTCCCAAAGCACGGTTTATGAAATAAGCAGCTTACATAACTGTGTATTTTCAGCACTACATACATAAATGCTTCCTCTATCCTGTATAAGGTATTTTTGGATCTCCTAAAATGCTGCTGTGTTCTTCCAGGGCTTTGCGTTCTTCTGCTCAGAAATTGCATAATCTGATGCCATAGGAAATAAGTGATGTTGCATAATGACTCTTACATTCACTGCAGGATTTTGGTACTACATATTTCTATAGCAAAGCAGCCAGTCCTTCTCTGTGGTTCTAAATTGAGGCAGACAGTTTTTGGAAAAAAGGATGCCAGCCACTCTTGGAGGGCTGAGGGGCAGCAAAAGGGCTGGCAAAGGAGAGACCACCCTATACTATGCTGTTACGACCTGAATGTGCTGATGTAAATTAACTTTGTATGCTCATGGACTCTACGTGTGATCTTGACAATCAAATGGAAAAGGGGTTTCTAACTCTACTGTGGTGCCATGAAACCATATCTGCTGTCCCTACAGTCTCCTTCCCGTAGAATAGCCCTCCTTTTTCCCTTACCAAACAAGCACAGTGGTGTCAGGTTCATGGTTGGATCTCAGAGGTCTTTTCCAACCTTAACAATCCTATGATTCTATGATTTCCAATGTCTGATGTGGTTGCTTGCACATCTCTAGCTATGAGCATCCATCAAAGACCAGTGGTTTCATGCATACTGCTTCAACAGCCAACAGACCACTGATGCCCTCTGTCATAAGCTCTTCAAGGATGTTGTGCAGCGTCCAGCTGCCATAACAGACTAAACACTGCCTAGCCTTTACTACCACTGAATTACTACTGGAGGCCATCTTGGATCAAAATTTAGAAGTGACTTCATGCTGTATGTACCTCTTTTATCTTAATAGCTGCCTTGATGGTACAAAACACCTTTGAAAAGCCAGTCCACAGGTTTCAGGGCCGTTTCCCTCTCTCCATCCTTCAGAATTTTGCACTTTACTACCTCATTAAAGATCCACATTACATTACTAATTAACAATAACAAATTAAAGGATTTAAATTCAAATATGTCACAACTACAAAAGCCAGGAGAACTTCAGAGTTCACAGACCCCCTGATGGCTTCCCTGGCATTGCCACGTGAAGCCACTAAGATTTCCAAGTACTACCGTGGGTTGTACCTTGTAAGGGAAATTACAGAACAGGAACATTGTATTTTCCTCCAAGGAGCAGTGTTAAGATTAATTAATGTCTGAGAGATCTTTGAGGATGAAGATCAATATGTAAGTGCTATTTTCAGAAATCCTATGACTGAATCAAACTCTCACTTGAATTCATGCGAGACATCAGCCCGGTCTCAGGTAAATTCACTCACATACTTATTATTATTTTTGTAGTAGATATGAATTATTCAACATTTGCAAAGCATATTTGACATAAAAACTATACACAGCCTCCTCAGCTCTAACAGCTTATGTGATTCATACCCAGCATTAAGGTAACTAAACAGCTGCAGATGAAAACAAAACAAATACTGGGGCACATGCAGAGCTTTGGCCATCCATCACCACTACAAGTGCTGGCACCCAACAGGGAGAGCAGCACACCTGGAGGAGCAGGCAGCTCCCAGGGGAAGCAGCAGCATCAGGCTGTGCTCAGTGAGCATCACAGCGCTTCCACAAGCAAAGAGGATTATTCCTCAACAGAGCAGTGAGCACAATGGCCTGCTCAGGAGCCTCTATTAAACCCATCTTACCAACACGGCGTACGGGCTGGAGCAGCACCCAAGAGGTATGATCCTATTCTTTGGCCACAAGAGCTGTGTGTGATGGTAACACGATCAGGGCAGCACACACAACGCACAATGTCACGGGCTGCAGGATCACAGAGGAGAGTGTACAGGCCCTGTGTGCCACCTGGCATCCTGCAGGGACCTTCCAAGACTCACCCTGCTAGGTAGCTCTGACAAAGGAAGGGTATCTTCTCAGACCGTGAGGACAGAGGTCAGGTGTTCCACATGCCAGGGGTAAGCTCCCAGCCGTGCATCTTCATTACTGCTTTCGGTGTCCTTCACAAGACCTGAAGGCTGCAAAGCGATGGGCTGGGGACAGGAGAGGACAAGCATCCCAGGAGAAAAAGAAACCTCCACTCCGAGTCCTGCACTCCACAGTCCCGCTGCTGGAGGAAGCCCAGCTTCCCTCCACACCCCATGGGGGTCTGCGTCTCCTTTCTTTCCTCACAGCACCCCTCACCCTGCTCTATAAACAGCAGGGACAATATCACAGGTCTGAGAGATGATTACAGAACCACATACTTTCCACAGAAAAATCCCTTCTTGACCCAGGCCCACTCCCAATTGTCACAAGTGCCTTTAAGCCCACTCCAGCACGCAACATTTTGCTTAAGGTTGTAGACATGGGAAGAGTACAAAGGTCAAAATGAGTATTCACAAGGGAGACAGCAAGCACACACAGTGTTTCTGCTTCCAGCCCACCTTGCCATAGCAGCAGCTTCCTATCCAATCCAAAGCAGAGCATGGTTTCAGTGAAATATTTACTACCCACCCCCTTTTCCCCTGCAAGAAGCAAAAGTGATTTGCTGAAGTGTCACAGCAAGAGCATCGTTCAGGAGCTCCAGCCCCAGCACAGGACATAAGGAGAGAAAAGTAGTGTCCTAAGCAGGCCAGGGCTTGCTGAAGGGTTCAACTCCTACCTCCTTTCTGCAAACACAGAGATAGCTTTTACCTCAATTTATTCACTTTCATTCAGCGATGTGCAGAAGCAGCCCTCTGCAATCCTCCTCCGCAGCTGGGACTTCAGGTGGGAGCTCAGCAGAGCTGCTGGATGCAGACAGCTGTGGGCACTGCCTGGCCCACCCTGTCCTGCACAACAGGGCTGCAGAACCTGCACCAATATTACTCTGTTCACACTGATGTCAGACCTGTTCTTCTCTTTTATTTTTATATATAGATACAGACAGATAGATAAAAGCTTGTAAGATTCTCCCATTTTGGAAAATGTGATGACTATTTCCACAACTGAACTGCAGGAAGCCCTAAAGGAGGCACCACTTCCAAACAACTCCAGGCTCAGACACCTTCTCATATTTGCTGCCAGTCATTAAAGAAAGAACACAACAGAAAATAGTGCAAAACCTTTATCCTGTCCTCTCAGAACAGCGCCTATTTTAATAACTATCAATTGTGAAACCGCTTACCTATGAAGAGATCCTCAAACAAATCACAACTCAATTTGCTGATCCATCAGAGATAAGGCACTTACCAACTCCTTAGCACGGAATACAAAAGAGGAAGGTTAAGAAAGCAATGGGAGGAAAACGTGCCCCCATTAACACGGTACAGCAGAGCATGCTCATCAGATGCGCAGCACTGGGAGCTGCTGGCTAATTGCAGGCGTGGGGGTCACAGTGAATCCCGGCCATAGATGCAACCATCAGGCAGCAGGGGACAAAGCCAGCTCTGAGTGACAGCACTGCTCCAGCTTCAAAAGACCCAGAGGGCCCAGGAACAAAACCGGTGCAAGAGCAGGAGCAACCAGCTCCACCAAAACATCATGCGTTTGAGTTTCACAGCAGCAGTGTGCTACAGAAATGGAGCTTCAGAAGGTCGCAGCCCTAAAAATAAAAAGCCACGCAGCAAAAAGGACAGCAACAGAAACTTGCACGCCACCAACAACTTTAATTGCAGGATATCTGTGACCACACAGCAGGTGTTGAGAGAAGGGCCACACCTGCAGCCAGATCTGCTCAATCTCTCTCATTTCACTTCTGTTCTTCTCAAATATTTGTATGTATTCTCCCCCAAAATCAGCCTCACGAGTTCTTCCCGTTTCTCTTGCTGAAACAGACTGCCTATTGATAAAATCCATCTCTCCAAACATACAGACCTGATGTCATCTTTCCCCAGATCAACCTAAAATAGCCCATTTTTCATTTACCGAACAGAGCTATCTGGCTTGGTATGATTAAGATATTGCAGCACAGACACCTCCCCCCACGCTCCAAAAATAAAATTATAGAACAGCTCCAGTCATCTCATTGGGAGAAAACATGACATCATGCCCCATCCAGGTGAGCAAGACTATGACAAATCTTGCCCCCGTGAACTGATCCTTAACCCAAATGCTGCTCCCAGCTCCTGGTTTATTGGGGAAAGGAGAGAGCTCCCGGTGCCACGCAGATGGCACAAGCTGCTGCTTGCTGTAATAAAGGGAAAATTCCTAACAGGCTACTAAAAAGAAAAAGACATCTCTCCATCACTTCAGAAACGCATTTAAATTATTTACTACTGTGACACAACATAAGCAGCATTTCATTAGTCCACATGGGAAAGCATCACAATTGCCTAGAAGGGAGAAAAAAAAAAAAAAAAGGAAACAAAACAAAAACCACAATTGCCATTTCTAGTAATACTTATGACATTCCCTGCATATTCCACACATATCCATTCTCTGTCGATTTTCCCTGCTTCCCCTTTAAAAGGGGGGCACAAGAAGATAACGTGCAGAATTGTAACTGAAAAATGTCTCTCAGACAAGCAAAGGACAGGGCAGCTCCAGATCTATAATGTGGGGATGGATGAATTCAGGTTTCCCATTTCCCCATCCCTGCCCTCAGCATCATTTTTCAGCCCTATCACATCACAAATGCAACATCCATCTGTCCTTCCCAGATAAATGGCGAAACGGGAGCGCTGCCCATCAAACAGACACAAGCACACACGCTTCAAAACAGACATTTTCTCCAAATACTCACAAGGGTGAAGGTTGCCGACGTGATGCTCCATTTTCTGGTTTTAAAAAGATGGAAGGCAAAAAAAAGAAAAAAAAAAGAAAGAAAAAGAAAGAAAAAAGGGGGGGGGAAAAAAAAAAAAGGAAGCGTTGCAAAATAAAAGGAAATTCCACCCACACAATCCTGCAGCCTGCTGCAAAGGAGCACAGAAGCGTGCTGACGTCACAGATTCATGAATGGATGGAAATGGGGCTGTTTGGAGATTCGGCGGTGCTGGCTGGGGAGCAGAGGGCAGCCAATCCGCGCGGGCACCGCCGGCCACCTCCTGCCTGCCAGATCCGGGCAGCACGAGCCCAGCAGCCCCACGCCAGCAAGGCGGGGAGGGGATGCAGGGAGCAGGCTGTGCATCGCTGGGGCTGGGGGGAAAATGGCATCAGTGCTGCCATGCTGGGGAAGGAGCGGGCGAGGACATCCTCCGCTGCCTCCGAGCCGAGCTGCTGCCCCTGCGCGCGGCTCGGTGACGGCAGCGTATCGAATAGCAGCCATCTGTTCTATGAATCAAGTGCATTTAGTAATCAGAAAAGGAGTTTGTTATCTCTCGGGTTGGTGGTTGGTTTTTTTTTGTTTGTTTGTTTGTTTTTTTTTTTTTGAGGATTTCAAACCCTGGGTATTATTATTAAGATAATGAAATATAAGCATGCACTGGAAGGAAGCCGCAGGGAGAACAATAGGAGGCTTGTGTTTGATAAGTGATGCAAAGGCACCAACAAAATCAAAATAGGAGCACGGACAGAATCACGCATTCAGCTCTCCCCAAACACTCGCACAGCAGGCAGACAAGCGCCCAATGTCAGAAGTGCTCAGCACAACTCCAAGCACACCGAGTTGAAGACGTGCAGCCGAGCGCAGGGAGCAGAGGGCACAGCAGGCCTCCAGCCGCACAGCAGCCCACCGCCATCTTCATCCCATCCCACAGCCGTGCCAACGCACGTCCTCAGTTCTGCACGCCAGGTGCGAGGGCACTGCGCCATGCCGGAGGCCTGAGTGGATGGCGGTGTCCTGGTGGAGGCACCAAGAGCAGCACCAGATCACTGATGGTAGAATTATAGAATCGCTAAGGTTGGAAAAGACCTCCGAGCTCATCCAGTCCAACTGCCCACCTATCACCAATACTTCCCACTAAACCACATCCCTCAGTACTTGCGTTCTCTCTGCCCAGAGCCAAGCTCAGCCTTGGTTTTGCATCTTTGAGATAGGAGAGAAGGAGCGGGGAGACGAGCATGGCCAGGAATTAAGGCCTGAAGAAAAACCTCAGCTGCACACTGCAATTACACCATTTGGCATAGGCTGCCCAGAAAAGCATGGTGCCCCATCCCTGGAGGTGCTCAGGGCCAGGCTGGATGGGGTCCTGGGCAGCCTGAGCTGGTGGGAGGCAGCCAGCCCACAGCAAGGGTTGGGACTGGGCAAGCTATAAGGCCCCTTCCTACCCAAGCTGTTCTATGATTTCATGATCTTGGGGGGGTAACAGAACTCATCAGTGTGATTAGAACTGTTTCTGAATAATTTGTAGCTTCCAGATTTTCCATATTTCCACCGCCCATGCTCCTAGCCAGCAGGAAGCAACTGAGCCAAAATTGGATATCCTGACATTTACCCTGTGAGGCACATTTTGAGAGGATATCTGAGGCATTCCCATCTTCTTCTATGGAAACTGGGTAGCATCCCAAAATCACGGGTGCAACAAACAAAGCAGATCTGAGTTTGGAAAACGAAGACTGTGCTCCTTTCTACCCCTGATGCTAACTTCAATGGAAGGAGAACGGCCTTCCTGAAGGCTAACAGAGCCACACACACACACACACACACACAGAGTACTTACAGAGAATGCACTTACATGAGGAGATGGGTTGTTGTTTGCATGAGGTAAGACAGTAGAGTTATTTGTTGGGGTTTTTTTTTGTTTAAGTGTCTTTGACAGGGAGACAGGGGCTCAGCAGATGGCCAGGATGGCACAGACAGAAGGTAAAGCATGGAAGCCCCCTGCACACCCTCACCTTTCAGAAGTACCCAGGGTCTGGATGCAATCAATCCAACCAAAAGGCTGCTATGATATGAGTGCATCAGTGGGCTCCGAATGCAGTGGCAGCCACAATCATTTCAGCTTTGATTTGGGACTTCAGTTTTTGAATGGAGCTTTATAAAGCTGACCAGAGAAAATGAAAATTAATGTAAATCTCTCATTACCTACTTTCAAGATCAAAGAAAGCACACATTAACTTCTGCTGAGGAGATCTAATGAATGAAAACCTATTTTTTTTAAGAGCTAGAATTCATGAAAAATACATCATGAGGTTTCTACCCAGACCACACAACAGCTGCAGGTCAAGCAGTAAGACACAAAAGAAGAAGCAGTGCTGTGAAGGGAATGACATTTCCAAGGGATGTCTGCATGCCATGACTTCTCACCACATGGACATTTGGGTCCTGCCTTCCTTGTCCCCAGAGCACAAAGTTCTGCTTTAAAACCTTGCCACCATGGTATGGAAATGAGCTTATAGATTTCTGTGCACTTTTAGGACAGAAACAAAAATGGCAATTGCTTCCTTACCCTAAGACAAAATGGGATAAAGACAGGATTGAGAAAGGGAGCACAGTACCACGCTCAAAAAGGGGTAGAAAAGGAGAAATACTGCCACAGAGCTAAGAGCTCATAGGCAAAAATAGAACAGAAAATAATTTTCAGAGGTTTCCAAGGGTTAATTGCAGTGACATTTTAAAAACACCCAGCAGGGAAAGTAAGTGGGAACAAAACCCCAGGACGGCTCCGATAGAGGAAAAGCACTTCAACATGCAACTTCAGATTTTCTTTTCCATGGTGCCCAGGGCCAGCGTACCAACACTGAATTGTCTCCTTGTCTCAACAGCCCAGGTTACAACTTTACAAACGCAAAGGTCCTGAACTGAATCCAAGATAAGTACCTTCACTCGGTATGAAAAGCAACCATTGGCCTAAAAGTGATGGCTGCTTACAAGATCGTGCTGGTAGCCAAACAACAGCATTAGAAAACAGGAGGGCTGCAATCAGTTATGCGCCTCAATAACACACATGAGCTCCTCTGTTGCACAAGTGGTGGGTAACTACCTACAAGTGGTGGGTAACTACCTACAAGTGGTGGGTAACTACCTACAAGTGGTGGGTAACTACCTACAAGTGGTGGGTAACTACCTACAAGTGGTGGGTAACTACCTACAAGTGGTGGGTAACTACCTACAAGTGGTGGGTAACTACCTACAAGTGGTGGGTAACTACCTACAAGTGGTGGGTAACTACCTACAAGTGGTGGGTAACTACCTACAAGTGGTGGGTAACTACCTACAAGTGGTGGGTAACTACCTACAAGTGGTGGGTAACTACCTACAAGTGGTGGGTAACTACCTACAAGTGGATCATTGTTAGAACTTCCCCATGTCTCATTCAGACACAAGCGCTGGCAAAAGCAGGGGACTCTTTATGAAGTATCAGATGGCCAAACAGGACCTTATGTTTAGTTCAATATTAAAGCAAAAACAGAAGGAAAAAAATCGCATGGTGTATGACAAGGATATAAGCTACTATAAAAACAAAGTTCATGTGGGAGCAGAGCAATGCCTGTTCATCCCAGTGTCCCATCTCTGTTGGCACACAGGGAATCAGAAAAACTACAGCAAATGCCAAACACTCACTCTGGCAAAAGCAGAAAATTAGAATAGACTGAAGTAACTCAAAGGCTAATTTCGTAACTACATGTACATAAGGCTGCTTACAAATCCACTCTGCTGAAAGCCTAAGTGTTTGCATAGATACGATATCTAAAGGGACGCTTTATTGTCAAGCTCTGAAATGTACAAAATACTTGATTCCCTCCAACCCTGCAGGCAAACATTCCTCTTCTGAGTGCCCTGAACTTCAGTGGTGGCGTGGGCAGCAGAAATCGTCTGTAAGCCTGGAGATCTTCTGGTGGTTTTTAAAATCTCAGAACTGAAGAGAGACTCTGGTCAAGAATTCCTTCCTGCAAACACAGCTGAGAGTAATTGCAGTCTGACAGGACCTGAGCTGTGGTGAGGCCTTCAGGTCTGTTCATGATTGAAAGCAGAGAGCTGGAGGTGGCTACGAACTCAGACACGCAGTGCTTTGAGAAAGTCACCCCCCCATCTTCAATGCCTAACCAAAAACACAATTAAAGGGAAGGAAACGAGTACATTTTCTGCTTATTTTTCCCCTTGGAGGTCATTTGCAGAAATCCCTAGCAGAGGACCCACGAGAAAAGCAGATCCATTTATTTGGGGAAGCAGCCATGAAATAGTGATTCTCCCAGAGAACGCTCCAAAATGAAGTCTTCCATAACAATAATTAACGCTAACAGAATTGCCAGCAGTGACAAATGCTGCAAAAGTAATAAGAACGTACAATTATCGGCCATAAGGGATGCTTTTAAAGCTGGCTAAGCTACAGCCACCCTTCCCTAGGCTGGGAGCTGCAGAGCACTGCAGAGCTGGGCTCATGGGTCCTGAGAGCCAAGCCTCAGCACTAACATGTGGAAAGGAAAGTCCTATCACCTACGTTATTCCCACAAAAAAGCACTGATCTGTCAATGCAGAAATAGGAAACCACTGGGAAATAGTGAAACAATGTTGGATGTTCTGTTCAGAGGGCAAAATCCACTTGCACAAATATACCAACAACTGCTGAGCAGATGTTTTGTAGAGAAGGATTTGGAGCTATAGAGAGGATCACAGACTGAGTGCAAATTATAACTATCAAGTTGTCTCAAGCAAGGCAACTTTATCCAGTGACAGGAGCACAAATTCAGAGAATGGAAATAACCAGTCTGTTCAGTTTTGGAAAAGTCTGTAGAAAAGCCCATTTTTGGGTGAGGCTTGCCAACAAACAGAATCTACCACAGAACCATCAGGAGAGCAGAGCTGACAGGGGGACCTAATGGCTGGGTGGGCTGACTGAGGTTGCTCCATCTAAGCAAAGTAAAAAGAGAAGACCTGGAACTTTGCAGGACTCTCTTCCTATGGAGACAATGAAACACTGAAAGCTCTGCAGCAAGACCAGAAGCTAAAAAATTAATCTGATCTTTTGCAGCATGAGGTCTTGCTGAATTAAATCTTTCCAGCCTTGCTGCTGTTACACAACCTCTTTGAGGAATATTACTCAGACTTATAGCAAAAAAAATACAAAAAAATGTCAAAAGCCCATTAAGGAAGCTGAATTCAAGCATTTGTAAGTTGGAGCCTGATAGAATGAGGCACTATTTTTGGTATTAACAGTCCTCTGTAGCTTTGTGATAAAGTTCTTTTGAGAACTGTTGATCAGCCCTATGTAAATACTCCTAAGACACATAAAACCTACTCATCCTCCTCCTCCCAGACTAGCACCATGAAGCTCTCAGTAGCTTTTTCTTTACAGCTCACTGCTCTTTTCCCCCTCTTCTCTTTCCTGTGGCATTTCTTCTGCTCTGCTGCTGCTGAACACAGACACCAGGATCTTCTTGGTTGGTCTGAGGAATCACAACACAGAATTACTCACTTTACAAAGAGTAATAATACATTAAGCATCGGAAGTCAGTTTTAGCAGATTCTTGGTTCGGAACAGTTAGATTGAGTGTCAAACTTGTGAGCAAAGATGGTTTTGACTCTTGCTTTCAAGAGTGGTGCTGGACAGCACAGAATCACATGTACCAACCTACAGCAGGACACTCTCAGGAGGTGCTGCATGGCATACCGAACGTTTGCTTTCTCAATTAAGTCATAGAGCTGTCTCCAAGGGACAGCCAAAAATAAAACATCCCTCAAAGGGGCACGTTAAAGTTAGGCAATGTTCCAATATTCATCTAAATCAAACCATCAGCTTTGCACTGCGTATGATTTTACCTATCCAGAGAATCACAGAATGGCCAGGGTTGGAAGGGACCTCAAGGATCACGAATCTCCAACCCCCCTGCCACATGCAGGGCCACCAACCTCAATAAGTTCTCAATGAGAGAAAATAAGTACCATGCTTGCAAACACAAGTGATGCCTACAGGAGACAGAATGACAATCATGTTCAAAACACGGCAGCTGAAGCATTAACCCCAGGACAAGTCTGTCATAGCAGTATACAAAACCTGCAGTACTTCACAAGGAGAGTAAAAACAGTGAGTACATGTCCCCTTCAAGCTAAGGGCTGTAAGCCTGCTCAGACCCCAACATCCCACTTAGTAGTGAGGCAAAGTTCGCAGAAAGTGCCTGTATCCTTTGCAGAAAGAATCTAATAGTGTCAGAAAAAAAAAAAAAAAGAAAAAAAAAACACAATAAACTATCTGATTACAGCATGTCTGGTTGACTTTCTCCCCCACTGCTTGTGATTTACTAGACTTCACATTCCTCCATAGAGGCACTTTTTGTCCTTAAGGCACCTCTATTTCACTAGGACCCCACGACTGTGCATATTACACACCAAACCAGAGCACCTTTTCTATTAACTGAAGAAAATGAGACCAATAAAAAGACGCAGTGCTGATGAAGAAACTGATGAATTGCTGGTGAAGACGCAAGGGCAGGGTAGTTTATGCAACTAACTGCTCTCATTGAGATTAAATAAAGTTTAAATCAAGGGAGAATGCCTTTCTTTAGTAAAATACTTCACCTTAACTATAGCATGATAGAGGCTGAACACATGAATGCTTTGCCTCTAGAGCACCCATTATCGCTCACAGAACAAGTAAAAATTGAGAGCTTTTATATTATATTGTTTTATTTTATATGCATCTCCACCTTTCCTGTTCCTGCAGTCCTTCACATGGGTGCCTCAGTTACCTTCTAAAACTCACATCTCTATTTTTTTCCTGTATGAATTGTCTATAATAAAATTTATAGAACAAGGCCGTTTTCAGTCTCCTTGAGATTGGAAAGGTTTCTTGCCTTATGCATATATCCATTCATGGACTAAAAAAAACTACAATGATTTTACAGTTAAAGACAAGAATGATTTCTCAGCTAGTATCTGTAAAGAAAACAAGAACTTTTTTTTTTTTTTAAACAATATTCCTCTAAGCTTAATTCCCAAAAGATTATAGTATTACTTTACAATCTGTTTCTTCTCACAGTTCTCACATACAGCTCTGCACCCTATTTGAAATGTCAGATACCTTCTTTTAATACAAAAACACAACGGTAAAGAAAGCCCCTGATCGCAGCTGGTACTTGCCAAAGGGTAGCATCAGACAGAAAGCGAGACACACAAGCTCTGCACTACCTATGGCAACAGACATCAGACACAAAATCAGCAGCAAGAGCCAGCAAATCTGAGTGCCCATGGCACAGCAGTTACCTCCAGCAGTCAAGTTTGATATTACTATAGACATTAAGCATAATTTTAGAAACACTGAACAGTTGCTAGAAAACAAACAAATGGCTAAGAGCATCTTGTTCTAGCATTATTTAGCCTATAGCCTGCTTCTCAGTTTTGAAGTGAATCATTACCCTCTATATTTTATGGAATTTCACTGGTGTCTTTACTTGTTCCCTCCTGTTCACTACAGACTGCATCCGAATCAGAACCCACTAGATGTCCTACAACTAAGCTACTGCAGGAGAGTGAGGTTAACAGTGGCATGGCTGTGGACATACTATCACACGGGACAGTAAGTTTACCTCATCCCCACCTTTGAAAAGCAAAGCACATCTAAAATTTATGGGTAGCCGCAGGAGTGAGTGCTTTATTGTTTTGTGCCTGCTCAAGTTTCTGATTCGTTGCTACAGTTAAAGCACAGACAGCTGTGGGTACCTGATCATTTTTCCAGGTGTACTGAAAGCCCATGTCCCTTTGGCTTGCTGTACATGTGACTCCTCAAGTCAGGTAAACCAAGCTGGTCCCTGAAGCTGCACCACCGATAATGCTTGAGACAGTCCAGCACCGAATTCTTCTCTCTAGAAAGAAAAGCAATAAGAAAACTCAGAATCCTATTGAACAAAAATCTGTTTAATTAAATGCTCCTAATACCCACCCAAAACATCCTATTAGCACACCGTGATGCTACATGGTACATTTAGATGCAGCAGAAAACTGCCAAAATAAAGTATGCACTTTCAAAAAGGATGGAAGCTGGAAGCAGAAAGAGCTCATCACATGCAGCACATCCTTCCTTTGCACACTCTATAGTTCTTTTACGTTACAATGTTAATCTAAATTAAGAAAGCAGCTCCCACAATAGAGCTTGCAGCTTTCCATGTTAAATGCATACATCTCATTGTGGATTGGATTTTAATATAACACACTTTAAGATAATCTATTAATGATTTTTCTCATGTAATTTTATACCTACATTTCAAGTTGTTTCCCTATTTTTAAGGAAATTTTAGGAAAGGCACAAGCTGTTACATTCTTCCATCATACACACAGCTCATCGTACCATCATCCCTCTTGCCATCACAACCATGCAAGCAAAGAACCTGGGGCTTCTGATCCTCAGCCTGCTGCATATTCTTCCCATCCCACAGAAATCTAAAGGACTGCAAGGCTTAGCCCAGCTCTTCATAGAATTAGAAATAATTAAGACCTTGAAATTGCCAAACAAGACAAAGACTGAACTAATTGGTCTTCAAACACATTGCCTCTACCTGCAGGCCTATTTATACATGAAAACATAGATGTTTGCCATAATTTGTAAAGAACTCACTTGGTGGTTCCATTAAATCAATGGCCCCAAAAGTTAGCAGTCACAGATTTTAACCACAGTTTTAAGGAAAAGAATAGTACATGTACATTCATAGGCACACATACACATACACACACATGCACAGAAAGATGTGTTTTCCTGCTTAAGGAAAAACAGATTCCAAGTAGATAGGTACTACAGACGAAACAGTAATACATAATTGAGAATCAAACCACACAAAATAGAAAAAGATTGCATTTGATTACATTATAGTTAAAACAGCACATAATAATGGAGAGATATTCTTAGAAGACACGAGCGTGACGATGCCTGAAGCTGGCAGAGTGCCACTGGAATATATTGTTGAATTTCACACAAAAATATGTCCATCTGAGACTTAAAACATTAGTTTGTAACTGCCAGCAGAAGTAGGAATTGTCAGCAGTCTGAGGAGAAGGGTTTTGAGGCCTGAGGACTTGGGCCACCAGGTGAGTGCTGCTCCTCCTACATGGGGATTTACAGCACTTTGCTTTTAACAGCCCTTACAGCACTCTGCTTTTAACACATTGCCTTCCAGATTCAACCTGGAAGATTCTATGTGTCTGTAACCCAATACTCTTGGTAATAAAATCAATCAATAAATAAATAATACGAATAAAACAAATACAAAACCACTCATATGCAACCACTCATGCAAAGAGAATCATATGATCTGGAAACAATTACAGAACACACCTGGTGATTAGATTTTTTTCCCCTTTCCTATCAGCCAAGGATTTCTTTCAAGCTATTACTTCTCATCCCAACAAAATACCAGCAGAATGCTAGGTACCTGGATTCAAACACAATCCCCTACAGATGTATTTTATTTAAAGAACTGAACAAACAGAATACTATTTGCTTTGAAATTCTCCTACAAGTGGTGAAAGCAGAGCTGTGACTGTTGCATTGTGTTCAGCAGAGCTCGGATTGCATTTGGTTTAAGGTCTGTTAGAGATGCTGCTCACTGCTGTAGTGTGGCTTTGCACTCTCGTGATGGCACCCAGTTCAAAACAGAAGATTCAAAATAAATACTTACAGGGAAGATGCACGAACAGCACAAAGCCAGCAGCTGCAGCTGATTTCTTCAGTCACCTTTGTCCCAGCCTGGCTGCTGGTCCTGGATTATTGCTGGTCTTTAACTACCCAGGCCTTGAAGCCCTGGGAAGTTCCTATCCCAGCTCAGCAAGGTGGGAGGGTTTGTTGTTTTAACCGTTTGCTGATAGCAGCTTATCAGCAAGTTTTCAAAGGTTAAACATCACATTTGCATGGCAAAGAGCACAGAAAGCACAAGGAAAACTGAATTTGTGTTACCCTCCCTGCTGCCGCAGGTTCCTCCAGCAAGAGCCAGGGCTCCCATACAGTGCCATCCAGAGATGGAAGAGAAATGAAAATCTCTGTTCAAAAAAACCATAGCCAGTGCTAGCCCTGCTTACTTAAACAGCAACACCAGGTTACACACTTATTTCTAATTCATCCTGACTGAAGCTGCACACCAGCAGCAGCTGCCTCTCTCGATTACCAACCAATAGAATCACAGAATGGCCTGGGTTGAAAAGGACCACAATGCCCATCTTGTTCCAACCCCCTGCTGTGTGCAGGTCACCAACCAGCAGCCCAGGCTGCCCAGAGCCACATCCAGCCTGGCCTTGAACGCCTGCAGGGATGGGGCATCCACAGCTTCCTTGGGCAACCTGTTCCAGTGCCTCACCACCCTCTGGGTGAAAAACTTCCTCCTCATATCCAACCTAAACCTCCCCTGTCTCAGTTTAACACCATTCCCCCTTGTCCTATCACCATCCACCCTCACAAACAGCCGTTCCCCCTCCTGTTCATACGCTCCCTTCAAGCACTGGAAGGCCACAATGAGGTCTCCTCGCAGCCTTCTCTTCTCCAAGCTAAACAAGCCCAGTTCCCTCAGCCTTTCCTCAAAGGAGAGGAGCTCCAGCCCTCTGATCATCTCAGTGCCCTCCTCTGCACCCGCTCCAAGAGCTCCACGTCCTTCCTGTGCTGGAGGCCCCAGGCCTGGATGCAGTGCTACAGATGGGCCTCACAAGAGCTGAGCAGGGGGGACAAACACCTTCCTCTCCTGCTGCCTAACCTAAGTGAACAGAACCCCATAGTGAACAGAACTGTCATTTAAAAGTCTTTACTTCCTGCCACTCTGTCTGCTGTCACATTTTCAAAGCGTTCTGCCACAACTGAAATTACCAATATTAATAAGCACAGCCTAATTTAGCCCCTGACGTATGAACAGAGCTCACAGTGCTTTACACACTCCACACATTCACTGGGTGAAGTCAAAGGCCAGAAGGTGCCACCAAAGCAGCCCTGTACCTCCACACAGGGAGAACAGATAGACTTCTCCCATGATGCACCCACAGGTATGTCGTTGGCCCACATGCTTTGTGGAGTCACTCCTGCTGGAAGCCACTTGCCCACAAATGGCTGCATACACTTTGTGTTTCGTTTACAAGATGTGTCCCCAGCACATCAGTAGCAGTGGCTACTCAGAGCCACTTTGCCAGCAGGGAATAGGCCAATGTGCAGATAGCAGTGACCTGGGAAGGTGCGGGGATGCTAAGCAAGGCAAATTGGGCTGCAAGGTAAGCTGGCAATTTAGGTACTGTGGAAAAAGAACAAGCAGCTTCTGTACAGCACCCATTAGTGTAAAAGCTAGGATAACACCATTCAATTGTCAATTTGAATATTGGAAGAATTCACCTATTTCAGAGGCAGCAGACCTCTGTATCAGCCTTTCTGCACAGGCAAGCTGCACTGTGAGCATGTAAGGAGAGCTGCCCTGAGGGATGTGCCAATCGTAGAGGAGAACAGCTGCGGGCAACCCAAGGGAGGCCTGGACCTGCATCACACTTCCTGAGCATCTGTGAGCACACTCTTCATACTTCACTTGGCTGGAAGCACCCTCACTTCTGCAGGTCCCACATTTACACCCAGTGCAAATCTAACATACAGACTGGTTTATTAGAACTAGTTCTCCCTGGGTTCCTCTGCCACATTTGTGTTGATAGCATCTGAGGTCTTTGGATACATTAAGTGATGTGTCTGATACATGCTAGCTGTATGTTGTTACCTTCTCCCTCTCCTCTCCTGAAGCAGTCATCACCAAAGTGCTTATTCCTCTCTATTTCAGGAACACGGGCTTTTAGCATCCACGCAGCGCCATTTCAAGCTACAAAAAGGTAAATCAAAGAAGTAGACTGCTTCTGCAGGGAAGATTAAGCACTTACGACATCCCCTGGTTCCTGTAAAAGTCTTTGGAACAATCCTCTCTTCTGCAAGTTACCTTTCCTTCTGGCGTGCCCAATAAACAACCACTGTCAGGCTTTAGGCCACAGAGCAGTCTGCAGTAAGATCCAAGACATCAAAAATACTTGACTGCTCCTTATAGAAACCAAGTCATTCAACACAGCTTACAGTGTCAGTAGGTAACGTGTTGCGGTGTTGTGTTATCTAGACTGAGGAGTAAGGAGCTCCTACCCAATTACGTCACCTTGATGCAATGAGACTCTAAACACATCAAGGTGCAAACAACGGAGGCCAGTAAGGATCAGCCCTTCCCCATTATTTCCGTGAGTTACTCCTATCCTAAGGGATAGGCTTAGACTGATTAAATTTATGAAGGGAGAGAAGTTGTGGATTAGCATTTCTTATGACTAAAATTGCTTATCTGAAAAAGAAATGAATACATTCCCTGACCACTATGGACACCTCTACCTCCACTTTTCTTCCTCTTCTAGCTTTCATCTCTCCCAGACCATAACCTAAACATCATTACCTGCTTCTCTCCCCTCTGTTGTCAGAGAAGAGCCCATTCCCTTCCTTGTTTATATCTTTCCCACCTCAATTAACTCTTCTCACTGTTGGCAAGCTAGAAAGTAATAAACTACAAATGCTACCGAATCTATTGAAAGCTGTCCAGCTTTTGGAAATCCTCCATACAATGAGTGCAGGTCAGTAAAGAGTGCACACATTTCCCCTTTTAAAAGAAGTGTGAATGGATGTCAAACCACATACACTAATACCCTCTTATTTTGCACTCTCCTCAAGACTGAGAGTACATTTTAGAAAGTGACCATGCATTTCAGAAGCAGGCTCAACCAGTAGATTTTTTTCTCTCCTGTGGCAGTGAAAAAAACTGAAGGAACAGAAACCCACAGCAAAACCACAATTAACCTACAGAGAGAAAATTAAGCGCTGCGAGCACACCCACACCAGAAGCCTCTTTTTCACTGCAATTAGCTGCTGGCAGTAAGCTTGCAAAGCCAAGACAGCATCTAATGTCTTCCACACACACCTCAGGTAGGAACACACTACTGCTGAAACAGCAGGATCTAAATTTTCACTGCTGGCTGCTTTGAACTTCCAGCTTCCCAAAAGCTGATGACTTTTCTTCTTATAGAACAGCAACCTTAGTAGGCATGTGGAAAAAGAGGCCAGATCTGATGCTAAAAAGATATGGATGACAACAAAACACTGGTGTGCCACGCTGTTCAAGTGAGAGGAAACAATAAATCTTTATATTGACACATTACAATATGATTATATTGTAATTGCAACATCCTTGTGAGACAAATCATGCTATTTGCTTTTGAGAAACTCTTAAAATAAGATAAAAGGCACTCAGCAAATTAAAGAGTTTTTCTATATGTCATCAAACATTGGTTAATGATCCTGCCTTCATACAAAGGCTGCAGAAGAGACACATCCCAAGGAAGCACCTCACCAACCAGTTCACAAAACACCTCTTGCAGCCCTGGCTTCAGTCGTGCTTTGTGAGCAAAACGTATGGAGGATCCTTCCAGACCAAGCTCAAGGTGAACACGGTGACTCACAGATCAGCACTCGGTCCCAGAAGGCACAGATACACTAATCAGTTGGAGCTGGGGAAGCCTGCAGCTATGCAACATCTTCTACAGTGCTTCTTGGGCACTAATAAAGCTAACAGTCATTATCAAAGCTGTATTTTACATCTTATTTCTTACTGAAGAGCCAAAAGGAAACCTCCCTACACCTCCAACTCACAATAGCAGCAGTAGCTCCATTCTTCCAGCACAGAACAGGCTGTAAATATTGGCTGAAAACAGTTATTCCTGCTGGGGACTGGTAAGTGACCATAATTGTTGGCAGCAGTTGGGGGCCAGGGGAGTCTCTCTTGTGCCAAACAGCAGACAGAACAAAACAAAAAATGACTGCACCTTGCATACACTGCAACTGCTGATCCTAGATAGTCTTGAAAGAGCCATAGTCTTGAAACACCCAGGGGATTCTTGAGTTTGTGTTTAAGTTGAAAGAGGAAAAAAAAACATTTTAGAACAGCTCTACTCAACTACCAAAACTACTTAAAAGCAAAATGACTGAGAACGTGCTCTGCCCTTTGTGCCTCACATTCAAAGCTAAGACAGTATCACAGAAGGGAACATCACCAAAACATCTGCAGACCTGTGCACAGTGATGCTGGTTAGGATTTTCCTTTCACCAATAGAGTTCACTCCAGAAACACAATCCTAGCATGCTACCAAGGTATTTCTGATTGATCTCAGTAAATAAAATAAACACAAGCCATGAACAGAAAATACATACACAGTGCACTGCTTACCAAGCACAAAGCTCAGCCACATCAATAAAGAATATCATATATTTTCCCCATCTTCTTCAATCAATAACACCCAGTAGTTTGTTTAGCTTTTCATGAGAAATCCTTTGCATAAGCTGATCGATATATAGCAATTTGTGGACAAAATAGTTGAAGTTCTGTTATTGAATCCTCAACTCCTACCAAGTATCTGTGTTAGCTGGGTTGCAAACCTGAAGGTCAAAAGCTATATGTTGACATGGATTTACCGACTGGCCCCCAGAAGACTAAGTAGTAAAGGGAGAATCCAGAAAGGCCAAAAGACAACTCAGTATATCTTCTGAAGACTACACCAGGATTTCCACAGGAGGAGACTGCTGGCTGGGATATAAAGCAATCCTTGAGAAACCATTCTGTTCATCTTCTGCAGAACTGCTACCCGTTGTATAGGAAGATGACAAGCAGAGTTTGTAACCTGGTGAACTTTAGGGCTGAAGAGAAGGAGAGCTGTAGCAGGTGGCCTTTGAGATCAAGGTCTTTGCTACTGCAGTTTCAGTATGTATTCTCTTGCTCCAGGCAATCGCTTGCTCTCCCACAATTCCCAGAAAGACCAAATTCTGCTTCAGAGGTCAAACAAAGCTCAGGAAATCTTGACTCTCAAAAAAAAGTATCTTGGAAACATGAAGCAATCAGAACAGGGGCTTTCTTCCCCCTGTCAAGTGCCCAAGGTAACAAAGGTAATCAAGATAAAGGCACAAAGTAAGACTTTGACTGCAGACACTAAGTATCTAAAAGAGGTATGACTTTTCTAGCTTGGGCTTTGTGAAAATCACTTCAGATGACACAAACGACAATTTTCTTTAGATCATTAAAAGAGCCAGCCATGAAAAATGTTTAATGCTCACTTCTGCCTCCCCTCTGGGCTTGTCTTCTTTCCTCCTCTGTGTAAGTAACAAGTTGATCAGGTTCCTTCCTGCATGCATCACTGGGAGGCATTACAGAAACAGTACAGGGAAAAGCATGCCTTGGGAAAAGGAGGTGAAAAAGCTACGTTGAAAATTGCTTGCCATCATCTCCAAACAGCTCAGTATCACTAGGCAGTTGAAGTTATTTACTGGCATTTCTCAGCTGCTGTCCCTTTTCTGCTCCCAGCACTGAGAAAACACCACCACTGCAGGTCCTCCATGGAAGCCACGTGCTATGCTGGTACTGGATGGGAGAGGAATGATCCTGAGTGGCTCAATGGATCTTAGTTTCAGATGGGATGGAATTGTTTTCTTCAGAGTATCTGGTACGATGCTATGTTTAGGTTCTAGGAGAAAAACAATGTTGCTGCCACATGGACATTTGTAGCTGCTGCTAAGCAGCAGTGTACAGAGCCCAGGCTGTCTGTAGCAAAGGGCCCAAGGAGCTGGGAGGGAACAAACAGAATTAAGACAGCTGACTTAAAGTGGCCAAAGGGATATTCCATACCATATGAAGAGGGTGAGAGTTCATCTCTCACTCTTCCGCTGCTCAGGGCCTAACTGGGCATCAGTCAGGGGGCAGTGAGCCATTGCTTGTGCATCACTTTTAGACACATTCATATATGTCGTAACTACTATCCTCTTCCTTTTCTGTCTTAGTAGTTTTATCTCAACCCACGAGTTCCACTCTGAGTTTTTTTTTATTCTCTCCCCCATCCTACTGGGAAGGGAGGAGTGAGGGAATGATGGGGTGGTGCTGAGCCACCTGCTGGGTTAAACCACAACACCCAGCTGTCAGGAACTGAGAAGAACCCTTCCCTGACAAACACACAGGTCAGAAGAGCTCATCCATCTGCCCTCCCTGCCCTACTGTACATTTGCACGCAGTTTGCTCTTTTTCTTTTTAAGCACCAGAAAGAGTGAAAATAATTCCTAATCCACTCACATGCTTTGACATAGTTAGTCTAACTTCTGTTTTCACTGGTAACTGCACCTCACACCTCTTGCAGCTCTGACTTCTGTTGCTGTTGTGTACTTTTCCCCCTAACTAGTAAGAGTGAGAGCTGGCGCTTCCCTCACCCCTTTTCCTCCTCTTGTTGAAACCTTATTTCCACTGCTCTAATGGTTCTTGACTTAACTAGGACAAGGAAAATTATTCTGGGCTTCTCTGTCCTAGTGGTGCAGCTATTCAATATTAACCATCCAGAGCACTAAAAAGTCACACTGGAGCCTCAGGCAACCATTCTAATGTTCCCTTCAATTCATAGTTTAATATAACCACCCAGCTTTACCAGATATGTCCATAGCCACTGCATTCACTGCTACATATATCCACTTTCTTTTTGTACAGAAATACTCCAGCATGAACAAAATTGAGAAAGTTCTGTTCGTGGCTATGCATGATGATGTTTGTGGGACAGCACTCTTCCTGAGAGGTCCTAATAAGTCAAAGAGACAGATATGTAAGCAGACCTTAACTTTGTATCATCCAACACCCAATACCAATGTCACTGCCCTTTTATTTTTCCTATGGGTACAAAGTGTTTCTGTAGAATTGGGTTCACTTCACCCACAGCAGAGCAGTTTGCAAACCATAGCGTGTGTACCACTGAGGATAGAGCTCTTTTCAAAGCAAATCAAAACAAAAACCTTTGTGGCATATATCCTAATTCTACTGCACAGCTTTGTCATTTCTGATGCTGAACAACAAAATGAAGTTGTTTTTCAAAGCACTATAAGCAAGCAAATCACCTGCATTTTTTCAGACGTCACTTCCCATAAATTGCCAATATTTAACTGTAAGAGACAGCTTGCTAGGTACATGTATTGCTACCTCCTGTAAGAAAAGTGCACATGGGCTAGGTTTTGCAACTCTCCTCTCAGGCTGGTTTCAATTGCCCAGAGTCTGCACTTGAAAGAACCTGCCTTGACATAAGCTCAGCACTCAGTTGCGGTGCTCAGAGTACAGTACTTCCCCACTGACAAGCAAGGAATTCAACACCAGCTCATTTTGCTGTGTGCACTTGGCCATCCTGATGCTAGAAACAGCTGGCTGAAGGCTGAGATCCATACAGGACAGGGCAAATACAGGGACTGCTATAATCACTAAGCCCCATGAGGGCTGCCACCAGCAGGTCCCCACATCCCTGCCACTAGCAGGAACCCCCTGCACCTTGAGCTGTCACCTCATCACCTCTACAAAAACATCACTGAGACAACAAATTCACTGTCCTTGCTGCAGTCAAGACCAGGTCAGCATAACAAACCCAGGGGAGGGTTTTGCAACTGGAAGCTCTCACCATTTTCCTTGCAGTTAGTGCACACGTAGTACAACAAGCTTGTGCACCCTGTGCATCAGCGAGCGTGCATTTCATTCACAGCCACTACCACAGAACCTCGGGAACAGAGAGCTTTAAAATCAGAAACAGCATAAAACCAAGCAATGTGCTTCTGTATGAAACAGCAGCTGAGACTGCCTGCACTTGGCCTTGCAGGCTTCCACTTTAATTGCAGCACACGGGAGTGCATTAATAACAATGTCAGAAAGCCCAGCATCCACTTCATTTATTTTGACGAAGGTTTTCTCTGCCCTCATCCTCACTGACGACGCGTGTCAGAGGAAGGTCAAAATGGCTAAATCTTCTCCTGCACTGTACAAAAAGGCCTGGAGAAGAGCAGTAAATTTAGCCCTTTCCATTTTCACCGTGGCTGAAGAAAGAACGGAAGGAATTTATTACCATCACATTGACTCTGGCATAACCTGGCTGCTTTTATCAACGTTGCTTAATTTAAGAGATAAAACCAGAGCTCCTTTTTGCCTGAGATTAAAAAGATCCATCAACTCAAAGATAGCAGTTAGGTTTCAAGGAAAAATAAAGCATGGGAACACATATGTGAGCAGAAGACTTGAGCACCTCTCCCAGCATGGTTATCTCGACACAAACCACACTGCAGTGCTCATGCACCAGGGAATGGAGACAGAGTCAGGTGTTAAATAAACCAAGCACCTTATCAACAACACTAAACTTCTCCTTTACTCAGCAGCGTTGAGTAAACACGTTAGTTTAATAGAAATGTAATTATATTTCAAGATGGCAAGTGCAAATGTTCTGGAGAAACAATATCTTCTTATTTGATAAGACAACATGCAGACAAATAAAGCTAGCTGGCAAATTTACAACAAAGCAAAAGCTGAACTTCTCTCACACTTATGTAGCTCATCATTACACATAGCCATAATGCAATCCAACATTGTTCAATAAGTCCACTCAACATATAGACACAGGAAAAATATATACCATAAGAATAGAATTGTTATACTCAGGAAGCTGGGGGAAACACTGCAACAATCCTATGTGATAATTCAGGCTACTAAAGCTACCAAACTAAATGACAGCATAATGTGCTCTGCTAACCAAAATGGATTTTCTTCATAGCAGAACTTAATAGAAGGCAGACACACTGTGGCCATCAGTCCGGATGCTCTAAAGCAGGCTGCAGACTGGCACTGTGAGATCCCAAATCAGGGAGCCCTAAAGCATTGTTCATAGAAAGCTAATCAAGGAGCAGCGGCTGTGTAAATCAGCTCTAAGAGCATCAGGTCTCAGGCAGATATTGATGGAGCAGCCCGCTTCACCATTAAGTGAAGGCTGTCAGATCCCAGCAGCAATACTTCACACCCCGCTGAAGCAAAACAGCTCCCAACACAGCAAAATGAAGCATCCAAAAAAGTCTGTGTACATCTACCAACCGAGCTATCAAATTCACTGCCCCGGTGTTGACAGCAGCTATTAATTCAACGTGGGGATGAGTCTGATGGATCTTCCTCTAGGAAACTTGGTGTTTGTCTCAGGTTGTTACACTACTGGTACCATAAATGAGTTGTGTCTACTACAGTTTCAGTTTACAACATGAAATCCTTAAGCTCTCCAAAAACAATCTCTAGTGATGGCTAGGATCGCTCCCCTTGGCTGAAGGGAATAACCAATGCCCTGCAGACAGCATCAGTAGCAGCAATGGACTGTCTAAGGGTTTATGCAGCTTTCCTTCACAACTTTAGTACCCACTGGGCTTGAGAGCTCCCCCAAAAATGGACTCATCCATCCAGCACTGGAAACGTTCCCTCTACCAGAGAAAGTACAGGTGGATGGCAATGGACTCTGGCTGGACAGCACCATCTGGTTTTGAGACTTTGCCCCATGTTCAGACTGTTCTTATTTAGTCAAGGTTTACATTAAATTGGTGACAAATGCTTCTCTCAGGGAGAAAAGAATTTAGTCCAAAAACACTGAGGCAATTCCTACAAGGCCACAGGTGATGCCGTTAGGGACAGAAAGACAAAGGACAGAAACTAACTAAGACCTATGTCTATGCAAGGTCTTTTTCTTAGGACAGAAGCATGCTGCTGTCTCATTCACATGAAAAAATGGGCATAAGTCCACAGCCTCAATAAAACTGAGTGGTTATCCCGTATCTAAATGCAAGCAAGCCTTAGAGCACCAGCACAGGCTGGAGGGCAACACGTGCCCCACTCCCTCCCAGCAAAGCTTCTTGGTGAGTGCAGGTACTCCCAGTGCTCTGCCCCCACATGTAAGCTGCAAACCTCCTCTCCTAGGAGACAGTAACATGGCACCAGTGCTCAGCCACCCCTGGCTCAGGCCACTGCTGCAGAAGCACGGCTCACAGCTCTCCAGTGCTAAAGCCCTATCTGCAGCAATCAGCCATCCTCTGAGGCAGTCAAGCAGGAACAATGTGCTGACACCTCCTGCTGCAGTGACAGCTCTGAACACAGCACGTCCTGGTACTCCCAGGGGAGGAGGCCAGAGAAGCACTGCCTCCTGTGCCCTATCCTACAGGAGGGATGCAATCAGAACACACAGCAGATCCAGCTTGCAGGCCATCTGGCTTACCACAATGCTGCCTCTGATCAGCCTCCTCTGATCAAGAGGAGGCTTAGAGCCAAGAATCAGTACCAACTGTTTTAATGGAAACATCTCCAAATATTTTTCCAGCTACTGTTGAAAATACGTACTCTAACAAGGCCAGAACAGCAACGAGGACCAATGGAGATTCTCTCCCTACCACGGCACCGTGAGAAGATCCTGTGCTGAGAAAAGCTGTTGGGGTTGTGATCGCAGGTAAGAAACTAGCTGGTCAACCACAAGCAAGAAATTGGAGCACTCAAAGCAGACAGTATCAGAATGCCAGCACTACCTGGTATTTACCTAATGACTCATGCAGAGAAGAATCCATTCATTCAGGTGTACTGACCTACAGTCAGTGAACAGGTAGCAGGAGAGCTTACGAAATGACTGGAAGCTCAGCTCTTCCTGACTTCAGAGAACAAAGAAGCTTTGTAGCAAGAAAAACATCCTTTCACAGTCTCTTTCTCACTGTTGCTCAATCTTTCTCCAGAGTTGAAAAATGCACTTTCTACCAAGATGCAAAAACAGAAGACACAGAGCACAAGAAAGATCACATGTTTCTGTTGATCTACATAAACAAAAAAGTACAGATTACACCAGAATAAATACTGCCAAGTTTCCTAGAATCCTAGTTTTCTAGATTTTTCTAGCAATAGGATTCACAGATAACATTTTACCTTCTAACCATCCTTCACACATGCACAAACAGCATCAGGTGTAACTACTGACTTCTGCAATCACTCAAATGTCACAACAATTTTTTTAATGTCAGATATTAATATACAGATAGTTACTGGTGCAGAATTCATAATGCAAACTTAAAAGATCCCTCCAAAAATAACTGAAGATCATTAACAAATACAGAACTATTCACAGCCTCTTTACATGAAAGGGGTGCATAATTTGGAAAGCAACTAGGGCACTCCAAGTTCAATGATTAGTGTAGTTTGAAAGTGTAGGCTGGAAAAACAGTATATATAGATATAGATATATATAGACACATGAAACACATGCAAAGGACACAAGGCTTCTTTTATACCCTTATTAAAGTCATAGTAAAGTCTAAACCACCATGTTTTAAATCTTAACTGTTTGTGACTTTTCCTATTTTGATTTCTGTTATTAAAGGATTTTAAAATATCACTGTACGGTCACTGCCTACAGCCCTAAGGGGCTGAGTACAGAAATAACATAAAAGATACCACAAACTCTACAAAATAAGATGGATTTCATTTCATTGAAGCACTGTGTTCTTTACTTTGGGGAAATTAATTTACCATCCTTGACAGCAGGCATTCTTCTTCAGCTGCTCTGAGCACTGATAACATCACTTGAGGTATGACTGCAACTGAATTTGAAGAAGCCTTATCTAATTTAATACATTCAGCAATCTGAAGTTTGTCTTGCAAACTTAACTTTCCCATCCTACAAGTAAAACGCCTCTCTCATCCTCCAAAAATTATCCATGCTCTATGTAACAATCAGAAAGATCAACGGGGTGGAATGGTGATACAGGAGGTGCAATGACAAAGGGACTAGCATGATGGAAAGGTGTCAAAAGGAAAAGGGAAAGTGCTCACCTGTCTCTGAGGATCAAGGCTCAGATGGAAAACTCCACAAGGGGGGGATCTCCAAGCAGAGATCCTTCCCCTGTGGCAGTCAACCCTTAAATGAGGTCTAAGAGAGGTGGAGCCAAGCCTTCACCTGTGCTCCCAGGGCTGACTGGGTTCTTTCCCCAGGTGTTCAATCAGTGGTCAGGCTGTGACTCACCAGCTCCCATACACTCCATCTTCTTCACTAAGCACTCCATTTTTTTCAAGAGTTTGGAAATTAACAATAATTCACTGACGTGGTAGAAAGTACACCTACTTCCCAGATATTTCTTCCAATGGCAAAACACATCGCTTCACAAGCATGCTTCTATGGGCTGTGCCTTCCCACAGAAGCAGCTGCGCACTATCTTTGGGATGACTGATGGTCAAGTCCCAGAACATCAAACAGCTCATCTGTCACAAACAAAACCCACTCACCTTCAAGACATGCTAGTTTCCAGCAGAAACGCGTGAATAGGCTCATTTTGGAAGATGTAGTGGTCCATCAGTTTTTGTACTTATGTTTCTTTGCTGTTCCTCTCAGAAACGGGTATTCTGAAGATATAAAAAGAATCTCAACTTAAAATACAGCACACTCTCAGAAAATGATACTATATTACACAAGCATTACATTTTTCCTGCTTTTTGCCTGGCATACCGAAAGGTCACCTGAAACCAACCTGATAGGTCCAGCTATTGAACAACTCTGCTGACTTATCTCAAAAGAAGCAGTAAGGACTCCTTGCTTTACCCCTGTGACCCTCAGAGTTTACACATTTACTATCTGCTTTACAGTAGCATACTGAGAATTTACCCTGAAGGTTATGAATGGATATGTGATTCTATGAGTCTGTAAGTGACTTGAAAGTCACACTTGGTGCCAGAACTGAGAATTACACCATACTACTGACGGTCTCTTTTCACCTTGTCTGCCGCATTTTCATAGAATCACACAATGGCCTGAGTTGAAAAGGACCACAATGCTCATCTAGTTTCAACCTCACTGCTATGTGCAGGGTCGCCAACCACCAGATCAGGCTGCCCAGAGCCACATCCAGCCTGACCAGGGAGGCATCCACAACTTCCTTGGGCAACCTGTTTTACATAGCTTCTCTTCAGAGAAGGATCTGGGTGTCCTGCTGGCCAGCAGTGTGCCCTTGTGGCCAAGACAGCCTATGGGACCCCAGGTGCATAACACAGAGCTGAGGGAGGTTCTTCCCCACTGCTCTGCCCTGGTGAGGCCACAGCTGGAGCACTGTGCCCAGTTCTGGGCTCCCAGTGCCAGACAGACAGGGAAGTGCTGCGGAGAGCCCAGTGGAGGGCTACAGGGATGTTCAAACCTTAATTCCACCAAGGTTTCCTCAATAATAGACTAGATTCCTTGGCCTCATTAGGGACGCTCAATTCCAATTGTGCAACACAAGAAGAGCACTTCACCTGTTTGGGGTTTTGAGACTTTGATGTAGGTTTGGAAAATTAGCCTGAAAACACAAAGTCAAAACATTCAGATTGTAAACAAGCAAACACCACATTGGAAACAAATTCCATATCAGGCCTATTTCGCAACCAAAATAATTCAAATGCTAGCAGGAATCATCCCAATTCCATAAGTGGTTCACTATGAGATTAACCAAGGTCACGTTCTCTTACATTAAGATTTTTAAAAGATACCTCTCCTGAAAAGCCCCCCTCTAGGGTACCAACCACATTATGAAGCTCAGTGTTCCTGCACATCAGCACAACCTACATCAAAGCGTGCTACAGCCTGCCAAGTGCTGGCTGTCCAAGCAGAGGCTGCATGACTTCTAAGTGAGAGATATCCGCATCCGAGAGCCTCCTAGACCGTGTGAGAGCTGCAGCTGGATATTCAGAGATAACTGCCAACTCATTAAAATCCAACATTAAAAGTTTATTAAATATGCAAGCATTAATGGAACTGGACTAGCAGCTATTTAGACAGATAAAATTCAACACAGCGTGTCCTGCTGCTCCTGTTATCGCTATTACGTAGGCTGCCCTTTTGCAGTGTCCATGAAAGGGTCACAGTGCTAGCCAAGGCAGTGAAACCCTCCATCTGTTTTAGTTTACTCAGGTCACATTCACAAGATTCCCAGCAGCCAGGAAGCCTAGAAAAAGACAGCTACTTCCCAGCAACTCCAGCTTAGCATGTGCTGCTACACTAGACTGCTGGAGATGCAACCTTCCCAAGAGCTTTTACCCCCTTTGGCCACAGCTGCTGGACAAGTCCCACACCTCTCAGCAGGCTCACAGGTAGGCAGGTTTGGTATATATATTCCCAGCCCTCAGTTCTTCTCACTTTTCTGCTGGAGTTGGAAGAGAAGGAGAGTGGTGTGTCAGACAGACAAGATAGACCAAAGAATGCCAACCACTTCTGTACCTCCAGGGAACCCTTAGGGCACCCAACCCATGCACAAAGCCCTGCTCGGAGATACTCATTTACAGCTATCCAGAAACAAGCACCAGAGTCCTCCATGCAGATGGTAACCCCAGTACAGCTCCACAAAGTGCAGTTTCATTCCTGGATGACTCTGCAAAGCTTCAGAGCTTGGTGAGTAACTATACCAAGAACACAGAGGTTTGTTCTGAGTGATATCAGACTTGGAAGAGTTCTTCACTGAAACTCTTAGCATCATTTGATCTGGCCCAGGGGGCATAGGGACATACTTATCCCACAAAGCATAAACAAACTCATGGAAGCCTCTAGTGCACCTCCAAGCAGCTCTGGCAATAGCCTTGCTCTCGGTAGTGACTTCTAAGAGTATCTGGAAGATTTAATCCCCTAATTAAACAAAAAAGTCTTCTCTCAGCACACAAGTGTGGTAAATCACTTACGCCTTGGAGATGCAAAGTTTCTGAAAAAGACCGTAATGAAATCTTAAGGAGCAATTAGGAGAAAGCATGACTTAACAGGAAAAAAAAATAAGGAATATGAATTATTGTCACCTCTGACAAAAGCACTGAGCTCACTGAACACTAAAAAAGGGGAAATCAGCCTTTTTGGCTGGGCAGGTTTCCTAGCAGCATTTTTCCTAGTAACGATGACAGTCTCTTACTGGAGAACACTGATTTAAGTTTAAGAACTATCTAGCACTCAGCCTATGCAATCCAATACATTAATTCAAAATTTAACCTGTTTTTTGGTGCTGTAACCATACAGGTCTCCCACAAAACTGGCAGAAGGCCCCAGGATCTGTTGGCCAGGAGGGAATCTGATACAACACAACACATGACGCTTTGCAGAACCACAAGCAGCAGCAGCCTGTTTGGAGTCAGTACAAAACCCTGCAGCTGACTGTCTACTCAGTCACCTCACTGAGCTCCCAAACATAACTGTATTAAACCACTCCCATCAACAGTTTCCATTATTCCTCCCCAGCAGCTCTTGCCCCCAGGAGAAAACAATGGGTGATTGAACATAAAAATAATCTAGCTTGCAGGCAATACTTCCAAAGTCTTGTCATGAGCATGCTGCAGGAGGAGTCTCTCATCACAAAAACACAACAAATCAGTTACCAGGCAGCACTACTTCCTCCCCTTACTGATAGGCAGGTACATCGAAACTACAGCTCATTTGCATTCCTCAAGTACAATAACCTATTAAAAAAGTACTACATTTGTAAGTGAATCAGGAAGGTCAAAGCGCTCTTAGTCATCCAGCTGCTATGTTAACCTTTGCTTAGGAAGGGATGAAAAGAAACCTCCCAGGCAGCCCCATGACTGAAAAAAAAAAAAAAACTTTTAAACATCCTCGCTCTGCCACTGAGCAATACCACAAAGAAAGTCTGGTTGTTATAAGGCAAACAGGCAGAAAACAAACGATGCTAAGGAAATCGGGCTGCTGCCTGCTGTGGTCCTTGGCACCGCCAGCATGGGAGCCCAACACCACTACTATCCCAGCAGTATTTAACCTCCTGGTGGATCTGGAGCCAGCAACAGAGCTGGATACACAGCACCGGTGGGAAACCGCTCTTCAGGAAACACTCAAGCAGTCCAGAGGCAGGCACTGATAACGGAGGGAACATGACTGCTGTTAGTGCTAAGCTAACACAGCAGAGTCACTGAGCAAAGGCCCGAGCTGTGGCAGCCACGGTACCAGGCACCAAACAAGACAGTGACAATGCAGCCTGACGAGTCGTGCCAGCACAGCGATCCAGAGCTGCAGATGCCAGGAGCATTGGCCTTTATCTGCAAGCTGATGGGCAAATCTGTTGAGCTAAGAAAAGAGTAGCTGCAGTTCACAAATCTGAAGAAGAGAACAAGATGTTTCCTGGCAAGACAAAAGGAGTAAAAAACGTTTTCTCACCCACTTGCTGCTTGCATTGCTACTTTCCCCTCAACTTGGCTCTGAAGTCGGACAGGCTGGCCACTTCTCTGCTAAGAAAGCTCCAAAAATAGCACACACAAATGCAGTGGATTCTACTTTGGAACACACCATGGACAGTGGTCTTTGTACACAGCTCACACCACAGCAGTACACTCACACTTGGTAGATAGTATCACACAAGGATAAACATAGGCCACATATGCAGAGAAAAAGATATTCAGACATCAAAGATATCATAGATGTCATCCTCAGAGTCAGGAAATGAATATCTATTAAAGCAGCCTGCGAGTGCTGGGGTACAGCTCAATAAGAGCCAGATGGGCTAAAGGAAAAACCAGCTTCATGGGATAGTTTAGAAGGTGGTGGTTCTTTTTTTTCCACTAAATTGTCTGATGACTCATTAAAGAGAAATCTTTGTGATGTAACTATTCAGTTAGACATGAGACTTATACAAAGAACTCTCATAATCAGCTCTCCAAGTAATCCTCTGATCACCATCTGGAGTTCAATCTAAATCCTGATCTCAGTTACGCTAAGTGCCCGTGCACCTCTGAAACTGAGAATTTGCTATAAACACACCTGAGATGAACCATATCCTGACAGCAAGTTCACAGAGAGGTAAAAGAGAACAGAAATGCTAAAAGCCTGAACTGCCTTTTACTCCTCCAGCTCTTCACAGACATCCCTACGTTGCAGAATAGCCACAGACTGTGCCAGAGGCAACTCCTGTCCATCACATCTAGGGAGAGGTTTCAAAACGAGTAAGTAGAAAGGCAGGACTTATCAGCACAATGCTACAGCTAGAACAAAATGTTTCTTCTGGCAAGCAAAAACAAAAACATATGCAAGGAATCAGTTATTTTATAAGTAACTCAAAAAGTCTTACCACTGCAGCAGGCAGAAATTCCTTCACCTAAAGCACCATAAAAAGCAGGGCTTTTCAGCTGTAGTTAGTTTTTTGATGGCGGGTTTTTTTTCTCCTAATTATCTGGAGCTCCTATTCCCCATGGGGCAAACAAGGAAGTCTGAGATGCCTCCTACCTACAAAGCCTCTTAGCTTGAGAAATGAGTTCTCTTACATACAGTGCTTGGTGTCACATGCCTGGCTGTCCACAGCAAAGCACTCAAGACGTGTCACATTGCCGAGGAACGCATCTAATCTCATCAGTTCCAGAGGAATTCTCCTCTTTTCAAAGCAGTTTATCAATGACATTTTAGACCTCTGCAAGAAAGCCCACCACAGCAAGGAAAGAGGCATTGAGTAAGCTGAAAACATCCAAGCAAGTATGCTTAGTTCATACTTGACAGCAAAATGCTTACAAAAATAAGGATACTTTTTTTTCTTGGTTTGGTTGTTGTTGCTGTTTTCCAAATTACAATGTATATTAAAACCAAAAAGCTTTCTGAGCTTCTTGAAGGAAGGAAGAGCCAGGCACAGAGTTTCTTCCAGCTAAAGGTATGTTTAAGTATAAACAAGAGTTAGATTAGAAAACCAACCAGACGTGACAAAGGCACTCATTTCCCCATGAGGGGAGGTACAACCCCAATTACCTGCTCACACCACGCAGCAGAGACTACCAGCAGTCGACACACCAGCATACTACAGGATGCTTTAAGATCACAATGCAAAAACAAACCAAAAAAGCTAACACCTTTTATATTCTTATTTCATACTCGTCTGGAAATGGTGTTTTCATTAATTTCTATCTAAGTTGGAGGTAAGGAGGCACTAGAGGCCGAGCGTCCCGGGGCGGTTAGCTGCTGGGGAGCACAGACTGCTCCAGTCTGGAGGGTGAGAGTTCTACCTTGTCATTATCTTTGGCAAAGCACTTCCCTCCTGGCTCCAGCAACTGATGTTCATAAGAGTTTCACGAGACCAAAGTCCTGTGCAGCAAGTAAATATTTAACTTCAGCACTGTACTGTGGGGACCCACCTAGAGCATTTGACATAGGAGCCTACTTACACTATCTTTTCTAACCAAGAATAATCAATGGCAATTTATCTTCTTTAGGAGAAGTCGTAAAGATAAACTCCACAAGGACAGCAGTTAAGTTTTAGAGCTAATAATTTTAATAGAAGACCCAAAAGTGAATAGTCCCAGGAAAGGAGATCAAGCACTGTGATATGTACTCCAAAACAGGTTCAGGAGGAAGGGCAGAGGCCACAGTGCAAAAGTCATTTACAACCTAAGCACACAGAGTTCTGGAAGCTCAAGAAAAAACATTTTATCACTGCAATCCTGCCATTAAACTTTGTCACCAAGTCCTACATAAAGTTCTTGGACTTCACAAGGCAAAGCATTTACTCTCCACTAAATGTCTGGATAAAATAGACAAACTGCTGTACCACCACAGACTTAGAAATAATATGATTAGCATGGAGGCTGATGTTTGTTTCCAGGCAGAAAGTCTGCTCTTAGTCTTAGTGCAACACGTTTAGATCCCAGCAATATTCTTTGCATTCCTCCAACATAAATTACTGCTAATATTCTCACTCCAGGTAGAGATCATTCTGATGTCTCCAACAGCTCTAAAAACAAAATCGCAATCAAAAGCCATTCAGAGCAATTACCTGTTTACTGCATACCAGTTGTTTTACCACCTGTTTTCTTTATCTAAATGTGACTTATTTTTTCTCATTTCTACTGGTCTGAACACCAGTTTCAGCAATGATTCTGGAACACCTACTGGCAATAATCACTACAGGTAAATTTCTTATACTTCTGCAGTGCTGCACTTCCAGCTCTCCGATGCTAATGCAGACCAGCCCCAAATGTAAAGCTTTCCAGGAAACAAACTAAAAACATCCACATTGCTTTTTGCAGGGCACGAGGGGGCTGAGAATACTGACCCACGACGAAATAAGGAGGCAGACAGCGGTGCACAGCTTAAACTAAACTGAGCAGGACCGGAGGGAAGCGGAGAACAAGATTTTCCAGTTTCAAGCAAGAAGAATAAGGAAAAGCAAAGCCAGGAGGGCCGCTCACCTGTCCAAGGAATCGCAGCCTCGGGCACGCTTTCAGAAGCTGCTGTACAGCCTAGAATCCGAGCAGTGCCCAGCTGGGCGGACCTGCCGCTCCCCCTTACACACAGCCTGTGCTCACTGCGCTTCCATCCAGCGCTGAGCGCTGCCAGCAGGGAGCCGGCCAGCCACGCAGGCACTCACACCGAGAGGCAATGAAAGGAGGTAACGGGAGGATGGGAAGGAGGCGCACAGGGCTGCCCTTCTCGGCTGCAACGTTACCTAAAGCCTTCTCTCCTGACACTGTACCCTCACTGACAGGGTTACCAAGCAGCGTAAGCTTTCACAGCTCAAACAGAGCTGGAATTAGGAACCAAACGCACCTCCGGATTACTGCTGAGAGCAGTATTTCTCTTTATTTTCCCGTTCTGCTTTGAGAAGGAGACGGGAGTAAGGCCAGTACAAGCAGAGGACAGAAGGAAGGAACACGAAGCAGTAAGGCGACCTCAGAACTGTCACGCAGCAGAACTCCCACGAGAGGGGAGGGCGATGGGTTCCACCCCACTTTCTCCCCACGTTTCCCTTCCTTTGCACAACGCTGCGGGCACGTTGCTCGCACCCACCTCCATCTCCACCGAGCGGGACCACGAAGCGGGGGCTGACCCCATAAAACCACTAAGACTACGGCAAGCGTTTGTTAAAACCGATGATGGCAGCGCGGCACCGGAGCTGTACGGAGATGTTCCGATGTGCCGACTGCCTCCGAAGCGTTCTGTCCAGACGGGATTACGACACAGCGCAGCCTCAGCAATAATCCGCTTCGGGGCTGCCTGCAGACGTACCCAAACGCTTCTACCCGCCCGCTAAGAGGAGGCGACGTGCAACGGACGCCCCAAAGCCGCTGGCAGGCAGCGCCAGCCCGCATCCCCGGCTATGTAACTTCACCATCTACCGCCACGTAACTTCAGCTCCTTAAACGCGCTAAACTTCTTTTTGTCGTGCGTGCCAACCTGGCAGCTACGGCCTTACAACCAGGCAGCTCCCGGCGCGCATCCCGGCTTCCCCCCAAAGGCCCGGAGCAGCGCCTCAGCCGCCGCACCTCCTGCCCGCCGCCCGCGCCCGGGGCGCCCAGCCCGCCGCTACCTGCGCCGCTCCTGCCGGGCTCCCGCCGCGCTCCTGCCGCCCCGCCGCTTCCGGCCGCCGTGTTGGCGCAGGCGCGGGGCGGGCGCTGAGGACGGCGGCTGAGGAGCCGGCAGCCCCTGGAGGGTGCGCCTCGGAGGTGGCGGAGAAGAGCCGAGCTCGGCGCGAGAACTGGGACGCCGGAATGAGGGACGGACCGAGCTCGGCTCCAGAGCTGCCAGTGGGATGGCCGCGGTGGTTGTCGTGGGCAGAAGCGTGCCACCTGGGGCACTGCTCCTAGGCTCGGCGATGGCTGATTCCAGTCTTGCCCACTTACGGCAGAGAGCGATTTGTGCAGTCATGGTTTCTCTGCAGTGCAGCAGTGCATCGCAATCAGACCAGGACGGGCTGGGTTCTTCCACGCTGCCGTCAGCCTGGCCGTGGTACAAGCGGCTGCCTCACGTTGTGGCAGGGGAGTCAGGTTGGGTGTTAGGAAACATTCCTTCTCAAAAAGAGCAGTGAGGCACTGCACAGCTGCACGGGGAGGTGGGGCAGTCACCTGGAGGTGCTCAGAGCTGTGGAGATGTGGCACTGAGGGATGTGGGCAGTGGGCATGGTGGGGTGGGCTGGGCTGGGGTTGGACTTGAGGATCTGAGGGGTCTTTTCCAGCCTTATTGATTCTATGATTCCATTAACCAAACATGTCTGCATCCAAATTTGTGAGAATTTGTGGCTGGTGAAGGACCAAGGATGTTTGCTGCAGCAAACAACACCCAAGTGGTATTCTTCAAATCAATGTTGCTTTCCTTCCGAGCTTTCCTCTGCTCTGGGAGACTTAGCAATACCAGCCCAAATAGCCACATCATTTGGGAATGGTATTAAACTGAGACAGGGGAGGTTTAGGTTATCTATTAGGAGGAAGTTTTTCAGCCAGAGGGTGGTGAGGCACTGGAACAGGTTGCCCAAGGAAGCTGTGGATGCCCCATCCCTGCAGGCATTCAAGGCCAGGCTGGATGTGGCTCTGGGCAGCCTGGGCTGCTGGTTGGTGACCTGCACACAGCAGGGGGTTGGAACTGGATGAGCATTGTGGTCCTTTTCAACCCAGGCCATTCTATGATTCTATGATACGATCATTTTTTCAGCCAGTTCTCCCAAAACATGATGATGCAGCCTTCATGGCCAAGCTGGACATTCATGTGTCCATCTTTCACAGGTGCTTTTCACATCATACTTCACTAGCAGACAGACAAGTGTTTCACTGGCAGTACACCAACGGAGCATCCTGCAGTCTGGGCTGGAGAATAGAAACATGTATTGATTACATACATCTTCTTAGCATCATTGCCAACACTTTCCACGCCTCCTTCTAGAAACAGCTCTCTATGATTCCTTGCATTGTTTTTATTTCTAGTAAGGATATGAGTATTTACATCGCATCTCAGTCTGTATAAATTGCCTGGCATTCTTCATGCCTGATTCCTCAAGTTATTCCAAATTGCTGGATTGTTTCACGGTGATTTCACATTTACAGCATAACACTGCGTTAAACTGTGCATAGCTACATCAAATAAGGGAGCTTACTTAGTTTACTTCATTAGTGCTTTTCTGCAATGCTTCTACTTCATGGTATTTTTGCTGGTCCATAAAGACACTGGCAATGCTGAAGGACTAAGATACACTGAAAGAGTTACTAACACTTTAAATTAAAGATGTTTTCTGAAAATATTCTGAATTTCCATTCTCACTTCAATTTTCTGCCTGTCTTATGTGGGGCTATAGAACTGAGTAAAATGAGAAGCGAAAGGTAGCTACTGAAATCCATATTACAGTGTAGAGGGATGGGAGCAAACATCTCCTGTTTGCTGACATCAGTTCTTTGGATCAAGTCCTACACTGTTTCTAGAGATATTACTCACTGTAAATAGCCCGTATAGTACGGAGGAAACAGGATCTGTATGACAGCACTGAGTGCTTATGTTTGCTCATACAAAAAGAAAATCTGCAAAACATTCCCCATTTTTATTCCTTCACCAGTGGAAGATGTAGTAATGAGTCGATCATGGGGCATTTTGCAAGCTAAGCAACAAGGGCTGTTGCTGAATGTCACTGCGCTGGGCTGTTTTGTCGGATATAAAGCCAAGGTCTATGCCTGCAGAAGCAGTACCACAGCTTGCCAGGAGGTGTTGCTTTGAAACCATGCAAACATCAGAGCTTAAGCCATGAAAGAGGCTTGGATTATTAAAAGCAACTGACAGATAGATTGTTCTGGCAGCGAGAACTCCGGATCCTTAATTTGAAACGATGATTTTTATTTAAGACAACCAAAATTCTAAAATGGTTTGTATGGGCAGAGCAGTACAGAGGGAAATAAATGCTGACTGGGGCACCAACCTGAAAGAAAATTCTGTAGTTTTGTATATTGCTAACAAATATATTACAGCAGGTTTGTGCAGGTGGAAGTGTGAATGGCTTTTTTTTTTTTTTTTTTTTGCAGGCTTTGCAGTTAAAAAATATTACATATTACAGCTTCGACGCATTGTGTAGCTTTTGGATGGGTTCAGGAAGCCATAGGGCAGAGTAAAGCCTCTGTAAGATAATGAGCTGTGCTGCCCTGGGCTGTCCACACTGCACAGGCACATTCCAGAAGGAAGGAGCTGCTCATTTGGAAGGGCATGCAGTAGCAGGGACCCACTAGACAGACACACAGCTGTTTACAGTCAAACAGCAAAATTTAAATTCTAGGATAGGGTGTTTATTTTACAGCCCTCAGTATCTTGTGGTATAGATGTAGTTCCCACCCCTGCTCCAGCTGTGCCTTTCAAAGAGCTCTATGTACCAGCCCCAGGCTCTGAGCTCCAGATCTCTCTTAGGAAACAGTTTACAGAAGGACCTTACAGTCAGCAGAAAAGGTCACATCAGGGTGGACTTAGCCAAAGGAGCCTTTGAAAAGTGTTTGATGATCAGATGCTAACAAGTATTGTTTTTACCATAGGTAGAAGTGCTAGCCAGGAGCAGAGGACAGTGTACCAGACAAAAGATCACTGAAAGCAGTCGCTGATGAATTCAGCAGGCCCCGTGAGCCATTTCAGCAGCAGTATGTGTGGATTTAGATCTTGTTGTTTAGACCAGCTGCTGTCAAGACATTTTCAGAGCTCCTGCCCTCCTTAGTGGAGCAATTTTACAACACACGAGCTTGTACAATGCAGTTTCCATGTTCCTCAGAAGTAGTTTCAGCAGAAATTCACTGCTCCTTACAGCTGGCACTACATTACTGTAGTACCTACTTTTCAAATGCATTTGGGCTCAGAAATTGAAGTTTTGACCAACCAGCCTAATTACCACTTTTCAGTAATTTTTGTTCCATGTGAATAAGTCTATAGCAAATCAAGCCATGTCCTCTGAAGTACCAATGTTCACAAGTATGCTGAAATAAACGTTAACCTGAGTCTCCTGCAAAGCATTTGTTTGTATCATTCAGCACTTCAGCATTCAGCAGGTCCCAGGAGGCTGCAGAATTGCCAGATATGTGGTGCTCCAGCTCAAGAGGAAGCAGGATTCTCTCCCTTCTACCACAGCAGATGCTGAGGGGCTGGCAGACGGAGCACAACATTCATATTCATTTCAATCTGTCCTTTGATGAAAATCCCTCATTTCCATTTCTAGTAATGGGGTCTCTAAGGTGTTGGCATTCTTCTTTGGAGCAGCTTTTTATTTCTCCAGAATGGCAACAGGTACACGGTATATTTTCTGAGCATCATCCTCTACCACGTAGTCAAAAGACAGTAATCAAACGGATGACAAAACATAACAACACTTACAGGAAGGTCTGCAGCTATCTCACTGCATCCTTCTCCTGCCGAAAGCAAGCTTCGGTTACTTAGTCTTCTTTACATATAATTGCAGGTTCTTCTGAAATGGCATTGGCTGTTGTAGAGACAGACAAGATCAGGACTGTCCCCTTGCAGAGGATGAACAACATATGAGCTGTTTTAGACATTGTATTAGCTTTATTAGCAAGGTATGTCCTCTTTTGGCAGGCCTAGGGCTAAGAAAGCTGTCACCACGTCTCCTGGTTTTATAGTCAACAGCTGTTTTTATGGAGGTGTATGCTGCCAGGCAATCTGGAGGAAGAACCTGCTCCTTAGAAGCTCTGGATACTATACAAGTTCTTGCTGAATTTCTCAAAAGCTTGCAGAAAGAAATACTTCTTGATTACATTTTGTCAGTGTTAACTGTACTAGCAGGCTCTGCAACCTATCTACCCTCCCACAGCTACCTGTGCTCAGATATAGCAGAGCTCCATTGCCTTGGATCAAACTGCTGTGAAAATGAAAAACAGCTAAGGTGTGAGAGAAAAGAAAAAAAGGGGGAAAAAAAAGCCCGATCTGGAGCTGCCCATGCACTCTTCACCCTTCATTGGTTTGGAGGTTTGAGTTTAAGCTCAGGTCCTTGTATTTGGTCCTTGAGTAACTCAGTGAAGTACAGATTAAACACTTTACAGAAAGCTCTGAAGACTTTAATTTCCTCTGCCATATAAATTTAAGCTTCCTTTTCTTGTTACCAAAATCTATTTTTAGATTTTAAGAGGAACGTATTGCTTACAGCAATAAACCTTTAGCACTTACTGGAACCGTTCCACAAATCTATAAAGTTGCTGAGCCTTCTCTTTCTACAAACTGTTTTCTTCTGTGTTTATTCACGCTCAGAAGGTCCCCGCTGTGCCACAACTATGGTGATTACGTTATTAAAGGACAAGTAAATTGGAGCTCTAAATTATAAACAGGAAGTACAACTAATTGCAGTGATCTTTGATTTTGGTCTGGTTAATAAAAAACCAACCAGTTATCCCCCACAACTCCAAGGTACAGTTTACAACATTTTTGTAAACTCCCCAAATGCACTGTTTTACAAGGAAACGGCAGAGCCTTATCCCTGGTTTTGTCTTCAACACTGCTTACCAAATAAAAGAATTGTGGTGATCTGCTGCAATAACAACCGAACAAAAAAGATTGGACTAGGTGTTTTGAGCAAGGTTGCTGATAATACTAAATTGGAAGGAGCTGTTGACCGTGTCAAGGGTAAAGAGGCCTTGCAAAGATCCAGACAAATGAAAGAGCTGGGGAATCACCAACTGCATGGAGTTTAACACGAGCAAGTGCTGGATTCTGCATTAGGAAGGGGCAGGCCTGGCTATACATACAGGCTGGGGGATGAGACGCCACAGAGCAGTCCCACTGTATTTAAATCATCTTTCCACACAACACCATCAGGGGATCCAGCTATTTCTTTCCAGTGATTTAAACTGCAGCATAATGGTAACTTTTTCAAAATCCCCTAACCCCAGACTATCCAGTGCCCATTTTAATGACACACGTGGGTGAATTCTTTGTACAACAACAATCAGCACACAATAACAGCACAAACAAACAACCAAACAAGCACGCTCAATGACAATTATCACATTTAATATTTACCTTGGGGGGGGACTTTAACCTCTTACCCAAGTTCTTAGCCCTACCTTGCACAACTTTCATTACATCTGGCAGGCAAGGATCCAAAATAAACCAAAAGGGGATATGAACCATCACCTGTGTTGTTAGTCCTACCGTGCACAACTTTCATTACGTCTGATGGGCAGGCAACCAAACCAAACCAAACCGGGGGACTCTAATCCCCCAGGAGCTTTAACCCCTTACTTTGGTTCTTAGCACTGTACTGTGCAACTTCCATTACATCTGACAGGCAGGCAACCAAAATAAAATAATAAAAGAATGCTTTAATAGTCACTAGTCAGTGGTCTTCTCTGGAGAGCTCTTCAGCCTGGGGATCAAGGTCCTCCCAAGTATACCTCAGTGCCAGATTAGATTCTGTGAACTCAGGAACTGTCGAGGTTTACCCCATCTGGGGTGCCAAACTGATGCTGTAAATCGATCTGTTATGAAACTCTCTAAGAATCAAGTTGGAGTGTCAGAAAGCAAGCACTCCTTATTTTCACTGCTGAATGTATGGGGGTTGCTCTCCAACTATCATGCATACCTTGCACAAAAGATCTTCAGCTTATATACATTACTTGCATCACACATGCTGAGATTTTCTTGGAGGTATGTACATATTCAACACTTGCTTTCACAACTAACTGATTCCAAGCAGAATTATCCTTATTTATTTGGTACAAAGACTTAACAGAACTCTCCTTATTTGCTTGGTACAAAGACTAAGCAGAATTTTCCTTTATCTACTTGGTACAAAGACACAGCTCTTCCCATTATCCAAGCAAACTTCAGGGCATTCCATCAAGGAACACGAGCAAACAACAATCTCGTTACAGCTCACCTCCCTACCCTCAAGGTGGGGTATCAGGAAGGATTTCTTCACTGAGAGGAACAGGCTCCCAGGGCAGTGGGCACAGCCCCAAGCCGCTAGAATTCAAGAAGTATCTGGACATCACCCTCAGACATATGGTCTCATTTTCAAGTGGTGCTGTGTGGAGCCAGGGGTTGGACTCAATGTGCTGCCAAACAAATCCTTAAGACCAATGTGGTATTAAGATGCGGCCATTCTTTAATATAGCACTAGATCACAAGGGGATCCTTCCACCTAATCATAGAATCACTAAGGTTGGAAAAGACCTCCAAGATCATCCAGTCCACCTATGACCAATATTTCCCATTAAACCATGTGCCTCAGTACAACATCTAAATGTTTCTTGTACAGCTCCAGGGACAGTGACTCAACCACCTCCCTAGGCAACCCATTCCAGAGCCTAACCATTCTTTCTGAGAAAAAATTTTTCCTGTCATCTAACCTGAATCTTATCTGTGCAACTTGAGGCCATTCCCTTTAGCCTTAGTGCTAGGTATGAGGAAGAAGAGGCCAACCTTCACCTCACCACAACCTCAACTTAGGGAGTTGTAGGGAGCAATAAGGTATCCCCTGAGCCTCCTCTTCTCTGGACTGAACCATTCCACTTCCACCAGCCTCTCCTTTTAAGACTTGTGCTCCAGACCCCTCACCCTGCACCCCAACAGAACAACGGCACATCCCTTATAATTCATTTGGGTACAGTACCTCTATGTGCTTGGAGAGAGGTCTCCAGCTCTCATGAGACCTCAACCACCTCTCCTATTCATGCACGTTTTGTTAATTAACAATTTCCCTTTTGGCAGGCTAGACAGACATGCTGATTTTCAAGATGCTCCTAAAAGACAAGATTAGCCACACCAACAACAGACGATCCTTGTGGAACTCGGGATGTTCTATGATTTTATATACTCATACAGAGCATTCCATAACAAGTTCTAAAGTTTCCCCTCTACCTGTTCTGCACCAGTGGAAGAACCTCACTGTACCAAGTGGTTGACTTTTAAAAGCCAGGAGCTATAAAAGAGAGATCACAGATACATAAAGATATCTCATAAGAAGCTAGCTTTCCACAGCAAGCTATTTAGGTTAAACTACACCCCACTGTATGGATTAAGCCAACACGCTGCAACCTACAGCTCTGTCAGGTGCCCAGAGCCCATCCCTGGACTTTGGGCATCTCCAGGGACAGGGCATCCATCAGCCCCCTGGGAACTTGTGCCAGGGCTCCACTACCCTTATTGCACGAGGTTTTTTCCTTATATCCAACCTCAATTTCCTCTCTTTTAGTTTGAAACCCTTTCCCCTTGTCCTATCACAACAGATCCCACTAATGAGTCTGTCCCCTTCCTTCCCGCAGCCTCCCTTTAGATAGAGACAGGCTGCTCCCTGATCTGTCCGGAGCTCTTTTCCCTCAGGAAGACCCTTCCCCGCTTCTTAGCGTCCGGCAGAGACTCCAGCAGGGCCAGCCCTCCTGATGTATGGTTTATATTCAAACGCACGGAGCGCGCTGCACTGACAGTGACCCACCCTTGTGCCGTGCCCCGTCCCGTTCCGCCCCGCCCCGCCGGGGCAGGCTGCTCTGCGAGCCGGGCGCTGGGCAGAGACGCGGGGAGAGCGGCAGCGCTCGGCATGGCGCAGTACGCGAGGGGCGCCGCGGCCGTGGCCGTCATCCGGCTCCGCAACCCGCCGGTCAACGCGCTGAGGTAACGGCGGCGGCGCCCGCCATTTTGTGAGGCGGGAACGGCACGGCTGGGAGTTTGCCTTCCCGGCTCCGGGAGCCTGTGGCCCCGCTCGGTTTCTCCGCACGAGAGGTGCGGCCGTGGCGCTGCGCTTGTCTGTTCGGGTGGCTCCTGCAGAGCGACAACACGAGGCTTAGAGCTTAGATATCGCTTTGCCATAACCGCGCTGAGCTCCTTCGTGATTTGTTCTCCTTGTTACAATGTCTAGAGGGTTTTTTTCCCCTCGGGAGAAATGCCAGGTTCGTGGTGTGCGCTTTCTGCCATCTCCCTTGGAATGTCTCGTCAAACTTGGCACGTTCCTTGTCACTTACGCCGCGAAGTGTCAGCAGTAGCTCACAGCGTTAGCTCAGCTTTTCTATTCCTCAGTTCCTATGCAGTTTGCAGGTGGAAATCGGCTTTCCTTCCACGATTTGCTGCTTCTCACGTTGGCTGATAGCTGTGCTTCCAAGTGCGAGCACTTGGGACAAAGGGCTCCGTGAGCAGAGGGCACGGCTCAGCAGGAGGCACCGCCATCCAGCCCCGGTGTCAGAATGCAGGCTGCTCACGTGCCTTTAGAAATGATGAAGGCACTGACCTCCCGATGCTACACCTGATGAAGAAGGCGATCTCAGACCAGCTGGGGACAGGCAGCCAAACAGAGCCCCTGAAGTTATGGTTTTTCATCTTTTAGAAGGGATACACAAGTTGTTTGGTTTGTGTAATTTGCTTTTTAAGCAGCTGCAGTTGAGGAGCCATGCTGTAACAGTGACCATAGTGCTCCTTCCATTTGTTCTCCTAAGGCAAAACATCCACTGCAGTCACACACAACTTCTAAAGCAGAAAGTTTGTTGTGAAGAAGCTGAGGGGCATGTATGAACATGAATGGGAAACACAAGCTGTTGCCCTTGCTGTGGCAAGGTGAATTGCTCCAGCTGCCTGCCCTCACTCCTTCACACTGTGTTTGAAAGCACAGAAAGACCCTTTTTACATACTTGGATAATTGGAATGAGAAAGCAAATTAGGAGTAACCTGACTGATGAACTGGACATGTAGGACTCCCAGAATGTCTCTTGGATCTCCTCTGGCCAAGGGCAGGCTTGGAGCACAGCCAGGCTGTGTCCATAGACCTTTCTGTTCCTGCCATGGAAGGCAGCAAGCACTCCAGCACACTGCTGTGATCTGGACCTGGTTCTCACAGCCCTGCTGTGCTGCTGCTCATGGGGCTGGGGTGAGCAGCCTTGGAGCTGAGCACCCACCTGATTCTTGGAGCTGCTTTCAGTCACTCTAGCTCTCTGCATCTGCTCCTTGCACAATTGCAAGGCATGAGTGAGGACAAGAATCTGTACAGCATGGGTTTAAATCAGTTAAGATGCCGTGGAACTTAAGCTTGCTACGTAGGAGAGAGCAGGATAGGTAGATGAGATCAGTCCAACAACTGGCTGGCTGAGGCAGCGAACACAGCACATGTGCAGCTGGAGTCTGGTGCAGGCTCTTCCACTCACTTGTAGCCAGTAACAGAAGGAAAGTCTGGATGTTAAGGGCTTCTAATTTATTTCCTGACTTATAAGACTTGCTGAATTTGCAAGGAGCAAGTTGTGACAACTGCACAGAGCTCAGCTTTAACTAGGCTTGCACCATTTGGTTAGCAATTGGAGTAAAACCTGGTTTAGCAGGATAGTTGTTTCGTAATGGCAGCTTTGAGCTGAGACCTGGCTGTAGCTATGGAAGGTAGAGAGCACTCTGTGATCCTTGTGTTCCTTCTGCTCTTGCATATTTTAGTTACTCGTCTGTAGGGGAGCAGGTTTGTGATTGCTGTTTGAGATGTCTGTCTGTGTAGGTGATGGCAGGCAGGGAAAGTTACAGACAGGGGCCATGTCCTGCAGTCCTGACAATTTAATTTCACAGCAGGCACAGATGCTTTTTAAAAGGCTGATGTGCTTTTCCTTCTCTGCTGTGCTCCAGCCTCAACTCTCTCTCCCCATTAGATGTGATGCTCAGCACCATTAGCCCAGCTCCCACACCATCGCACCAGCCATTAGCACTTCAGAAGCCACTGGTGGGCAGGAATTTGCTTTTTGCTGTCTGACAGCATCTGCTGCTGTGCAGGTACCTCCTATGCAGTGCTTTCCTGAGGAATATATGCTGACTTCTGAGGCTGGCAGCAAATTTGGTTCCCACACGGACTTTCTTCAAACTAATCCATCTCTCCACCAACAGAGCTGGCATGTACCAAACTTGGTTTTATTTTTTTTCTCCTGGTTTACAAAGTTTTAACTTCCAGAGGTCTGCAGTCCTAATCATCTGTGAGATCACAGCTTAGAGAAGACGCACGTGGATGTGCAAGGAACTGGAAGTCTGGGGGACAGACAGACAGAACTAACAAGAGAAAGGATCAGCCACAGCCTGTGAGCAGAGGTGGGCTGCTGGCACTGCATGGCTCCGTGGGACACTCGGGAAAAAGGTTTTAAGAAGTGGAAAACTTATTCAGATGTGAATAAGAAAGCCTGTAAAACGTGACAGGAGAGATGTAAGCTGGAAATTAAGAGGATTAAAAATATAAAGAACGCATTGCAAAGCATGCTAAAAACAATAGGGGGAAAAAGCAGGAAAAAAAAAAAAAAAGGCTGTCAGTTACAGTTCAGGAAAGGGATCTTTACCACTAATATATCTTTGAGATCACCAGCTCAGTGTGCTTGGACAGCCCAAAGAACCCACAAAATGCTGGGTGTCACCAGCACACATGCTGAGAACAGAACAAAAGAGAGGGCACCATTCCTCTATGATAAAAAACCTATAGGACTTCTGAAGTACTACCTGTAGTTCTGGACTGTGCATTTGCAGAAGGACACAGGGACAATCTGGAAGGGGACAACCAAAACTGAGAGGCAAGAGCAGTGCATTAAGAAAGCATGCTGAAGAGGTTGAGAGTCACCAGGTTGGAAGGGAAAGGCTGTAGGAGAATAAGGGCAAGGTTTATGAAATCCTGAAGAAGGTAAATAAAGTGGAGGTCTATTTCTGATTACAAAATCCTTTGGTAGCTGATCTAGGGGCGTTTGATTACACTGGTAGGAGATTGTTTTTAAAGAGATCATACAAAGCTTGATGCCACAGGAGCCTGTGGAGGCAGATGGGTTGGCAGGATCAAAGATTAGACAAATTCATGAGCAGCAGGTTTGTAAGGGATGCTAAATAAGGGCATGTAGATACATACCAGAGCATCTCTCATACAGCAACTGTGGATGCTGTGGATGTTGGGGGAGATACAAAGGGGAGGGACCAGACCAGCACGATGCACAAAAAGCATTTTCTATTGTTAGATTGCAGCCTGGCCGAGTTAATTTCCAGGATTCCCTTAAGCTACTTTCCTTTATCTTTAAATTTGTATTTACAAATCCTTGCAAAATAAATAAATAAGTAAATAGAAATTTTAATGCCTTGTTACAAACCCAGCACATCACTGAGTAGAGTTTTGTGCAAGGGAGAAATAACCTGGTGTGGTCAGCCCCAAGAACAGCCTGCCCTGGGAAGCACAGTTACCCACCCAGTGTGCTGCTGAGATACATAGCACCGAGGCACCTCATCAGGATGGCTTTTCTTGCAGTCAAAACAGCACACATGGCAGAGCTGACTATGTAGCATGGAAATAAGTGCTGATTGGAATGCACCTAGTGAATTTCTCATTGTTACTGTTAAATGAATGATACTGTCGCACAGTAACGAAATACTTATGCAGATGCGGGTGACTTTTTCTCTCTTTCATGCTCTAGCTGTTTTGAAGTTGTGATACTCTTGAGTGTTTTTACAATTTTACTGTCATACATTTTACTATGATTTCCTTCATGGAAAATGACATCTTTGTAGTATCAGCTACAGTGTGTGCGTTGCATGCCACGCAGCTCAACTGGGCTGTGACATGTCCTGGGGCAGGCACATTGCTCCAGGGCAGGACAACAGGAAGCTTCCAGAAGTCCAGGTGGTGATATCTCCTCTTCATCCCACAAGAAATTCTCCATGGTAGAAAGCTGTATGAAGAGAGAAGAAATATTTTTGCAAGTAGAGTGTCACGTGGTGAAACCAGTTGTGTGGTATTAATACAGATAACATAGGCAGCTTGGATGACAAATCTTTCTTTTGGCAGGAGGGTGTTGCTGTAAGTGCTGTGACACTAAGGGCTTGTAAATAATTTCCTATGGAAAATCCAGAACCTTTTCATCTGGAACAGACTCTTTCTATTGGTATTTTGCAACTGCTGATCACACAGCTACTGTAAGCGCAGAAACACTGGATTGCTTCCTGTGACAGAATTGTTGGTTTTTTTCTACACAATATTTTCAAATCAATAATTTCATATCTGTTCAAAATCCTGCTGCATACTTTTTTCCCCTCTTGGCACAGGTCAGCAGTGATTGGCTTGTTGGATTTTGGCACTTGCCCTTGAAGTGAGAGGGAGACTAATGAATATTCAGCAGAGAGGTTATGGCAGAAGACAAACTGGAGGACAGACTTACTGGACTCACTGCTTGTTTTCACTGAGCCACTTTGTGCTGGTGGAAAAGTGATGTAGTTGGTTGTTAGCCACTGAATCTCTAATTTATTTCAGTTTGGCAGTTCTCCAGGCGCTAGAGGATGGACTGAAAAGAGCAGATGCAGATCCTTCGGTGAAAGCTGTTACAATTTGTGGTGAAAATGGGAAGTTCAGTGCAGGTAAGACATTCCTTCAAATAGTATAAGAAAAAGAGGAAGAATTCTGCCCACATCTGAAGATTCTCTGCCATGTAGCACTAACAACAAAATGCCACAAATTCTGATGTGGCTGAAAATAGCTACGAAACAGTGGACCTTTTCTGCTGTCCCAGACTGGTGTGGACACATCACAGATTGGACGGTCCAGGCCAGAAATCTGCTAGTAGATTCATGCTGAAAGTGGGGACGACTTCTTATCTTCCTATCTTCCTGATATGCTGGTGTCTCTTTGCTTTCCATGACATTGTATAAAATCTCAGGACCAAGAATTAGCCAATAATATAGAACCATCCTGGGATGGGGCAGTTGTAACAGTCTCCTCCAGTTGTAGGGGTCCACGAAGCTAGCAAATTTGCATGGAGTTTGACATTACTTCTCCAGACTTAACTTCTTTAATTTTTTAAATAAGCATCTTTGCAAATTACTGTATTAACTGCATGATCATTACAGTTACATACTCTTCTATTTTGCCATCCCCTTAGCACTCTGAATATGCTTAAGGAGCCTGGGTTTCTTGCAGCTGTTCTCAAGAGATCATTGTCTGTTAACATGCCAGCAGCATGTTCTGTCAGACCTCAGTCATCAGTGAGTGGTGACGTTTAATGGCACCGAGGGAGGAGTCGTTCCACTCATTGCCTCCTCCACAAATTCCTTTTCATTTTTGTGCTTCCACAGGCGCTGATATTCGAGGATTTTCTTCTCCAAATAAACAGGGTCTTGGCTTGGGCCCCATAGTTTCTCTCATAGAAAGGAGCGAGAAGCCTGTTGTGGCTGCCATTGAAGGCATTGCCTTGGGAGGAGGCCTGGAGGTGACACTTGGTTGTCACTATCGTATCGCACACGTGCAGGTAACACTGTGAACTAGAGAAGTTGGTCGGAGCATCTGGAGCCTGTGGCCATGTACAAAGTGGGAGGCTGCTCTTGAAGAGAAGCTGAGCAGAGCTGAGCAGTGTGTCTTTCCTAATTAGAAACTTCAGAATCTGAGTGTTAATTTGCACTCAGTCTCAGTAGTCGTTATCAGAATTGCATAGCTGGCTCATGCAGCATGACTTTCTTATTTTTCTCCCCAGCCACGTAAACTTAACATTTCTTTCTGCTAGTGGCCTAGTTTCAGTAGGTAGTTGAAACTCAGCTAGCACAGAGCACTTACAATTTGATTCCTCATGGGCTGTTTCCTCAGGGTGCACTCTCACCAGCAGACAGCTTCCCCTCCTCCACATTTAAGTCTTTCAAAGTCATCTTTTTTTATTTCTCTCAAATACCTTCCTTCAGGATTGCCCAACTGTCTTTTAGCAGCACCTCATCTCCTTACAGAGACTCTTCCCTGACAGGAGTGCCTCCTCACTTTTTCAGAGTGAATCACTCACACCTGACAGTATGGGTTGCTATAACGCAATAAAGAGGCACTTTATATACCCTGCATGTGACCTAAGATAGGTGTCCGAAGTAGAGGTCTTAAAATGTCTCCACATCTCTTAAGACCTCAATTAGAAATGTACAATATAAAATTAAAAAAAAAAAAAAAGACATGGTGAATAAATTTTTAAGTGAAGATAGGAGCTGTCACTGGCTTCTTTACCATAACTCTAGTAAATCAAGTGTACCAAGAAGCACCTGAGCATTTTTGAAGTACAGTTAGTGAAGAGTTCAGTATGTGAGTGTTTTCCTGCAATACATTTCTCATAAATAGCAAAAGGAAACAGCAGCTCACAGAGACACTGACAACTGTTTGCCCTTTTGAGCTGTGCAGCTGGAAGCATTGTTTTGCACATGTTATGGTCTGGGGTGATGCTGTTGTGTCCATCGATCTCCAGCATTGTGCTACTACCCATACATCCACTGATGGATGATACCTCTCCTGCTCCTCTACATAAGTTCTTGAAATAGTCAAGTGGGCTTCTGGGTTAAACATCTTATACAGAAAAAAAGCAGAAATTAGGATTTTGTGTAGTAGTTCTTCAAGGATTCCTAAAGAAACAGCACATGAATCAGGTCTAATTGTCTTTGTTCTGCTCAGCTCCTAATTACTGATCTTGTTAATCAGATTTGTTGTTGAATTTGACTTTGGTTTAGGCACGGATGGGTTTACCAGAAGTCACAATTGGGTTGCTTCCAGGTGCTGAAGGCACTCAGCGGCTCCCCAGACTGATTGGGGTTCCTGCTGCCCTGGATATAATTACTACAGGTAAAGTACTGTGCCATGCTCCATATATGAGGATGACAGCAAGTCATGCCGTTGCTTTTGTCTAATGAATCATAATGTTTGTATGGACATAGCTGCACAAGTTGAAATTCAGCTTGATTCCTTTAAGGATTCACTAAGAAAGGGACACATGCCCTTCTGAGGCATATAGTTAGTTATGCACTTGATGTGCCTGATAAGCATGTCTGATACTTGAGGCCAGCTACACGTAAGTCATTTGATCAGATTGAAAAAGAGTGAAATCACGTGTAATGCCCCAGCTGTAGTCACCTTATTTCTCTTTTCATCACAGGAAGACACATTTCTGCATCTGAAGCACTGAAGCTGGGCTTGGTTGATGAAGTTGTGGAGGAGAATACAGTCGAAGCAGCAATCCGTTTGGCAAACAGGTTGATCGGTGAGGAAAGAATTGTAGCAATGCCAAGAAGTAATTGGTGAGGCTGAAGAGAATTTGAACAAAACCCGTTAGCTTCACGTTCCATTCGTTGGGTTTTGGCATCTATATGAACAAGAATGAACAGCAGGATTTGTTTTCTGTTAAGTGAAAGTGAAAAAACTCAGATGCTGAAGAGCTGCAGAAATTTTAAGTGAGGATTCAGAGAGAAAAAAAGTACACAGTCCTCATGCTTCTATAATTTTATATCCATGCTTTTCTGGACTACTGCACTCAACTGATTTTAGAGAGTTGCGCTCTTTCTATACATAGTTTTGGATGACAGCTGGCATTTATGTAGTCTGGTTGTACCATCAATAACAGCTAATTGAAAATAACGTTCTCCCTCCCTCTAGTGGAGGGACTGGCACATCCTCAGCCGAACTCAGTGATGTGTGAGTAACTGTTACCCTTTAGCTGCTTCATGAGAAAATGGACTACGGAGATGGGGGAGACATGCAGAGAGGTTTCTCCACCTTAGAAGTAACAAAATCAAATTCACAGGATTTAGCACAGAAAGAGGATCGTTCACAGACCAGCCTGAAAAATATCACCTTGAGAGAAAACAGCATTTTTCCACCAACTTTGAGATGGACCATTGTCTCCAGTCAGAATTAGATGTGGAATCCTTTCACAAGAAGCACACTAGGAAGAAGGAAAACAACTCAACACTACCACCCGTTTTCTCTGATCACTTGGTCTTTACAGGCAGTGCTTTTCCAAACTGGAGTGCTCCTGCAACAATTTCCACTACAAACAGGAACAGTTTTCCTTCTCTGTAAGAGTACTTCTCTCAATGTAGAAGCTGAAGCAGCCTCAGCTTTGTCCTGGATGACAATGCATTGTATTTTTAAGATAACTCAGTGAATGCACTATTCTTCAAAATAGTATATAGTTAGATATATCTTAGATACAAAATAGAATATTCTTCAAAAAGTATCTTCTTAGCTGCAATGTGGGATTCACCAGATAAGTGCAAAAGGGTGTTCTTTGTCTGGGTCTTCTGTTACACTCTTCCTTCTCATTGTATCCATACTACAGTATCTTCATTTTTAGTGCAGAACTGTTGATATAAGCAATCCTTTTCTTTCTCCATATCTAATTAGACTGTTTAAATATAAAACTTTAGAAAGGTAGGTGATATACTTCAGTACTGCTTAAGAAAAGCTGAGGCACTCTGGCTCCTTGATCTTGTCTGTTTTGAATGATAATTCACTGCTACTTTCCTAGACAAATTAACCCAAAGCATTCTCTTTAATGTGCTCTCTGGGTTATGAACGGCATCTTATGTAAGATCTACACCAATACTGATGGCAGAAGCAGTATATCATCAAATGAATAACAGATACATTGCTAGATGTAGCAAACTGGCAAGCATCCTGGTTTTCAACAAACGCTATGTGAAACTGGCTGAATTTTAGACATTTGTAAGCTTATTTCTTCTGTGATGGCATGGTGCAGCAAATGAGAATTGCAAAATCAGCTCGACATTAGATGAGAACCTCAGGAATGAATCCCAGAATGCAATATGCCTCAGTGTAACTTGCTTTCTGGAACTTATATCTACTGCCATTACTCAGAAATCCATGTTCTGTAGCTTCATTTCCATGGAAAAATGCCACTAGCAAGAAAAGTTGAGAACTGCATAAGCATACAACGATCTCATCTGGATATCCAGCAAGTAACCTGTCTGTTCCAGTCCTGCTCATTACTTGTAGTAGCTTTTCTGTTTCTTGCACCGGTGACAAATGAATAATACTGCTGAAGGTGTTTCACATCACACTATATACCAGCTCCAACAGGACTTCCAAAAACATTCTTTCAGACTTTCTTCAACTGCTCTACTGGCAGTATGTTCTTTAACAGTGAAAGCGCTGGAGGCACAGTTCTCCAAATAGGAGAGACATAAAGGCAAATTCATCTTTAGACTTTACAGAACATCATGAGAAGTTTTGACACTCCATTTAGCCTCTGGTGACCTGATCAGGCTGACAGAATGAGGTACTGAGAGTCCTCTTGAGTCATTCCTGGCTTTGGCCTTTGCCTAATCTTAAAATCTTCTGCCATACAACAGCAAACCAACACTTTGCAGTGTACCTCAGTCACTAACTTGGGGCTGCAGAAGAGATATGACAGTCTCGTGTAGCTGGCCTGGTTTTTGTTCACAGTGAGTTATGCTTTCAGTGAACGTGTTTCAGGAAGCCTTAAAGACAGAAGTGGAATTATATAATGTTATAACAAGTGCACTTTGTATGGAGTGCAGCATTTTATTTGAGGGTTTTTGTTGTTTTTTAAAATTGAGGTTAACAACTGCTGGCTTCTTACAGAACAGTTTGGTTAAGTAACTCATTGTCACCACTGGAATTTTTGCTTTTAGCCAGGGAGAGCTGTACTGCAGGATCCAGTTCAAGGAGCTAATTAAGATAATTCCTCTGAAACTTTCTCAGTGTTGCAGCTGCAGCACCTCACAGCAAGAAACCAGCCTCAAATGAATGGCTGTATGGAAGCAGGGGTCTTTGTTTCTATACATAGGTGACAGAGCTACCTTTATGGCAGCTATGTTGGGACAGCATCTTCATCCATACATTTTTATGGAATATTCCTAAGAATGAGCACCTTCTGAACAGCTCTGATTAATGCCTGTAGGAATACACAAAGACAATTAAGATCTCCTACTTTTAGGCTCAGAAGTGAGTGTGTGTTCCCTTCCTTCAGAAGAAATGGTCTCTTCAGGAAAAAGAAACCATTTTCGCCTTTGAAAGAGAAACAGATAGGAGCTATAGTAGCTACATCCTTGGAGACTAGAGGAGTGTTCTTTCATTAAACCTGTTTGATAATCACTGTGCTAATTCAAAGCTGCATTGCATAATTTGTCCACCTGATGGCATCACAAAATTGAAAAATTGCTGCAATTGCTTGCAGCTTATACTGCCCATCTCTGCTGGCCTTCCTGGGCTGGAGGAGAAAATGGCAGCTGATCCTCTGTGTGGCTGACTTCTTCAGAGCTCCCCTTTTATAATCATCTCTTGCTTTATCTTCTTCCTTTATCTTCTTCAGGGCACAAGAGTATCATGGTTTGCATCAAAGAGCCAAGCAACATCAGTTCAATTTAGATTAGTTCAGACCCCACAGGCATTAAACTCCACATGGAAAGAGGATTATGAGTTTGACTGTAGACCAGCAGCAATAACTGTGTGGGGTGCAGGTGCTTCTTCTGAGGCTCACGAAATCCACAGGAGTAACATTACTGCTCATGTAGTAATTGCACGCCTTAAATGAAGACTGCCGGAGAAAAGCTTTCATTTACAGTTGTAAGGGCCTTTATTCTATCTCTGGGAAGATGTACACTATATGGGTATTTGAATCTCTCTTCAGGGCTTATCATTCTGGCTAATATCTTCCATAGACAGAAGGTCTAATGAAGTGCTCCTTTGAGACAACCAGAGGATAATAAAAAACCTGATAGGAGCCATTCTTGTTTCTAGCTGACATGAAACTGCTGCTAGCCTGAGAAGCAGGGGACCACTTTCAGCTTCACTCCCTCGACATGCACAAGCAGTTCACTGCAGTAAACTGGTTGTTGGGCTAACCCTGCCTCTTGTATCTGAAGTCCAGTAATAATATCCCTAGAGTTCACCACTCTGGAATACTTTTTTTTTTTTTTTTTTTTTTTTTTTAAATAGCACAATGTTTGATACTGCAGGCTTACTGTTGCTTTTTCTGATAGAGGTTTTATGGAGTTGATCCATCCTTCCTGCTACCTGGACTACAAACTCTAATGAAAACCATGTAGGTATCTGTGCTAGATTCTGTATATAGATACCACTTTTTCCTGTACCATGATATGTGATGTTATTCATCATGTTCCTGCTTTTTTGATTTCAGAAATTAAGCTTTAGGTATCCTGCACAAGTTTAGATTCACATCATTCTTTCCTGTTCATAAAAAACTGCATGGAGGTACTACAGAAATACTTCACTAAATAAGAATTTTAATATAGGATCCTGAAGACAGTAACTATCTCATGTCCTCCCTCAATATTTCTGCTTACAAGTACTGCTTTACCTGAAGACCATGCTTAAAGGCTCCCAATAGTCTCATCACTACATCAGATATGCGTGAAGTCTCTCAATCTGCTCAGTTTTCAGTGGCCTTCCAGCCACCAGATGTGCTTTCTGGGACAAACCTGGCATTTCCTTTTCAGAAAAGCTCAACCTGACTGGATAAAGAGCATCCTCACGTTAAAAACATACATTTTCGGAAGACAAAGGGTTCAAAAATAAACATCCTTAGTAAAATCCTACAGTACTGACAGCAAATATAGGTTGGATCTGTCAGTGAGGAAACATTGTTTTCAGTTTACTTTACAAGCAGAGTTACTTAGTGTTAATCTGTCTGTTCTACAGAAGTCTTAATTTAAAAGCCTGAGCTCTGAAGAACATTGTTTCAAGAAATCAGTACTAACTCATGTTTGTTTGACTTAAGAGACCCAGAGTCAGACCACGTTCTTCAGGCAACCACAAATGTGGTACTGCTATATCTCCATTTTTCAGCATCCTGCGTATGCTGGGGCACCAGATTTCCTGCTCCTGGGTCTCCTGCTGATGTGCTGGCATTTTAAGTTAGACAACAGGAAGAGAAAGGAGAGCTGTGTGCAATATGCCACCTTTGAAAGATTATGCTCCTATGGCAGAGCTTGTAGCCTCATTGCTCTGGCTTCTGTTACATGCCAGAGAGCTTCTCAGCTCTGGGCTCCCATCACAATGGGCCCACCTACCATCCTGCTTTGTTGGTGATCCTGGATGCTTTTGGGAATAGTGCTGCAGCACTCAGCACCATAACATTGCCTCACTGTTAGATAAGGATCTGGATGTGGCTATAACTTTTTTGTGCAGTTTTGGAATATGGAGGAGATGCATCCTGAGCTTCCAATTTTGTTCCACCATGGTTTTCACTGAGACAAGCTGCCATTAAGAATATAAGAAATAGCCTGAATACAGATAGATCATAGAGCTCCCAGCAGGCTCTGAGGTTTATAATTCTGAAGAGGACAGAGAGGATTTCAGTGTCTGAAATGTAACTAACTTCTCTCAATTAAAAATCCTTTCTAGGTATTACCATAGCAACCTCTGCTTGTAATGAGGCTCGTATATTTGTGTGACTGCTTGATTCACCCCTTGCTGACACAGAAGCATGAACTCTTCCTTGTTATTCATTTGCTCCCCAACTCATGCTGTGTGAGCCATCCTCTCACCTAGTCCCACAGGGAATTGAGGGAATCCTGCTGTCAGGGAAAAATTAAAATCAGAGTGTATTTCCCAGTCATTCATATAAATGCCTGGGTCAGCACCCTGACTGGAATGCATCTGGCTAGCAATGAGTACTAAGCAATACTGAGGGAAAACTCTAGTATTGAAGCTTATAGAAAAAAATAGCCTTATGAATGTGACAGTTGGGACTGTGGAATTAGAACTGAAGAAGTCAAGCCACTCTAGCTGAGAAAAGGAGAGAATTGTGTCTTTGAAATTGAAATCTTAGTTCACTGAATTCTGGGAAGAAGGGTCTTGAAAAATTGTCATTGTCAGGGCAAACAAAGCTGAAGGGAAATGCCAGACACTTTAATACTAGACCCAGATCATTGTGCTATGCAGGCCCTAGTAGGCTCAGAAGGAAGTGGAACAAGAATAGGACTGCATTATACCTTCTATGTAGAAACTGGTGAAAAGCCATAGTCCTCCAGGAGATGTAGATGTTTTGTTCTCTAACTTCCATTTTTTTTACCCACAGGCCAGCCCTTGGGACACCGCAGGCTCAGCCTGAAGCCAGTCCCCAAATTGCCCAACATGGAAGCATTTCTCACTGAGGCTCTTGTGAAGGTGAAGAAACGGGCCCAAGGGTGCCTGGCACCAGAACTGTGCTTCCAAGCAATCAAAGCTGCCACAGAGCAGCCATTTGCAGATGGAGTCCGGAAGGAGAGAGAGCTGTTTAACATCCTGCTGACTTCAGGCCAGGCCAAAGCACTGCAGTATGCTTTCTTTGCAGAGAGAGCAGTGGAGAAGTGGACAACACCCAGTGGAGCTTCATGGAAAACTGCTTCCCCTCAGCCCATCCGCAAAGCAGCTGTGATAGGTAAGGGGGGGGAAGCCACTTCGTTTCCTGACTGCACAGTTAACAGCAGAGCAAGAAAGATGATGCTTTACTCATGGCGGAAAGGCTAAGTAGAATTGACAGGACACACATATTTGAGGCCCATGGGTGACGTAAAAGGAGAAGTCACCACTATATCAGTAAGCTCAGAGAATCGAATGGTAAATTATGTGCTACTATTGCTACTTAATCCCACCTGTTTCTTAAGAAGAACAGTGGCCTCTCAATTAAGAGTGAGCTTCATCTGTGGACCAGATGTATTCTGTTCCCATGGAAGAACTGTTGTGTTGAGTCCTAGCTTTATGCCATGTTGTAAGCAGGTTTGCTTAAAATTCTCCTCCTTTCAGTCTAGTTCTGTAGTGCAAGTATAGTGTGTATAGAGCCACTCAGGGATATATTAAAACAAAAATGTTTTGACAGCTGTATTTTTAAGAAGATTTCATCTCACTGGGATCCACTCTTGCCATTTTGTAGCCCAGCAAGATAATGCCTTCATTAATTTTTTATGAGAGCAATTTAAATAAAACCTTTGATGCACTGCTGAGATTTATTAAAAAAAAAAAAAGTGTCTTTCAGCTCTGCCTGTTGATAGTAGCACTCAAAAAATGGTTAGATGAATAATGGAGCACTTGGAAAACATCCATCCTGTTTCAGAGGAAGCTCACCAAACCAACACTGCTCTGTCCTGGGTTTTTCCTCAGGCCTCCTATGCTCTGAAATACGAGCTCTCTGGAAACTCATTTCAGGCCACACTTGGTTTTAGTTCTCTTTGAAAGTTCCCTTCTTTTCATTAGCTTCCCTAAGTGAATCCATGCTGTATTTGTAATGAAAATGTTTTTTAAATTTTGGTCCACAAGTCTTGGGAGGAAGATCTGTGACCTTTGTGTCATTCAGGCATGAATTATTGCCAAACTATTGCATAGGTGCATGCAATCCTAAACAGGACAGTCCTGCACTATATTCTTTGGCAGAAAGAGCTTACACTGAAGCCTTGTAGGAATGATCAGGTGACTAGAATCAACATTAGAACAGACATTCTTTGTTATGTACCTATTAATCATGCTACAATAAATAGCACAGTAGAAAAACCCTAATAGCAATAACAAATAGCCAGAAGGGCGATTCAGACCATCTGATCAGCTTAATTTGGTGCTGTAACTAAGCAGCAAGATCTGGCTTCTCCCCAAGGGATGGAGTGGAGGGCAGTAATGCACCACAGAGCCCCAGTTTGGAAGGGTCCTTTAGAAGTCATCCAACAGCCATGGTCAAACTAGGGCCACCTAGCACCAGTTTCCCAGGACAATGATAAGAGAGCTACTCAGTACCTCCACAGCCTCTTGAAATTTGTGCCTGTGCTCATTCACCCTCACAATAAAAGCAGCATTACCTGATGTTGCTCAGGAGATGGAGCCTCCCACGTTTCAGTTTCTGCCCATTGCCTCTCACCTCATCACTAGGTACCACTGACAAGAGCCTGATTTCTTCTTTACACATCCTCCTCAGGTTTTTATGTACATCAGTGAGATTCTGCCTTGCCTTAGCCATCAGGTTCTCTCTTCTCTAGGCTGAAAGAGCCCCAGCTTTCTTAGCCTTTCCACGTAGGAGTTACTCCAGTTTCTTGATCATTTTGTGGCCCATTACTGGGCTCTTTCCAGTAATTCCATGTTTCTCTTGTACTGGGGAGTCCAGAACTGGATACAGTACTCCAGTTGTGACCTCACCAGTGCTGAGCAGAGGGGACAGATCCCTCCCACAACCTGCTAGCATCACTCCTCCTCATGCCACCCTGTATACTAATAACTTTTTCTTTTTTTAAACAGCAAAGACCATTTGCAGGTCGTGGTCAATTTGGTGTCCAGAAGGATCCCAAATCCTTTTCTACAAGGCTGCTTTCCAGCCAATCAGCCCCTAGAATATTCTGGGGCATCAAATCATTCCTCCCCAGGTGTAGCACTTTGCATTTCCCCTTGTTGAGCTTCATGATGATCCTGCCAACCCATTTCTCCCTCTGGATGGCAGCACAACCCTCTGGTGTATCATTTAATTACAGTAGCTGAGCAGGGCAGTCAGGGCAGGCACAGAAGTCACAGCGGGAATCTACTAGACTTCCAGATGATCAAGCAAAACAGACAGAATGAAGCAAGTGCAAGGTAAAGTTGGGAAGCCAGTCAGCAGATGGAGGTCTGGATCAACAGTGGCTGTGGCCAGAGGCAAACATTCTTCTGATGTAGCTCAGAAAGGGGATATAGGTCCACAGCTGAGCTTAACGTGTGTTCTGAGGCCCAAAGGCAGCAGACATAGGATAGAGGTTTGAGATGTAGCTGCTCAAGGTCATTAAAACTTGTGAATGCACTCAAGGCCCTGACACCTACCAGAACTCTTAATTCTTTCTATAAATCACTTCTTCTATCAATACAGCTCCCATAGCCAACTATTATGGCTTGATTTATTTGTACTAGGTGTAGACCTTACGCTTGAGATGATAAGCGGCATCTATTTTAGAGACTATTGATCACCTCCTTTTAATTCTCAATCATATGCCATGCTAAATTTCATTGCTTTCCATGACTTACTTTTTTTTCTTTCACCCCACCAGACTTTTTCCTGCAGAAGGATTTTCCTCTATCTGGCTATATGGTATGAAATAGAGGCATATAGCTGCCTCTGACCAGTTTTGGATAGCTCAAGAGAAGTATCAGCCACAATCCAAAAATAAGGAAAGAATAGCTTACCCCATTCTGAAGACAAGGGTTCACTAGAAGACTCCCAGAAGAAAACAGCCTCAAAGCAAAGATGTTTTTCCTCGTGCCTGCCAACCCTTAAATGAGGTTCTGGTCACATAGATGAATTGCTTGCACCTGTACTCCCTCTCAGTGCTGGCCCATCCCTTCACTAGGTGCTCAGTCACCAGTTCAGGCTGTGACCTAGCAGTTCACTTGCCTTGAATGCATGAAATAAAAGCCTTTTGGAGATGGGTGTGGGACATGTCAACATAATTGCATTTTCTTCTCTCAGTCATCCTCCAGCCAGTACCTTGCTGTGCAGTGTGTCACAGTTCCAAATTCTTGATCTTCAGCACATTCTTGTAGTGCCAAAAATAAAAATCTTAGGGATGATTTTTGAGGAACTGACACCTTTTAAAATAAGACTGACCATCCTTTTAAAGAACTGAGTCTCAATAGGTTACCCAGGTCTCTATTTTCTTTGAAGAGAGGAAATCAGTCACAGCAGCATTTTTGCATTCTTTTGCAACCCTCATTTTCCAATAGGCAGTGCTGTTTCCCACACTAAAGCCCTTGCACTGTGCTGGTTCTTCTGTCTATTATCAGTGCAAAATGAGAAGCCACTGATTAGACCACTGTGACTTCTTCCTTCTTCAGTGCCTTTTCTGTCAGCACAGAGGACCTTTAGGGGATGGAAGCAGTGTCATGAATGTTGGGGAAGCCCTGCCTTGTGGACTCAGTGTCAATCTAATATTAGCAGGACTTGTTAGAGGGAACTGGCACCAAGTCTTAATGTATATTCAACATCAGGGATTATGTGTCATTTTAGCAGGCACCCATAATAGATGGCATTGCTGATGACTTGGCAGCTGTTCCTCTGAATCCTGGCCTCCTATCAGCTGCCTTTATCTGTGTTTTGCTCACTGAATGACTGATAAGCAGGTAGCACCCAGCTGTGTGGGTTCCCACCTGCTCTTGGCCAAGCTGTCCTAAGCTGACTTTAGCCTACCTTACTTGCTTCTGCTTCCAGACTCTTGGCATCCATCTCTTTCCACTTACTCTCATTCCTCGTCACCCAGAAAAAGAGTTCATCTCTATCCTTTCTGCAGTCTTTCCATCTCTCCCTGCTTGCCTTGAGCATCACATTAATTCTGCTTGAAGTTAATACCCAGAAACAAAGAAGCAGCTCCAGTCAGAATCAGTCCACCACCACCAATTGCTCATTGTTATTTTTAACATGGGAAATGAGATCATCTTTGCATATTCTTACCAATCTATAAAGTATTGTTTCTAATTCCTGTCATTTTAAAGTTCAAATACTCACTATAGTTCAGAGTATTTTCCACTGATACATATTTCTCTGGCATGTGTGACTCTACATAAGTTTATACGTATTTTGAGTTCATTTTGAAACTTGTTTTTAAAATCCTTCTATTAATTTTGCACAGTCATTCGTATTCTCAGTACCTCATATGATAGATCAGTAATTAACAAGAGCTATTCAGTCAGCTTTCCCAACATATATCCACGTTTGGCCTTAACTTTTGTGAGTTTAAGCATAGCTTTATGTCTGTGTCAAATCTACAGTGCACAGTGAAAGACCAGAGGCAAGAGGGGTAGGCACTATTCTTCTCCTGAAGTGGATTTCAGTTTTGAAATGCTTTGGGCATTCCTGATACAACTCTGGAAACAATTCCTTGAATGAAAGACAACTATTTAGGGTTGGTTGTTTTTTTTTTTTGTAACAATTTGGGGGCATTAAGGGCCCTATTGAGGAAGAAAATGAAATATACAGTAGAAGTCCTGGAGTACTTCTGTCTGTTAGCCATGCAATCTGAATGGAGCATGCAACATTTCCCTTTCTCCTTCTAAACATGCAAGATTCAATGATTCCCCACCATTTTTTACTGCTCTAACATATTTTTCCCCATGATCATGAATCTCTATAAAATTGAAAGGGAAGTCCTCAGAAATGCTTCTTTCCCTGCTAACTAGCCAGATATCTCCTAGGCTTTATAGCCCAATTTTAGAAAATATTTCCAGGGGAGTCATGCTGTGCAAGCTCTAATGTAACAAAACCCTTGGGGCTTTCATTACTCTCTCTGCCAGCTTCATTAAACATCATTTCATACAGGCCACTGAAGAGTTATGTAGTAAGTTGAGAGGCAGCTTTTCTAGGTCAGAAACAAGGTTGGCAAGCTCATGTCTTGTCTATAAGCCTACTCTTGTGGCCTAGAAAGTGCAGGACTACAGGCGTGTATGCCTGTCTGTCAAGGGATGGTGAAAACCTAGGTGGGAATACTACATGTTAACAAAAGCAAACAGCTGAATCAGAATGGAAAGCTGGGAAACCACTGCTCATGGAAGAGTTTTGATTTAGGAGGAAACAGCGTGTTCACATTGTGAGAGAACTGCTGAGATTTCAGTCATGAGACTGAAGCCGAGAGGAAGGGGAGTTACTAAGGCCCAGAATGTTTTAGTAGAGGTTGGAAATTCTAAGGAGGAACCCCAGGTGCCCACCCTGGAAAGGAATAAATGAATTGAGGAGGAAACCATGAAGAACCAAATGCAGAACTGCAAGCCCTTCACTATGTTGTCTAAAGAGAGCCCTAGAGATGGGGCTAGGCTTGGTGGGAATACGTGAGGTGGTGAGAGATGCTGCCACACCGAGAAGAAAGCAGTCTTTGTGGCTCAACAAAGACAGGGAGAAAGCTGGCTCTAGCAGTCTGCTGCCACATCCACGCCTCTGAGAACAAAGCCAAGTGGGAGGAGGTATTTGTGTTTGTTTGCTTTTCAGTCAGCAAACCACGGACAATTAAATATTAAGAAATGATTCATGTGATACAACTTTTATTTTCAAATTAATTTTTAGCAGTGTCTGATAATGAGGTAACGGATCTAATTTCCCATAAAGGAACTTCAGCATTTGCTTGGCAATGAAATTGTTTGTGAGCAAGCTTCCAGATAGCGATATCTGTAAGAACTATGTTCTTAAAGCTAAGCAGGAATGTTTGAAATGCCTTCTGTGTACACAAGTTTAGCATGGATAGAACTGAAGCAAGGGTGTGTGGTTTGCAGGAAAAATACAGTACCTCATTTGACCTTCATTGTTGGAACTTTTTTAACTGACAACATAATTTCAGCTCTTCTCTATAAAGCTGCTTTAGACAAAAATTGTAATCCCTTTGTTTCAGTTTATTTGTTTAGCTGAATTTAATTTGTAAAGCAAGGATTAAAAAAAAATCATTTTTACAGAATTATAACAAACCTGGCCTTTGCGTAGTTGTTCCTTTATTTAGGACATTAATAATCCTCCCATTTGAATGCTTTGCACTTTTAAAGCTGGTAAAATTGTGCTGGCTTTCTCATTAGTTTGTATTAGCTCTGTCCACAGAGCTTCCATCATGGGAGAACAGAATAAGTAGCGTGGGCTGGGTATCATAGGAAAGTCTAAGCATGGAGCTTCACTTAATGTAACAGAGGGCAGAGCCAGGGGAAGGGCTCAAAAGGAGGGAAAGTATCAAGGCAGTAATCTCAGCAGTGTTATTTCTTAGAGAATGAGTTGGTCACAGCACATTTGTGGATCTCAGAGGAAAAAAAAAATACAGCTTAAATGGAGGATTGGTTGTGGGGATTCTGGACAAGAGTATGGTGGGTCAAGGAAGGCTGTATCTGTAGTAATCCTCAAAAGTTAGGAATGGCCCTTATCAGAGGACTTGAATTGCCCCCACTTGGCAGAGATGAACAATACAAAGCGTGAACAGCAAGCAAAAGGCTGCTGTTGTTCCAGGGTAAGGACTCAATATTAGTTCCGTGACTGAACTGGTGATGAGAGATATAGGAGACATGAAAGTCAAGATGAGATTTTTTGAGACACTTTAAAGAAAGAGCAGCTGAATTTGTGTTTGCATCAAAGATTACACAATGAAGTGCAGAGTGAGACAAACAGGAAGCCTGCAAGGAAGAGGAAGAAACCAGTTGTCTGAGCTTTCCTAGTGTCAAAATATCTGTGTGGGGTGTCTTTGTTTGCAGAGATGTTCATCTTGAGGGACCGTAGCAAAAGGACCAGAGAGGCGCTGGTATCTCAAGGTGAAGCTGCCAGAAACAGGGTTGACCTCCTGTCTTCACTCCCCAAGTTCTAACCATTAAGTGATGCTGGTTTCCATAGGGATAAAACTTTGCAAGGACAAGACATGAATCACGTGGTCCGCATGCACCAGTGTGAATCCCACTGGTATTTTGTAATCTTGAGAAGACACCAGTTTGCCTTTATGCTATTTCTCTTCAGACTTTTAAGCTCTCTTAAAGAGAGACTTCACCTTCCTTTTTCTGAGTCTTCAGTTCTTTCTTTCTGCCTGTGCATTTTGCTTAAGCTTCTGCTTTTTATCTTGGAGATACCAAAGGAAGTGCTGCTGTCAGATGACTGATTGTAACATTTTCTATTCATAGTTTCTGATTCTATCTCACTTTTATCTCCAGGGCTGGGAACAATGGGCCGAGGCATTGTGACTTCTCTGGTTAAGGCCAAGATACCTGTGGTAGCCCTGGAGCAGGATCTGGAGTATCTGAACACAGGAAGAAAAGCCGTGATGCTCCTTTTGGAACGTGAGGCTATGAAAATGGAGCAGGGTGGCCAAACCCTGGATTTCAATAACCCTGCACGACTCCAGTTCGCTGTGGACTTTGATGTGTTGCGGGATGTAGATCTAGTTATTGAAGCTGTGTTTGAGAACATGGCACTAAAGAAGGAAATATTCAACAAGCTATCAAGAATCTGCAAGCCAGAGGCCTTTCTGTGTACAAACACATCAGCCCTGAATATCGATGAAATAGCTTCTGTCACCAGCCGCCCACAGCAGGTCATTGGCACGCACTTCTTCTCCCCTGCTCATGTGATGAGGCTGTTAGAAATAATCTATGGCCGTCACACGTCCCCCACCACCATTGCCACGGCCATGCAGCTAGCCAAAGTGATGAAGAAAGTTGGAGTGGTGGTAGGGAACTGTTTTGGGTTTGTTGGGAACCGAATGATGTTTCCTTATGTACAACAGGCAGTTTTCCTCTTAGAGGAAGGAAGCAGACCAGAAGACGTAGATCAGGTTCTTGAAGATTTTGGGTTTAAGATAGGGCCTTTCCGAATGTCTGATCTTGCTGGGCTGGATGTGGGCTGGAGGTCTCGAAAGGACCAGGGCCTCACTGGGCCCACACTGGCTCCAGGAACATCTGCCCGCCAGCGGCATGGCTATCGCTACAGCCCGCTGCCTGACCTTCTGTGTGAGAAAGGCAGGTTTGGCCAGAAGACTGGAAAAGGCTGGTATCAGTACGAGAAGGCTGGGGGTAGGACAGCCAAACCAGACCCGTGGATTCACAGCTTTCTGTCTGAGTACAGGGACACCCATCAAATCAAAACCCGCTTTATAGACCAGGAGGAAATCCTGGAGCGTTGCTTGTTTACTCTTATCAATGAAGGATTTGACATCCTGGCTGAGGGAATAGCGTCAGGCCCAGAACACCTTGATGTAGTTTATATCAATGGTTACGGATGGCCGAAGCACAGGGGTGGCCCCATGTTCTATGCTTCCACTGTTGGGCTCCCTAACATTCTGGCTAAGCTGCAGAAATACTCTGAGATCCACCCTGATGTTCCCCAGCTACGTCCCAGTGCCTTTCTGAAAAAGTTGGTGGCTATGGGGAACCCTCCTCTCAATGACTGGATGTCCTACCTACACAGGCAGAGCAACAAGCTGTGATTTCACTGATACCTGCTATAGAAATTCCTTGGAAGCTGATCTCATGAAACAGCTGCTGTAATTGCACTATCTTTTCCAATCAAAACCAAAGTGCTACAGGCTTATAAACAATGTCAGTTACCTTCCTAGGTGAGACTGATCTCTGTCCCACCTTGCTACAGGCAGCCACTGCCATCATCCACCCTTCCCTCTTCCCACCTGCCTCACCCACCTTCTTTGCACATTGCTGTCTACAGATGCATTTCATTCTCTGTACTTAGGTCTTCAGAGCAGTGCAGCTCTCCCAGTCTTTCTTTGTGGAAGGGACAGAGCAGCACCTGGCCCTCAAAGCAAATCACAATGGGAGGTGAGAGCAAGATGGTCACAATTCACCCAAGACCAGCTGGACCTTCCAGATCCTGCTCTGTTTGTTTTCCAGTTTGTTCAGACCGTCCTTCTCCCTGCAGTGCCAAGTCCTGTACCCCAGATTACTTGGCAATCCCAAATGCAGCCAGTTGGAGCCTGTTCCCTTCACACTGCTAGGGAAGAGTTGGCACATTTCAGAGGTAAATTCAAAGGAATTGGTGAGAGCAGCTTTGGAGAGAGAGCAAGGGACAGGGCTGGTACCGTCACCTGGTCTCTGCTGCAGAAGAAAATTATAATAGGTGACACAAAAGCCACACATGCATCAACCTGACTTACCTGCACTGTGCTGTTGGCTCACGACTGGCATTCTGCATCCAGACTCCATCCTCCTTTATCATCCACCTGGCTTTGTCCAGGCAGAAACATCTTCTGGCATCTCTAAGAGTGGATTTGCACTGCTATCGCTCCCCCTATCTTGCCTGCCTGTGGCTACCTAATTGATCTAATTGACCAGACTGAAACCTGGCCTGGCACTTACCAGGTTTTCCCTTGCACAGAGGGCATGCTGAGAGAGCAGGGCTCGAGAGCTGGGCAAGCAGACTTCCAGCAGAGAGCAGAGCAGGAGGAGTGAGCCAGACCTCTTCCATGCTTTGGGCAAAGTCACCTATTGCTTGTGTCTAGTGAATTTATCTTCTAGGTCGGTGTCCTCGGGAAGGTTAACATTGAATGTCTAATTGTTGTTTTTTATTTTAATAAAACCATTTTGATTATCTAATGACAGATTATTGGGTAGCACCCAGGATAGCAGAAGATGGAAAACGTGTTTGTTCTTTATACCTCCATAGCTTCTTTATGTGGCAGAACTCAATACACCTTCTGTTTATGAAGGAGTTCGTGTTGGAAGTGGTTGCACGCTTCTGTTTTCTAAGCGCAGCTTCTTTTTTTCACTTCTGCCCTTCTGTGGATGAAAGTGCAAAACTGGGATCAGGAAACCCTCCAGAAGCCAGAACCTATTTCCTTGTTTCAAGGGAGGATTTTCCTCCAGGACCAGCAAAACTGCTGCAGTTCTCCCCCCATCACTTGCGTGTCACAGCTGAGTGCAAACCAGCATTTGCTCAAAGGTGAAGCGCCGCTTCCACGCGAGCGGGCTCCGCGTGACGTGTTACACAACAGCACTGCTGCTGCTGGCGGCTGTCACGGCACTCAGCAGGACAGCTCTGGACACGCCGTGCTGTACCCTCTCCTGGGCCTCCTGCCATGGGTTCACCCGTACCGGAGATGGGATGGAGAAGGGCATTCCCCTTGCAGCGGGAGTGGGGTGAGGAGGGGTGGGCATGCCCTTTGTCTGCCTGAGAGATGGTAGTTTCTGGATATCAAGCCCCGCCAACATCGAGCTTGTGGCCAAAACATCTCACCTACAGCACATTTGTACATCCGACATGCCCAGCCCCCTTCTCATCTCCCCTCAAGGAAATTACGGAGAACAGAGGCCCTTCGCACTAATAATGACTCTACCGACAGAAGTTCATTTGCACATTCCTATTGACCAAAGCAGCGCAGCATTGATTGCCGTGTTCCAGCCAGCAAAGTGAAACTGACAGTGCTCAGGGTACAGCTGTGGCTCTGAGGGCAGGCACCAGGACCCTGCAATTGGCAGGAGCACATGGGAGTCCTGGGCCCTCCGCTGCTCCTCTGCATGTCTGGAGGGAAGCACAGCCAGAGCCCCAGCATCACGGGCTGAGCTTTAACCCCTTGGGATGGGGTTCGTTTTCCCTGCTGTCTTTTTAAACTACCTGACTATTTTCACTCAGTGAGAAAACACCTATTGAAAATGTTTTCCAGGTAAAACTGTTCTTGCTGTTGAGTATCGGTGAGTACAGGAGTGTCCCAGGCTCTGCTTGCTTGTCACACACCTGACCCAGATCAATGTGAGCTGAGACTGCAGGTATCCAGCACTGATACCCACACTATGAGCCAGCTCTAATCCATCCCTCGTCTTTGGGCTCTCCTTTCACGTGTGATGTCTGGCTGCAGATCCCACACTCATCGCACAGCACTGTTGAGGATATTCTTTTTCAGCCCTCCAAGTACCCCATTCTCTCACATGCAGCTGGAGAATTGTTAGATGTTTTTAATTAAGCCAGTGAACTCTACCAGTACAGCAGATGCCTCCATTAACTGCTCAGCCACAGGCATTTTGCAAAACAGTAAAGAATGGGAGGGCAGTAAAGGAGAGAACTGCTTTAGCTTTGATCAGCATCCCCTGCAGCACAGGACCTTCAAAGGGAGGCAGAGAGCTCCCTGCCCTATGGCATGCACAGCAGCACGTGTTCAAAATGAACGGGGCACTCCAGCTTTAGACACACTCCCTTTTCTGGATCACGTAGTTCACCTTCTCTGGTTGTATTTCTTTCTGACAGAAAACAGTCTTGCAGGCCAAGCTGGGTGTGAGAGCAGCTCTGGAGGTGAGATGAGAAGGCTTGGTGCCAGCAGCAGCGCAGGCAGTTCTCCTTGCAGCCTGGGTCTCACAGGAGCTGAGTTGCATTTCCTGTTTGCTGCTGGCAAGCTCCAAGGAACAGGAATTTTTAGGACGTTCTTTATAAACCAGCGGGACAGTGTCAAAGAAATACCTGATTCTGCAGTCAGTTTTTCTTCTGTTTGCAAACAGCTGTGCAATTTCCTTTTGGCAAAACAAAGGCTGCCAAGCCTTGACAGGCCATTCAGACAGCTCCCTTTCCACTGCCATTAACCCTGGAGGCATTTAAATCCAACTGGCCCACACATCCCCCTCGGAACCAATGACCTGTGCTTAGGAAGGCTGAGAGCAGCTGGGCACCCACTTCCTACACAGTCAGGCTGAGTTTGATGGTGTGAACCTCCCTGCCACCCTCAGCCAGCTCCAGCTTGGCCCCAGCAATCGCAGCCAGCCAGCTTTAATTTCGATCTGAAGTTGTGCATGTTGGAAAATAACAATGCACTTCCACATCTTAATTAACCAAAATTATACTACAACCTCTCGTCCCACCGCTGTCACCCGGGTGCAGAAGCCGACCCTCACCTCGCCACAACCCCCTCTCAAAGAGTTGCAGAGAGCGACGAGGTCTCCCCCGATCCTCCTCTTCTGCAGCCCGACCCACCCCAGCTCGCTCAGCCCGACCCTTCCCAGCTTCCTCGCCCTTCTCTGGACGCTCCGGGGCCACCGCCGGTTGCGGTGCTGCGGTCGGGGCCGCTCGCAGCTCCCCACGTGCGCACTGCCGGCACCGCAGCACTTCAGCGCGGCGGAGTCCCGCCATCCGCCGAGCCCCCGCCCCGCACAAGGACACCCGTGCCGCGCCGTGCCCCGCGCCGGACCGCCACTCTCGGCCCTCGGGAGCGCCGGGCGGTGCCGAAAGGCTGCGGGGGAACGGCGGCGGCCGCGCTCCGGAGCCGGGGCGGGGCGGGGCGGAGCCGTCGGGGCGGGCGGCCGGGCCTTGCCCGCGGCGCTGCCCCCCGCGGCGCTGGGCGGGCGGGCGGTCCCCGCTGCGGCTCGGCGCCTTTTCCTCCTCCTCCTCATCTCCTCCTCCTCTTCCTCCTCCTCCTGGCCGCTGCGGCGCGGGGGCTGCGGGCGGAGCGGCGGCGCCATGAGCGGGGCGGCGGCGGCGGCCAAGAGCGAGAAGCTGGACGAGGCTCAGGCGCTGGCCCGCAGCTGCGCGGGCAGACCCGACTTCCAGCCGTGCGACGGGCTCTCGCTCTGCGCCACGCACAGCCACGGCCGCTGCTTCCGCCTGCACTGGTGCTGCCACCTGGGATGGTGCCACTGTGAGTGAGCGAGCGCGCGGTCCCGGCGGTCCGGACGGTCGTAGCGGCTCAGCGCTGCGCGGCGGCCGCCGCCCCGTCCCGTCCCGTCCCGTCCCGGGGGCCGCGGGCCGCGGGCTGCGGTGCGGAGCGGAGCGGTGGGAGCCCCGCGGCGGGCGCTGCGGGTTCGGCTCCTGCAGCGGTGCGGAGCGCGGGGGGAGAGCCGCTCGCGGCTCTGGCAGCTGCCTCTGCACCGCGCTTCTTCCTCGTGAGGTCGTCCTTGGGGTGGGAGGATGCGATTCGCACGGCATCCTCCGTGAGTCTGCTGCTGTTTGGCAGGAATATGCGACTTGCACGAGGTAGGGCGGGTTGCCGCTGCTCCGACATCCAGTGCCGAGCCAACTGTGTGGAAAAGCAGCCGGACAACTTTAATGTCTGCCCTCCAGATGTGTGTGGTGATGGAGGCTGGCGCTGGCCGGGCGCGGGGTGATGAATAATGAATCGCTGCTCTCCTCGAGGAGCGGGCTTGGCCAGCAGCGTGGCTGCGGGAGGTGGGGAATGGGGCCCAGGGCTCGTAGCCGGGTCTGCAGTGCTTTGAGCCCAGCGAGCAGCTTTGGGGTGAAGCTCTGCGAGGGCTGGAAGTGCTGGAGGTGTCCCTTGGCTCCTGGCATCCTGCTCTCCTTCTGTCAGCGTCTCCCTTTGGAGCTGGAAACATGGATCCCAGATTTGGCTTAATGGGGAGAAGGGTCTGCCTAAAAGGATGCTTCTTATTTGGATGGGAGCTTCTCTTCTAATTCAATGCGCGCTTTAGAATGTCGCCCTAATTTAGGGCCCAGTTTGAAACAACTGTGTTTTCTGCCAGTGCCCTGATGTGAGCAGCACATGGTGACAGCAGGCACCGTGGCGGGGTGACACGGTTACCTGTTGCACAGGGATGCCACACCTTGGTAGTGACATTGCACCCGTGAGACAGTGGCCCTCAAGTTGTGACCCAGACGTGTTCTTCTTTTCCACAGTTTCTGTGGCTTTGGTTCTTTGTGCTTGTAAACACTCCGGAGGACGGGATCTGAGCTCAAAATGCTGTTTGCAAACTGGAGATGCTGTTCTGATATCTGCTGGAGATGGTCCTGGAAAGGGAGAGCCAGGTGCAGAGCTGGAGCATGGAGGAGTGACAGTGCAGTGAGGGATCTGGGGATTAAGATGGATCACGGACTGAATATGCGTCATCAGCAGGAGGCCTTTGTGGTAGAAAATCCAAAAACAGAACCCAAGCCTTCACTTCACTGGGGATGCATTAGCCGGAGCATTGCAAGCATGCAATTTAATTAGTCTCTCCAGCTCAGTAATGATGAAACCAGGCTGATGGGTTTAGTTTGGAGCGTTGCGCTGCCAGAAGGCTGCAGAAGTGGGGATGTTCTGTAGGACGCCATGGTGATCAGTGCAAAAAAGATTTGCAGAAGCAAAGTAGTTGGGCTGTGAAAGAACCGAGCGAGGGAGGGGAGATGAGCTTTGTGAAGCCTAGAAAAGAAAGCTGTGTTCTTGGAAGATCACCAGTTGTCACTTACCTGTGGCAAGGAGAACTTCACGTTTGGGTATTAGAAAACATTGTTTAAGTAGGAAGAAAAATGAAGTGAGGGAGCAGAATAAAAAGGTGAGGAATCACATCCATTGAAGGCCTTCAGGAGGGCTGATGCGTCTCCTGAGTGACACAGAGCTGATTCCCTCCTGGAAGGACGTTTTCTTGAGATGCCACCCAACCCTTAATCTCCCTCCAGCAGCCATAAGAATTAAAAATAATCATCACTTTTGTAAGAAGTACAAACTTTTTTCTTAATTTCTCTCTGTACGACTGAGGAAACTTTGAAATGCGTTTGTCCCACGGAACTGTAATTTTCAATGAAAGAAGTCACATACCTCATTTTCCTGTTTAATTTGAGAGCTAGGAAAAAGAGTGCTGCCTTCTTGCTCCTTATTTCCTAATGCAAATTCCAGATCCTAGCATCTCTTTATATCTTGCTCTTGCAGATTGACTGGAGTTGGACTTAAAAGGGGTAAGAATGAGTGCTATAATGGAGAATTATATAGAGGTCAGAGATGTAATTAAACAGTATCGGAAGTTATCTTCCATAAACACAGTGCTGTAATACTGCCTTAGGAATCCTCAGAGGGTTCTTGCAAGTGCTTTGCTGTGACTCTTAAGAGCTGCGTTGAGGTACAGGAAGCACTATGTCAATTAAAATGGCCCTTGAAGTGTTATTTTCCATTGGCGTCCAAGGTGCTGGAGAATGTCAGCTCTGTTAAAGTGCACAAGTGCACTTACACTGAAAAATGACAAGAGCTCACCTCCGCTAGGATCAGTAGATTGTCTCCTCATGTGTATTCAGGATCACATCTGCTTACTTCAGTGACAGAAGCAATTTAGCACCGCAGAGCCACTTGGCTCTGGAAGTAATAATTGAGAAAGAACCTAGTCTGAATTCCCCAAAGCCAATTGTGTCTGGCTCCGAAGTAAGCAGTTCTTTAAGCTTTCTCTTCACCTCTGATGTTTCTCTGCCCGTAAAATGGCCATGACAGCTGGTGAGTGAGATAACGAGCTGCTCAGTGTATCTGAACATCTCCAGGAACCCCGAGTGTTGTGCCTCTTGGTTTGAGCCTGGTGGTGTATTTCAGGTCAGCATCAGCCTTACTCATACTCTGCCCTTTCAGCCCTTGCCAGGGTGACAGCCTCCTGTTCACCTGTTCTCCATCCCTCTTGTGGCATGCTGTTCTTTAGATGCAGGTTGAGAGGCTTGAATCACTCAGGTTGACTTTTTCCAGTGTAAGAGCACACAGTGAGGTAGGTGTGCAGCAAGGGGCCTGTCTGCCTTCCCTCACCTTGGGATTTCCACTGCAGGTTGCTTTGTGCTGCTGCTGTTACCCCACACTGTGTGTTCAGTGCTACCTGCTTCTGTCAGGGGTCAGTTGTGTGGGATTACATCTTCCCTGGCTGCTGTGCTTTGGCTGCGATTTCTTATTTCCCTTCCTAAAGATTACCTCACCGGAGAAAGCCTCACACTTGGTGTGAGTACAGCATTGGCTTCACTCCTGGGCAGTGCAAAAATAGGGAATTCTGTTGTAACTCTCGCAACTGTGTGTTTTTTATCTGAGTATTTTGCAGTGTGTTAAGCAGCTCTCAGTACGCTGTGTTGCACTTGTCTACAGTACGTTGTGGGTAACGATTCCACGGTGCTCACTGCTCAGCAGTTGTGTCAAGAGATAACAAATCACAGAAAGAGTAATGCAGATGAGCAGTCACTGTCTTGCCCAGGTTCAGCACCCAAAAAGCAGATCTTTCGTTTCCTAAAACCTTGCGCTTATCTTACAGTGAAAAACTGATGCAGCAAATAAATGTTATGCTCCACTCCCCCTCACATGTTGCTGAGTGGTGTATGAGATGTGCAGGTGTGCAGCTTCCTGCTCCCCGCTGTGCAGCACCTAACAGTGGCACTGTTAGCCCTCAGCTTAGCTCCTGACCTGCCGCTTTCTGCATGAGGTCGGGCAGCCTTGGCAAGGAACCCTGCCGCACTCCTCAGCCAAAAGGAGAAAATGGGCTTCTGCAGTGTGTGACACGCCGAGAAGGGCATATGTTTCCTGTGTGGTTTTGGGAAGGGCCTCTCAGATTTTGGCATGTGTGCTGGGGACAAAGAATCGCAGCACGCTGACGTTTCCTGCCTGGCTGTGACAGGGAGGGAAGGGTTTCTCCTTGCTTTCAGAGCTGCATTGCTTCCTCAGTGCCTGCTGTGTGGGTGCCTGTATTCCCCAGGGCAGGACAAGCCAGCCGTGCCTTTGGGTGCGCATGGTCTCTTGCACTGCTTGGGCAGTGAGCGGTGGTTATCAGCCTCCCGCAGCCGCTGCCGTGGAGCAAAGCACATCAGTACATTCACTGCACCTGGGTGTGCTCCGAGCCCGTATTTGCTTCTTACATTCTTCACTGCTTGAAATACCAGTGTTTCTATTTTACAGCGTTTTTAGATAAAAACATTAATTTTCCATCTCACAAAACCGTTGACAGCTCTCTGTCAAGGCCAGCCTCAATTACAGCTCTCCACGGTGACAGCCGTGGTTGTGTGTGTCACAGCATCTCCTACCTGTCCCCTGGCAGCGTGCACATCCCAGCCCTGCGTGTCAGGTGCCAGTATTCCCCTGCTCCATAGCAGTATGAGCAGCAGGCAGGCAGCTGTGTGCACCCAAGTCCTGTCTCTGCGGTGTCTCTCCCATGTCCGGAGTGCCAGAAGCTGTCAGCAGGGGCTCCAACAATCATTGGAGCCCATGTAATTGTTCAGACCCCAGCCCGCCCAGTCCACCAGTGAGAGCCATAAGCAGGGAATCAGCAAGGCAGCTTTTGTTTCCTGTAACAGAGCGCTGGTAAGCGAGCTGATGTGTTTATTGAAGGTATTTAAGTGCGCTGTTGCAGAGCTTGGGAGTTGAAAGAGGATTTGGATCTGCCTGCCAGACAGCTTCTCTTGGTCTCTCCGTGCTATGGAGGCAGCTGCAGACCTGGGTGCTCTGTAGAGTTGTGTCCATTGCGACTTCCAAAACGTTTCTTGGTTTCATGGGTTTCCTTGGCAGTGGTTTTGATGGCCCTGAGACGTTTTGCCACGTCCAAGAAGGAGCAAAGAGGCAATAGGATAACAGTGCCTGATGTATGTCAGCAGATACAAAGAGCACAGTAATGCAATTTGATAGAGCAAATTCTCAGCTACAAAAAAATATATTTTTCAACACAGTCACCACTGCATCCTGAGGACTGCTTTGTTGGATAAATGTGGAAAAAGAGCTGTAACTGCTTGTGTTTTAATTTCTGAGACTGTATTTGGGGTAGCTCGTACTCTTGTCTTAGTGGAAATCCCTGCGTCGGGGTGGAGTGGTTAGGCTAGAAACTCTGGGGCTGGGTGTTCTCTGCAAAATGCCTTGCTTTGGTGGGAGAACGATTACAAATCCGAGAGGAAATAAGCATTTTTCTGTCGTGTTTGCTGAGAGAAGGATTTAAACATTCATCCAGTTTAAGTCTGTGGATCTGGACAAAATGCTTGTGCGTGAGCAAGGCATTAGGCTGAGCACCAGGCTACGCTCGCCCAAAGGTGGATTGTCAGCTGGTAATGGAAAACACTTTTAATGAGGATTTGCTGCCTGTGGCTGTGCAAGATCTTCTCTTCACCTGTATTTGAAAGAACCTATGATACTCTTGCTTCATTTCACTAAACTGTACACAACGAAGGAAAGAATGTCAGCTTAAAATACTCTGACGTGTAACTCTAGGGGTAAACAGCTACCTGCAGTTGTATGGGCTCACCTTTCTGGGCTTGAATTGCGTTCCGTTGCTCTGGCTTTAGTTATAATCCCCAAATCATGGTTTGAATAGACTGTTAATGCTGTGTCTTGGAAAGAGAACACAGATGTGTAGATTTCATCAAGCCCTGTAGAAACACCAGTGCCTTTGAAGGAATCTACTGCCATTCATTCTTTATTCCTTGCTCTAGTGCAGAGCTATGTCTAGAGGCATGCCTGTTCCTTCCTTATTAACAAAAACACCTAGCAGGAACAGACCACAAGAAAAGCTTTGAATTTAAGTTACTTGCTCTGAGCACATCTTGCAGGGCTCATTCTTCAGTGCCTCACAGAGGACTGAATACGAATCACTGCATTTCTTTCTCCAGAAGCCCTGAGAGAAAGGAGCCTTGTATCCCTGCACACTTTCCCCCAGTCAGGACCTCCTGCTTTGCCCTCCATGACAACGAAGCTGTGTTTCATAATGCATCCATCCAAGCGTGGTTCACCAAAAACGATGCCTGAGAGCCTCTGAGAGCTGTGGATAAATGGCAGCTCTCTGCTGTAACGTGCAAAGGGTTAAGTTGCTGCTTGCATGAAGCCTGCTGAGGACCAGCCTGAAACCAGGGGGCGGTGGCTGTTGTGTAGCATAAGCAAGTACCTCAAAGTGGAAGGTTTATCATCACTGTGTCCCATCAGCTGGCGTGGCTGTGAACTCAGGGTGTTCCCAGGAGGGCTGGTGAGGAAGGCTGAGCCTCTGCTTCTGCTCTTGGGTCTTTGTTCCGGGAAAAGGCCGCAAGCACTTTTTTCACTGCGGAGTAACAGCTCAGAGATGAAATGTGTGTGGGTTGCAGTGTCCCTGCAAATGCATGGCTTCCTTCCTGAACTCTGCCAGCGAGGAAATCGATTTTCCTGCTTGATTCTGAAGCGTATTTACTTCAAGTGCCCAAATGCAAAAAGTGTTATCACTCCTGTGCCTTCTGACTTTGCTCTCCTACTCTTCTTGTCTTTGCTCTCCTGGGTACTGATGGATGTCTTCTCGTGCCTTCACTGCAGCCCATGGTCATATCCTTGCACTGCCCTATTACAAATTGAGTCACGAGGTTGTCACCTTCCTGCTTCGCACCCTGCGGGTCTGACTGTGTGCCTGGGTTTGCTGGGAGCACTGAGGAGAGCTTCAGGTGCCTGGCATAGGGCCTCGAGTTCCCTGGCACAAGACAAGCACGTTTTGTCACTGCTCACGTTGTTGGAGCCAGCACAGAATGGACATCTTGAGGTGTTTTATGTAATGCCTCTCAGTTTACCTGAAGCTGCCTTGCACTTGTGAGTCACTTCAAGCTTTGTTAACGGAGTTCTGCACGTTGGTAGGTCTATACCAGGATCTGTTGTTTCTGTGAAGGACAAAGGAATGAAGTGCTTTACTCACAAATATTCTAAAATGTTCCCAAGCGGTGGTTGTGGCAGCGTGGGCTTGGCTGTTGGTGGATGGCATAAGCCTGTAGTGATGTAAGGAGCTGATGGACAGTAGATTGGTTTCCATCTAGCCTCATTTTGTCTGCATATGTTTTATATGCATTAATGTGTTGTGGTTTTTATTCCAGCACCTCCGTGGATTATCTGTCCTTAAGATACAAAACGTGCTTTCATGATGACTGATTGTTCCAATAAGCAGTTTTTATATAGTGACTGATCACGGAATTTAGGAAGTGCAGTTGGTGCAGTTTAGAGATGTTTTTGCCAATAGTTTGGTATATTCACGTAGTTGGAAGTCAGAGACCTACTGGGAAAGTGAAATCTGATTGCTTGGCAACTACACCTTGTTTTTAATATACTCATACTTTAATTTAGGCAATGTAACAGTTGGAATTTATATATAACCTATGTTGTAAAACACTTTTAACAAGAGCTTACGTTTGTGTTCCTGTTCTCACTGATGGCTGCGGAGCTTGAGAGCCCACATGCATGCTGCCAGAGCTGCTGCTTTACCTGGGCGCCCACACCCAACCCTGAAACATTTCCCTTCTGTGCCCAGTCAGCATACCCTGCTGTCTTCCCTCCTTCTGCTTCACACAGCACACCTTTCAGCTGCTTCATTCTTCTTCTTGTGTGGCACGGTGTGGATTTCAGTGCCTTTGCTGATTCAGAGCTGTGTTTCTTGCAGCCTTCCCACAGTCCACTGGCACGAGGCTGTTAGTAGCTGGGGCAGACAAAAGAAGGCACCTTGTTCTCTGCTCCTCCTGCCGTCAGCGTTCCCAGCTGGTGCTTGCTGTGGGATCTCCCTTTGGTGTGAAGCTCAGAGTGATGCTCTCACCCCTCCGCCAGCATTCCCTTACCATGCTGCAGCAGTGAGTGCTGAGCTTGCTCCCACCCAGCTGCTCTGAGCCCTTCTGCAGCAGCACTGTGTGACGTGGTGGCACTCATCCTCTTCCTCCTCTGGAGTCACTTGGGTTTTCGTATTTTCTTGTAGAGCATTGCTGGATCCCAGGCTCCTCTGAGGAGGGCTGACACCAACACCTGCGTGCATCAGCTCTGAGTGGTGACCTATTTTGGGTGTGTGCAGGAAGAGCAGTCCTTCAGATTCTCCAGAATGGGTTTTGTAGAGCTTTGTAATAGAAATACGACGATGAGATTGAATGAAATATGAGTGGAAACACGTCTAGATAAGCACTAGAAGAAACAACAGAATAAGGTTAGAAGGATGGCCTATACTGGTGATAAGGACACTTTTCCCATCAATGAAAATGAAGAATGTTTGTCAGGCTCAGATCCGCAAAGCCCCAGCACAGATGATGTGTCAGCAGGAGACCCTGTGGTCTGACGACAGGAAGGCGGTGGCACCAGTGCCACACATCACATATGCCATTGTTTCTCCTGTCAGCCCACCAGGAAAGTGGAATGTAGCCATCAAGATGCAGCTATTCCAAACTATGAAAGCAGCCCCCTGCCTCGGCCATCCCTCCTATGGGTGCGGAGTGCAGGTCTTGCGTGGTCCTTTGGAGAGAACTTGCCCTTCAAGGACCATTGAGCTGTTCTGCTTGTTTAAGATTTGCAGGAAAACATTGCCATCTCATAGAGGCGCCCATGGGAGCACCATCTGCAGACTGTGCCGTGCACCTGGAAGGCAGTAGCTTGTCTGCACTGCCTGTATTTCTCTGCAGCAGGAAATGCCTTCGTTCTTTGGAGGTAGCGTTTGAAGCTGAGCTGTGGTTATCCTTCTCTGTTACCATATCAGCACACCGTCTGCATGAAAATGATGGGATGCTGAATCTTGAGCAGATGGTACACAGGGATGGTTTTGTAAAATAAACATGTAACACTAAGCCATTTCTTGCTATTTTCTGTACTGAATTTAACAAATATCGAGCATCAGTTGGGGGATAGAATTTCTCAGAGACGTGCAAAAAGAGGCTGCTCCTCTTTGCAGGGCGGCTTTGCAAAGGCTTGTTGGATGTTGGGTTCAGAGCTCAGATAGTGATGGCCGCTGCACAGCTGCTATCCTCGTGGGGATACGGCTCCTTTAAGAGGGCTTACGGCTGCCTGAAACATTTCTAAATCCAGTGTTGCTATTTCTTTAAGTCTGGTAAATCCATGCAAGAAATGAAGGAGCAGTAATGCTAGAAGGAAGCTCCAGGCTCTGTTTGCATTGAAGAGTTAACCTGCTATTGAGTGAAAGTGTGAAGAGAACCCTGAAACGCTCGCAGCATGTAAAACCATGATCCTTTTTTTTGTATTTAAAACAAATCAAGACAAAAGGGCATCAAAATACACATTACGAGGAAGAAAAAAACCTTCTCATTTTTCCCCTTCCTTGGATTTCTGTGAAAAGCTTACAGCTCATCAAGTCAAGGGCTGTCACAGCTGTCTCTCACCATACAGCAATCAGAAGGAACACCTCTCCTTCATGTGAGAAGGGAATTGGCAACTGTACAGAATCACTGCTGGGGAGCTACTGTGAAGCAGCAGCGCTAGGCTGGTTCTTTTCTGTGCCTGGGTGAGGTTGGGAATGGGACAGATTACACAGTGCTGTGGTGCAGATGTGAGAAGGGGCTGCTTGCTCCTGGTGGTGCATCCTACTGCCTGACCTCCAGGTTTGGGGTAAGAGGAGTGCCTTTGCAGAGCTGGCCCCTATGCCTTGTGATCCCCCACTGTACCTTCCATCTGGAAGTGCTGGAAACGCTGTGTGCTCTGCCTTCTCCCCATTAGAAATCTATTTGAACAATCTCTCTGCTTTCTCAGTTTGCTTGGAAAAAGTGCAGAGCAGAAGTATCACTTTTGTTCCAGCATTCCGTACCTTTACATATGAGGATCTTTCAACGCTGACAAGCATTTTAGTTACGCTTCATTGCAGCCCCCAATAGCACAGTTCAGCTCTGCTTGGGCTTGTACGATAGGTCTGACAGTGCCTCACTGTCCTGAAATAATTTTCTCCTCTCCTGGTGGCTCGTTCCATGTCTCACACTCCCAACGCACTCCTCTGTTCTGTGAGGTACAACCCACCAGCTGTTCATCTAATAGAAAGAAATGGAAACTGGGTTAGCAGTGTTTTTTCATGCGACATCTGTAAACATACTCTAGGTTTTCCCTTCCATTTGTTCTCATCTCTCTGAAAAAGCTATTAACTGTGCTCTAAGCAAAGTGTAATTTGGAACTATTACACTTTGGTGAATGTTTATGGTGAGGCTGATCACGGCTTGCAGAGGTTTTTTTGTCCCAAGCTGTGCATGTAAGTAGACAGGGAAGGAAGGAGGGAGGCAATCAGTGTCCCTGTGGCAGCTGCAGGGCTGGGAAGCAGTGTTCCATCTCAATTCTCCATCTTTTGCTAAGAGAAAGGCCAGTATCTGAAAGGCTGATCTCCAGGGCTTTCCCCGCGTGCAGGGGTGTGAGCTCTCCTTGCACTAACACTGAAATCCTCCACTCCAGCTTCTCCTGTGACACTTGCCTTTGGAATGCCTGCTTGCCCTTCATGCCTTCAGAGCTGTGTGGTATGCAACAAGAATCTCATACACTGATGTTCTTTGTAGCAGGGCTGACTTCTCTCCCACATCAGCTGATGTCTTTGGCGAGGCCCAGCCTAGCACCAGCAGAGCCCTGTGTTGCAGAAGCAGGACTCCCTGCTGCCTTTGCAACCGAACATTGCTGGGACCATTATGAGGATGTAGAGCCAAGCAGAACCATGCACACATCCCAAGGCACTGAGATGTCTGTGAGCAGAGTCCGTTTTCCTCCAGCAGACCTCAGCTAGGTGTCTTAGTGCTCAGCCGGCTCCAAGGCATGGCAGCAGGTCCTGAGCTGCACTGGTTAACCTGAGCCAGTTTTTCATTAGTTAAGTCATATACAGATGGTAGGTCCTCATTAGCCCTGTGGGTTTTTGGAGAGTAGGTGAGCTGGCAGATTGAGGGGGGAGGGAAACGTAGACATCTTTGCCCAGGCAGCTGCAAAAGAAGGCACACATATGAAAAAAGCTTGTGTGTATTGGTTAAAAGATGGTTAAAAACAAACGTTTGCTATGCAGTATGTACTGCTGGCTTAGATGCCTATGGTCCAGAACCACCTTTGGTCATCTTTCTGAATTGCAATGCACCCGTTGTTGTTTATTAAGAAAAATCCTTAGAGGTGTCATTTTGAGAGGGTGACAACGGTGGCTTTATGAGAAACCTCACTGCTCAAAGGTGGATTTCCTTAATTTTTCTTTTCGCATGCCAGGCATGTTAGTGTCGGGGGGAAACAAGAACGCTGGGACAAAGGGAAGGGGGGAATAAAATATTTAAGCAGCACCTCTGCTTATTTCATGGTTAAGTTATTTTGTATTAGCCACGGAAATTACTGCTGCGTCTGTTCAGTGATGATGCATGCAGACTGCTCAATTAGCAAAAAATCAGAGGGAGATGACCTCATGGCTTACTTCTACGGGCCCTTATTTATTTTTCACATGCAGGAGACACCATAATCCACCCTCCAACCAATCTACCACATAGCTCTGGGAATTGATGCTGCAAAGAGACTTTATGTATATAATTTTTATGGAAGCAGGCCTACTTTCTGGGGATATAATGTTTCCCAAGTGGTATGGGTTTGCTTGAGCTTTATCCCTTGTAGCAGAGCCTTCAGCTCCACAGAGCCTGTGCTGGAGGTCAGCAAGGAGGGAGGGGAGCACTGCCCAGGACTTACCTCCTTGGCCATGCCTGGAGCAGTTGCTTTGCAGTTGACTGGGCTTTTGTGTCTTAATTCTCCAGTGGATTTGGTTTTTAGGCTTCCACAGCAGTTGAATAATTAAGAAATGGAAAAACAATCGTTCTTTTTAGTTGTGCACGGGCTGCTGTCACTGTGCAATTAGCATTAGGCCAAGAGGTGAAGTGTTTGTGCAGAGTAATGCAGCGTGAGCACGGAGCAGCAGAAAGCACAAGCAGTGGCAATGGCACAAGCTTTCAGTGGTGGCAAACAGGTATGCTGTGTGCCTGCCATGTGCTTCGTTATAGTGGTCATTAACACATGGCTGTCACAGTTGATTGAGACTCACCACAAAAACAGTTCTGGCAGAGCCTGGCTTCATGCACATCATGTTCTGCACTCAGGACCCAAACCAGGTGTTGCTTCCCCATAGCACTGTGCTGTGTTGGTAGAACTGCAGCATTCACTCGGTAGCAGATAGTACAGCACTGAAGGTCTTCCCAAATTTCTCACTAAGCTTTGATATTTAGGGGTTTTTTTGGACAAAACCCAACATGTTCAGCACACGCAGTAATTTTCCTTCACCAAAATACCATCTTCCGTGTAGGCAGATGTAGCAAATGACCCAGGAAACAAGTTGTGATGCAGTGCCTGTCTGGCATCTGTATTTGTGCAAAACAATGTAATTTACAGGAGCAGCCATCAGCAGAGCTCAGTCCAGAGTTCTCCAACTGACTCAGTGGAAATAAATCTGCAATAAATTACATGCCACAGTAGTAGGAGTGTGTCAGAATAGGTGCTCAAAATGTTATTTTGTGGATTTCTGCCAGCTGCTTAAAGTCAGCAAAAATGTTTCTGTTTATTTCAGGGGGAGTTTTATCAGCCCAAAATGCATCATAAAAGAAGGTGGGGACTTGTGAGAATTTGGATAATTCTCTGTTCAAAAGACGTCTCTGCCAATCATGCAAGCTGGAGTGGGTGGGCAGTCTTATTTTTAAGTTACTGCATAAATTTTTCATAGCATCTTCATCACGGTTGATGCATTTCCGTCCATTATGTAGGGTAAGAAGTTATAAATGATGCTGTTACTGCAGCTTTGTCCGTGATTCAGCCTGACAGGTCCAGCTGTGAGCACCAGCACCCCTTGGAGAGCTAACCGATCATCTTCAGAAAGCAGAAGTTTAATCTAAAATAAACAGACTTTGCCCTAAAATTAACTGAAACTTAAGAAATTTGTAACAAAATCCCCCCAAAATGCAGAAAGTCAGTTTACATAGGAAATTTCCTTTTCCCTCTTCAATGATTTCTGCCTTACCCTGGCAGTACTTGTCCTTGAAAGATGAGGAAGTGCTTTTAGCCAATGTAAGGTCACATAAACAGGCCTGAAATCCTCTGTCAGTAGGCTAGCCGCTGTTGTATTCTACCCTGAAATTAGTGCCAGCATGTCAGTTTTGAAACACGACGAATTGCCCCATGCTGCTGCAGCAGCAGAACAAACAGCTCTGCTCCCTGCTGCCAGTCTTCCTTTCCAGCCATCGCTTTGCCTTTGCTTGTCAGTGTGGCTGCAACCAGATCTGAAGTTTGAACATAGCCAGGACCTTGTTTTCCATGCACGTGCGATCAGTTTGTTGTTCTGAACTGGACAGACTACAGCTGTAAACAGGACCTTGGAATGGGAGCTGCTGTATTTATGAGATGCCAGTTTGTCAGAGAAAATCCTAACCAGTGGTGCTCCCATGACAAGCAGTGAGAGGGGAAACTCTTGAGGTGCATATGCATTCTGCACCTAGCAGCCAGGCAGCAAATTTCTTCCTCTTCTCATCTGACCATCTTCCTTAAAGGAAAAAACAAACCAACCAACCCACCCACGCAACTGTATTTGACCAACAGAAGCCAGTTGATATTATTTTGGGGGGGGTATCAGCTTTTGATACTGTTTCCTCACAGTATTGTTCTGGACAAATTGCTAAGCAAACACAGAAAGTGATGTGTGAGTCATTGGCTCATGGGCTGATCCCAAAGCATTGTAGTTAGCAGGGTTCCATCAAGCTGTAGGCTGGTCACTAGCAGGGCTCTCCAGTGCTCCATTTTAGGGCCAGTTCTCCTTAATTTCATGAAGGACTTGGATGTAGGGCTGGAAGGTGTTCTGAGCAAGTCTGCTGATGGTACTAAATGGAGAAAAGCTATTGGCTCCATCAAGGGTGAAGGCCTTGCAGAGATCCAGACTTGGAACACTGCAGAACAAAAAGGACATACAACCACTAGATGGTGTCCAGAAAAAGGCTGCAAAGATGGGGAGGGGTCTGAAAGAGGAGGTGTCTGTGGAGCACTTGGGTTGCTAGGCCTGGAGCAGAGGAGCTGAGGGGAGGCGTCATGGCGGCTGCAGCTCCTCACAGGGAACAGCACTGGGCTCTGCTCTCCTGAGACAGCATGGAACTACCTCCGGGTAGAGGGCCAGGTTAATGAGGAAGAGTTTCTTTGCTGAAATGGTAGCTGGGCACTGGAAGTGGATCCCAGGACACTTGATGGTCATGGCACCAAGCTGCCAGAGCTCAAGAAGCACCTGGACAGCACTCTCAGACACAGGGTCTGATTGTTGGGTGCTGCTGCGGGGAGCCAGGTGTTGGACTCCATCATCCTTGTGAGACCCTTCCAACTCAGGGTATTCTTGATTCGATGAAGTAAGATCAGATGAATATTTGCTTTTTTTGATAGCTGTGCTCTAATCTACCATGGCTTAGGTATCCTGCTTTTCCTCCTTTTCTAATCATGAAGGAAGCAAAATCACTTCTGATGTGTTCTTAGCAAGTCCAGGCAAAATATTCACAGGTAGGCCAGTAGTCACATACAGAAAGAAGCACTGAACTCACCCAACTGCTGAAGGGGCTCTCTGGCAGTACAGCACTCCTCCTCAGGAAGCAACCCAGCTCTAAGAGATGCCTACCATCCATGGTTGGCCCTTATGTGAGCCCAGGGGGTTCCACCCTGGGTGCAGCCCTTCTGGTCACCTGGGGAGCACAGATGCATGCAATTTGCCTGTGCTCCCTGGGCAGCTGCACCCCTCCACCAGGTGCTCCATCACCAGTTCAAGCCATGACCTGGCAGTTCCCCTACAGCTCTCCCAGCATCCCCCAGCCCTTGCCAGCATGTGGCAGCTGTGTGAGGTAGAAAATTACAGTCTTCTGGTACATTTTTTCTTCATTCCATTAAAATGTTTACCAACACCTTCCTTGGACACCTCAAATAGAAGCTGGGAAATGCTTTTTCAGTAGTGTCTTACCGTTGCTTGGCCATGGAAGGGATGTGAAGGCTGCACAGAAGTGGCCCAAATATATCAATAAATACAGCACCGCGGTTTCAGACAAGGGGATATTGATCGCATCTAGGCTACATTCCAGCTTCCGTGAGCTGGATTCTGTGGGACACCATTCCAGTTAGCAGCGTGCTAATCAGTTGATTGTGTTGCTTTGCAAGGCAGCAGCATGCTTAACGCTTACTGATGTGCAGGAAGGCTTTCTGCAGACAGCACACCACGGGAAGCTGCGGGCAGCTGCTGTTAGCTGGGCTGTAGGGCAGAGTCATCGCAGAGAAGCTGTGCTGGGCAAGGATTGAAAAATGCGACAAAACCCACATCCCTCAGCAACTGCCAGTGCAGAAATAGCTGTGCTGCTGCTCCAGAGCGCTCTGCAGGAGTAAGAGCTCTGCTCTGCCTGTGGTTGAAGTGCGCAGGCATTTGATGGTAGCACTAAACTTCTCCAGGACACGGCAAGCTTAGGCTGGGGTATGTTACTAGATGTTAAGTGGGGTGAGTGGCTGTGCGTTTCCTAACTGCCATTCAGCCACACTCACATAGGAGGAATAATACATAGCATTTTTATTTTCACTGAGCTTTTCCAGCAGCTCCGACAATGTTTGTTCCAGCTCCTAGGAGAAGACTGCTTGATGAGGTATTCAAGTGAAGCTGGTCAGATCTATTCACCAAATGTTTTCTTCCCATGCCCACTTACTGCAGCATTCTCGCTGCTTCCTGAGGCTGCCTGGTGGCTGTTCTCTCCTGCTGCACAACCAGGGTGTTTTTCAGTGTGCCTGGTGCTCCTTTCCCTGGTCCTGCTCTCTGCATCTGCCAGCTTCACGTTGTGCCTCTCTCACGCTCCAATGCTCCCCAGTGCTTTCCTTGGACAGTGGAGCTGGGGAGTGCAGCCTGCTTTCTTACAGGCTGTTTTCCGTGCAGTACACCAGGCAAAGCAGGGGTGGAAGAGCCTTCTCCTGTGCTTGATGTTTCCCCTGGTGACGTACCAGGGCTTGGCTGGCAAAGCATAGCATGTGTCTGGGCCCTGGCTCGTTGGGGCTGGCAAAGCAGCTGAACACCCCAGAGGCTGCTCCAGCCAAGAGGAGGGATGTCTTAGCCCATCCCACGGCCAGTGCCATGCTGGCTGAGAATTTATTGCAGTCAGTGCCTGTGAAGGACACCCAAGCTGAGGAGAGGGGCAGTGAGCCCTTCCTCCTGTTTCTGATCCAGGCCGTGCTCAGTGCTCTGAGCTGAAGCAATCGTTGCTTTCATTTGCAGAAGGAATGGGCAATTTGAAGGAGAAAGGCTGCACCTGCCTCTGAGCCTGGACCAGAAAAACATGTGGCAGAAAGCTGCAGCTCCTGAGCACAGCACAGCCAGATCCATTCCTGTGGTACCTTTCTGCTCCTTACCTGGAGAGCTTCAAGCATCAAAAAAGTCCTTCATCACTTTGATGCCTTTTCTGCCTTTGCAAAGCGATATTTGCAGTATCCTAACTCCTGCATCAAAACACTTCCGAGTCCCACTACTCGCAAGTCTTCTGGAAATTTGTGCTTTCATAGTGCATGAACCCCCTGGGGAGACATGAATTTTTCAGGGCCTTCATGCAAATAAAACACAGCATTTTCCAGTCCTTGGCATAGCCTCAGGTTTCTCAGTTTTTCCTAACAAAGTACTGATTTTCTGCTCTCGCATTTATTTCTTTTAGTAGAGATTTTCAGCTGTGCTCTTCAGTTCACACTTGGTTCAGCTCCGCATAGACAACATAATCCTATTTTTCTTATTACTTAACTAGATAATCAAAATGTCAAAGGCATTTCTATGGCATGGGGATTCCCTTATTTTCTGTCTTAAAATTCCAGATGCAGTCGTTTTAATTCACTTTTATAATACAGAAAAATACAGCTTAGCCGTCAGAAAAAAAAAAGAACATGGAACTGCACTCAGGGAGACTCACTGTTAAACAGAATAACAATAATACAAATGCAGATCATTGTGCAAAAGATGTATGGTAGAATTGCTCTGTATTTGGTGTTAGAAAAAGAAAGGCTTCTTCAGTTTTCTTTCCCCGAGAAAGGGACACAGACAGAACTGCTGTCTGTCCCACTTCTCAGCCATGCAGTTGCACCCCCGGCATCAATTTTCCAGCTCTAGAAGTCCTACAGATGTCTTAGAAGCAAGGACAGGGAGAGAAGCGAGACTGGGCTGAGAGAAGTCACGGTTACCTGCAGTGTTAAGCATCAGAGAGCCTGTAACAGGAGAGAGCTAACCAACACCTTGAGGCCATTGAAAACAGAGCAGCTGCTGGCTGAAGGAACTGCTGGCTATTACCGGCTGCCAGAGGCGAGCATCATCTTACCAGCTTCTTTCTAACTCTAAAGATAAGTCCTTAAATGCTGTTTTTTGTCTTCCCGACAGGTAAATATGTCTACCAGCCCATGACGCCTGTAGAGCAGCTTCCCAGCACCGAAATACCTGTGCGCCCTCGGGAGTCTCCGAACACAATCCAGATCTCCGTCTCGCTCACCGAACACTTCCTCAAGTTCGCTCCCGTCTTCCAGCCCCCGCTGCCCCCCGACTCCCCGCAGTTCTGCACAATCGCAGACCTCTTCATTGACAATTACCGCGTGAAATGCATTAATGGGAAGATGTGCTATGTGCAGAGGCAGCCTCCCCCCATGCCCCACAAGACAAAGCCCGAGGAAGTCTCTGTTCGCAATGCCTTAATCACAAAAGAGAGCAATACACCAAAAACAGATCACTGCTCGTCCCCTTCCAGCTCTGAGGACTCCGGGATCAATGCGGTGGGGGTTCACTACATGGAGTCGTGCGATGAGGACACGGAGGGGGTGGCCGAGCTAAGTTCAGAAGAAGACTACAGCCCAGATAGCAGCTGGGAACCAGATGAGTGCCCGCTCTTGTCACCCTCGCAGTGTGAAATGGAAGTGATTGAGACTATAGAAACCACCGTGTGATCCGACGGGTTGGTGACAGATCAGTCCAGTTCCCACTCAGTAACGTTGCTTTTGTAGTCTTTATATTTTCTGTTTTTTTCTGACAATCCCTTTTTTCCAGTGCACTTGATATTTCAGATTCCTCACGGGAGCGTGGCCACGGGACTTGCATCTTGGTGAAATAGCAGCAGCCTGAGCAATTTTAACGTGTTCTCTGCCTGATCAGATCTCCCACGTCTGCACATAAGGTAGTGATAAGACTTTTATAGCTGAAAAAAGGCCTTTTTCTTGGTCTGGGTTACATCATATGCTACTTCTCATACGAGGATGTGCCACTCAGCATGTTTTCAGCAGTCGGGATGTTTGCTGGGGGCCTTCAAAGCACAGAGGGTGAGCTGGTGCAGCACGCCTGTAAGCAGCAAAACCAAGTTGTCCTTATTTCTTATAAAGAACTATGCGAAGCGCAGCGACAAGAGGCTTTCTCTGTCTCTGGCCTTCCGCGTGGTCCATGCTTTTTTCTAGTGCTGATGTGACCCTTCTCGAATGCTGTTGGTACCACTCTTCCAGTGGGTTGGTATGGCAGGCAAGAGAATGCACAAAGTGCCTCCAACTTCTCCAGGCTATGCACCGAGCATCTGCTGAGTTAGGTCCGGCTCTGAAATCTCCTGGAAGGGCAGCTGTTGCTCCTGAGGGTCATCTGTTGCCCGGGTCCAGCCGCTCCTTTCTCTGCGTGGATCTTTGGAAGGGGATCTGGCTTTTGCAGCTCAGCAGAAGGGGGAGCAGGCAGGGAGGAAGCGCAGCAGTACCAATACCATTCCAGACTGGGGTGTAAAGTGAAGGCGAAGGGCAGTGACTACCTCCAAACATGCAAAATCCACCCCTAGCTTTGCCCGCTGCTTCCTCCCGCGCCGCGCTGGTTGTGCCAGATACGTGCACTCAGGACCAAACGGCCTCAGGGCCCGCATTTGCCTGAAGAAAAACAAAGATTAAAAACAAAACATTTGAGCCACACCACTGTGCTGGCAGAGCTCGGGGACGGCGTGGAGGTGCCCGTGGGAGGAAGCCCGTGCACTTGGCGGTGCTGGTCACAGTACCGCCTGGGGTCATCCTAGCTGGGCGAGGAGGCTTCGGCTCACTCAGTTCAAGAGCAGGTTTTCAATAGAGCTCTCCTCAAGCAGCTGAGGAGAAAGAGCCGTTCTGCCGGAGGGCTGGTTTCAGCCCCCTGGATGAAACACAAACGTCTTTCTCAGAAGATTTCAGTCAGCTTGAGTCAGTTGGAGTCAGTAATGACTGTTTTTCAGCAGCGTTACTGAATTGCTTTGTGTATTTGCTGTTTACGTTTCACAAGTCACTGGTGAACATAAGGCTGTATAAACGTGTACAGTTTAGTGATTGATACTAGATATAGTCGGTGTTATAGGGTGGCTCATCTCTCACTGTATCCTGACAATGTATTACTAATTTTATACACTTTGTAATCAGTATCTTTAGAAAGCGTTTAGGCAACAGTGTGTGTCTGTGCACATGCGCGTGTGCTAGGAGTTCACCATAAATGGTTATAAAGTAATACTGTACTTTTTAGACTAACACTTTCAGACAAAAATAATAGGTTTTATAGTTTTGATGACTTCTATAAAAAGTGCAATGCTTGTTAAACGAGGAACTTGGGCCATTGCATGGACAGATGCGTTCTCACAAGGCACTTACAAAGCATTCTGTTTTTCTGAGGGCATTTAAGCAAAGGCTGTAGTAGAACTAAGTAGGTTTTATTTATTTTTTAAGGGCAGGGTTGTCCTTTCTGGCTAACTAAGGTTTCTAATAATGTTTTAGCGTCCTTTGACCACCGAGGCACATTTCATAAGGTAGAAGAAAGCATTATATATAAACCTACTGCATTTATTCATATTTAATCTCTCACTTGTAATCCGAGCGGAGAGCTGCAGATGCTCATTCTGGTGTCTGATCTTCCTGCCCAGGGGAGGTTCTTCCTGGAGCCACATCCCAGCAACAGCAAGGCTGTTTCTGAGGCCAGGAGCTCCTTGCCCACTGTAGGCACCAAGCACAGGCAGGGGCTCCAGGACCCTTGGTACTGAGCAGAGCACGCCTCGCTCTGCGGGCAGGAGGGCACCTGTTGCGTGTGCAAGGAAATGGAGTTGGCCATTGATGACCAAGACTTCCCATAAGATCCTGTGGTCTTGCAGTTTCATATCACTGCCGTCAGGATACATTAACTGTAAGTAATTAGCAATATTCACAAGCTGTGAGTGTCTCCTACCCAGGATTTGTTCAGATGTCAAGCACAATAAGCTGCCTCTTCCTTCTGTGGTGAAACATGAGAGGAGCAGCCTGGTGTGGGACAGGGCTAGTTGTGGAGGTGTTCCAGCAGCCAGCATGGTGGCAGGGTTCTCACTGTGCTCCATCACACCCCAGTTCAGAAACACGCTCCACAGAAACGCGGTTTCTTTTGTTTGCACAAACACTGCGCAGTCGTGTTGTAAGAGATGCCCTGAGCCAGTAGCTCCACTCTGCCAGGGAGAGGCGTGTATATTTCTTCTTTAATAAAATACTCAACAACTGAACTTCTCATTGTCCTAACTGTCTATCTTTCACGCTGCAGTGAAACACAGATTTCCAGCACAGGTGAGGTTCACTTACAACTTCAGATGGCACGGCCCAACGAGCACTGTGCTAGGCAGAGAAAGACAGTAACCATGTGGGATGTGCCAAGCTCAGCCTGCCCTGTGTTTGGGTGCCTGGTAAGTAGTGGGGCTGGTGTGCAGCCTCACGGCCCTGCCCCCACTTACCTGTAGAAGAAAGCTGCCCCAGTCACTGGGGAAGACATTGGAAAATAGCTGCAAGACCTGGCCGATGTCTAGAACTCTTCTGGCTGTAGCCCTTTGACTTAGCTGGCAGCGGTGGTTGTTTTTTTTAACACCCTCCCACCAAGGTACAACCGCTTTTGCTACCAGTTGAGCAGTAGCTGGGATGGGTCAGCCTGGAGAAGAGGAGGCTCAGGGAGACCCCATTACTCTCTACAACTCCCTGGAAGGAGGTTGTGGCATGATGGGGTTCAGTCTGCCAGGTAACATGGACGTGGTGTGGCTAACATGAATGATACGACAAGAGGGTTGCACCAGGGGAGGTTCAGGTTGAGTATTAGGGACAGTTTCTTCTCAGAAAGAGCAGTGGGGCACTAGCACAGCTGCCCAGGGAGGTGGTGGAGTCACCATCCCTGGAGGTGTTCCACAACCGAGATGTGGCACTGAGGAACATAGTCAGTGGATATGGTGGGGTGGGTTGATGGTTGACAGTTGGACAGGTGATTTTAGTGGTCTTTTCTAACCTTAGTGATTTACTGATTCAAATGATTCCCCATGCACACAGCTCCACACACCTAGTTTCAACCAAGGGCCTTTTTAATGGAGATTTGTAGGAACACACTATACCTAGATTAGCTTCCTCACGTACAGATAGTTTTCTGCAATCTGCAGCCTTTTTCAGGTTTTCCCATTCTTTGCCCTCAAACTCCACAACTGCCATGAGGGACTGGGGCATGGCACCCACTTGCAAAAACAGCACAGCTCCTTGAAGCACACAGACCCTGGGCATGCTCCTCCTGTGGAATGGAACTGGCAGTTATTTGGCAGTTACAGGTGCTGCTGCAAGCTTCCAGGTCAGTGCAGCAGCTGCAGTGCTTCAGTACCTTTGGCTCTGACCTCTGACTTCACAGCACTCAGCCCCATTTGCCCCTCAGTTGCCATTCAGCCAGGAGCTCAGCCACTGCTGCAGATTTGTGAGCACCCAGCAAGACCACGCGGCATGAATGGTTCTGGGAATGGCGGCGGAAGAAAAAGCCCAGTGTTGTACTGGGAAAACATCCCAGCAGCAGGAGAGCAGGCAGCAGCGCTAATCATCCATCAGTGGTGGAGGGGCCAGGTGCAGCTGGAAGGTCTCATTCTGGAAGACGCTGCTGGCAGAGTCCCCGTGGGAAACACTGAGCAGCCCATGCTTCTCCCCACTGCGGGACAGTTCAGTCAGGAGAGCTAACTGCAAGACAAAATGCAGACAGGTCACCCCCTGCGACCAGGACAGACTGCCCAGAGGCACTAATGTAAGGTGCAGAGAGAGCTCACGTGGGGTCATAATCTCCCTGCTGCAATGAGGAAAGCCTTAACGCATGAAGGAAGAGCTCCATGCTGCATGCAGTGACCCCACAGAACTCTGCAGCACAACAATCCTGAACTAAACAACTTTCCAGGTGTCTTGAGGTTGTTTTTAAATTCCATCGTTGAAAAACAATCCCAGAGAGAGCTGAAAGTGCCAGGTGCAGCCAGAACGGGCAGAGGCAGAAGGAGAAAGAAGGGAACGGAGGGTCGCTGTCTTGGGACAAGCCCACAGGGGACTGCAGAGGGGCCTCTCTGCAAGTATGCCAGCCATGCTGTGTCTGGAGGGAAGGCTATTTGCAAATCTAAAAGGAGCTGAGAAATGCTGCACGCCATACACACTTTTCAGGCCCAGCCTCAGGACTGGAGGCAGTCCTCCAGCTGTGGCAGCAGTGCAGATGTGCTGTGATGGGAAGCAGCCAGCTCTATGCATGCTACAGTGCCAGCACTGAATGAAATTGCAGAGAGAAGCCAAAGCCCATGCTGCCAGCTCTAACATCTTGCCTGGCAGCTTGCATAGTACCCTTCCCCAGTTTGAAGCTGACAGGGTAACAGGCGGTACGTACCCGGGAGGTCCCACGGTTGAGTCGGCAGAGTTGGTCAAAGGCCTGGATTTGCTGAGGATCCAATGCAGACTCTGACCCTGTCTGATAAAGGGAACAAGGAGGTTACAAAAACAACCACATCCCACGAGAGCCCAGCCAGCAGCCAGGCAGGCTCACCGCAGTGGCACTGGGGTTGCTACACAGCTTCAGATGAAGAGTAATGGAAATGCAAATACAGGTGCCATAGTCTGCAGCCAAAGCATTAGCACACCAGCAATGCCTTTAAAAGGCATTATTTAAATATCCCAGGAAAGGATGACAAAGAATCACAGATTCTCCCAAGTTCGTTCCATTTTACCGCATCACGATGTTTCTATTTTGATTATTTCAAAAGCATCATCAAGGAACTACAATGGGAGCCAGGGAGAGCAGCCTCCCTCATGAGCAGCAATTTGGCATCTGTCATCTTCGGGGATCTATTTTTAAGGGAACGTTCAAGATTCATTCTTAAATATTTTCTCCCAAACACATTTCCCAAAGGCTATTAACCCAAAGTGCTGCAGTCCTACAAGTGACTGCTTGTCAAAGCTGAATTTACCACCCCCTGGCTTTTGAGGCCCCTGTAGCCACCAGGCCCTTCTCCCCAGGAGGATTTCTCCTCTGGGGCAGATGCTGCAGCACCCAGCTGCTCAACGCTTCTTGTGCTCTGTGGTGTGTTTACAGAGCATGTTCCAAAGCTCAGAGAAGATGACTCCCAGTTACTGTGGACAAACTCTGAAGCACAACACGTTAGAGGGCACACAGCCACCAGTCAGTGCCAGAACCATCCTTAACTTCTCTGGGTGACACATCCCTCCACCTCCTGCACTGCTGGGGTTTAAATGTCCCTCAATGTCAGCAGAACTCAGCTTTGGGGATGCCTTATCCAGAGTGTGTGCTCACAGCCCAGAAGACCAACAGTACCCTGGGCTGCGTCAACAGAGGAGTAACAGGGAGGTGATTGTCCCCCTCTGCTCTGCCCTTGCGAGGCCCCACCTGCACTACTGCATCCAGGCCTGGGGTCTCAGCACAGGAGGGATGTGGAGCTGTTGGATTAGGTCCAGAGAAGCACAGTGAAGGTACTCCTATGCACCTCTCCTATGAAGAAAGGCTGAGGGAAGTAGGAGTGTTTAGCTTGTAGAAAAGAAGGCTCTAGTGAGACTTCACTGTGGCTTTCCAGCACTTGAAGGGAGCTTATAAGCAGGAGGGAGACTGACGTGTCGCACTGTCTGATAGTAAGACGACAAGGGGGAATAGCTTTCAAAGAGGAGAAATTCAGGTTAGCTGTGAGGAGAAGATTCTTTACTCACAGGGTGGTGAGGCCGTGGCACTGCTGCCCAGAGAAGCTGTGGGTGTCTCATCCCTAGAGGTGCTCAGGGCCAGGCTGGATGGTGCCCTGGGCAGCCTGAGCTGATGAGAGGCAGCCAGCCCATGGCAGGGATTGCGACTGGGTTGGGCTGCAAGGTCCCTTCCAACCCAACCATTCTGTGATTCTCTGATTCCTGAAGCCTGAATAGTTTCGTTACTCTTGAAGCCCTGTACATTTTGCCTTTGAGATGTTCATCAAACGCTTCGAGGAATGCCCCAACTGCTGACATCTCATGCCAAGTGCACGTGCTCAGACTCATTTCCTCCTCCTGCAGGGCACTATTTATATTGCAAATAACTGCTGCCACTCACCAGTCAAGGAGCCGAGTGTTCGCACTCCCCGTGCACATGGCGTGAGCCAAGAGGCTGTGACAGGGAGGGTTGCATACCCACAGCTGACAGGTTGTGCAGCACTTCCAAGGGATGTGTGGGTCATCCTCACGTGGAGAAAAAAAAACACCCAAAAAAATCAACAGAAGAAGGGGGAAAAGCTGCCCTCCACATTTGCTGTAGCCACAGGCATTCAAGGACAGGGAAAATGCAGTATAATTGGCCTCTCCTCTCCTGTTATCTCTCTGCCACGCGCATGTAACCATCAATCAGACTGCTCTCCAGGCTGATGAGCTGAAATATTGCAGGCAATTCTTTCTGTTGCCATGGAAACTCCTGCTGTCAGGCCTCTTCCTTTTTTAGCCGTGTCACTAAAGGCATGTTTTCACTCAGGAGCTCTGCGGAGGCTCTCAGGGTCCAGCATCAGCACTCAGGCGTTAGGAGAATGCGCTCAGCTCCTTATCCCACCCTCAGCAAAGCTCCAGGCTCCGGGAGCCACTGCTGTGGGATCAGTTGTGGACCCATCAGCACCTTGCAGCCATTTCCAGCCACGTCCTCACTACACCTCTGGGCGGTCTGACCAACAGCCAATATGAGAAAATCATTAATGAGCTCCAGAAAACCTGAGGAAATCCCCTGTATAACAGAAGTGTGCCACTGCCGACCTCTGCAGATGTACAACAGAGAAATGTGCCTTGTGCAGGACACAGCCCATCCATCACTGCAGAGTGGGATACCCACTCCCCATTCTCTGCTCAGTGCAGCTGGGCACCGCTGGAACATTCCTTTTTGGACTACTGCTGCTGCTTTCAGCTAAAGGAGCCATAATGCTGTTTGGGGTTAATTAGATTAAAAAAACATGCATCCCCAACACCAGCAACCTCACTGGATGGCTATGACCCCACAGATGGTATTTATTTGCCACATAGCAAAGGAAGCATGGCAGCCCATGGATTAAACATCACACACATGGTCTGCCAGGCCGGGCTGGAGCTCATCCCAGGTCTGTGCCTGAGCCTGAGGTTACAGAGGCAGCAGCAGGAGACAAAAACTTCATTTTCTAAGCATAAACTGAGGAGGCTGATGAGCAGCATTCCACCACAGCTAAGGACAGAAGCTGAGGGGCTGCAATGCTCTCTCAGTGCCAGGACTGCAGGCAGAGAGAGGGAAGGTAAGGAGATGCAGAAGAAAGCAGTGTGAGGGTTCACTGATCTCTTTCTGCCAGGAGCTTACTGATAATGTAAGCTGCTAAACTTTACCAAGAACCAAGCAGAAACTTCTGCTGCTTGTCCCCACCACAGCTTCTGAGTCTTGTGCAGCATACTGCTGCTGAAATTTATGATGATATGTTTAAGAACACCACCGATGCTAGAAGCTCAGCTGCAGCTGCCCAGGCCTTCCTGTGCTCAATTCACAGACACAGCAACAAAAGGGGCTGTTTTCACTGTGCGACGCGAGGATGAGAGCTCTGGGGAGGGAGATGGGTGTGGAGACTGCAGTTCTCTGTTTGAGGGATTCATGGGGAGATGCTCACCTACTGCCTGCACCTCTGCAAGCTGCCCAGCCCAGCAGCCACCAACCTGGCTGATTTCCTCTCTTACCACACCTCACCTACTACTACTTACACACCTCAGCTACTATTTATTTTGCTCCCTGCCTTCAAAAGGGGATATGAGGAGAAGGCCCTACACATCCTTCCTTACCCTTTGCCTTTTGGTCATTTCTCAGCTTGAAACAGGCACAAAGAGCAGCAGGGACCAGCAGTCACCTTCCAGCAGCACCAGCAGAGCACCCCAGGGCAGGGTTCCTGCAGTGCCATGGAGCTCCAAGCCATGCAGCATGCTGGCTCCCAGCCCCTGCGAGCAGATGGAAGTCACACAGTTCCTTTCCTGCTTATTCTCCCAAGCAGATCCACAAAGACAGACTGAGAGCTGCAATTTCACACTGCGGACACGCAGCGATGTGTGCTGGTCCCTGGGAGAACAGACAGACCACTGTCAGGCAGCTATTGGCAGCAGGGACTGTGCAGTTTGTGAGAATAGCAACAGGCTGCAGCAGCACAGCATCTGTCACTGCGTTTCTGTGTCTATTTTACAGACCCTCACAGATCTGAAATGTTTTGTTAAAACGGAGGCATTTTTATTCAACCACAGGAATGTAGTTTACCAGTGCTGTTTAGTATCTTCATCAGTACCATCAACAGTGGGATTACATCCATCGTCAGCAGTTGGTGGATGACACCAAGCTATGTGGTACAGTCAGCACACCCAAGGGATGAGATGCCATTCAGAGAGAGCTGGGCAGGCTGAGCAGTGGGCCCAAGTGAACCTCGTGAGGTTCAACAAACCCAAGTGCAAAGTCTGTACCTGCGTTATGGCAACCCTGCTATCAGTACAAACTGCAGGATAGAAGGACAGGGGGACAGACCTGCTGAAAAGGACCTGGGGATGCTGATGGATGGCAGCTGGACATGATCCAGCTCTCCTCTTGATGCTCATTAAAACTCCTGCACTCAGAACGGAGCTGACCAACTGCAATAACTGCAGGGATCACACATGTTGTCTGCCCTGCCATGACTTGACAGGATTAACTTCCTGCATAAAACATATCTGGACAGCTCTGGACAGCTGTAAACATGGTGCCCTCAGAAACATTCTCAAATATAGAAGTACCACTGCATTTTGTAGTGTTTCATGGTGGTTTTCTGCTGCATTTACAGAACCAAGAACCATTTATAGTCCAAGAATCAAGACTGTGCTCCTCTCCCTGATACATGTAGGTGAAAACAAACCATCTCACCACAACGCCATTCGGTTTTGAAGATTGATGACCAAGACACTAAGACTGCTACACTCACATATGTAGGCAGATGCAGTGACTGCTTTTACCTAACATGCCTCAGTTAACATCAAACGCCACCAGACCAAACTTAAGGTTGGAAAGAGATGACAGAAATTGACACACACACAAAAACTCATTTTTGTAAGGATGTGAGAGGAGGACAGGACAGATGCTCAGTGTGGACACTGAAGATTATCCTGGGGAAGATAACAAGGTCTCAGTGATAACACAGTGCACAAACTTCTCGTGGAAAGATAAAGCAAAGAGCCCCTTTGGCCTCCTCTTGCTGTTCTCTGTGCAGAGCCCAACGCCATAAGCCTGTGTTAGAGCAAGGCTCCTTTCAGCAAGTGCTCTCACCCACTTCAGCAATGTCAGTGCTGGACCGTGGCACTTCTCCATCCCCTCCACTTCCAAGGCACAGCTCCAGAAGCCACACATACAAAGCAGAGGCACAGAAAGCACTGTCTGCTGGGCTGTCGTTTCACATCTAAATCTCAGCAGCATCGTAGAATTCAAACTGACAGTCTTTGTTTCAACAGAGCAGAACTGGTACTATGAAATGCACTCCAGATGCTCAGTGGCATTTCTTAGTACGAATCTATTCCTAATTCAAGGCTTGCTAAAAACATAAATATCTAAAGTGAAGATTTCACTGTGGAAAAAAACAGCATTATACTGTACCGAGGGACAGACAACACTTTCAGTCTTCAAAGCAGCAAAGTCTCCCCATGGATCTATATGCAGAATGTCCCAGAAGCTCTGAGCTGGCTGTGCAGGGTGTGGGGAAGGCAGGGCTTGGGCTGGGAGTTACAAGAGTTAGCACAGCATCCTTCCAGGGTTCTCTGTTTATTAAAATCACTTGCAGAGATGCCAGATGTGGAAGTGAGGACAGCGTGAGCAGCACAGGGCCGGGCCTGCCTGATGGGAGCACAGAGCAGCCCTTCGCTGGAGAACTGTGACATGAAAAGGCCCAACAAACCCAGTGGCAAAAGCAGCACTCAATCACTCAGTCTTTACAGCACCCTGAGCAGTGACTGTGCTCTCTTGGGCACTGACTGAGCACCACAGAGACACCTGAACGTGGCTGGAGGTGGGGACCCCGAGAGTCCCTTTCCTTCAGTCCCTTTGCTTGTCTGCTCCTCCCATCTTGACACACTGCATTATATCCCCCATGCCATGGAGACACCTGGTGCATGGACCCACAGCATTCTGCACACATCAGTGCCATGTCAGGATAAGCATGGGGACTGTGCGCAGCCGAGCTTTGCTGTTTCCATGCCCAGCTCTCTAAGAACCTCTGCCTGAATTAATGTGAGACTGCGTGTGCCCAAACCCCACAGCACTGCCTCCAGAGAGAGCTCTGTATCCCAGGCTGTTCACCTCCTCCTTTTGGTCCTAGGAAAAGGCATTTTCTCCCCTCCTCCAGAACAACCAGATCTGCAATTTCCTGGCCAGACAGATCCTTATCTGAGGGTTCATTAACACTACCAAAAGTTAAGCAAATGAACCTCCTGGAGAAGCAAGAGATTACAGCCTCACTCAGTCTAAACACACGCTGTTTTTTAAAGATCTGACTGCACAACAGATGCAAACACAACAGTTAAGTATTGTAATTCAAATATGTAATGAACATCACAAACTTGGAAAGGATCTGGGTCAGCAGGGGAGCAGGTGGAAGCCTGAAGCAGAGAGAGGGCTCTAAGGGACCGGAGCTGAGCTCTGCAGGGAGTGGGGCTGTCTCTGCCAAGAGCACATGGCTGTGCTAGCAGGGCAGCACCCAGCACTCAGATCACCTGGCAGGGACATTCTCCAGCCAGCATTACATGATTTGTGTAACCCTCTCTTTCCCCATCCAGTCTCTCCTTATGGCTCCCATTAAGCCCTGAGTGCCACCCAGCCCCTCACTGCTGCAGACAGATGCAGCAGCATCCTATAATGCCCCAATCGCTCCCACATCATCTGGATTATTTTCCACTTCATTCTCTGCAAGGATGCCCAGACCAGTATTAAAGGGAGGACAGAAGACTCGAGAGAAGCCCAGTGATAACCAAGCTGTGAGGCACTGCTATAAGATGCCAGGCATTTCATTGATTAGTGTGATTTTAGTATTGAAGGTTGTCTCTAGCTTTTAAAGTTAAACCTGGTATGTCACACCCATTCACACACGCTCCTTCAGAGCAAAAGCTTAGAGGGTAAAATATGGAGATGCTGTGATTCTCCCCAAGTTCAGAGCCAGCATCTGGGTGCTGATTTACCTGAGCATGGCATGCAAGCTCTTGTTCATCACTGGCAAATACGCATAGCGCATAGCTCATAGTGGTGACTTGGTTGAAAAGTAGTGTTTTGTAGCTGAGAATTTGATCTATTAAATACTGTTATTGTGCTCTTTGTATCTGATGTAGTTTCCATGGAAATAAATAGGAGGCATTACTTTTGGAGCGTGCTATACAATATCAGGAAAGCCTTTTTCCTGTCACTGTATAGGAAGCTAACACAATTTGACTGCAAAGCTTGCATCATGTTCCACACATTCCTCAGAGATTACTTCTCCCCTAAGCCTCCCTTCAAACAGGAAGCTTCTTTTTTGGTTAATAGAGAAGCTGATGGGAGTTGACTAATGCTGTTAGCTATCTTCTGATCAGAATTGATTTGGCAGAAATTGAAATAATCTGATATAAGAAAATGGAAGTATTTCTATAAGGATGTACTCCCAGATTGAATGAGCTTTCAGAAGTGGAAACGCATTGCTTTGCATGCCATCGGGGTGGTGACAAACGCCCAAAGCACTGAGAGGCATTTAGGAACAAACCCTCCCCAGTGACCTCTGGGACATGGGACAGCAGAGCTCAGTTCCACCCATTCAGGATTCCTGAAGATATCCCAAAGATGGGATTTTGCTCAGTCCCCAATGTATTCTGCACAAATACAGCTGCAGCAGTCCTGATTGCATGCAAGCTTCTTTAAACACTGTGCTGGCATCTCTTACCCAGAGCCAGACTGCCAGTAGGGGGGCAGAGCAGAGGTTCTATGGCCCAGCCATAAGGAATGGACCAACTTCTACTACAAGTTTTACATAAGACACAGCTAAATACATTTTAAAAGGAACTGGGCCTGCTGGCCCATCTCAGGCTCTCACAAATGAGTTTCTTCTGGTGGGTATCAGCTCTGCTTCACCCTGGCTAGCAGTTCTGGATGAACACATTTCCATTTCTTGTATACCCACACCAAAACTAAATGACACCCATCAACGTGACATGTTACCTGCCGATGCTGTTGGACACTTACCAATCACAGACTTGTCTGGAAGCAGAGTAAGACATAAGAACAGAGCAATAACGCAGCACTTCTCTAAGTAAATGTGGAAAGCAACCACATGAGGAGCCTTACCTGTGCCAAGGAGGTTCCACTTCCTTTTTTCAACTCTGAGAAGTTCTCGCTCAGTTTTCCACCCTTGTTGCTCGAGTTGCATTTATAGCACATCCACCGCATCACATCTTTGCTTACGGCCCCACACTCCTTACTGAGCAGGCACAGGGAATGATATAAGTGGCCACAGCTGTAAAGGTGAGAAGATAAATCTTTTGTGAGGTGCTTGAAAGCAGGGTACTGCAGCCTGACGGCGCTGTGCTTCGAAGAGGAAAGCTATGGCCAATGAAAACCAAGGCTGCTTACTGGTAACCTCGTATCAGCAGTGTGCGTGCTCACTTTGTACCCGCACACTGCCCTGCAGGACCTCTAGACTCATAAAAACAGCAGCAGATGCCCACTTGTTGATGCAGCTGCAGATCTCAACACTAAGGTAATAGCCATCCTACATTTCACAGCCATCTGGCCACAGACAGGAATATCAGCGATGCCAGGCACAGTCAGGGATGCAATCAATCTGAGGTGTACAAATAAAACCACTTCTTGGGACCCAGTGGACACCTGGTAGGCCCAGCCCTCCCCAGCACAAAGCACTTTATTTGAGATGGAACAAGCAGTACATCAGCTAGTAGCAAAACACTTCATTTTACGCCCCTCCTTTTACTTGCTGCAGCCAGTTTCCAGACCATTTATGTTTTATGAAGCTCTCCAAAGTGTTCCTGCCATAGTTCAGTAAGGGCACACAGGCAGTTACGGATATCGACTATGACTGTGCTGCCTGTGTACAGCAGGGAATCACCTTCTGCTAATACATGCACTGCCAGGTTAAATGACAGGGGAGTCCACAGCTTTCTGCACTGCTCTCCCAAAACTGCAAGGGAATTCCTTTCAGCTGAGGCAGAGCTGGCTGCATGCAAAGAAGGCTGGCTGAGCAGTCTGACTGCCAGCCCACATACAGTGCAGGAGATGTGCTCACAGGAATACTTCTGGGGTTTTATTTTTTAAGCTAATAACATGATCTTGCCTGTGACTCTACCCCTTCACTTTACCTGAAAACAATGATTTCATCAGCGCTTTCTTGCCTCCTTTTGTACTGCTGTAGACAAATGCAGCAGTAATCCTGCTTTGGGGTAAGCCCTCTAGTGACAGAAGCTCTTAGGTTACACAGGGACCAGTGGAGATCGTGGTTTAGAAGGTTTGTGGTCGTCTCTAAAAGGGTCTGCGTGGAAGACAATATATAGAGGTCATTTTGTCATCTCCTTAGTGCAGAAGCTCCGTACCCTTCAATTCTTCACAACGAGCAGCTTACCGGATTGCCAAGAACAAAACCAGCCACACAAATTGCTTCTCCTCACATGTTTTGCAGCTGCTTGCCTTCAGAACACTTAGCCTTTTATCACATGTTAATGGAGACAATACCTCTTCACTCTTAAATGGATAGATAAGTGCTTCATTGACTTTTGTCCAAGAGCGTTAAAAGATGTGGGAGAACATGTGGGCTCAGCTTGTCATCTTCCCTACCAGACTTCTCTTTTTCCTCTTTACCTGGTAAATCACTGCATAGATCCCTATTTTTGTTAGAAATGCACGGATAAAAATCAAAGCAGAAAGCCAGTACTGCTCAGGGCAGAACCCCCTGAAGAACACACAGACCACCTCTCTTTATCTGCAATCCCCTATAGTAAAGCTATTTCCCACCTTCAGACTAATTTAAAAGGCACTTTGAATCCCTAACTGCAGGATAAGCTGGAGAAAACGCGGGTGTCGATGCTTCCAGTACATTTAACACAGAATTCAACTACAGAAATGTTCACATCACCACGTATCTGTCAGTCCCTTCATTTGCAATCTGTTTGTGAGCAACACAGACTCATTCCCCTTCCCCAGATCACACAAATACAAATCACTTGCATGGCCATTTACTTTGCTCTGCAGAGAAAAATAGCAAATGAGAGAGTAGTAAGCTGGATAGCTACAAGTAATCCCTGCACGCAGCAGTGGATAGAGCAGAAACACATGCAACTTACTTGTTCATAGTTAAATGTGTCCAGCATTCCCAAGACGAGACCTTGAATTTCTCCAAGTTTCCCTTTTCCATAAACTGGATCCTGTGTGAAAGAACGAAACACTGTAGGACACCATCATCTGTTTTTTTTCATTTTTTCCTTCTTTTTCCCTTCCTTCCAGACTGGTATTGCACATGGCACTTATGATGCTGTATTTGAAGACATAGTATGTGCACAAGGGAAGCAGAACCATCAGATGCACTGAGGGGAACACTGGTGATTAGCAAAACGGAGTAGATGACAACATCAATATTAATTACTGTACTCGAGTCCAAATGTTTTTGAAGTGACCTTGGAAGCTCCAGGAGCTGCGGGAGGTGGCTGGAGGATGCAAACCAGCAGGAAACATCCTGCAGCAACAAAGCAGGCAAAATAGCACTGAAGTCAAGCCACAACACCCAGAGATCAATGCAGCAGCTCCAAAATCTGCCAGGCAATCTGACAACAGTCTTCCCAAGAACCACGACGGGCAGCAATGCCAACGTGCAGGCATCAAGAAAACTAGCACTGAGTAATTTCAGTCGAGTCAAACCCAGCTGCAGCTGATGAACACACGGGAGCCGCAGAGGCTCCTTGCCACTGGGTGAGTGGTACAGCCTCAAACAACACGGCGTTTTCCTTCTGCATGCATAATTCACAAGCAACAGCATTGAAAATACACTGCACTGAGTCACTGCATGAATTATAGACAGCAGCAGGGCGTGCACGACTTCCATCAGCACCTATGAGATCTACAACACAGAGAACGTTGGGTTTGGATTCACCAGATACTTCTGTGGCTAAGGAAAACCAAAGAAGTAACTCAAATTGCTCAGATGAAACCATTTACACACGGCAGATTAGTGCAAGTAAACACTTTGAAAGCATCTTGTTTCTTGTCTTTATTGAGGAAAAGGAGGAGGAGGAAGATGTGACAAAAACAAGCAAGGAACAGAAGAGCCACCCACAGATCTGCAGAGGAGGAAGGTGAGGTGAGGGTCACCTCCCAGTTGCTCAGTTTTTCTCCAGGCTCAGTAACATCTTAACCAATAGCAGGTAGGAAGAGAATTGCCTTTTTCCCAAAGAGGGCTACGTGGCCCAGCAGAACCTTACACCAAACACAGCAGCAGTGTGCAAGCAGCTCCTGCACATTTCCTGCTGGCAGCCATTAGAGCCATGGCTGCACAGGGCTGGGCTGCCTACCTGCCTCAGGAATAACATCTGGAGCTGTAATTTCACATTCCAAGCAAGTTATAAAGCCGTCCTCCAACCAGCTGGTTTCAGCCCCCACAGAATTTATAGTCACAAGAGCCTTCAATTACTTTTATGAAAGAATATGTTTCATTAATTCCACCTTATAAGTTTTGTCTCCATCTGGGATTTATGCGTGCTCCACATTCTCAGCACGGGATGGTCCATCACTAGAAATCAGTTGTGCCAAATGAGGAACAAATCACAGCTGCTTTTTCCAGGCTGGGTATTTCCATGGGGACCTGGGAGCACTCAGCATGGCAAACTGGAGCCAACCCAACTGCCTGCCTAGTGTGAGCAGCACCAGCAGGTCAGGGAGAGCCAGTGAGTCCTGAGCTGCAAACCAGAGCTGCCCTTCTTGTTTGAGGCAACAGCTGCTTCTATTTGCAGAGCGTTCCTAAGGATTAGAGCTCCATAAGGGAATTAACTCAACCTTTCAGACGGCGTCCACATCCTTAATGACACAACACCTCAAGAGCATCCCTCTAATATCGCTCCTAATATGGTTATTTCAGACTGTTTAATAAATCATTTTTGTTAAGGACGAAAAAGAACATAAATATATTAATCATTATTTTGCATGACTTCAGTAATACAAAGTTGAGTCGGTGTGCTCTCACAGGAGATGCAGGGAATCCACAGCCACAGAGCTGCTGACAGCCCATTGCAAGGTGCCCTTTAGCACTGTGTGTTGGTTGCAAAGTTAACATTTGCCAAAGGTATATTCTCTAAGCAGTTAAGCCCAGAAAAGGAAGAAAAACAGTCCACAGAAATTGGAATACTTTAATTCTTTTTTGGAAAAAGGAAGATAATCTACCTCCATTTATTGATGTCCTTCACCTTATAAAAAAAGAAAGCAATGGTTAATTCCTGGGCGGTTGTTCTACCTCACAGACAGCAGATCCAGCACATCCATGCACTGCCACAAACACCCAGCCTCCACTGAAGCAGCGCCTGAGGGCATCTGCAGACTTCCCAAACAGCCCCTGTCCTTCCTCCCAGGTGGCACAGAAATACCTTGAGGGCATCAGAAAGGCTGCTTGCTCCCCCAGGGCCCAGAAGGGCTTGTTTAAGAGTATATTCATGGTCACAAAGTGGCACTGGAACGACATTTGCAAGGAGTCTCTACATGCTGCTGAGCCAAGACAGCACTGCCTGGCACTAGGTTTTAGAAGTTTAGGTGAATTCAAAGAGGCACTGGAGAGCTCTGCAAAAGGAACACACACCCAGGGCTAATAAAAGAGAGAAGCTCTAGCTCAGAAAGCTGTTTAGAGTGTTCTGGGTAGACGCCATGCATGTGTGCTGTGTTGTAAACCTCCCCTGCTGTGCACTGAGATGGCATTCCCAGGCAATCCAAAGCAGCAGATGACAGACCACACTATGCAGGAAGGCAAAAAGTCCAGTGTAGTGTAACAGGGAAAGTCTCCTTCGTAATCCCAATCAAGCATTCAAAAGCCTCTGAACATAAGGGCTGTGTATCCAAGCCACTGCCACACCATAGGACATGGAAACATCATCATTATAGACATATCTTTTAAACCTACACTCCCAAGCAAGGAAATCACAATGCACAGCATTCTGACCCATAACCTAAAGAAGATTAAGGGAATTCCGAGGCAAAAATCTACCTTAAAACAGCCAGCAACTTCTAGAGGATATAATTAGACTGTCCAAAACAAAGCTTCAACTATCAGAGGAATCTCAGAGGGGCAGTGAGGAGGGAACAGCTGACACCTTTGCTGCCTACAAATGATCAAGGTTGGACTCTAACATCTTAACTTCATCAGGAGTCCCCTCTACTAGAATGCACTTATGAGAAGTCAGCATCTCTCCCCATCTTTTGTTCTAGCTCCACAAAAATGCATGCCTGATTAATCTCTGTTTTGTCAGACTGAATTTGTAAGGATGACCAGGAAAACAAAATGAACAGGAACAGTTTTTCCCCGTACTTCCAACCCCAGCGAGCAGAGCTGCACATGCTGCTCTAAATAACGCCTTGGACACTGCTGTCCCCAGTAGAAGTACATCTCAGGAAGCACCTTAGGCCTTGTTATCCTTTGCAACAGTGCCTCCACTTTTATGAGGGTGAATAGTGATAGGACAAGGGGGAATGGTTTTAAACTGAGACAAGGGAGGTTTAGGTTGGATATTAGGAGAAGTTTTTCACCCAGAGGATGGTGAGGCACTGGAACAGGTTGCCCAAGGAAGCTGTGGATGCCCCATCCCTGGAGACATTCAAGGCCAGGCTGGATGTGGCTCTGGGCAGCCTGGGCTGCTGGTTGGTGACCTGCACACAGCAGGGGGTTGGAACTGGATGAGCATTGTGGTCCTTTTCAACCCAGGCCGTTCTGAGATTCTCCACACCAACCATTTCACTGTACGGATGAAATGTATTTCATTCTATTGTCACCTCCAGGACACAAATGCCAGTTTCTATAGAGGCTACAGTAGAGAGTTTTCCTACTAAAAACAAAAAAGGGCAAGAAATATTTGAGGGTCGCACAAGAGTTTCTAAGTCTTCCCAAGGAAGAATGGGATCCTCCTCCAAAGAATAACACCTCCCTGTTGTGTTACCTTCACAGTGCTCACTGCTTTGCCTTTCTCTCCATTCTGGTTATTCTCAGTACCACCCAAGAAAGCCTCCCTGTCAACCTCCAACCTCTTCATTCACAGCTTCTGGATCATTTCTTGCCTATATTAAACATCAAATAACACTCCACAGGAAACTGTACCTAATGTTCCAGTAAAACCAAATGAAATGTTATTAAAGAGACATTCACTTTGCTTGATGCTTTGCACCTTTGATAAAACCATATTTTATTTGATCACAGCTTTCTATCCACTCTTTTACAACATCTTTCAGTGTCATTAATTACGACTTTCTCCAAAATCCAAGACTGTGCCTAATACTTAAGATCAAACTAACAGGCTGTTACAGGTGTGCACTCACCCTGTGAAGTCTGCAGTTTTTCCACTTCTTTCTCTATCTGTGATAGAAACCGAAGAATAATTCAACACTTCCAACCTCCTCCTCCTTCCTTCCTCCACTGAACAATTCAACACAAATCTGCTTATGATCATTCAACCCAATATATCTGCAATCAGCAATTCAGAGAGATGTCTGCTACCACAAAAAAAAAATTATAATAATATATATATATCTCCCTAAAATTGTAGTGTACCAACAGTTAAAAGGGCCCAGTCTTGATATCTCTCCTCTTCAAAGCCCACAAACTTTGATTTAGTGTTTTCATAACCATCTACCCCAGCACTTCAGCTAAATGGCTTTCAACAAATGTAGCTCTGAGCAGTTAATAGTGGCTTTACAGCTGGAGCAGCCTCCAGAACTCCTAGCTTCAGTCTCAAAGTAATTACAACCTTCGAGATAATATTTCTTTTGGTTTGCAGAAATTACCTCAGTTGTCTTAACACAAGTCTGTGTGTTCCCACATCTCCTGAGACTGCCAAGCCTTCCAGGTCACCCTACCAAGTTCTATGACTCTCACCAACCAAACCTTTACTGGAATACTTTGAATCAGACAATCAGTTAACGTGACAGAAATTGCTACCACATCAGGAATATGTTCACTCTTCCCAATAACTGAATGGCACAGCTTGGTAAAAGTTTGTTTGCTATGTTTTTCCCCTCAGAAACTCACCTGTAGAATTCTCTGCAGGATTGAAGGAAGAGCAATAAATGCAGCCATGTTGTTCAGCACTTGCATTGTCAAACTCTTCAAGGCTGAAACACCACGCATGAAAAGTCACCACTACTCATTAGGATTCAAAGAGTAAAGAGGTACATCTTTCAGATTAAGAATTTCATTTCAGTTCATCTTTTCTAATATGAAAACAGTTCTATCACTTTTTACCTTGCACACATTTTGCACTAAGCATTTCAAAAGTGTCAGCATCGCAGTGTCTCTCCTCCCACTTCCTACATACAGTAAACTTTTAGATCTTCAGCCTCTCTTTGCAACACTGCCACTCACTTTTTTCAACCTGCATCCCTTGTTCATGTTATAATCCCACTCACTCTAAAATTTCCTAGCATTAGCATTTGCGTGAAACATTTTTTCCCTCTTGATCCCCCAATTCCCTACAGCAGGAGTCAATATCTGATAGGTGTGGACAACAGCAATTCAGCTTCTTGGTGGGGATAATTAGAAAGCTAGAGCAGTTTGGGAATTAGCAAATTAAGAATGAAAACAAAACCAGTTCTTTGATATCCAAGCGTATTATGTTCTTGCCAATTCTGGTATCACTTCAGACAATATCTTTTCAGCAGGCATCAGCTCTCAAAACGGCTAACCTGGGGAGCATTCTGAATTTAGAGGCAAAGTTGAGTTGAGGGAAGAGAGGTGATTTTTATTTTTGATTCATTCAGCTCCACGCAGGGCTATCCCTATGAATCCAGATACAGCTAACAGCCACTGGAAGGGAAAAAAAGGGAAGCCCAGACAAGGTGACAACCACCACATTTTCTTGTAACACTGCAATCCTTAGCCACATCTGACTACAGCCACTGTGAAGCAGAGGGCTGCAACCAAGCAAGAGGCATTATTATGTCCCAGGATATCTTAAATCACCCATAAAGGGAGGCCTTTCAAGAACACTGCTCTAGATGTGCTACTGACACCCACAATAGATTCAGAGAGCTGGAACTAAGATTAGAGAATTTAGCTGATGTATTCACATTCTGCTGGTTTTAGGTACAACAGGCAGATGCAAAGATAGAGCACAAAAAGGCCAGGCAGAAAAGATGGCAGTGTTTTGCCAAAAGTTACCAAGGTTTTCAAGCCTACTCAGAGCCAAGGCGGCTTTTGTGTGCATTGTTTTTCATAGAGACCATCTTAACAGAGCCATCTGAGTACAGGAGGCTGTGGTAGGGTCCCTCTTCCACCCAGGGCTAAAAACAAGAAGTACCCAACAGCTGCATCCTCCCCATATGACCTCGCTGAGCTTAGTGCTACAGCCACTACAAGCTAGGATCAAGTGCAAGAGCAGCAAGAGCAGGAAGTGAGTAACAGAACTGCTTTTTATCTATTCAATCAGCAGAGGAGGAAAGACAGCACACAGATTTGGGGTCACAAAAAGTCAAAGTACTTGCATTCAGCATATCGGTACTGTGATGAGCCAGACAATTTCTGTGGGGACATCATAGCTTCCAGCAGGGGAAACCAGAGGGCCTAAAAGAATTGAATGCAAGAAAAAAACAGTAAGAACACGGCAAAAAATGAGGTGTGAGCAGTATCACAGCCCACTTCTAAAGGCTCACTTCCATATTATGAGAAACAGAATTACATTTCTCAGGTTTTGTCTGCAGAGGAACAGAAGTGAAATGCATTAAAGTCATCACAAAGTACTCATGAAAAGCAGTCCAGGTAGCTCCTATCTTAGACTGATACTGTCTGACTGAGATCTGAGCACAGAACACTTCTGTCTCCTATTGTTCCTTCTTTCCCTTTCTCACTGTTCCTTTCCTGGAATCGTGATAACATAAGGAATCTACTTTTACTCCATACTTGACTTCCAGACATGCCATCTCTTCAGACACAGCATTCTCAGTTTTGAATTCAGTTACCTATGTTAAGCATTCTATTAGAAATAAAAATAGGTTCTGTGTCAGTGACATCAGCAAAATGAAAACACAACCTAATTCTCTCTGCAAGAGCTGAGGCAAGCTGTACCATCTCCAGCCCTTAAAGATCAGTCTGACTTTAAAGTCAGGGTTTGTGAAGTATTCAGAGCAGCAGAATTCCACAGCCACAGTGCAGGTAACATCAGGTAACTTCCTGCCACCACAAAGATGGCTCCAACCTAAGCATGCCAGTGCCTTCATGTGGTGTTACAAAAGCCATGATCTTTTGCTTTCTTTAGAGTCTGATTAACATTCAACCAAAATTTCAACTGCAGCTAAAAATGGAAAAAGGATATGGTCTAATCTACTTCTCCATAGCTGGTATGTGCTTTATTTTGTGCTTCACTCCTACAAGTGAACATTTCTCTTGTGGGTTTAAAACCTGAGCAACAAGAAGATGAGGCAGAGCAAAACAACGGCTGCTTGAGACGTGCCAGTATGGAATAGATGGGGGAAGGAAGGAGACATGAAGATAACGCCTCTGGAAATGCAGTGATGTGGGTTTTTATTTCCTTACCTCTCGCTGTTGCTGGTTTAAGTTGTGTGAATTCCTCTGGCAAAGGGCAATTGTTTTCATTAGGGTGTCTTCAATGCTTTCAAGCAAGGGGAGTTCTGCTGAACCTAAGCGTCGGGTGAAAAATAAATTGCCATTACAGAAATGATTAGGTATGTTAACTCCCAGTCATTCTGCAAAATAAATTCATGCTGTTCTACTAAAAGCTGCTCCCTACAGTGAACTACTGCATTATAAAGACATGTCCTGATTTTCTGCACTTCAATAGATGCCCTATGTATTGTAGCATTTAAGACTTCTCACATAATCAAATACGGAAGATTTAGCTGTAGTTCAGGACACAATCAAGCAACAAATACAAGCTCTGCATTTGATTAGGTACACCCTTGAATCCTGGGGCTAGTGAAGAGTGCTTGTCTTCTGTAGGCAGAACATTCTTTCTTCCATGAGAAGGGTTTTTTTTGTTTTGTTTTTTTGTTTTGTTTTTAAGAAGTTGCTTCTATATTCAACATCATCACTGTTCATAGCTAATGACTGGTAAGGCTCAGTAATGAGTCTGAATGGATTATAACAAGGAAAACATTTCTGGTAAGGCTCTGGTAAGAGTAGCAGCTGCAATCAGGAGTTAACAGAACAACTGAACAGACACAATAAAACCCACTGGTTGTTTACGAGTCTCAACAGTGATCAAAGTAACAGATGAAGGAAGTGCAATCAGAATAACTGCCGCAGCCACATGGATGAAAAGTTAAGAAAATGTCACCACAGTATCTAAAAACCTGAAAGAGGACCTCATTATGCCACTTGTCAGACATACATTTTGTATTTTTTACATTCATCCCTTTTTAAGAGAAAGTGGAATTTAAGTTGGTAACTTACCTCCATCATCTTGTGTAAGCATCAGCAACTTGCTCTGCAATCGCTGAAACAAAAGAGGTCTCAGAACAGTAAGCTTGCAGAATGTTGATGGAAGTGTTTTTAAAATGATCTGGCTACTAGGGCTTGTCTTTATTTTCCTCCCCAGTACAACTAGCACTGGATATGTTTCTTTCTAAATATTGAAAGGAAAATAGAAGCTAGAATATTATTTTTAATTAAGAAAATCAAATTTCACTATCTATTATCCATTCAGTGTTCGAAGACAGTCTTTCACAGTAAGCTGGAAAAGTACAGTGATCTGCTGAGCCTGCACACAACTCAATGTGCCATTTTTTGACATAAGATAAACTCCTACATGGACTGCAGTGGGAAACTGGGAAGCAATGGTAGTATCAAATCTTAACACAGGACATCACGCTGGTGAAGAGCCTGGCAAAACTGTGACACTCATGACTTCAGGCAAAAACGCCACATTCAGAATTCCAGAGTACTGTACCTCGAGCATAACCAGAAAGGCACCATGGATATCTCCCTTCTTCTCCAGTAAATATGAGGAAGCTTCATGGAGCTGATGTTTCTGGGTTATCTAAGTTAAAAAAATAAATAAACAAATAAAAAGTGAACATCTATCTTAAGATATCTGCCAGAGTCTGTTTACTCCCCAAAAGGACAGCTGCATGTTCAGAGAGGATCTGTCTGCACAGGCACATCAGCCAGGCCGAGCACCAGCCCCCACTTACACTGCCTCAGTTCAGAAGCTGCACTATATTGCCACCATCAACATTACAATCTTTAAATTTATGAAATCCACATCAAGGACAGATAAGTCAAAATTTTCCTAAGGGAAGTAATAGTCACTGTCCAGCAGTAATCAAATTTTGGCAGCGCTGCTACCCAAAAACCCTGGCTTGTATTATTTCAGATACTTTCAACACATTAGTCAGAATTAAGACAGACTATCTGCATTCTGCAGTTACTCAGAAGATTCAGTACACTATCAGCCTTTCTATAAGCCCTGAGACTAAACTCAAGATCAGTATGTTAAATACAGCTAACAGTGCTGCAGTTTAGTAGCTTGAGGGGCCAAATACTGAAGAAGTGATCCACCACTTTGGTAGGAGCTGACGTGGATGCTTCCCCCAGTCCCCGTGTCCTTATAACGTGTCTTTTCTACCTGGATGGTTTCCTCCAGCCTGCAGTACTCCAGGACTTTCAGTGTCTCCAGAACGTGGTCAGGGCTGTGTTGACACAGCAGCTCGATGAACTGCTCCGTGACGTGGGGTGGTAGGTGCAGGAGATCTTGGTTGATGCCTTCTCTGGAATATAAAAAGCACAGCTCAAAAGTTTGGCTGGAAAGAAGAGCTTCTAACTCAAATGTGTGTTGCCTTTTATGCTTAATACAGAAGTAAAAAATTTGGCTGTAAGAGCAAAATTACACCATCTCTACTAGTTCCTCTAGTAGAGTCTGTTAGGAAGCATTCCATTTGTTCCACAACATATTCTACCAATGCCTCAGCATACATCGAACTATTAAAGATCTCTGAGAAGAAAGGTTCCAGCACAGGCATCTCTTCAGCATCTCAACGGCAAAGACATGCAAAAACCCACCTAATTTATCTGATAAGCTTTATGATCTGAGCTGTTTTCAGATGCTGACTGTGTGTCTGTCCTGTAGAGCTCCCCCAAGCATGCTTGAAGAAATACTGCCTTTTGCTTATTGTTAATGAAGCTGTTCTTTGATCCACATTATTGCTTTTTAATGCACCTTCCATTGGAATACAGCATCTCTATCTACTTCACTCAGGTATGTATTCATGCTTCTGTTAGGGAAACATCCTCACTTTTATTCAGTATTTCTTGTCAAACTGAACAGAACTAGCAAATTGCCCTTGCAGAGTCCATAACTACACACTGGTTGATTACCACTGGGTCATTGGCAGAGCAAGTTTCCACCTGTAAAAGTGAACATTCCCTGCATACTGCTCAGGACTGAGCCAAAGGCTGCCTCTGCTCTCAAGGGTTTTGCAATCAGCTGCAAATACAGAACTGTATTAAACAGGAACTAAAAATATCTGCCTCATTTCCCAGCATGAGATCTGCTTAATCAACACAATGCAGGTGGAGTCCCCACTCAACTGCTGTGTTTCCTGTCCTTGCTGTCTCCCTCATCTCCTCTGCCACGATGGCCAGGCCAGCAATGCAGACCCCACACTGCTGTGGGTAACTGCCTGCCCCAAGCTGCTCAGAAAGCCAATCTGCAGTTTTCCTTCTGACTGCAGTCCAGGTGACTTCTACAAGCAAAACTCAGATCCCAGTTAAACTCCCTCTGAAAGGAACTTCTCCAAAACCCTTCCAGCAGCGGCAGTGCTTCGTGCAATGAACCTTTCCCAATCCCTTAGCTTATGAAGCAAACTTATAACGTGGGGAAAACAGAAGAAAACTGTCCTGTTCCCAAAGCTATCCCTGCATCCTGACTGTTCTTTACTCATCTTGTTTTTAAAGAGCAACATAAAACAAGAGATTTCCATGAATTGGGATGACATTGCCGATCCTCCTTAGAGTCAGAGCACCTACGTACAGCCTTTCAAAATGAACAGCAGCTCGCCACCACTGCAGATTAGATCTCATGTAGATCTCAGGTTGATTACACAGAGGAACAGCAGAAGTTGATCCCTTCTAGGCAACATGGCTCTTAGGCCTGTTCTGAAGCTCCCACTGAGAAAGAAAACAGATCATGACATGCATTTAGTTTTGTTACCCTTCTGATCAGGAATTCATAATCACTGATGTGCCAATCCTGCAGCTGTGTGATGGGAGAAGTTGAACATAGCACGTGAGCCTGTTGCTTCCTGGGAGCTACAAGGATTACCATCCGACAAGAAAGACCAGGAGGACACTGTGCCTCCAGCAAGCCAAAAGAAGCTTCGTGCAACTGCAACTGCTTGATTAGAAATCATATTTGTCTAGAAAGGAAAGAGTACCGATCAGGCTGTCCAAAATATGGACACATATTTTGCAAAACTTGGTATCCAAGCTGTAGCGTTCCAACAAGTGTTCCACTCTTCTTTTCTACTAGACTGAGGGAAAGAAAGGAAAAAGAAGCAGCTGTCTAAAGCAATTTCTGTCTACAAAAATGGGAAAAATGGCAAGCCACGCATTTGTAGTATGAGAACAAAATCATAGCATGGAAATAACTCTGACACCTAGTATTTGTGACTTAACGAGCAAGCCAATCTTTTCCTTAACCATTTCACTTGAGAAATCCAGACAAGCAGTAAGGGAACAGATTTTGGTAATGTTAAAAACCAAGCTGCTCTCCTGAGCCTTGCAGGTCCTGCCCAGCCCATCACAATCAGGTTCTCCTTCAATGCCCCACAGCAAACAGCTCCCCAGCCACACTCTGCGTGCTCCTTTCTAAAAGGAAGAGACCACCACCAATTCCTCACAAAACTCGGCACAGCTGAGCCTTGTAGAGCTGTGGTTAGCTGTCAGCCAGGAGAGCTCTGTTACACCCTGCAAGTTTTGCTATCTGTTGATACATTTACAGACCCAGAACACTGAGTTGCTACATACAGTTAATACATAATGTAAATGACTTTGTATTGCAAACAGACATGCTTCATTGCATTTTTTTTTTTTTTTAAAGAAAAGAGTTTAAAGTGGAAACTGGCAATGGCTGTGACTAATGAACTGAGTAACATACACTACATTCTCCATTTTCTGTGGCTGCTTATATGATACGAGCATAAGGACATTTAGTTTTAATTTCCCTGAGCAATTCCTGTTAACTCTGCTTTCTCCCTTCCCCCTCCCAGCTCCTTTAAAATAAATCTCCAGCTAAATTAAATGGGCCAAATTAATCCCTAATGCAATTCCACCGACTCAGCATCCTTACAGCAGCGTGACGCGCCTTGTCCCCCGTACCATCAAGCTATAGTTTGTTTCTGAGACAATCCAAGCTTCCTTGATTCTCTATTTTAACACAGATTTTGCTCAGAAGAAGCATATAAATACATAAATGGACTGAAAAGAGACAGAAGTTGTGACAAGAACCAAGTCACTACTGAAGGTATCAGTACACCACAAAGTATGGCTGTATCTACAGATTGGGTCCTGCAGTCAGGTTTCCTCCTCCCACCTTGGGGTACAGGTCAGCTCTCTTTGTCTTAGAAGCAGAACAACCTCAGAGCAGTGAGAAATAGCACACAAAACCTTGAATGTTACTGAAGAGATAAGAATAAAAGGAAAAAAAGGAGGAAAAAAAAAAAAGGCCCCTTCAATAATCTAGGATCTCTGTTTCTTACTGGCAACACAGTTCAATAACAGCAGCTTAAACATTGAGAACTCCCTCTTTAAGGTCAGTCACAGTCATACATGAATTCACAGTATTTAATTTTGTTCTTTTCTGTGCAACTTTCCCACTTTTGCTTATTGAGTAACCTGGCAACTGCATCACAGGCACTACTGGGCCATCTCCGTTACTTGGGATGCAGAACATCACACTGCAGTCGAGAATTAGAGGAGTTTAAAGCACGGGAGAAAGAGGAATACTGACAAATTCTGCTATGATGTCACAGGGCCTGAGGCTGTCTGCTGAATCTTTGAGGGGAAAAACAGAGATCTTTTGGAAGATCAGATACAGAAAGCTGCTTCCTACCAAACTGGCTTGATTGTTAATTCTTATTAGAATAGATAGAACTACAGGAAAAACAGTGGTTAAATACTCTGCAATAGAGCTAAACTAGATACATTTATCATTTGGGGATTATGCAGAAGGTGACAAGACAGGTTAACTACTGCCTGCACTGGTCTTGCTTGCTGCAAGTGGTATCACAGCACAACCAACCCAAGCTGATGCTCACTACCCCTGTACTGGATACTACTGCATCCAGCTGGGTACCACCTCTGCTAAATTATTTCTTGTTGTTTAATCTAAACCATTCTGTTTGTTTCCTATAAAACCCAAATAAAATATTTCTCAGCAAACAGATTTTTTTTTTTTTTTTTTGGACACTGAAGAAACATACAAGGCATGGGAGTTCATCCCTTCCATACAAAAGACAATAGTAGAACTTAAGGAAAATCCAAACTGATCATCTAAAACATGCATTTGTACTCCAACGAGAACTGAAACATCGACACTATATCTAATATCTAAATACATTACCTTTCCCAACTCCTCCTCTTCATAAAGCATAATTAATTTGTAGCTAATTGACAAAGTGGGATCTCTCCTTTAATAGCATTAGCAATTGCTATTGGATATGTGCATAGATAAATGTCTTACAAAATAAATGTATAACATCAAGGTCTTGAAGCATTTGAAACTGATTCAACGAAAAGAGAACGCTCAGTGCTGAAATACTGAAAGAACAGGAGCAGATGGAACAAGTAACTAGTTAAAAGCTTTCAATGAGACATGGTAGGAATTCTGAGATTATAGAAATGCAAACTGTCAATAGATCAAAACACATTTCTGTGTACGTGAAATCTGGGCAGCTTGGTCAAGCAATCAAACCAGTGGGTGCCTGTGAACAGAAATGTCAGCTCAGTCACAGGGGAACCATTTCACAGACTTCCCAAAGAAGCTGTTAGGGCAATGCCTACTCCCCCCCAACGTGGGGGAGATATTACATTGCATTTATTGGAACCCACACTGCTTCCCAGTTAGGAAGGCAGGCGTGGGCTCTGCTTTAAGATCATCCTTATTTCTCTGCTACCCTTCTCACCTTTGGGCAGTCTGAAGAGCAAATCACCTTTTCTAAGCCCCCAGACTGGGTGTAGACTGTATACTGACGCACTGTGCCAAATAAAAATGTTTTAAGCCACGTAGTTTGCAAAAGGTCAGATTTGCTTACATACCTCGGATCAAGCAGACTCCTTAGAAATTGGAAAAGTAAGAACTGGTCCTGTACAACAGGAGGAGACAGAGTATTATTAGCTGTAAAGCAGTGATTCCTGAACTACTTTCATGATTCATGGTTGGTGCCTTTAGACATTTGCCTTGAGTACATAGTTATGCATCACTCTTCAAGAATATTTGCTGATCTGTGAACACAAGCCATATTGCATTCAAAACTGAAAATTGCATTATCAAGTGATGCAAACAGCAACACAGAGATCATACGTTTTTATGGTCAGAACTTTACAAGCAGGTGCAATAATCCATCTAAACTAATTCCTGCAGCAGAGTACCTGCCAAGCTATTTTTCCCCATTTATGACACAGCACCAACTAACCATTACTCCCAGCCATCACTTCTTACAAGAACAGCAACCTCACTGTGAAGAAGTGCCAACATTAATGAGTTTTGACACTGTACCTGAAGGTTTGCAATGATGCTCTCAATCTGCTCAGTGAAGTGGATGGCCACCAAGTCAGCAGCTTTACATGGGCTGAGTAGCAATAACTCCTTTGGAGTGGGAAACACAGTAAAAATCATTACTTTTATAGATAATGTAATTATGCAGCATCACCAAGACCATTCATACTGTAACAGCATCCTTCTCTAGATGAAAGCTGAAAGCTGTAAAATAAAGAGTACTATCATACAAAAAATGGTTATGAAAACAACTAGAAGGGTGGCATGTAAAAGCCATCTCAGCTCTCACTTGAGGAAATGATTTCATCAAGTTTTTTGAAAGCTGTGCTTTACTTCATGACAAGAAGACCAGCTAGTACCAGCTGGGAAGAGTTCCAGCAACAGAAAGGAAACAAAGCCATCAGTTGACTCTAGGACATTTCTTAGTGTTTAAGGGGCTTGAACCGAACCAAATCAGAAGTTTAACTGCAGATTTCCGATAACTTAATTCCTCTGATATCTGTTCAGACATGGAAAAAAAATGTAAAATTTCTTTATGGAGAAATAAGAAAAAAAAATCTTTAAGATGCTTGTGAGTTTGCCCAGCCTTCCTGCAGCTCTTGGATCTGTGTGTCTCCCAGCTTTAACTATTTGTGAACATGCCACTTCTTGAGAAAGCAGTACTGACACAGGTCGTGTGTGCCCAAGGACAGGAAGCACCACCAAAATAACATTATGATTAAAGAAGGGTCTTAGGCTTCATTTTGAAGACGGACATCAAGGACCAACTGCTAGGTGGGATGATGGAGAAAAGAAAAAAATATCTATCAGAAACTCGCTATTACACAACCAGCAGGAAAGAAGCAGTAATGGGAAAGCCTCTCTAGAGGCTTCTGGTTTCAGCTGAAGAGGTTGCTTTCCTGCTTTGATATCTCAGCAGATGAAAGGACAGTTGTTTGAAGACCCAAAATCACGACAATATCCTAGTAAACTATAACGTTCTCATAAAACTCACTATTATAAGCCTTTTGAATGTTTGAGAAGAGAACTAATACACTGGAGAAGAACAAATCCCTCAGCCCCCAGTAAGCTCCTAAGCCACGTGAAATTGCAGATATTGTTCACCAATCCCTGAAAAAGGAAAATGTCAAAAGGAAAGAGGGAGTTGATTCCAGCTGCAGCACCCAAAGGTGACCTACAGAAAAGGGTATTTGCCCAGCACATTTCTGGAAGAAGATGCAAGAGAAGAATGGGAATGGGAAACTCAGTCACTCACTAAGCCAAGCAATGTATGCCATATATACCAATACAAGTAGATAAACAAGCACTCAGTAGGAGAGAAAAACAAAGCAATCACAAGAAAGCAGCACAGTAGACAGCAGATTGCTCAACCTACAAAGCCCAGCATGGAACCAGTTGTTTTAACAAGACAGCAGCATGTCAGCCTTCCACAGCATTACCACCACCACCACCACTCTCCATAGGATCTGGAAGTGCATCTGGAGAGCAGACTACTTCCAGGTGCTGGCAGAGACTAGAAGTATTCTGTATCTTTCAAGTGGTACCTCGTGCTTTACTGCTCTCCCTGAGTGATGCAGACTTCTGTAACCACTTTCAGCTACGTGGTCTGGGCAACTGCATGCCTGCTTGCTTCACAGACTGAGTTATTTTCCTGGCTCACCTCCAGATCACCCTGGAGGAGACTGACACCAGCTTGTAACTACTAGAGTTATAATGGATTCCCTCTGTCTACCGACTGGGAAATTATTTCAGGCATCTCCACCTCCTGAAGCAAAGGAAAACTGAAGAGATAGGAAAAGTTATTAGATAGATAAAGTCTAGCAACAGTCTGCATTTTACAGCAGAAGCTGTGACCCCATTTTCCTATAGGTTAGAATTAGCAGAATATTGAGGTTGAATGCTATCATCATTGTAACACGATAAATTTGATACCACAGATTGTGAAGTCAGCAGTATCAATGTCCTGAGCTCACTGCTGCTGCACATTCAGGAGATACAACACCTACATGTGGATCTCTTCCCTGTTACACAGCACTTACAAGCCATCATCTCCTGATACAATCCCATCCTCCAATAAGCAATACTTGAAACCAGGAAACCACGGAAGGCAGTCTGAATTTAAGAGGTGCATTTACATTATGACACTACTAAACCACACAAGCATCTTAAAGTGAGAGCTAATTGTTTTGTTCAAGCCACAAAACACTTCTGTAACAGAGCAGCACCAGGCAGAGCCAGCACGTTAACAGGAGCTCAGGTATCATGGGTGTAAGATAGACTGTACCTCTATATGTTCCAAAGCTTTCTGCCACACTGCCTGCTTTTCTTCAGCACTGTAACCAGGCATGGACAGGATGTTGTGAATATAGTTGAAAACTTCTTCCTGTAAAGCATAAAACCATCAGTGGTACAGTATGCTCTTCAATGCTGGTAACAGTATTGTTGTTAACTATCTGAGGATGATTAGGGCTAGTACTCTCTTATTAAGCAAGTCAGAAGCTTCCTGAAAAGCTGCCAGGAATAAAAAAAATAATAAAATAAAAGCCAAGAGAAACAGACCAGAAAATGACACTAAAAGTGTTAAAAACTATGGTCAAAGTGTTCCTTCACTATTGTAGACGACTACCTCTTGCTCACAAGGAAAAAGCACAGGACATCAATCCTCAGCTAAAAGTATAGGCAAAGATTCCTCTACCAGAAAGTGGTAGAATTTTCCCAGTGTATGCCCAAATTCTTCTTTATATTTGCCTCTCCCCCAGGTCCTCCTACACAGTTCTCAGCTCAGATACCCTCCTGCACCACATCTTCAGACCACCTCACTACCATAACCTCCCTCTACTGCTTCACCCACACAACTTTCAGCATAGCACACTCACATAGAGCCGGTGAGATCACATTTGCCAGACTCTGCCCCCAACTTTTGATGGTAATAGAGAATATCTGAAAAAACTGCAGTGGATTTGCACTAATAGACAACTAATAAGCAAAAAGAGTGGACTAATGACAAAAAAAGCATTGCCTTTAGCAGCATTTGCAATAAATCACAATCAGCATTTGAGTTTTACATATTGGCACTGACTAAAATTGAAAGGGAAACCAAAAGCTCTGAAGCTTTAAAAAAAAAAAAAGTCAACTCCTCTCCAACACGCACAGAAGTACAGAAGCCTTGACTATAAGAAAACTCAGCAGTACAGGAAGGGATGTTTTGAGACAGAACTACAACAAGACAGGATGTGGCTGCTGTACCCACATCCTACTGCCATCAGGACAGGCTCCCAGCTATTGAGAAGAAAGGAGAAATTTACTCACTCACCTTTCTCACTGGATCACGCAGGTAGCAGTCAATGATTTTGTCGTAGCGAAGCTCTCGTTCGTACATGAACTCACAAATCTGATAGCTAAAATGAGAAATCAGGTTTCACTGGCTCTGCTGTTCTTAGATCATCTTGCTTTTCCATAACATAGTCAGCTCCAAGCTAGGCTAATGCACAATACTAATTTGAAGAAATACACTGAATATGACTCAGTAATGTGTTATGACACCTTCTTAGTTTCAGCTTTTACTAAACACCTTTAATATTTTGAGTCAGGAAGAGATGAGATGAAAACAGGTGCAACAGAAGCAAAAAGCATGAAGGTTCTGCTAAGTAGCTTCATGCCATGGGTCCTTTCGCTCCAACAGAAATAGCAGAGCTGGTGTCTTGGGCTCCCACAAGCAAGGAGAAATAAAATGGATATTCAGTGATCCCACTGATTGTGGTTCTGATTCTCAAGTGCTAGCAATGTGTTTCTGAGTCCTATCAGGACTGAAAAATATGATGTAGTCACTCTACTTGGACACACAAGAGAACAGGTAAGGCACATCCTACCATTATCTACCCCTCTGGTGCTTCATAGTATGGTGAATTAACTCACATAACATCCAAACTGAAGGCTTGGATGAAGATGCTTTCCCTAGCTGACTCTGTTCAGGCTTAACAGACGCTTTCTGAAAGGGTGAAGCAGCTAAAGGAGATGGTGGTAATTTTCAGCCCTCCCAGACACTGAGTTTTGTCTCTCCTACTCAATTCTATAACAAGTACCGTGGGGGTGGCTCCAGACCCTTGCATGCTTTTAAAATCCACCTGTGGGCCTCACCCCGGCAAGTCACCTCCATCTGTCAGTGGTAGAGTATTCAAACAGACAACTATACGTCTGAGCACAATCTGGGCTCCAGGATAGGAAGTGCCAAAATGTATCAAGCCCCAGAGTTTCATGCTGAAAGGTTCTCACAGGTCTAACAGAAAGCACTGGTAAGATATGATGGAGTAAGCACACCCAGTGAGATCACAAGAGAGACAGGGACAGATAAACGTGAACATATTAAATGAAGCATATGTGGATGCATAGGGAAAACAATCCTAAACAAAGCTGTGAAGGAGAAACAAGACACGGAAGAAAAAAAGGCTACGGAGGAGTTTTAGAGATAGTATTTATATACTGTACCCAGCAACTTACAATTCAGCTTTTTCTGCCATTTGGATAAGACGGCTCTCTTCAAACTGCACTATCCCTCCTGCCTGCAGCAGTTCTAACAGGACCTGCAGACAGGAAGAGCAGTTATTTGTATTGCAGCTGAACTGAACAGCCAGTGCCATTCAAAAGTACATTGCTCCTGTTCCACTAAACTTTGTATTAGCACACAGCTTGTTTTAAAATGTATTTGTAACTGATTGTCCCATTAGCTATGAAGGTTATGCATTTACATAAAACTGTTCTGTCTCTGATCTTACTGCTGTCAAACCTCTCTTGAAGAGGATGCTGGGGAAGAATCCTCTATCAATCCTGCTCTGTACAGCCCCTCAGGTCATCACTCTTATACTAGCTAACTGCTTTGGCGCACAACCTTCACTATGACCACCAGCCAGCATCCATGCGCACCAAGGCCAAACTCTGCTCTACAGCCTGGACATAACGCAGGGCTTACAGAAATGTTGCCTTGAGGGCATTCATTACCTGCTGCCTCTCTGAATGCCGGGAGTCATCATCCGGACTGCAAAGAAATTCAAGGACCTGTGTGAAGATGTAGAAGTTAGCAAGAATTAGGTCTAGTTGCCATAGATGTTAGCCTGTGAATTTTTTCTGTAGCACAAGAAAACTAACAAACACATGCCCTAAACTCCAGAATGGTTTTGGGTGCACTCAAAGGAAGCAGCTAGCCAAACCATGCAGGCAATCTGCTCATCATTAAGATGCACAAGTGTCCAGCAGCCTTCAGTACAAGCAGACTGTGAGCACCAACACTGGCAACAGCAAATCAGAACAGAATGGTACAATTTGAATTTACAAGTACTCATCTATGAGGTACTCTCTCTTCTTGATCCTATAACTAAGGACACTTAAGACTGCTGAAGGACATCACAGGAGGGAAAATCATGACCCTGCACCTGGATCTAGGGCCAGCCTTCGGTAATTCAGGGAATATAAAAAACTCAGGTGACCACATGGTTCTTTTCTGGACTATACACAAAACAGCTGCAACCACTACTCCAACCCTTCTGACTTCTCTCCTGGACTGTGCCATCTCTCCCAAAATCCAGGAAAATCACATAATTAATGCAATTAAAATGTATCAATACCCAAATCTATTCAAACTTCATAAACCTTTTTGTCTGGTCTTAAATTATGACAAAGGGGCCTTGAGTTACACCAGGGGAGGTTTGGATTAGATTTCAGGAAGAATTTCTTCATGGAAAGAGTGGCATTGGAACAGGCTGCCCAGAGAAGTGGCAGAGTCACCACCCCTGGAGGCACTTAAGAGACACGTGGTTGTTGTGCTCAGGGATGTGGTTTAGTGGTGGAATTGGTAGCGTTCGATGACAGTTGACTCAATGATCTCATGGGCCTTTTCTAACCTAAATGATTCTGTTTTCTAAACTATTGCTTATCAGTGCTCACATATCTGTATGCATCTGAAGCAATACTGTAGCCATTAAAACCTCCTTCTCAGTCCAAACAATTTCTAACATAAACTTAATCTGTGCAAGCCTCAGGCATACATTGATGCCTTTCAGCCTGTTCCAAACAGCAGAGAAGGATGGTGGCCAAAGAAAGCTAGAAATTGCCAGATAAAAACATACACAACAGCTCTATAAGTTCAGGAGTGTCATTTTAGTTGACACTCTTTATTTCCTTACACTGATAATCCTCCTATGTGGAACTAGTGACAACAGTCATAAAACAATCGCTGGGGCTTAATACAAATAGATTAGTTCCTGTCCATGCAGGGATTGTTTTTTGACATGCTACTGACCACAGAAATCTGCCACCCCATGGAGAAGAGCAGAGGTGCTGCTACACTAATTCCATCTCCTATAACCTGACCTATTTCACACTCAGTTCCAGCAGCAGGCTGGAATACACACCTCACTGTGCTTCAGTGGTCTCTACTACTCTGTTTCTTTGAAACTACAAAGTGCCAGCAGGAAGCTACCTGCTTTGTAATGCCCCAGGATTGCCTCACTCTGCAGCACCAGGCGCACTTTCTGTGGGATTGAATCCTCTTGAGAATTTTTTCTGCTATCACTTACCTGATCAAAAAGCGTTCTGTTCACAAACAGTGTGTTGTTGGGCTTGGCCAGCTGACGGGCAAGGAAAGTAAAGAGACAGCCAACTTGTGATGGGGTGAAGTCAGAATTCTCTACCATGACCTAAGAATAATTAAGGAGTAAAGAGAGAAACAGAAATGTGATTGAATCTGCAGTTGCCTATAGGAAACTAATTACAATCCTGCAACAAGAAAGCACAGCCATCCTACTTCTCCTCCTGCCTGAGATACCTACAGAGTCCTGCTGCTAGTCCGGATTAGATCTCAACAAGCAATCTACCTTCCACAGCATCCAAGTGCACGCGGCCTGAAGATACAGGTAGTGTCCTTGCTAAAACATCTCTTCCCCAATGCTGAAGAGGCTCAGCCTCTTTGCCCAGCACTGAAGGGAAGAATTCTTGCATGCCCCCAAATTTTGGGATGTGAAGGTGCTCCAAACAGCATCGAGGAAACTCACATCTACCTCTATTTCTGCAGTCTGTGCTAATCACTGGATGTGTGACTGAGAAACGTCACACAAAGAAAAAAGACAAAACAAATAATTATAGGAGAAAAAAATGGATTTGACTTTAAGCCTCCGGCATTTACCACTTCAGTTGTGGTACGCAGAAGAACGGATCAAATGACTCAATGACAAGTGTGGGCTTGGAGAAAACTGTCTTTTCTCACATTGAATTGTTAGTCAATCAATGTTTTGAGAAACTTGTGGCTGTGCTAACTCAGCTTGAAACTACAGAAAGCCTGGGTATCAACAGCTGCCACAAAAAGAGTATGAAACCAGCAGAGTGCTCCTCGCCTGTCTGGCATATGGAAAGGCATGACACTTGGTACTTCTCACCTGCAAAAGGAAAAGCCCCTAAAACACCAAGGGAAGATGAAATGCCTCTGTTTGGAGAGTCCCCTCTCTAAGAGCAGGGCATTTAGCTGGAATTAAATCCATCACCTGAACCACTCTGTCACTAACATCTGCAAGGTGCTCTAACAAAGCCTACAGACAGCATTTCACACTTCATAACCTCATTCAGTGTATGCCTGGGAGGTGCAGCTGCTTTCTCCAAGTGACTCAGAGTTCCAGATCCCACGAGATGCTAATGGTTACCTTACACAGATGGAGGCAGACAGTTTAGATATGTTAAGGAATTCAGTCCAGCTCTGTTTGAAACGCTACCACTTCTTTTTAATTTTAATTTTCTGCTTTAAAAAAAAAAAGTCTACTTTATATAGAAGCTAGGTAAGAATGACATTAGCTAATGGCACTAAAAAATATGGTTGACTAGAAAAAAAAAAAAAAAGGATTATTTTATTTGTTTTGGATTTGTTTTTCACAGGCTGGTTCCTCACCAGTCCTTGGGAAGGTGAAACCACCAGAGCTCTGATACGGAAACCTCACCAAAGCTGCAGGCCAAACACCTGGGTATTTTGAAAGATGACATCTGACAAAATTTACATCTGCTATATCTGTGTTATCCAAATGATTCCTAGGTGCTTTCATTGCCAATGACAAATCTTTTACATCAAAAAACCTAAGATTTTTCAAGTCTTTATTCAGAAGGAGAGCAGATTCCAGACAAAGGGAGACAGAGTTCTTGTAACACCACAGTGTTTGTCTGCAGGTGCACCTCATCCTGCAGCACTTCCCATCAACTGCCCTCCTTTGCCTCCCAAGAAGCAGTGCTGGGCTCTGTTGCAGGAGGACAAAACCCATTTGTGATGAGCCCAGCAGCACAGAGTACTTACAGACAGTTTCTCAAAGCCTGCATCGTGCTGCAGAAACACATCCCACAGTAAGTCCAGAAGACAGCTGCAGTGTGCCACCTCCTGCTGACAGCAGCTACCAACACTAGCTGGGCTAACCCAGCACAGAGCTAACATCCCTATGGCAGCACCCAATTCAGCAGGGCTCACTGAAGGTCCCCCACAGAGGCATTTCTCAGGTCACCCCATGCAGCTCTGTCACTGAATTCACTCATTGCTGCCCTTGCTTTTATCTATCAATGATGACAGCGACAGGGAAACACTGCTTATGATATGTTTATACATAAACAGCTTCCAAGTGGAATTACTCATTATTAATGCTGACAGCTCTGAAGGGGAAACCAAATGGCATTTGGCAGCAATAGCTTTTAATGAGAACATTGTTAAGGAACACAGTCTGCAGATGACAAGTGATTTCTACAGCACCAGCCTGATAACTCTGACATTCCCCTTCTCTCCCATCTCCTAAAGATAGGCCTGTCATTCTGAACACGTTACATCCCAAACACAGCACGCGCAGACAAGGGAGCAGGGTTTTATCAGAAGAGCAGTGGCATCCTGCCAAGCACAAGGTTCCTGGGACAGCTTTTCTGCTCAGATAGAAGAAGGGAGTGGAATCAAATGAGAAGCAGATATAAATTAACTCAGCAGTGCAGAAAGAAGGATCCTAACAACAAAACACAGCCCAGGTGTAATCAGAGATAGGATGGATCTCTCTGTCACATTTAATGTCATGCAGCTTCACCCTTGTATGTATCAGAATACAACCAACAAGCCTTGGCCACGGTGAATCCATGCCCACTTCCTCAGTGTCACCCAGTGTGGGACTGGAAAGCCCTCATCTACGTTACAAGCTTTACTGCAGAGTTAAATATAATCAGTCATGTATAAGCACAGGTTAATTTTTAGGCACACTCACTTTCAGAAGTATGTCCACAATGCGTTGTTGATATTCCACAGCTTGCTTGTCATTCTTAAAGTCTTCAAAAGTCTGCATGAGGTGAAAAACACTGACATCATCTTAGGAATGCTGTCCACTGGTAGCCCCAGAAATGAGGCAGCAGCCACACTGCAATGCTGACAATGCTTTTAAGCCCACTACGTGCATATTACCTAAGCAGCAGGTTCCAAGACACAATTTGCTTTTTTGTAACTACTACAACAGTTCTTACACACTTCATCAAATTAACAGGCCCAAATAGAGAGAAGAAATTCAAGAAACTTAGAAAGAAAGCCAAACCTTTAAAACTGGAGAAAGATGACAGTACTACAATGGAATTTAGAAATACATTACTCTTGTTTATCTATGCTTAAGATGGCCTCTGCTTCCAGAGTGCTCACTATACAACATCAGATGTTCATCAACTTATACTTAAGGACATAAAGGACTATTATGATCTCTTCTGATACCTTACAGAACACACATCAAAACTGTTTCTGCATCAAGCCAGTAGCTACTGGTTTAGCTAAAAGATAAACTTCTGTTTAACAGAATCTTGCAGATCATGCAACCACAACACAGATAACAAAAAGAATGAGTGCTGCACTGTTCTCCTGGAAGAAATCAGTGGTCTCTTACCAAAGCAAGAACATTAAGGAATTCCCGAGTGTCAAAATGCAGTAAGGTACGAATGTGAGGGTAGACCTCCTCATCCACAGATCCCTCTGTTGAGTGCAACCGGATGAGAAACTCAAAGATCTGCAATGAAGATTCACACAGAGCAGGTTTCCTATGGATTTCAGATAGGTGATATTGCAAAGCACATTGAAAAGCAGCATCACCACTTGCTTTGCACTTCAGCTTTAAAATACATTAGCAGTCCATCATGTGCTTTTCCTGACGCTTGTTAGGAGGAGAAGAAAGCCCTTCCTTAGGCTCACCACCCGACTTACTAACCAACATCTAAAAATTAAGGCTCATTCTTGCAGACTGAATTGTCTGAAGTCAGATTAACTGCCTGCTCATGGTGGCAGCTCTCCTCAGCAGCTGTGCAACTGCTCCTTAAGCAGGGCACAGCTCCCCTCATCAGCAGTTCCTTTGGGAAGAGCCAACCAGTGTGCCACCTCACTTTGAGGGGCTGCAAAAACTGACACAAGTGTTATCCAACTCCTTTGCTGACTTCCTAACTCAGAAAGTTGAGTATGCCTTTCAAAAATGAAAGTAACTGCCTTTATCTAGCTACTGATAGAGGTGTCCAGTCCTTTCCAAGGCAACAAAGAGCAACAGCTCCAGCTGTCCCAGTCCTGTGCTGGTCAAAGCTCCTAACAGATCTGCCTGCCAGCAGAAAGGCTGCAGAGTGGCCAGCATCTGTCATCATCTGTTAAGGTACACACCAGGATCCCACAGGGAACTGACAGGCAATATGCTTTCCTAGGACAGTAAAAATGCCACCCCCCAGGAAATGTCTCATTTTCTCATTCATTCCTGTTCTGAGTTAACTTTCTTGTTAGCATGGAGACAGGGAAGCCAGGAGGGATTAGCAGCTTGACTTTGAGAACTACAGCCTTCCCTGTATAACTTGGCCTCCTTGAACCTGGTACCTTCCTGCCAGCTAGGAACTAGTAAGAAAACTATCTAATAAAAATAATGTAGCTCAAGTGCAGGATTTAAGAATTGAGACAGAAGATGTTACTTAAGACTCTTAGGAACATTATCAGAGATTATAACAAGGAGACACTGATGGCTCCTCCCCAGCATTACTGCTGCTGGTTATGATTCTGCTTCTCAGACCTCGAGCCACAGTCGTTGCTGTGCCAGGTCTAGAGAGTATGCAGGAGACAACTAGATAAGGCCATGGGAGAGGGTAACATCCCAGTGCTTGACTGACAAAAGGAAGCAGCCTGGTTGGCATACTGTGAAGAAAGGGTTTGCAATAACCCAGAGCTACTACAGCTATACAGCTATAAGCCCTAATTTAGCAACAAAAGCATCTACCTTTTCTGCTGTGCTGAAGAAAGGAAGTGCCAAAAAGAAAGCACTACCTCTTCTTAAAGCCCTGAAATTACAATGAAATTCTACATGCCAAAAAGAAAACTATTTTACTAGTAAAATTAACCAGGAATTAAGGAAAGATATTTTTATGAGCACAAAATGGTGATCAAAAGCATCTTCCACCTCAATAAACTCTTGGGGATCCAAAGGAGTTAAGCTTTGCCTTGGGCCAAGATTCAGGCACAGCTTAACTAGAAATAAATAGCTGGCTTGAAGGCTCTGATGGAAATAAGGAAAGGAGATTTACTTGGCAGTCACCACGCCATCTTTCACAGCATGCAACCTGCACATCTTGTCATACTTTTCGTACAAATTAACTGTGATTCCAGCTAGGTACACTCTGTGACAAAACCATTGTCAGACACCAGATTAATAATTGCTTTCAATCAGAAACTCATAAATAAGACACATGCTTTCTCTTCTAAATTCTCATGTGATAGAGTGCCCTTCCAGAAGGTTACTCACCTGATTTTTAACCAGAGGTACCAGATCTTCAGGAATATCACCCAATGGATATGCACGGCCTGCCAAGCAGCAGCTATAGGAAACAAAGGGAAAGGTTTGTGTGGGTTGTTTGCTTTTAAATCAACTCTTAACATTAAATAGACTGAAGAAAACACTTTATTTTCTGATATCGTTTTCAAGATGCTCTTAAATTTATTTTGTGTATCAGGAGAGCAAGTATTGCAGACAGGATGGCTGCAAATACACAAGATTTGCACACATGGATTTGTATCCAAAGTCTGTCATAGCACAGCAGGAACACAACAGTGATATCTCAGGATTTCCCACTAAAAAAAAGTAATCTCTCTTACATTTTAGGATGCAGCAATAATACAGAATCAAAAGTTCATGAACTCGAATAGATTCCAGAAAAGGGAACCCATTAATCACTACTGGGCCATTTCAGAATGACCTCCAGCAAATCACAAGCAATACAGTAAGCACAGCTATCCCAAAGGGCTCAAATAAGGCTTCTCAGGCTACTGACTCCTTGCTCAAGGAGCACTGTCACACACACAGGATGAAGGAGAAACCAAAAGACAAAGTCACAGTCATGGCTTACCAGCTCCAAGTATTCAACTTCGCCCCACCTATCCCCTCATATGATAGGACCCAAGTGGATGGCATGGAGATGCATCAGAGGAGGGTAAGGCTGGGGATTAGGAAAAGGTTCTGCACCTGAAGGTGATGGATGTGGCACAGGTTTCCCAGGGCAGTACACATAGCCCTGAGCTGATGGAGTTCAAGAAGCATTTGGATACCACTTTCAGACACAGGGCTTGGATTTTGGCTCCTGCCTGGAGCCAGGGATTGGACTTAATGACCCCTGTGGGTCTCAGCCAACTTGGGATATTCCATGGTTCCGTGATGTGCCACAAGCCATAGTGACTAAGGCAGCCATAACAAGTAGTCATTGATATTTTACATAATCCCTCAGACTCTGAAACACAACACAGCATAAGATTTTGCAACTATAACTAGTTAAAATCTGGTACCACTAGGCAACAGCACACATTCTTTCTAAATGGCCTTACCTTATATACACGAGCAGCTTGTTGCCCATTATCACCTGCTCATCTACAAAACAAAAATCATTTGTCTCCTTTACTTCAGAAGACAAGATACAGAGATGCAACTGTTTTTTTCCCAATTATTAGCAAAACACCTCATTTGACATGCACACAATTTTACACACTGTAAGTAGAGGCAGCTTTACAGACACTAAACAGTACAAGACAACCTTCCTCTTCTCAAAGACCCTAAGGGGGAGCATATGCAAGTGACCAGTAATGTCTGAAACATCCAACACCAGATTTAGAAACTCTTTTAGAGGCAATAACACTGTACCTGTGAGAGACTTCCCAGCATTCAGGGGAGGAGCAATGACTTTGAACAGCTTCTGTTCAAAAGACAAAAACAAGAGCAGTGTTCAAGTAGCTGGAAAGGCTCAGAGCAAAGATTCCACTTGATTCTGAAGCAGAGATCACTGGAACACTTTCCCCAGAAAACCTTTTCTGGGTTTTCTCGCCATGTCTTCTAATTAACAAGAACAGAGGTACACAGACATGGCAAAAGGTGTTTATCCTAACTGATGTTATGACAAAAACACCCTTGAGCCAATCAGATCTAACCCTCAACAAAAGGCCACATTTAAAAAAAAAAAAAACAAAAAAAACCAACTTCAGTGGTCTCAGAAGTAACATTCAAATCATAACAGACCAGGACATTTGCTGTTCCTCAGCTGTCTGCCACCAGATCTCCTTATTTCACCATGGTATTCTCTTCTGCCTTTTTTTTTTTTTTTTTTAAACACAAATTCCTCATTCTATCTTTGCAGAGCATTGCTACCTCAGATACACTGTCAATGAAAAACGTGTGTACTAAAGCACTGTAATTACAAATCACTTTTTAAGTGCATTTACTCAAATAACTGCATATATCACATACGATTTCTCCCTCTGAATGAAAAAGAACAGAACATATATATTGAATGAGAAGATTATGTATTAGCCTAAAATGCCATTTCTCACAAGGACTGCATGCTCAGCAAACAAACAAATGGCTCCAATGAGCATCTCTCCTACCTCCATGGGACTGATGAAGTCATTCATTCCACTGTTGTAGACATAGATCATGGCATCATAGAGATGGTTTTCCCAGCACAGAAGGACCACCTGCAAGGACACAGAGCAGAGTCCTGTTACAAATTAGTGGCCAAAAGGCACCGTTGGTTTGGACTACATAATTTTTGTCTGTTGAAAGGTGACTCCCTGCCTTCCACAAGCTATGCTGTACTGAAAAGAAGTCTGCATCAGTGGTGAGGGGATGCTGTCACTTATTCAGAGGAACTCAGAGCAGTGTTCAGTTGGGAAGACACACCTGTTGTATGTCCAGGCTGGTGATATCCATATGCACAATGCAGGCTTCCATATTTTCCAATCTGTTCTTGTCTTGGAAGTGAAGGAGCAAGTCTTTCATCACTTGAGCTGTGATTCCCAACAGCTTATCACTTAAGATATATGGCTCCAAGCACTCCAGAAAGATTCCTTTGGCTACAGAATTCTCACTCATCTTATCGTAGATCTGGTTAAATAATAGATCTCTAGGAGGAAAGATGTGTTCAGTTTTCAGATAAGATTATTAAAATATTCCTATTTATCTACTATTTGAGAACTCTAAATTAAATACTATTTCTTCAGCTCAGCAGCTAAATGCCCCATTCACCTCCCATGCAGATGTGAGTCGGGGGCAGCTACACAGAACAAATTAAGCCACGTGTGTTGTAACAAAAAAGCTGCTGTTGGAGGAAGAATGATGACAACACCAAAATTTAACAATCTTTGACAGAGGGAGAAAGTTTTGGTAAGTGTGGGGGAAAATTTGAGCCAAATTTTTCTTCCTCGGTCAGCAGAAACTTCAGAGGAATGTTTGGGTACTGAATACACTAACCTCAGCATCAACCTTCAAACCTTCCTCTAATGCTCTACATCATGTCATAAAATGACTCCTCTGAACAATGTGATACTATAGGAGACAGCACTCAGGACTGCATGGGGTGGTGGTCTGTCATGGGACACAGATTTATAAACTCAGACTTACGTGCGCTGGAGCAAAAGGCAGTAATCAACTATGACAGGCACCACATCCTGGGGAAGGAATAAAAAAAGCCGTGGTGACTGGCAGAGATCTTGCCAAACAGAACATCCTGCACAGCACAAAATGAAGCCTGGCCAATACAGTGGCGCAGTCACAGCTTTTCCACCAACCAGAGTTTGCTGGCAAACACAGCCACAGATGGACTTGCCACTTTCCCACTGATCACACAAGAATTTCCCAACAGGTCGTGACTGTTACACTTGCAACTTCTGCAGCAATGCAGTATCAACAAGGGTTGGCAGTGATAGGACAAGAGGGAATGGTTTTAAACTGAGACAGGGGAGGTTTAGGTTGGATATTAGGAGGAAAGTTTTTCAGCCAGAGGGTGGTGAGGCACTGGAACAGGTTGCCCAAGGAAGCTGTGGATGCCCCATCCCTGAAGGCATTCAAGGCCAGGCTGGATGTGGCTCTGGGCAGCCTGGGCTGCTGGTTGGGGACCCTGCAGATAGCAGGGGGTTGGAACCAGATGAGCATTGTGGTCCTTTTCAACCCAGGCCATTCTGTGATTCTGTGACAATTCTGATTAAGAGTTTCCATATATCTATTCAAGAGAGTCCTCTGGAGCAACATACCTGAAAGTGCTGCTCCATAACCTGGATTTTTCCTTGGTCAGGGCATTTCTTCAAAGTCCGATCAGCATAATGGAGAAGGATCTCAACCATCTGGATTACAAGAAACAAGAAAATTCATTCCCATCCTACGCTAGAGGCTGGCCTGGTAGCACATTTAATAGCCTGACTAGGGGGCTGGCAGCATGGCAAACCCTGTTGTTCCAGTTTGGGCATAAACTACAACGGGCAGAAAGGAAAAAAGGAAGAGGCTACAACTGGTACTCCCAACAAGGCTGCTCAGACAACTGCAGGAGATGGAACAGGAGTGGCCCAAGGGGGTTCTGAAGGTCTACAGTAACTGCACTGCCAGGCTGCCAGCACACTTTGAGGCAGATGACTGAAGTGCAACTGAAGCACAAACTGAAGCACAGAACTCACAGCAGCCATGTCTTCACCCAAAGCTTAAGTTACAGTATCTTAAATAACAGGGCTTATTTATCTGAAAACACAACGTGAAGAATAAAGTAAAGATGAATAATTATGGCAATAATTATGCATTTTAAACACCCTTTCCAGAAACACAATCTTGTGACAATGAAACATAATCAGTTAAAAATTTATTCCATGTACACATGATCAAAATTCCCAACCAGGGAGTCAGAAAGTTGCATACTGATGAATGCTCAACAACTAAACAGCAGGAAACTCTGCAATTACCTCCAAAAAGGGTTTCTGTCCCCTGTGAAGGGAACAGAGACTGGATTTTGAGACCTCAAGGCCAAGATAATGGTGTCACAGTCTCCTTTCCTAATGCTGCAGATTTTATCCTCACCTTTACCTCTTTTAAAATCCCGCTCACAATCATAGCAAGAAAGGCATGTGTATGCTTTCAAGAGTTAATTGAAATAACTTCTGGAGGAGAGATGCTACTCCTTCCAGGAACACAATTAACATCACATAAGTGCACGTGAAAATCTAGTTAGGAAGAGATCAGTGACTCACTCTGTCTGCAATGACTGCCTTCCGCTTGCTCGTGTCCCCAGACAAGCCTAGAAAGAATGAAGGGGTTAGGGGGGGAAAAAAAAAAAAAAAAACAACAAACAGTGAGGTGCACAATAGATACCACAGCTTGAGATACAGAGGTCAGAATATCTAGATACAGAGTCCTTACTCTCTTAATTTAAAGACTGCTCCAGCATAGGAATGACAAGATCAGGTCTGAGTGCTGTCTGACAGAAGAAAACAAGTTTAACATCCAGAGAATAATTAACAGAAAACTGACACAGAATGTTTAGGAGACCAATGGCTGGAGGATGCATTGATGTGAAGGAGCACACTGTAAGGACAAACAATTCTTAAATGCCAACTCAGAAGACAACAATAATTTTCCAGTATTCAAAATAATTTGCTTAATTACATTTTGCCATGCATTAAACAAGACACACCTTTGCATACTAGCAATTCACAGCAGGAGGATCTTATCTTTAAGAGTCATCTGTCAAAACCACCAAATGTTACTTGCTGAAAATTCAGTTTGCCAAATCCCAGTCAGACCATCCAAGCAGCAGCTTCTGACACAATGAACTTGTTCCTCACAATGAGACAGGTGCTTGCAAAGCATTGGCCTTTATAGGAAACATGGTGCCAAAAGCCCAACAATACTTTCAGTCTGTTGTACAGACAGAGGAGGCCTCAATTAAAAGTATCTTGTGCAAGCAAAAGTGCTTGACAGAGCTGAGAGCATCACCCTGAAGATTACCTACAGGTCACACATGACCATCAGAAATATTTTGCTGACTGGTTATTCAACAGCTGGATCCATTTCCTTCATGAAAAGGTAATAACAGGAGTCACAACACAGATCAGCTCTGATTTTCAGTTGAAAAAAGGTGTCTCCTAAAGGTTTATGGACTCAAAAGAGGCCAAACTGATCCATATTGGTGTTGTTTCTGTCACACCCAAAGCAACACATCCTCATTTCTCTCCTTCAATTACCTCTCAACATTTTTTCCTGGAACAGTGATGCCAGCACCAGTACATGCATAGGGCTACAACTTTCCCTAGTGGTTTCAGTTGGAAATATTCAAACAAACACTTACCTACTACAGCCTTTGCTTTGCCTTCATAAAAGGACCAAGCAAGAGCCAGGGCATCAGTGAGACGCTCTTGTTTCAGAAGGTGATCAATTCTCTAAAATAATAAGTAATAATAAATCTTAGTGTTAGAGAAAAGATTATTTTCTCTTCTTCTTAAAGACCAGTAGCAGATCATGATGGTTGACAGCAAGGAGATAGGAAACATCTGAAGCTGACTATAACTGCAGTAAAGGGCAACATCTCAAATAAAATTATCTCAGATGTACATTTTCTTCTGCACACTTGAAAAGGACAAAGAAATCCACATCAATAACTCTCACCTCCACACCTTAATATCTCAGATATGCTCCATGACAACTCTTGAGTAAATCACCTACAACAAAGAGGCTTCCAGTACTATAGAAACCACGTGGTAATTTAAAATGAGTTTGACTCAGGGCATGTACATTGGGACTTTGGATTGGGATTCCGGAATTCTAAGTACATGAAATCATGGCTCAAAGCAAGATTTCCCATTGGCAGAGGTGGCAGTGAAAGGCTGGAGGGAAAACTAGAAGAGAACGATCTTGGTAACCAAAAGCAGCAACTGTACCATAGCAGAGATAAACTGTTCATACTCTGAAGGCAAAAAATGGTGAAGGTCACTGCCAAGAGTAGAAATGTGTGACTAAAAAAAGATGACTATCTGAGTTGCTTGAGATACAGCCTTGCAGTCCCTTTTACAAAATGAGTTGGTAAACTAACTTGGCACAAGCAGAATTCACTAATGAAGTTTGCTAATGACCAACATTTAACGTGGATAGAAGACCACAAGGACAAAAAGCAATAGGGTAATCCCTAAAGCCAGGCAAGAGAAGTACAATGCAATCCAATGGCACAAGTAGTCTACAACAGAAGTCAGAGTTTGGCTGTCAGCTACAAGCTACTGACATTATACAGCCAAAAACACCCCCCAAAACCAGTAAAATGCTACCCAAGGAAGTACAAGACCTAACCTACCTGTCAGAGACAGAGAAGAACAGATGCCATTGTGCATGGGCCTGCAAGAGCCTACCCAGAGTCACATGAGACAAGAAACTAAACATGGAGGATGTGTAGAGATTATGAAAAAGAAAGGAATAGGAAGGTGATGAAAACTGTGCTTAACCCTGCAAAACGAAGTCTAATGGACAATGTGCATACTCTGAATAAACATGTGAAGTGATGAACTGGAACGGAAAAAAATGCTTTTCTTCTCAATTGAAAACAACAGCGAAGCAACACCTAAAATTAACAGGATTTCAGCTGCCAGAGAAATGATAATCCAAAACAGCTTCTAGCAACAGAAACAAGGATCCAAAAAGCCAATGAAGTTTCTAGGCAGTGAAGATGTAGCTCCTGCAGTAGTTGGAGACAAAATACAGGGAACCAGATTTCCTTCCATTCCTGTACTCGATCTTGCTGATAGGAGGTTTGCATTCCAATGCCACAGAGCATGCTGACTCTGCCTAGTTAATAGCAGCTGAAACCTCACAAGGCATTGTATGACTCACTTGGGAAAACAAGGATTCCATTCAGCCTGCAAGCTCATGCAAGTAGCAGTCCCATAGCATCCTACTGTGGAAAGCAGAATACCTACAGTGCTGGCTTTGTGTAGCAATTAGGAATCCTGAACACAGCACTCAAAACATTCTTCATAAATGCTATAGCTCTGTAGTTCACTCCCTCCTAGGCTATATTTAAGCAATTCAAACCTACCAAGTTGTACAGTTTTCCTCTCAACTTACCTCTCTCCAGCTCCTCAGTGTCATGACATGAACTGACTAGAAAAGAAAAAAAAGAAAAAAGAAAAAAGAAAAAAAACAACCAAACATTATTTATTTATTTACAGTTGCTCATGCATCCTACAAACCCCCCAGAACAGGCTGGTATAAAGAAATAAAGCAACTCTCAGATTTCTACATAGCATCCCGTAACACACCTCTATCTGCTTTTTCATAGAGTGCTTGCACTGCAGGGCAGGAAAAACAAACAGGATAATCCTTCTATCAACTCCATTCAATGGAGTCTAACGTTCCCTACCCTCTTATCTTCTTCTATTTACTCATCAGCACGTCTAGGAAATAGAAATTGAAGTTCAGGACAGAGAAAGTCATGCTAACTCTACTTTGAAATGGCATAAATCAGGATACTGCAAAAGTATCACATCATTACTTAGCTCATAGCTCGGCTAAGATCAAACTGTTGCACATTCTTTAAGTCAAGGATGTAAGTGCAAAAAGAACAGAAGTCAATGTCACTTATTTCCATTAAAAACTCCCCACACTTACCTTAGTTCCCAGGTAGAAGATCTGGCCACCACAGCTGCTGATGGACTGATAACAAGCTTTCTCTCCAACCAATGCCTGCAGAGAGAAAAATGTCATGCAAGTCAAAATGCCTTTTGTTTTTTGAAAATTTTCCAAAAGACAAATGTATACCAGAGCACCATAATTAAAACAACATCATGAAGACTGGGAGAGAACAACATAGATTACTGGGCAATAGTAAGTAAGCAAGCTCTTATATTGTGGCCTTCTGTTGTAAATGAAGCTTAAAGCGCTGCTAAGTATCTCAGCAAGAAAAATTTCCTTGGGCCCATCATTTTTTCAAGCCTTCTGTCTCAGGCTTTAGTGGCAGTCACCAGAAGTTCTGGTCACAGGGCACTGTAGAGTGTCTGGAACTGAGCAAAATTCCACAGCTGGCATTTCAAGCAACAATGAACTACCATAGGTCCCATGTTTCATTGTCTACCCCTGCATAAGGAGCAGCTCCCCAAAAAGAAAACACAAACTGCCTGTTAGCTGGCTAAATCAACACCATGTATGATTTTTTAGATGTTTCATAAAGCCCTATTTCCAAATCTCCACTTTCTCTCACTTTAGGCAAACACATGTAGGTCATCTGCACCCACCAGTGCCTCGCTGACATTGCCTCCTGTAGCCAGGGACTTGAAGTGGCTGCTGTTGTAGACCAGCTGAACTTCTGGAATCTCTATGGTCTCCAACTCTTCTTGTGTCTGACGATCTATGACATGCAGCTTCTCCACACTGTCCAGAAGCACTGCTGTTCGTGAGTTTATCCACTGAAAAAGGCAACAAACTGCAGATTTCAGCAACACACATGGCATTAAAGGGAACTAAACCAGTTCTGGGCATATCCCCAAGTATTCACAGCAGAACGTCTAGAATCACTTGCAACTTCAATGCTATACACCATTACTACAAAACAGCAACCATGTATAACTCCAAAGGTAACAACGGGGAGATTCCTCTTGAGTACATCAGCTTTTACACTGAGAAAAACAACATCTCTTCAAAGAAAACACCTGCAGACAAATGGCAATCCAGCAGAGCTCTCATCCTGTTGGTACACTATTTATGCTCTAACACACTTTCCATCCAAAAGCCTCAAAAACATTACTACTACAACACCTGTTCTCAGATCCCTTGGGAGTTAAATATAATATCAAGAGGCATTAAAAAAAGATGTAGTACATCCAAGTTTAAATCAAATCCTGTCATCCATATTCTTAAATTTCTGCTTTTATGACCAAAGCCCTGCAAAAAAAAACAAAAGGCTTTTTCTCCCATTTTTTTAAGCACTCGAGAATAAAATGGCCTGGGTTGAAAAGGACCACAATGATCATCTCATTTCAACCCCCTGCTATGTGCAGGTCACCAAACACCAGACCAGGCTGCCCAGAGCCACATCCAGGGGCTCCAGGGCATCCAGGAGTGGGGCAGAGAACGCCTCCAGGGATGGGGCATCCACAACCTCCTTGGGCAACCTGTTCCAGTGTGTTACACAGAGGGTGGTGACAAGTTTCAAACTGGTTCAAGGCCAATCTAGCCTCAAACACCTCCACACTTCCAGGGCTGGGGCATCTGCAGCTTCTCTGGGCAACCAGCTCCAATACTTCACCATTCCCATGATAAAAAAAAAAAAAAAAAAAAAAAACTCATCCTCATTTCAAAGGTAACTCTAATCTGATTTCTAGAAAATGCTAGCTGATTTGGAGGCCTGTCTTGGTATTCTGGCCTTTCATGCTTTATTCTCTCTATTCTGTAAATGTGTTTTGGAATTGGGATTTTTGTTGTTGAAATCAAGCAATTACGGCACGCTAGGAAGCATCCATATACAAAAGCACTAGAATTCTACTGAGCTAATTACAGAGAAGTCTGCATTCTTAAGTAAAGAGTAAAAAATACTGCTTGCAAAATTCTCTTTGGCTTTTGAAAATATTTTCTTAACAAGGCTACTCTCTTCCCAGAAAAAGAAAGTATTTTGCCTACCTGCAACTACTCTTTTGATTGTTCATTTTTTACCTCTTAATTGCAACTTGCTGTTTCATTTGGGCTAGTTTTCCTAATGAATCCCAAGTTTAAAGACATTCTCCATTACTGAACTCCAGATAAGTACAGTCCATACGTGTGGTACAGACAACTAAGGGATCTTGAGGTACAATTACAAGAAAATTTGTGTAAACAGAACAGTATTGAGACTTACAGTAAAGTTGATGAGGTCATAGTGAAGATGGAGCTGCTTCTGCTTAGTGACATGTATTGCACCAGTATCATCCCTCTTTACCTAAAAGAGAAATCAGACAAGATTGAGGAACACCTTCTTCAGCTCAACCTCTCAGTTCCCAAACGCATCACACCAACTCCAGGAGTGCAGCTCACACGAGCAGGCTGAGCACACACTGTTCTCAATCAGAGTGCTGTGATCCACTTCCAAAGCTCTCATGTATGAGAGGAAACAGAAAAGGTCTGAGGACTGGCTCTCAGAAGGAAGCAGAAGAACACATGCCCTCTGCTGGATTCATTTCCAATCGCCTGTTTGCACTGCAGAAGTTGTATGCCAAAACAGCTCCTTAAACATCCTAGCACTCCAAAGCCAAAGTACTCCGTTTTCTGAAGCCTGAGCACTGCTCACATACTGAATTCAGACATGAAATCTTCAAAAGTAAAAAAAAAAATCTGCATATACAGCTTCTGCAGAGCTCAGCAGTAAAAGTGGCATACCTAAACACATGCACCTTGAAAGCAGTTGTCTCTCAGTGGTTTATCTAAGTTTTCCAGACCTGTGTTTCATATGAAAAAGCAAAATAGCATCTCAAATTCATGTGCTCTCCTCAAAATAATCCACATTCTTCCACCTCCAGGTGAAATGAAGTGAGCTTATAGTCAACACTTCCTTCTGGAATACACAAAGCTCAGCACTCCAGATCCTCAAGGAAGGACACCACTGCTTGCTGAAGAGCAACAAACAGCTTCTTTTCCCAAGCCTGTTGCAAGCTGCAGACATCCCTAGCATGCACACACACACACTAGAATTCCACGAGCCAGAGGCTCAGTCAACTGAGTTAAGACGTGATTATCTGAAACACAGAACAAAACATTCAAACTTACCAGAAGAAAATGAACGACATCACCTCTACAAAACGCAAGCATGGGGTTCACCGAGTTCTGTACAGCCACAAAGTGCCACGCCAGGAGGGGGACACTCGAAGGGTCCATCTGAGAGACAAAAAGCACAGACTGTATGCAAGGCAGCCCCTTGGTAGCAGGACGTGTGATGTTCATCAGCTGCTGCTCGTTGACTTCACCTGGTATGCACACAGGCCACAAAGCAATGCCTTAGCGTGCTGAAAACTGAGCAGAAGGTTGTGTTCTTTGGTCTACACACTTGATTTACAGACGACAGGTCAGCATCCCATCAGTCAAGGCTTCCAGGCCACAGCAGAGAAGACAAGAAGCTAAGCAGTTCCTGAGCTCCTCCCTTCCCACTTCTGGGAGAAAGCCCAGCATCTTCAAGAGATTCAGCTCTCTGCCTACAATCTACATCTGGCAGACCAACACATTAAACTCTACACTGTAAAACTGTAGTTCTAATGTGTGCTGGTAAAGCAGTAAAACCAACTCCTAGCCCTGATCTCACCCCCTTCACTACAAGAACTGTTGGTAGCAACAATGAAAAAGCAAGCATTTAGCTCTGTAACTCACACGACCGTAGGGAAAGGTCATCCACACTTTCAAAGATGGCTTCAGGCCAATAACCAATATCTTCAAAGAAACAAAAAGGTAAAATAAAACATTGGAGGATGTACCAGGAAGTTTCTTTGTGGCTTCTCATAAAGCCTTCTGCCTGCAGCGAGTTACCTTTGTTAGGGAGGCCATGGCCAGCAGTGAATATTGGGTGATAGGATGGTCTCTCAGTTCAACCTTTGCATGTAATGGTTCAATACAACAAACCTCCCCCTTGGAGCCACTGAAGAGACATCGAGATTCACATGTTCTCACTCCCATAACCCTCCTGCAAACCAGAGAAATCAGCTTAGCAGACAGTTATCAAGAAGAGATCAGCCTAACAATTTCATAAATCTTATACACAATCCTTCACAAATACTGTTTCAAAAAGCCTTTTTACATAGCTCCAGGGATGAATTTGGTCTGTTGCTGGAAGCAGTTTCAAACAGCTGCCTGGGGATAGACAAGAAGTCCTTAAGGTCTTATTTAATAGCACACGATCAGGTTCCCCAGAGCAACAAGCCCAGTCCTTTCTCCTTATCCCACACCCTCTTCAGGACTCCAAGAGGAGAATCAGCAGTTAGTGAAGGGCAGCTCTCACTAAACAAGGAAAACCAAGGCAACACTTATATGACAACTTCCAAGAGTCAATCAGGAATGCCAAGATCCTGGGCAATACCTAAATAAAAACATTAATAACTTAAGCCATTATTTGACCATTAACCAGCCTTACTTCGACTAAAATTATACTGCAGCCCTGAACTGTATCTTCAATATTCAGACAACAGTTTCACTGGTTCCAGTGCTTTTTCGCTTGGATTTTAAAAGTTCTGACCTAGAACTAGCTGCTTGCATTGCCACCTTCTATCAGGTAAGAGTTGTCTTACTTAAATGAGAGTTCAAATACGGAGCCTCCGCTGTCATTGCAAATTGCAAGTGTCGGGTCATCTGTAAACTGAGCAGACAATCAAATTAGAATTGGCATTAACAAATAAGCCACCAAACAAAAAAATAATTGAAAAAAACCTCATGCTACAGCATTATTTACAGTGCATTTACCTCTGTATGTTATGTCTACCAGCAATACACTTTCATTTAGCATTGAGAATATTGATGGCTTTTTTATGACGTGTACGAAATGCAAGGTTTTGTGTTTTGCCCTCATCTTTCCAGCATCATTTCTAGATTCTGTTATCAAAGTCCCACTACATTCTATTGCAGCTCAGAACCACAAGACATCAAAATCTGTACCGCTACCAGAATAACTCACAGCTTCAAGCCTCTAGGTTGGTGCCAGAACTGACAAATGGGCTGTGAGTCACGGACAGACCAAAAATCAGAAACATCCATAGCTACTAATGAAATCAAATAACTGAGATAAGAAAGGATCATGTACACAGTTGAGAGACCCTTCTGGAAGACTTTGCAATCCAGCACAAACATCTGGGGATTGCAAGGTCCAAGTACTCCTCAACGTTGGTATTGCCATCAGGTTATGAGCTAGAAAAGGGAGCCATCAGGAACAAGGACCTGAAAAAGGGGAAGATTCATCATTATGCATGGGACAAAGTTGCCTGAGATGGGACTATTTCAGATGCAGCAGTACAGGAGCACTTCATGGCAACAAAATCTTTCTGGTAAGCCAGGTGAGGCCAAGCAGCATGTAAGAAGCCATCCTTGAGCCATGGTGCTCCACCAGATACGCTGTGAACGGTACTCAGCGGACCTGAGATGTCTCAGCAAGGTGAAGCACCAAGATCACTGCTCCAACCAGGAGATACGCGTATTTTAGCATCTAAAACTACACAGATTCTGGCATCAGAGATTGGACAGACAATAAGCTTTTTGTTATATTGCAACTCACTGCCAATATTATGATTTCAGCTAGCAATATACTTGGTTTCCTTTTTTTAAATTTCTGCTCATTTTTTTCACCTCTGGATATTACTGCCACATAGCCCCTAGGTAGCTGCTCTCATCTGCAAATCTAGAAGTACTACACAAAGGAAGTTAGCACATCTGGGATTGTTTAGTTTGGAGAAGAGAAGACTCCAGGGAGACCTCACTGTGGCCTTCCAATACTTCAAGGGAGTGTATAAACAGGAGGGGGAACGGCTGTTTGTGAGGGTGGATGGTGACAGGACAAGGGGGAATGGTGTTAAACTGAGACAGAGGAGGTTTAGGTTGGATATTAGGAGGAAGATTTTCACCCAGAGGGTGGTGAGGCACTGGAACAGGTTGCCCAAGGAGGCTGTGGATGCCCCATCCCTGGAGGCATTCAAGGCCAGGCTGGACGTGGCTCTGGGCAGCCTGGGCTGCTGGTTGGTGACCTGCAGATAGCAGGGAGTTGGAACTGGATGAGCATTGTGGCTCTTTTCAACCCGCACCATTCTATGATTTTATGATCTGACTGAATATGAGCAGGTTCTTTGGAAAAAGAGGAGGGGAGGGGAGGGGAGAAAAAAGAAAAAAAAATCCATTACCTTAATGTGCAAAATGGCTGTTCCTGGGGGGTGAGCATCTGTTATTGATTGTAGCAGCTTCCCACTGGCCAGATCCCACATTGTGATCTGCAAGCAAGTTGTTCTCAGTATAAACTCTTTGCTGCCAAGAGGATCTCTCCATCACCTTGTGTGACGGCATATCACTGAGTTTCTATGTTCAGCACAAAAACAATTAACAGCTGCATACTGAGCGCTCTTAGCTTGGATTATACTAACACAGTCCCTCAGTAACTGCCTGAGGAAGGACAGCACTGAACCACCAATTCATGGGAATTACCTGTCCTTTTGCAAAGCCACACAGGAGTCTGGAGCAGTCGTTGTTGATGCTGAGAGCAGAAATAGCCCCATACTGAGCCCCAACAGCAGTGCTGCCCAGACACAGCCGTAGAGCCTGGTTTTGATCTAGGGCATAAGAATTAGTTCAGAGTTAGAGTACCACAATTATTTACTACACAGATGCTAGAGGTGCATTAACAATTCACAGGCTCACAGTTACACTCCTAATGAAGAGTTCCCAAGATCAGAGCACTTTGTTAGTACAGAGATTGCAGGGAAATACAAAAATTTGTTTTAACATTACAAAACAAGGACAGAGAATAGGGGAATGCAGAGGCATTAAAAACTGAATAGCCAAAACAATATCTAGCTTTGCTGGCTTTTTTTTTTGTGAGGATTGATGGAATGAAGACTGGAGATCTGAAATATATCAGAAGTGCCACTGAAATACTGTGTTAATGCGTTTTGCCTTGAGCAGAGAGGAAGAGGTCAGAGAGATCCAGGGAACAGACAGCAGCTGAGCCCCAGAACCCTCTGGGAGCAGTGCCCAAGGCACAGGACACATCTCTCCATACAAGCTGCAGCTCCATTAGCTATGTGCCAGCTGTGAAACAGAGCATGGAAGTATCTCCCAATTCCTCCCCAACACCACATGATGTATTCCTGTATCACTGACAGACTGGAGGCTGAGCGCACTGTGGGAGTCACCTTTCAAATTCTGCTAACAGAAAGGCCTCTCGAAGCCAAGGAGAACAGAAGGGTTCAGACTGGCAGAATATACAGGTATAGCAGCAGCTCTGAAAGCTCTGACAGTTGCACAAGTTACTGATTAGTTCTATAGCACTGATGTTCTTGTTTAATCAAAGGATGCATGCAATTCAAGCGACCACACCATGAACTGCTACCCTCGTTCAATATATGAGAAACATGGAGCCAAAACTATTGCAGCATCACTAGAGCAAGAAATCAGAGAAGGAAGTATTCTAAGGTGCAATAAAAATTAGCATCATTTTGTCAAGAAAAGTGGTCTTGAGTGGAAGAGCATCCAGATGGCAAACCTGGTGCCTGTATGCCACGTGCTGAACCCTGTGACGACAAAACACTGCATGTTTCAAGTGGCTGTAAGTAGCTTGTCTACAGCACTGAACTCTTCAGACAGTGTTCTGTAGTTCTGAACACTTCTGAATTAAGAACAATTTATTCCTCCATTAAAGAATGAAGAGCTCTACAACAGATTTCCAGGGAAGCTTTCCTTTACGGTTCCTCACTGCCTGCAGTGTGCAGATCTCTGATCAATTACGATACGTCCTCTGCCTGTCCTGAGCTCCAGTCCAGCCAGAACCTCCCTCCTTAAGGAGAAATTTGTAAAGATGTAGGACTACTTGTTAATTACAAGGGAAAAAAAAATAATAAATCTTTCTTCAGACTCATAGAGCTGCAGCTGAGGGAACTGGGATGGGTCAGTCTGAGCTCCTAAGAAGGAAGTGCCCATTTTTTGCCCAAGATGCATTTTCAGAGTAGAGAAATAACCACTTGGAAAGCAAACCCCAAAGAACCACACATCAGCACTTGTTCTCATTTCCAGCCAACCACAGGATAACACACAAGGAGGACTTATTTGATAATTTTAAAAACAAATCAGATAAGCAACATTGCATCCAACATAAAACAAGATGTCTGAGTCAATGAGCTCCCACTGATTGAACTGCTGAAGTAACAAAGACAGATAAAAGCAGAGAGTTAAGCTCATCTGATGATTTTCCAGACTAATAATAACAGAATTTAAGGCACATTTTGGATTAAAAAGTATTTTCCACATGCTTGAAACAAAGGTGGCTACTAACTGTCCAGAAAACATCTTCAATTTTGAAATGTAAATAAAACAGTTCTTCATCTGAATGATTTCCAGCAGTAACTATTGCTGTTACTGTTGTTCTCACAGTCTGGAGCCAAAACCAGATGGTACTTAGCCCTACAAGTAAAATGTTAACAAGCTTTTGAATATGAAATGTCACTTTCCAGAACACAGGAATAAGCAGAACACTCCAGAATTGATTTCTTCTTAGATAATCAGGTTTTTAACCAATTTATTTTTTTCTTAAGCCATCATGTCTCCGCATTCAAAAGACTTGATTTCCTGCAGAATGACTCAACTGCTACAGATTCTAAGATGAGATGCTTTCTTCCCACCTTCATCAGGCCTACCACCAGTAAATGCTCTCCCAGGAGGTACCCCTCTTGGAGCTGGAATCAGGAGGACAAGAGACGGTGTGCGAACGGAGCAGGTTACAGACACCATCTCCCTTGAGAACACAACAGCTGTCTCCTAAACCAGGGTGTGCTGAAACCTCCTCACCACCATCTACCTCCAGCTTGAGCAATGAAGTGGCTGCTCACAGCAGGGATTCAGTCACCTCCCCAGGAAGCCACTGCTCCCTCCTCAGCTGCACAGCTGCTGCATGGGGTCAGTCAGAAGTTGCTGTCTGCTTGTTGGGTTTCCCAGAGTTTCTGGCTCGTGGCTCCCTGACTCAGGTCCTAATCTGTAGTGCTCCCACTAACAGTTCTCAGGCAGAAACAGATGGATGGTGACCTCATGCAAGAGCTCTACTTCATCCTGCCCTCAAACAACGCCTTTGCAAACATCTACAGACATGTCCTGCTTTAAAACATTACAAATAGCACATTTACCTGTTCCTCTGCTGTTTCTGCCCAAAGAATTGGCAGCATTCAGTACACATGCAGTTTCTGGGCTCACCAGCAGTACCACCCACTGCCTGGTTATTGCCCTGCCTTACATGCTGCCTATCTGGCACAGATTAACCTAGCACATCAGCATGCAAACTGGGCAGGACAGGAGTTGCTCATGCAGGGTACGTGCACAGTGTGGTGTTACTGTACCTTTTCCTTTTCAGTCCACACAGAAAGGGCCAAAATAGGAAAGAAAAAGTCAGAAATCAATACAAAAGAAAGGAGAGAAGTAAAGAACAGCATATGTGACAACATTCAAAAAGACAGAGAGCCTTCAGATTTTGCTGACGTTTTTTATTTTGCAATCATTCCACCTTTTGATTTGCTCAGTTACCTGAGGGGATGCTGCTGATTACGGTGCTTTAAAATCAAGTGTGCGGTCACTGAAGAAAAATGAATTTATACATTTTGACTTCATGATACCAATGAAAAGAGAACAGGAGCATGCAGGAATCACTCCTGTCTGTATCTAAAGAGCTGGATGCTGTAGCACACCTCTCATCACCTTTCAGTCGGAGCAGAGGAACCCAGGTTGCAAGGCAGCTGCAGCAGTCCCTGGCCTCACTCTCTGCCACAAGGAGGGTCAATGAGCTTAGCCTCCTCAGGGCCTTGGTGAGTTCTGTGTATCCCAAGGAAGGTGATCCTGCAACCTCTCTCAACATCTATTCCAGTCTTTCATCACCCTCATGGTCAAAACAAATATCAGTCAGAGCTTCTCCTGGGGCAACTCCAGTGCACTGCCTCTTATCCTAACACCAGGAGCCTTTGAGAAAGGTCCAGCTCTCACTTCTCTGCTAAATGCTTGAAGCATTACATTTTACTAAAAGTCAAGGAACTTTCAGTTAGGAAAAACATCGCATCACGTTTTCTAAAGACCACAGAAAAACCTTTAGAAACTGCAAAGTACATAGCAATGTAAAGATCATGGCCAAAGTAAAAGTTTGTCCAAAATCTAACCAGGAGCGTAACAAAGAAAACAATTCTTCAAGAAATATATGAACTGAAACACCACAGCACATGAAGCACCTCAGGCATTTGGTGATCAATCCTTTCAGTGAGACTTGATGCAGAAACAGTCACAACAAAGATAAGAATGACCCTCCCTGTTCACATGCTTACGTACACTCCTCAAGTCCTTCCTGGAGTGTAAAATGCAAAAACCTCTCACTACTCTGACAACCCCTTGTTCAGAAGCTTACTAACTTCCTTAAATGCCCACATGCAAAGACAGAAGTAGGAAAATCACCATAAAAATGTCTTTCACAGCAGCTACAAAGCAAACTACAAAGATCTCCTACTTACAACTCAGATCACGTGTTGATCATATTCAGATTAAGTACATCCCATTTTAAAGCCTGAATTCCCAAGAACGTGAGACTTACTCTGTCACAGTCCTTCCCCTCCTTCTTCTGTACCCTGCCCCCTCACAACTTTTAGCCTCTTGAATAATTCCAGCCAACTCTGAAGGAAAAGGGTAATTCAATTTCAACATTTGTTATGAATTTAGTGCTGCATAGACATCAATGCACACAAGCTAAACGTGCATGGAAGCACTTCAAGAGCAGCTCTCTCCAGCTGAGAAGCTGGTTAGCTAAGGCACAAGCTCAGAATTTACATGTAAGACAGGCTGGTGATGGGAGAAAGAATAACAGAAAAAGGGATAAAGTGGTGACGGATGCAGGAGAAGATTGGGGAAGGAAGAACCTAGGATGCAAGTCTGCAGGTACCATGGCTTACAAGCTTCCCTTCTCAAGGAATGCATTTTAATTTTCCTACTCCTGGCAGCTACTGTGTCAGAAGGGAAAAGATGGATACGCTGCAAATTGTTCTACTATTGTTCTCCTATAATGATTCTGCTTTTTTCCATATCAAAACAGAGTAATTTCATACATAAATACAAAAAAGGTTCTTTATACAATTGTCAAGGAGACAAATTTCTTGTTATCAATGCGTCAATCTCCTGCAAAACAGGAGCAAGAACTATACAAAGAGGAACAAATTAAATATTACTTGTGCTTTATTTCTTTACTGAAACAAAATTGTATTTAGCACAAAACATACAAGAAATCCAATTCCAACTCTAATTTGAGCTGTTCTGGGGATTGGTTCTTTTGTTCATTTTGCTGGTTTTGTTGTTGCTGTTTTTAAAAATCATTAAAAAAATGCAAAGAGCTTTCTTTTTCACTTACCAAAAATCAGGGCTAGCCCATGAGAAGTCCCCACTGCTATCAGATTTGATGCTGCCTGAAAAAGTCACGGAGAAAGACCAAAAGCTGAGAAGTTCACAAATCATTCACAAATCCACCACTTCTAATATCACACAAAGCTTGCCAGAAGGGGAAATTTTAAGAAGGCTACAGATAACACTTTTTAATATACCAGCAATAGACCTGTTGCTACATGAGAACTCATGTAGTTTCCTACATGAGAACTACAACCAAAGGACAGTTTTGCACCCCCCATGTGCCTCAGTCACACACGCTTCCAACCTTGCTATGCAACCCTCACCTCCAGATGCATTTTTCCCCTTTTTCTCTTGAACTAAAAACTATCATTTCTTATATACTGCTGCTACCACAATCAAAGGGATCAAATGACTTTCTTTTCTTCATAAAGTTTAATACTAACTTCACAAGGGCAAGAAATACTTGCTGTTTGCCACCTCCTTAACACATGACTCTAATTACACGCAGCTTACTTCTGACATACTTCAATTAGCGTGCTTGACTTCAAGAAGCTTAGTGCCCATTGCTAAACAGGTCTGTGCCTTTCAGACAGGCTTTCAGCAAAGCTTTAAGGTCATATTTGAGTTATATCAGAGCCATAGAAACTTTGAACTCACTGCATGATGAGCACTTCAGTTTAAGTGTCTTTAAAACACTGTTAGGAGTCAAAGCAATGGCTGGCAAAGAAGAAATAGGTAGGAAACTTCAAGGTGTCCAATAGATGAATGTGATGGGGAATGGTTGGGTGCTCAACTAAGAACTCCTGGTGATGACATGAAAAAAGGGAGAGCAGAGGGCTCGATCAGCACAGGGCAGTTAGGAAAGGCTGCACCTTCTAATGCTGCTCCTCCTAACCCTCACATTCGAGGACTCTTAGCAAGGACAAGAATATTATGATCCATTAACAACCCCATTAAATTACTGCTTAAAGTTTGCCAAATTTATATGAAGTATAAATAACAGTATATCACTGTATTGTGTACTTACAATTGCAGTAGGCAAACCAGCATCCACTTTGTCCTAGAAAAACAGGACAAATTATGAGTAAGCAGCAGAACTCCCTGCACTATTAGTGTCTCTAATAATACAGCACACAGAGTCAACACAAGATATGTTTTAACGAGTCCCACCAGGCCAGAAAGTGCAAAGGGAACCACTGGCAAGGAATACCCAGAACAGATGAGGAAGCATACAGAAGTGGAGAAGCAGCAGACTAACAGACTATCCTGTCATTCCAAATGAAAGCTATCCTGTTTTTCTCAAAACAAGTCTCATCTGATTAACAGCCCTCAGCATTCTCTGAGTGGACACTGCACTGATATCTAATGCAAAACCATTTCCCTCTCCAGAACACCTTCTTACCTTCCCACCCAGGTGGCTCATTCACACCTCCATCAACACAAGTAACAACTGGCTGCAGCACATTCACACTCAGACTCCAATCACACAGCCCTTACAGAAACACTCACAGAATCACCTGCATTTTATGCTAACAAGCCTGTTTCAGAATTCACATTCTTTATAAATCACTGCCTCAACTGTGATCTTGGGCAGCTCCTTTTCACTGGCAGCACAAACTCCAGGCAAGCCTGAGGTGCAGTCACTGACACAGAAGTGTGTGGGCCTCAAATGAGTGTGGCCCGTGCCTGCTGCAGGCATTAAGCAAACCTGCTTCTAGCACCTTTAAGCAACAACAGCACTGATATCATTTTGTATTAATATTTCCCATCAGATTTTTTGACATCTGGCAACAAAAAGCAGTGCTAAAGAGGACTTACCACACTGCTGCTGCAGATAGTCAGCTAATAATTCACTCCTAGTTAGAGATTACTAGTACTAGCTTATGTACTAAACATATTAATATTAATACTGTGAAGAGGGAGAAGATCACCCGCATCCCTCCACACCAGAACACGCCAAAATTTTACTTAATAGATGTCACCAGGAGAGATATAGACACTTACTGCTGCAGATACAATTTGGGCAGAAATCCCCTTCAGAAGCGAGAGTCTTATAACTGATCCGTGCAGAGAGAGAGAATCTGGGAGTTTTTTCTTCCTAAGGAAAGAAGAAATAATCCAAACACGTTAAAGTAGAGTTTGGAACATATGCCACAGCTAAACCAGCAGGTAAAGTCTGCATGCATACATAACCATGCAGTTTCCATTCTTATTGCTGAAGCACACGTGTCCAAAATCAACAGACGTGAAATCAATAGCAAAGTATCCAACATAACACTGTGCCTGCATAAGAATTTGTCTGAATTCCTCTTCCACAGAAATGAAAAGTCCTTCAAACAAATTTTCAGTTTCAAGCATCTCTCTGCAGCAGAGATATAGCATTTATTAATAAAACCTGAGAGAAAAACTTCTGCTCTTTAATCCAGCCTCAGTGAGTCAGGAAGCTTCAACCTCTAAAGGTGAGCACCGTAGGAAACATACGACTGAAAAATGCTTGTTAGCAGCATATGGACCTCTGGGAAAACCAGATGTATACTTGAAGTGTAATATTCAATTCAAAGAGCTGGCTTTATACAAAAGGTAAAAGTTGCTGTTTATGGAGAAAATGTTTTTAAAGGTAACCAGTGTACAAGGAAAAGTAGATTCTGAAGAGCACTGGTATACTGTAACACACATAGGAAAGGGAAATTCCCCAGGAAAATTCAGTTCTCTTTCCAAAGACATACAAACAAGTAGGTAGGCTAATGAAACATGCCTAATAGCTTATAGTGTAGCTGAGGACCCATAAACATGGTGAGCAGCTTCAAACAAACGTGGTAAAAGTGATTCCTGTTTTTTCTACTTCCTCTGTACTGGAAAATATTTAAGTCCCTTCAGGTTACATTTCACTCAATACAAAACATTTTATCTGAAAATGAAAGAACAGTGCCTCAGAACACCACCATATGCTACCATAAACTGTCACACTTAAGAGTGTTTGTAGCCAATGCAATTGCTCATGTAGCAATCACAGCATAATAGAAACCAGAGGCCAACTTCCCATGGCACACAAGCAGGCCATGGGAGTGGCTCAGAGTGTAAGATGAAGCCATCATCTGAGTAATTAACAAAGTAAGTCAGCAGTACTGCAGCTAACCATCACATTCCAGGCTGCTTTGGGATGTCAAGATTCATGTTCCACTTCCAGAAGCAAAAGCATATTGTTCGCCTTTTAAAAACGCAGAAGGTTGCTTTAAGAAATTTCAATTGTTCTTAGCATTGATAGTCCTTCTACCCACCCAAAAAGATAATTACTTTTAATTGATTTAATCTCCCAGGGTATCAGACTCATAGTACCTTTTCAGGTGTGTCCTGTCCCCACTGTCAGAGCTTGCTACAGAAGACGTGTCATAGGAGTGTGTATCTGTGTTATCAATGTTCAGGAGAAAAGGATCTTCCAAAATGAAAGACTCTTCTTCATCATCAGTCTGAAAGAAGAGAATCACCACACTTGGTAAACATCCAAAACACACAACACCTTAACTGAAACATCAGCAAAGTGGCATCAAGTAAGCAGAAAAAAAATATGAGAAGATAATAAGGTAATCTCTTATTAGAAAAACAGAACTATGCTATACTGTGGATAGCGTGGAAGAATCAGTCTCCAGAACCTTCAGTGATCACAGAGGGGATGAACAGTGTGGGATCTCCAGTGAGAGAATGCTGCCAACAGGAGAGCTAAACGTGCTGTGCCCAGGGCTGCCTTCTGCTGGCGACCCTCTCTCCTCAAGCTTTGCCTAGAATTGTTTCTGTGTTATTTTTAGGTGGCCACTATTTAAGCTACCTTCTAACTTCAGCACAGATCGCACTGTCCTTGAAGCACAGAGCCAGAGTGCAAACACAGCGCTGCACTGAGAGCCAACGTGCAGAGATGACAGCAGGTGCTCCTTGTTTGCCTCACAGAGAGCAGCCCTGTGCTCACTTTTCCTCAGAGCAAGGTATGCCTATGGGCTCGCTCAGCTTGTGCTCCACACTGAAATCCCTTCCTGAAAACACTTTGCTGGTCATTCCCATCCTGTATACGCTGAGACAAACAGCACCAAAGACTGTCTGCACTGAGCCACGTTTTCTTCAGATTACCACAGTTCTACTCCTTTGACGTGGATGGGCCCACATGTGAGTTTGGGCTCACAGAAATTCTCTGAGCTCCACCTACGTCCGTCACCAGAAAGAGGACACATTCTTCTACACCTCCACTCAATATCCCTTCTACTCGGGCGGCAATCTGCTGAATGTTCCTCCAGGTCCTAGACTGCATGCGACTGTCTGGGACACTTCATACCTGTACCTTTAATGCAGCTTTTAAGAGAAGTCACCTGTTCCAAGCTCTTTTTTGCCATTATACAGGGCCAAATGTGTGAAAGAGACTACAACAGTGAAGCTGTGAAGAATCCAGCAATTACATGACTCAACATGTGCTGTGTCAGCCATCAGTATCGGGAGGCCATGGGGTTACATCACTTTATTTCTCAGAAGAAAATGAGAGTCTAGGTGACCTCGGGGACCTCCTCCAGCCCCAGTGACAGCATTTCACTGCAGCACTGCACCGTGCCCCTCTCACCTCGTTCAGGATGCTCTCCAGCGTTGGCGGGGTATCGACTTGAGGGATGTCAAACTCTTTGTCATCGATCTGGACATCAGAAACCACAGACCGGGGTTAGATGCCCACCCCGCCTTCCAAACCTCTGCTAACTACGAGAGGAGCAGCCAGGCACGCTCTGCTTACACCCACCCCGCACACAGGCGTCGGATTCCGCCTGACAGCGACAGGACACGGGAAAAGCTTCAGACAAAGAGGGAAGATCGGGGCGAGATGCGAGGAGGGCACGTTTCTCCCGGGGCACTCCCGCCGCGCTCTCCCCGCTGTACCCGGGGTCAGGCACGGCAGGGCCGGCCCTGCAGCCCAGTGCCGTCCGATCCCCGCCCCGCCGGCTCGCAGTACGAGCGCTGGCGTTGCCTGCACGACGGCCGCAGGGACCGCTTCCCCACCTCCACCCACCCCACCGGAGGAGGCGCGGAGGGGAGGGGAGGGCACGGCACCACGGCACGGAAATGGCGACGCACCAGCTCGCTGCGGGAGTCCAGCTCGCGGTCGAGCTCCGCCGCGCTCAGGCGGGACGCGGGCGGCTCCGGGCAGGGCAGCCCGTCCGGCTCAGCCTCGGTTCCCGCGGGACCCTCCTCCGGCGCCGCGTCCATGGCCGGGCTGCGGCTACCGGTGGGGCTAGCAGGCCGCCGGCGCCGGGACTCGAACCGGCGACCGGAGCCGCCCCCCGCTCCCGCGCAGGCGCAGCACGGCACCGCCGCCCTCCCCCCCCCGCCCCGTTAAAGGGGCCGCAGCGCGGCGGTAACCGAGGGGAGGAGGCGATGGAACGGAGCGGTTTATTGGGAAGTGCGCGGCTGCCCCGGGACGGCGGCAGCGAAACTGGACTAGGGAGCGTCGAGGACGTGAGCCTGCGGGAGGAGGGAAAGAAATCATCAGTGACGTGGAGAGTTACCAGTGAGAGTCGCTGCAGGGAATGCAGTGGTACGGCTGCACAGTGAGCTGAGAACAAAGGCTGCATTTCCTCAGCAGCACTGTGCCCAGCACAGCCGCTGCAGGACAGCTGCTGCCAGTGATTGCACGGCCATATCCCAGCGCAGGAACAAGCATGGCAGAGTGCTGTGAAGTGCCCTCCCTTGCAGCCTGAGAAACGTCATCGGAGAGCTGCTGGATTATGGAATTAAAAGCTCAGGTGTCCTGAAGGAATAATTAATGCTAGGGGTGGGTGAGCACTGCAAGAGAAAACACAAGCAGAGTTCTCCCTCCATCCTGTAGAGCTGGATGACATGCTGCTTTTCCTCCTCCTAGAAGGACAGAGGGTTTAAAAACACAACCACCTTCTCAGCTTCTTCCTTACATCCAGGAGGGCTGCACAACCCTGTGACGTGGGGTGTACATCAGCCTTCAGGCTCAGCTGAGAAAAACCGACAGATTTTTGGCAGGAAGCAACCCCGCTTCAGAGCCTTGCTGACACTGGAAAGCTGAGCCTTGGCTCTAACAAGAAGGATTCAGAGCCCAGTTACCACCAAACGCTCTCCTCCATGCTCCAAAGCCTTCCTTCCCACTGCCAGCTGTTTCAGAATGGTCTTCTGCAGCAATGGGGCATTTGCTCCTCTTACAACAGCTGTCAGTTCTCCTCTCTGAAAAGGGTGAGAAGCAGGTCTGTCAGTGAGCACAGCTCCCTGGGCTCTGGAAATCACCAGACCATCCCATCATGTACTGTGTTATAACAGAATCAATAAGGCTGGAAAAGACCCCTCAGATCCTCAAGTCCAACCCCAGCCCAGCCCACCCCACCATGCCCACTGCCCACATCCCTCAGTGCCACATCTCCACAGCTCTGAGCGCCTCCAGGTGACTGCCCCACCTCCCCGTGCAGCTGTGCAGCGCCTCACTGCTCTTTTAGAGAAGGAATGTTTCCTAACACCCAACCTGACCGCCCCCTGGCACAATGTGAGGCCATCACCCCTCATCCTATTGCTGTTACCTGGAAGAAGTGACTGACCTCCATCTGCCACAACCTCCTCAGGGAGTTGCAGGGGGTGATAAGGTCTGCCCTGAGCCTCTCTTCTCCAGACTGATCCATTCCAGTTCCCTCAGCTGCTCCCCATAAGTCTTGTGCTCCAAAACCCTACCCCACAGCTTCACTGCCCTTCTCTGGACACACTTCAGGGCTTCAATGTCTTTCTTGTAGTGAGGGGCTTAATACTGAACTCCGTACACGATGTGTGGCCTCACCAGAGCTGAGTACAGGGGAACAATCACCTCCTGCTCCTGCTGGCTGCACTATTTCTGATACAAGCCAGGATACCCCCGGCCTTCTTGGCCGCTTGGGCACACTGCTGCTCATGTTCAGCTCCGCATCAACCAACACCCCCAGGCCCTTTTCCTCCGCACAGCTTTCCAAGCCCCAAGCCCATACAGCTCCATAGGGTTGTGACCAAAGTGCAGGACTTGTCTTGTTTAAACTCATACAACTGGCCTCAGCCCAGCAATCAGCCTGTCCAGATCCCTCTGTAGGGCCCTCTCACCCTCAGGCAGATCAACACTTCTCCCCAACTTGGTGCCATCTGCAAACTTACTGAGGGTACACTTAATCCCCTCATCCAGATTAACAATAGAGATATTAAATTATGTACCAGGCCCTCCTCACAGGCAGAGCTGCTCCACTCCAAAACAAAAGGGAAATTTTGGAACAACTTTCTTTACTGTTCCTGATGTGCCTGAGGATGAAGGGAAGGAGCCTGTGGCAGCAGTGAGGCCCTGCAGTAGCACAGCTCTCCAAGAAGACAGCTGTTCGCACTGCTAAGCCACATTTATTGCTGTGTAACTACTGTAAGGAACTTTTCACTCACTGTGTAGAAGAGAAAGATGGGCTCACATTTTCCTCTGTATTTTTCCAGAGCATCAACGGAATCAACTTCAGCCTAAAAAGGATGTCAGATAAAATAGGTGCTTATGGGAAAACATTTTTGCTTCAGAGGAACACACACAGAACAGCCTGTGCTCAGAACTGGCCAGCACTCACCCCTCATGTACAGCAGAATCCCAGGCTTACAGGCTGAAATGACACTGGTCAGAGCCAGGGATTGTATCTCAGCTCAGTACCACACTCAAGAAGTGGATGTCTCTGGGAGATTTTGCCTGCAGGAGCTGGGACAGCAGAAGGAGCGTGTGCAAGGCTGTGTGAAATGGAGTTTTGAGCATCTCTACAAATCAGATCTCCACAGCTGTCTGGGAACTTGCCCCAGTGCCCTCATCACTCCTATTTGAACACTTTTTTTTTCCTTGTATATTTTGGAATTTTTGCTGCCACAATTCAATCTTGTTGTCTCTTGTTCTTTTGCTATGTACCACTGAGCAATCCCTGTTTCTTCTTTCTCTAATAATGCCCCAGTAGACAGCCAAAGACAGCTCTTGGCTCTGCCCCTGAGCCTTCTCTTCTCCAGGCTTTGAAAACCCAGCTCCTTCACTCTCTCCCTGTACAGCACAGGAACACACATGCTGCTCATCCTGTCCAATGTAATTTGCTTAAGCAAATTGTGCACACTGCAGAAACAAGTCCCTTGGAAAGTTCACCGTGTCAGTAGGCAGACATCTTCCAACTAATGTGTCACCCAGCCCAAGAACAGCAAGTTTGCTGCCAGGGTTAAAGTAAGAGCTGGTAAAATACGAAAGTCATGAAACAAAATGATCAGTTGTGTTCAAGCCTTCTCCTTTGCAGAAAAACATCTGAAAATACAGAATTGTTCAAGCCTGAAAGTCTTTAATGGTATGAGCTCTTATCGATGTAACCAACCTGCATCCAGCAGGTTCATTCACATAGGCTGGAACTCCTGCAATGTTTTAGCTGGATTTGGAAAGATGAATGACTTCAGTTACCTGCTAAGTTCAGGGGACAGAATATGGATTTTTTAAGCAGTGCCAAATGGGACCTTACCACAGCAAAGTGCAGAAGGTCACTGCTGACTTCATTCCTTATTCTTCGGAAAAGATCCACTACTGTTTTGCATGGGCCACACCAGGCTTGATATGCATCAACAACTGCAAGCATGAAAATAAGAATAAGGTCAGAATGGGTTGTTTCGGACCTACACCAATAGGCTGGTTTGTGCACTTTGCAGCGTAATCTTTAGGAAGAGGGCTGCATAAAGGCTGTTAGTGCCGTAAGAAACCTGAAATCCTCACAGAAATGAAGTGTCCTCTTCTGGGGTTCTCTATGGCATCACCATCCTGGGGAAGGAGATTTTTTTAAGGTCCAACCTGAGCCTCTCAAGCTGCAGCCTAGGGCTGCTGCTCTCATAGTTCTGACTCTTGCAAAGCACCACAAGGGTTGCGGATTCAACTACAGTAGAAACTAACTACTGATATGCTAATAGATCAAAGGGTCAAATGGCATTAAAAAATAACAAGCTCACAACGTTGTGGAGTCTTTAAAAGATACATGTACATGGTTGTGACCCTGAGGGTATCAGATTTTTCAGGGTGACCTGCCCCACAGGCTCACCTAGCCATCCTCTGACCCCACCTTGGGAACCAGGGCTGCTCCTCGCACTGGGATCTCCCTGCCCCATGCCTGGAGGACTTGAGGCTCCTGCACCAGTGTTGCTGTAGTTCAATGACAACTGTCCCACATAAGTTGTTAATCTCCAGCTGGTACAGCTTCTGTTAATATGGTATAATATTCCTTACTTCCACTCAGGGCAAGAGAAATAAAGGGTTTGTCCAAACATTAGTATCAGCAGAAACTGATTCCTAATAGGACCAAAGTGCTTGTAACACAGAACAAATCAACACTGCGTGTTGACCAAGCCCTTACCAATGAGGCCTTCAAGACACAGCATTTCCTCCCAAAGTTCCTGGCTATTGACGTTCATCTGTGTGAAAATTTAAAACCAGTCAGAGCAACAGTAAGTCATCAGGTAGTTGTAAACATATCGACATGTCACCTTGTGCTTGCCTGTATGACAGACACATCCATTCAGATAGGCATTAATCTGAACACTGCAGGAAAATCTTCCTGCCTGCACTCCTCTGGTGAGCAAGACAGGGCCAGAACACAGGTGGGAGACAACTCCCCCTCCCCCAAAGCACTGCACAGGCATATGGAGGGGTATAGGAATACTTGGACAAATGCAAGCTCTCCCCTTTCAGTAGCAGCAACTCTCTGAACAGTCTGGGTGCTTGGAGACTCCACCTTTGGTTTGCAGAGAGACAGTTATTCTGGGAGGTGAGCAGGGAAATGGTCCCTGTGCCTTCACAAGATGTTGGCATCATGGACCGTACCAGGCAGTGCCAGTGGTATCTGAATGGATCATGCCACAGTCCTGACCTTAGCATCAGGACAGCACTATGTGCTTTCCAAATCCTTTGGTGTGCTAGGCAAGAGGCTGCAGCTGGGGGATCACCTAAAGCTGCACCTGTGAAAGCAGCATTCTGGCCAACCCATACTTACATACCCCATGGACACATTTCTTCACAGGCCCCCACCCTCCATAGAGCTAGAGGTTTCCTTCCTCCCTCTCTCCAAGCAGCTTTGCTCACAGCAGGGATGGGGTGACCCCTGTGACTGACCGTGGGGTGCAGCACGGAGGGGCAGGCAATGCTTTTGGAACACCACACCGTCCCCAGTAATTCCACTAACCTCCTTTGCTGAGCAGCCTACTTCTGCAAGCGCAGGTCACGCGAGGGCATCAAAGAATAATTGTCAAAGGGTGTTATTGCAAAGTAAAATAATAGAAAGTGGCTCAGCACAAGCTACTCAAGTGTCAGCAGTAACTCAATAAACCATCCCTGCCCTTGGAATGTGCTAAAAATGCTGACTGTAGGTTGCCCTTGGACTTGCAGGGGAGCAAAAAACGATGACACCCAGGGTTGGTAGAACCTGGTGTTTTCTAAATAAATTGTTCTGAAATTTTTTATTCTTTAATCAAGTGACTTCAAAGAATCACTCATGTTGGTAATATTACTTCTTTGCTGCTGTGCTGATACTGAACAACAAAGATTCCTAATAGCATTCTCAGTCAGTATCATTAATCGTAAATACATTCAGTATTATACTGGAATACACTGGAAGATTGTAAGCTGCAAGAAGGGTATTATTCAGTAATTAACACCAATGCACATTAAAAGACTGCTAGAATTCCAAGTCAAGAACTCAGAGTGGAAATTCCCATGCAAATTAAGTGGCTTCTTGCGGACTTTCAGGTATCACTGGAGGTCAGGGTGAGCAGTTTCTCCAGGACCCCACCTCGCTCAAAGCAGGGAGTTGTTCTGACACCTCCCTCTGTTCTAACACCTTTCTCTGTTTTCAGCATGTGACCCCACACCTAATTTCTCAGAGCACATCTGCAGAATTAAGAAATGCAATTATTCCAGGTATCAGCAGTGCTAGGACCACCCTCGGAGCGTTCCACAGCACGTTAATGAGTTCAACTCATTTATGATGATTGTAATTTGCAATAATGAGTTCAACTGATGGACTCTGAAAGCAATGCCAGCACTGTTCAAAGTGCTTTGCTAACATGGATGCCCAGCAGCAGCCAGGATATGGCTCTTCTCTGATACACCCAGAGCGTCTCCAAGCCAACTCGCTGTGCTATACACACAGCTCAGGTCACGCAGTCACACCACACTCACACCTGTGCAGACCTAAACTAGGATCTCCCAAGCTGGATGTGTAGCTAGTTTGCCAGAAGTGCAAAGTCCCATTGCAAACATTTGCCATCACAAAGGAATGCAGTGCAACAAGCAGCAGCAGAAATAATTCCTAGTTTAAACTCTTCACCTTTCTCTTCTCACATATTCACGGACTCACCCATGATCTCCAATTTTTATAATGACTTATGAAGTTCTTAACCTGGAATTTTTCCTGGTACCTCCCAACTTTTTCCAGCTTTGCAGCAATCTCTAAACACACAAACCCCTGGCCCTGACCTCAGGGCCGTATTTGCCTTGCTGCAGTTCCCCAGTGCTTCCCACCTGCCTTCAGGAATGCTTTTCTACCACGAGAATCTCACAGCAGGGCCCTGACAGCAGATACTCTAAGACCAAACTACATTCTTTCAATTCTCTGTGAATTTAGAAGTTGTTCTGAGAGGCCCTCCAGCACGGCTGGCTCCTACCGACCTGAAGGACCGCCTCCTTTCTCTTTGCAGCCATTCTTCCACAGCAACAGCGGTCGCTGCGCGACGCTCAGCCGTCGTCTTCTAATTACGTGACTCCAACCGCTGCCAACCTGCACCACAGAGACAGTTTTACCTGTTGTAGCTTCTCTACCCCGCAGGACTCAGCAGGAGCAGGGCTGGAGCTGAGTGCTGTTGCAGTGTCTGGGCCAAAACTACAACGGTGGGACTTCCCAAGCCTGTGGAAGGAGCAGAGTGGGCCCAGGTACCTGCGCAGCAGCTGGCAGCTCCCCAATGCCGCTATGGCAGCACTGGGCGGAACAGCAGCCCGGCCCCTCCCTGCTGCCCTTCTCCAGCCCCACTGCTGTGGGAAGCTGGGCTCCCTCTGCTGTGAGCCCCACTGCCTGGCCAACCCACCCGGTTCTGCCTTCTGCCCACTGCTGCACGTCCCCCTCCCCCACGCCTCATCCCTCCCAAACCCAGGGCACGGAGCCAGGCATCACCCCATTGAGCACAGGGGAGAAGCCGCCAGCCCTTCTCCAAACACAGCTCCATGGTAAGTTTTCTTCCCTCATCTGAAACAAGCATCCAACTGCTTGCAAGCATTCAGGTCAACAGAGCTTCTGCTCACCCTGACTCCTGTGCCGGGCTCCTTGGGCTCCAGGTGCACACCTCAACCTGTTCCTTGCCACGTGGCACACAGTAGCCATCCTCCAGCTGGCCACCTCCTGGCTCAGAACCTGGCTTCTGGCACAGCAGCTGCCCTCCCTCATTGCCACCAGCAAGCTCAAGGTGACGCTGCTTGGTGTCACAGGGACACGGGCAGGGAATCCCCAGCCTACATCACCAGTGTGGGTGAGCACTGCACTCCGGGGTGCCCCAACAGCTATGTCTTTGTAAACACAAGCCCCCGGTAAAATCCCAATGATTATGATCACTGCTGAATTTTCACGTTTATACCTAACAGGTGCTTACATGTCAGAATTACTTGCTCATCCCCTTTGTAAACTTATTTTCTTGACTTCAATAACATAACCTCATGCACTGCAATTATTCCTCTGCCTGCTATATCACTGCCTTAAGGGAGACCAATGGAGGGAGGGCAGCTACTACCTGGCTAAAAGCTGTAAAAGTTTGGGTTTTTTTGTAATATGAGATGCTTGCCTTAAAAACACAAGATGCCTCTGAGCACATCGTGTAGCATCCTTCACTACCAAGAGGTCCATTTGTGATAGCAACAACTGGCAAATTGTCTCATTTGACTTCGAGAGAGTACCCCAACCAACAAGCTGGCAGTGGTGAGATACAGCCAAGCATGCCAGCTGCCTGATCACCAGCACACTCCAAAGCAAAACCAATCGCTTGGACACATGTAACCTTTGAGAGAATGGTTATCATCACTGGACCCTGCCAACAGACATAAGGAGCAAATATACTTAAAAAATTGATTAGGTTTGATTGGTTTTCAGGAAGAGAAATGGCACAAAGATGGCAGAAATATGATCGTCTGTATCACATCCAAACTCTGCTTGCTTTGGTTCTGCAAACTCTAACTCAAGAGATGCCACCACCCAAACAAAGCTGGCAAAGGCCTGGCCAACACATTTGTTCCCACGGTGGCCTCAGGAAGCGACTGTGGGGCTGTGGAGATGGCACAGAGTGCTGACTGTTCCATGAAGTAGAAAAACCTACATGTTCTGGTAAAGTTTTTTTTTTATTATTTACACTATTCATTTTCTTCTCTTTGTACATACCTATAGCAACAGGAAAAATTATTCACAAAGCTTAACTGAAGGTAAAAATGTTCTCATCCGACGGTTTGCCCTGCCAACACCTGTGGGAAATGGCAGTTGTTCTCACGCAGCAACAAGATTGTCTGAGCATTGTTTTTATCATTTCTGGTAGAATTTAGGAACCAACCACCTCAAAAGATGTACACAGATACTTACTCACCCTTCTTCTGAACACTTTTAGGCACCAAAGTTTTATAGAACCAAACTCAGATTTGTTTTTAGAAAAGCAAACTGGGAGAGGAGGGGGAGAAAAGAGATATGAAAGAACTTGAGCTCCTCAATGTACATAGCAGGAGTGAGAACTTAGAAGCCAGATACACACTGTAAAGTTTTACATTCACAATACCTGCCTCAGAACTTCCCCTCAGGTCAAGCCAAAATATATCTGATGGGACTTTATAGATAAGACTTCATTTCTGAGGTACTGCTACTTATCAAGTTCTCACTTATTTTCCACTTTCATTCTTGTCCATCACAAAAAAAATTTGCAGAAGGACATAAAAACTTCCAGTCGCTTACTGCAATGCCTGGGGGAAAAGTGTCAGGTGCTCACTTTTATTTGTCTTTCGAGAGCAGAAGAAATTACATGAAATGTATATATTCTCCTCTGCAGCCACGTGATAACAGTTATCTGATACACAGCACATTCAAATTCCAGGCCAAACCATGGTCACATTTTCTGACACGAATAGTGACCTCTGAAAAAAGTAAGGCTATCACAATTTGATCTTCTCATCAGAAATTAAAGATTAAGATACTTATCAAACCTGGTTAGCGAAGTTACAGACCTCTCTTCTTGCAGCAGCCTTCCTGAAGCTCAAGGTAACATACGAAAGATTTGGTTTAAGACGTAGGCTGCAACCCTTAGCATGCCTGTTAGTGTTATGTAGATATAGTGTTTGGAGATTGACTATTGAAACTATGGCCTAACCTGAAATTAGAAAGTAGACATGGGAAGAAAGCAAGAAACCTGAACTGTACGAAGGAGAGCTCCTTCTGCTCCCATCTGCTCCTATGCATATCTGATTCCTGAAGCCACTGGGGGGGTCTTGCATTCCAGCCTAACCTTACACACAGTCTTCATTTGTACCCACAATTTTTTTCCACACTTACAGGCACCGTTTCAGGAACTTACGGATAATTTAAGCTTCTGAATACAGTAAAATCCCATCACTTATCACCCAGGTATCCAAATCCATGCATGTGTGTATATCTGTACATATACACACAATTTATAGCAACATGACTGAGCAAAAAAAAAAAAAAAAAAAAAAAAATTAATCTGTTCCACAAGTTAATGCACCCATTAATAGAAATAATTTGTATGTTGCTTAACTATGACTGAAGGTAAAGGATGCAAAACAAAAGGAATCCCTTAATCACTGCTTGCCAGGTCTCTTGAAAGTGTAGCTTTTGCAACATGTTGTTCTCTCTACTGATACTAGGGATCAGCAAATACATATCATTAGTGAAATCAACTAATCCTTCAGCAATTATCTGAGAAAATTCTTGGCTTCTACAGCGAGAGCTTATGCCCGCTTATATTGCAGCCACCTGTCACTTCCCAGAAAAGTCAACAGTCATGCAAACTCCAAGGCCTGAGACTTTCTTCTAAAACTGTGCAGGGACGTAGAACAATCCAGCTGACCCATTCCACTGATTTGAGTATTTCATCAGTACTGAGTGACCCTGTATGGCAGTACAGTGCTAACTCTTGGATCCTGTCAGTACAGAATGTGCTGCTTATAATTTGGCATATACTGTCTCCCCTTATTTTCCTCTTTAAAAAGGAAGTATAATGTAAGTTAAGCTGAAGTTCAGAAATGCATATATTTTACTTAAAAACATTCATCTGTTCAAAATTCAAAATAAACTTTATGGGATACAACAGTTTTTGTTTTTTTAAATAACATTTCATTCAAACTGTATATAATTCATTGAAGTATTCGTACAGCAAACAATGGTTAACCCTTGAAAACCTGTAGAAAAAGATTTTCACACAAAAAAAGGAAAAACAAAATTGAGGTATCACACCCAACACACATTCATCCAAGCACACGCACACACTCAAACACACTCACACACATCCACACACACACAGGCTGCAGCAAAAGCAGAAAATTGTAGGCCCAAAAGGAAAATGATGACTGATTGTTCTATTCCAAAGTCCAGGTAGCTCAGGAAAAAAGAAACAAACAAACCAAAACAACCCCCCAAGAGTCCTCTGAGTAAAGAAACTACCTCAAAAAAATTCTCAAGTGCACTGGAGACCTGATCATTTAAACTGTTTCTGCAAAGCAGCTCCCTGCACCTAAGAAAAATGCAGCCCAAGGTGACTTGTGCAAATATAAGGAGTCAGGAATATTTCCTGCTGTTCCTTAAGTAGACATGAGGGGTGTCCATAGATTCCATTAGCCTTTGATCATGCAAGATACTGTTGGAGTGCTGTCTTCGCCCTATAAGAGGAAAAACAAGCTGTTAATTGTTGGGTTCTGGCTTTATCATCAACAACTGTATGAACAAAACTACACGTTACATCAGCAAGATAGGGAAGATAACTAGTGAGGTGACAGGAAACTGAATAGCTGCTTCCTTCAGTTTGGAAGGATCCCATTTTTGGTGCAGTGTGGGCTGTAACAGTTCAAGGATCCACCCTGCACCTGAGAATAAGACGATCTAATCACGTACACTAAATGTTCAGCATATCCTAAGCTATCGTCAGATATGGTGTGGATTAAGATGTATCTTGAACCTTGAATTTTTAAACAAAGAAATCCCCTTTCAGTTGGTGAAAAGCAATTATTTTTCTGTATACTACAAATGTACCATGAAAAGCAGTGACTATAGCTGAGAAGTGAACCTGTCATGTATCAGGAACTTAGCCCACGCGGGAAGCACATTATTCCTGTCAGTAAGACTGCCCCTACTAACACCATTCAGTGAGCTGAGAGGGTGAAAAGCAGCAGTCAGAACAGCACAATTTATATGATCTAACTTTGCAAGACGTTTTGGTTACAAATACCTCCCAAAAAACTATGGTTACAGTTTCATCAATATTTCAGCTAATTCGGTGTTAATTATTAGGACCTGAATTGAAAATTTTGCTTCTCCTTTGAGCCCACACCTCCCAACCATGCTGTCACACCCTAACAATCCTTTCCAAAACCCAAGCCAACTCAGCATCCCAGAAGATCATCACGTAATAAAAAGCAAAGATTCTCCTCTAATCTCGTTTCTGGATTTTATTTTTTATTTACACTCACTTGTCACACAGATTTGGATCCGATGACTGACTCAATTTATGTAGGATATCTACTATTCCCATGTCTCGTAGTTTGTCCTGGCGTTCTTGTGAACCTGTAACAATAAATTACATTCTTGGGAATGTCACCAAAAAAAACCGTATGCAGAACAGAAGAAAGGAGTGGCAGCAGAAATGAGCTTAAAGAGAGGGGTATGGAGCAAAGTTCAGTTCCATAAACACAGCAATGGAAAACTCCTTCAGCTGTGGCAACTTCGAACCAGAGCTCTAGATTCTATAATGATGTCTCCATTTTTTATGCTTTGGATTCCATTGCACTGCAATAATGACTAGAATTTAACACTAGCCTTTTGATCAGGGTAGTAACTTGTCTGTGTATTAATAATGAGGCTTTCTTACCTTCTTCTCCATTCCATATGAGATTAGATATGCAGAACATGGCAGCAAGCTGAAGTTTAGCATTTGAATGACTCTAAATACAGAAAAAATAGTATTCAAATTTAGAAGAAGAGATTCAGAATTTCTCACACATTTTGGCATTCATTCTGTAACAAATGAGGTAGAAAAAGTTGGGACAAAGGGACAAATTCTGTATCTATAACTTCTCTCAAAGACGACACCATGACATAAGATACTTTAGTAGCTTTCAGTCAGTTCCTCTTACATACTTAGTAAGAGATCTACAGGATGCTTCTTTTTCAGTATCATTACAAATTTTCCAAGTAGAATTGTTAAAGGCATTGCTTAAGTCAGCATAACATTACGATGGGAAATAACACTGGATCTTCCTTCTAATCTGCCATATAGAGCTGCACAGCATGATTTCTTAAACACAACTGAGTAGACAAGAGCTAAGTGCATGACAATGACTAACAATTTACATGAATAAATGCTAAAGCGTCATCTTTAATTCTGGCAAAAAATCAAAATAAAACACTGAAGAGAAATTCCCCCATACCATATAGTATTTGATTTTCTGCAGAATGTCATCATTGGTCATAATCAGTTCTTTTGCTGTTGTTCCATCTGCTATATTGGCAAGTATACATAACGTCTGAAAGAGAGAAAAACTGTTAAGAATATTGGCTGCAGATCGCATCCTATGATTTATACAGTTTTCCTGTCAGCTTTGAACTTGTAACAAACAATTCTTTTAATTAGTTTCAATATCTTTAATCTGGAGTTTCCAGCTTGCTTACATTTTGCCAGTGCCAAAGCGGTAACAACTGTGGTTGAACAGCCCTTCCAAAAACAGTTTTTGCTGTTCTAAAAAAATTAAGCAACATTCATTAATTCATTTCAGTGAGTAAAATTTATGTCTCTTATGGAAATACGCAGCACATAGAAAAGGTACAATATATTGGAAGGTAAAGGAGTCTATTCTGTATCAGCAGCTAGAAAAAAACAACGCATCCATGTAGTTCTTTGGGTGAGAAAAAGGAAAAACAGAGGTCTATCTGCTGATCCCTCAGAGAAATATTTTTTTTCCCACAAGTTCTAGTCACACATCTTACCTGCAGAGGGAACTCAAGCAAACTACTAATGCACCTGCTTATTTCTTGTGAATTAGAAAAGCCATCTTACAAAATAACCTCGAAGCAACAAAGCCCATGTTTGCACTACATGCACAAGGCATTAAGACTTGCAAAGGCAGCTTTCCTGGTGCTCGGGAGGCACAGGGAGATGCTCTATGAATTCTTCCCTTAAGAGCTGTGCAGGAACTCAGCCATGTTTTCTGTGCACGTGGTTGCAGGAGGGCTCAGGAGAATGACCAGCACGTGTGTGATGCCTTTATCTAAGCTGCATTCACGTTAGCAGTTGCAGACATCTATTATTTCCCAAAGCTGCTGATGACACACTAACAAGCACCATCCTGCTTGTGTGCAACAGTTAGTTCTGAAACAAAAACCTGTTTATCTCATTGCAGGGTAAGCGAAGCGCTCTGTATACTAAGGCCCCAAAACTGAAAGCCTACGTTCAGCTTCAGTACAACAGCCCTCTTCCAGGAGGTGCACTTTCTCCTCCAAAATAATTCTCAGAGGTTGGCAGGCAAAATCATCTCCTGTTGCAATAAAGGCCATTTCACTTACTAGAGCTTTATCAGAAGCAATTTAGAAAGAAACAATTGTTTAATCCTCAGCTGTTTCACAACCATGGTTTCACTAAACTTGCTACATATTTAGCCTTTTTTTGTGTGTGCGTGTGGGTTGGTATTTTTTCTGCTAATTTTGCATTTTTTATGGCCACAAAAGACCTCTTTACTTCAGCCCACTCTTCACTGAGCAGAGATTTAGATCACTCTGGATTTAGGGATTACAGACATTTGCCATGCTGTTCACCACCAATATCCATTCTAAGCCAAAGGAATCCTCTGCAATCTCCCACAGCTTCTCAATGCCCCCATTATTCACCACCACGTGCCCTGTGTGAAGACAGTTAAAGAGAGCCCTCATCTCTCATTATTAGCCAAAATTCTGCCATCCATCCTCTTACTTTTGCTGTGGTAGCCTCACAGGAAGTATCTCTGTAAGCTGGCACCCTTACGCTGCTCTAAAACCAGAGATGCATTTCCCTGTTGGCCATCTCCTCTCTCCATTTCCCTTTACTCATGTATGTTTTATTTCTTCCAGCTGTAATGTTTGAGGGCATGCCTCTTCTGATCTTATCATGGGCTACACCAGCGTGCTCTTCTCCCTGATACTGTCTCCTCTGCTGTGACCACTGCTGGCTCCTACAGCCCCCAGAACAGCTGAGATGCCACAGCTCCCAGCAGAACATGTTCTCCTGCCAGCAAAGCAAGCAGTAACACTATTCTTTATTATTGACTGTTCCAACAGCTGCTGTAGAAGCAAATAACCATGAAGCTTTTCCCAGCATGAAATACTGGCTTCGTTCTCCTCCCATGTCCCCATTGTCCCCTTTCTGCCGTGCCACTGCCTTACATCTCATGCACGGTGTTCTCCTACTTGTGAAATTGAAAAAGCATTCTGAATTCAATTCAAACATGTTTGTAATAATGCACTGAAGAGGAATTTCTTGTAGGTACTGCAGTTATTAAATGGACAGACCTCAGTAAAATAGCTACAGCACATCATAATCCTCAAGAAAATTAACATGATGAGAACAGTGAGCATTTTTAGATGTTTCTCAAACTGTATTCTGCCATGAGAACTTGAAACAAAAGGAAGGATACCTGTTCTTTGACTTCTATATTGTGCTCCCCTTCCAAAATGAGGGTCACTGCTTGCATGATTTGCTTCCCATGAGTACTCATTATATGGTCTATGTGCTGTCAAAGCAATGAAATATAGTTAGAAGTAATTTTCCAGACACAGAGGTGGCATTCCTACATGAATTACTTTAAATAAAGAGTAGCAACATTGCACAAAGTTCCTAGCTCATAGCAAGCTCTCCCAAAACACAAAGCAGCAGAAACACTTGGTCATATTCCTCTTCATTTGAACCCTGGTTTCTCTCAAACGTTTGAGAGAGCATGATATAGGCCTTGGTTCTGACTTCACTGAAATCTGTAGAAAACAAAGCACTGGGTTCCTATTTGGCCATAGTCTGAAGACTAAATCCTGCTGAATGCAAGCTCTCAGTATGATGCTGCAGTTAGAAAGAACCACCTTCTCTCCTCTGATAACAGAAGGACATCAAAGAGGGCTAAAAAAAGTGTGGCTTTTTTTCACCTGGAACTTTTGCTACACTTACTGGAACACTGCAACCAGGTTTGACATCCTCATTTAAATTAAAAAAACCTTAAAGGATTCAGAAAGATAAGATACATAAATTACTTATAGTCTAGGAAAACTGTCTCAAGGTCAGAGACTTACAGGTAAAAAGGTCGTATGACTAAGGACTACAAACACCTGTACAAGAATAAAAGTGGTCATAAAGAGTAACAGCAAAAAAAATGCGAAACCAGATCTACTGGAGGAACTGATAGCAAAACTCAGGAGTGACAGTTAACAGCCACCAGACATAACCAGTGCACAGCACACACTGCAAATTTTATTGATGAGAAGTTCCAGCTCAAAGAGATTCTTGTAGGATTTCTTAAAATTGCTAGCACTGAAACTTGAATCAAAAGCTGCTGGATGAGTTACGTTGGAGTAAGTTTTGGGTACAGAATGAGAATGGCTGATTCTGCCTCTAAAGTGCTACAGACAGTAGGTGAAGCTGGGACAGTATCAGACAAATAACACCTTAAAATAACGAGACTTTGCTGTCAGAGCTCAGGGTGAATCTAACGAATGACAGGTCGCTCTTTTCACATGAAAATCTTCACATTAAGACAGCGTAAATTCTCTATGAAGCTTATTGAGATTCAGCGAGTACACATATCAGAAGATATTTTGCAGTGACCTTTTTATAGTAGAAACATAATACGTGATAAATGCACAGTAGAGGCTTCGTGGTATTTTTCCCCCACAAAAATGCTGGCTTGCCAAATGTTTGCTGCATGTTTTCCCTCTGTTCTTCACAGGGGATTACCCCTTTCTTTTCCTCCACCAATACCTCTTTCTCCCTGTCAAAAACAATTCACGGGCTTACATTTTCAAACCATCTTATTTTAGTTTGTAAAATGAGCGTATGCATTTTTTTTTTCCCCAAGTGCACAGTCCCACAGTCAAATTCAAGAAATCTGTATTCACTACACAGTTGGGTAAGATCAGAAATATTTCAGGTGTCAAGAAAGAAGAAATATCGAGCATACCTCCACCAAAGAGGATACCAAAGCACCTCTCCACATACTGACTCACAAGTGCAACTCTCTCATTGCTATTCTGGACAAGTTTCACTGAAAGATTTTTTGGAAAATATTGTGGGAAGTTAAATGTCATGGAATTGATTAAGTTCAACTATCTAGTTCTCTATTTGTAACAGTTATCAAGTTTCAGTGGATGTACAGAATTCTTTCCAATTTTTCTGATGCTAGTTTGAACTTTTGTTTACAGATACTGGGATAAATGGAAAGCAGAGCCCTCAATTTTAGCCATGTATCAAACAGCAATAAAATGAAAACCATTTTGTATTCTCAGCCAAAATCTTTGTTTGGTCAAAAAAAAAAGTAATCATTAATTAGCATCATCTGTATGTTTGATCAGAAGAAAGTCTGTTTGCAGCTCTACTTACTGGACGAGTAGACAGAAGATTCCTGAGCAATCCTAAAGTTTTCATCAAAACATTTACATCGGAATCAGAAAGTAACTGGAATAACTGCTCTGTGCTCAGACCTCGCAAGATGTCTGATTTGATCTTCTGTTCAGCTTGAAATGCCATATTCTGAAAAAGACAATGTTTTTTAAACCTTAAGCTTTAGTTTTTACTTTAAATAGACTGTTATCTGCAAGCATATATATGTCCTTGCTAAATTAATCCCAAAATTGTTATAACTTACAAAGAACTGTAAATTCTCCATAAGATCGTATTTATAGTTATACAGTAAATCAATATCCACACAGGTTTATGGGTTTTTTTGCTGACCTGGTTATTTCCCACTTTTATTTGTCCCCATCATGCTACTGACACTGCTCAAATATTTGCCTGAATGATCCAGACAACCAAATGGGTATTTGAAAGGGTTCTTATTCATTTCTAACTGTTGAAGGGTTCCAGGCTGACAATGCTTCCCATCTTTAAAGGGACAGAATGAAAAAACAGATTTCACTTACACTATCTCTAGTAACAACTCACAAGTTCCTTAAGTCACATTAACAAACTACTTCAGAAGTGCAACTGCAAGCAGAATTCCATCAGTGTTTTACTCACCATTAAAGCCCAAATGCCGTTCACTCGCAAGGCAAGATTTTCACTTTGTGTTAAACTACATAGAAGTTCTATGGCTCCTGATTCCAAAATAGGCTAAAATGAACAAGTTGGAACAAAAAAGTAAAAAAGCAGTAATTCTGTAAGACAATCATATCCCCAGTTAAAGTTTGTTTTGTTGGTGCTCACAAGTTTTTTTTAGGTAATCATTATTCTGTAAGTCAAAAAATTCATTTATACTTCTTTTCCCCTTCAGAGAATACATTTAACTATTCAACAATATTTAGCTGTCACACCACTGTAAGCAGGTTTACTTCTTATTAGCAAGCAATCTGTGATTTCAGTCTGCCTAATATTACAACTCTATGATAATTAACACATAATTGATACCCATCAGGAACGCTTATTGAACCACTCCATAGGGTAGCTTTTATCCAGAAACAATCAGAGGTAACAGACAAACTAACCTCTTTGCTTGGTGAGAATTCTAGAAGAAGATTGCATAGCGTAGAAGATGCTACTATCAGAATTTCATTCGGAGCATTCTGCAAAACCTGTTGTCATGAAGGGGAGAAAGAAGAATCTCTGTCAACTAGTAGGGTAAGGCAGGGCTCACTGTGAAATGGAATACCTGGAATTATGCTGCACTTTGTTATGCTACACATTTGGAGACACTTTGACGCTTGTAGTGCAGATTCAGACAGTTCTCATTCAATTCAGTGTGATACTTCTCTACAAGACAAGCTGGAGCAATGCAAAGTTGTTTCAAAGAGGTCAGATTTGAGAGCTTTCATGTGGGTTTTAGAAGAAATCAATGGGAACAAAGCCCTATTCTGCAAAGCATGGACCTAATTCTGCTCAGTGGCCATTCTTTCAACAGAGAACAGGCTGTGACCTGTAGAACACCTCTACCATGCTTTACCAAAAAAAAAAAAAAAAAAAAGGAAGCTCCAGGAGTCTCCTCAAAACTTCTGTTCCTTGAGGAAAGCACAATGTAATACAGCAAATTTTGTCATACTTGTCCTTTTGGGAAAGTGAGAAACCTCAAACAAGATAAACTCTCTTAGGTATACCAGGATGTCAGGTGGGACCCACACATGCCATCCTTAAACAGAACATCCCCCAGTGTGGTCTGGAAGAGATTGGCAAGGTAAGGAGGATGCAACTGCTCTTCCAGCAAGGAAAGAGAAACGAGTGAGGGTGGTCTGTACCAACATCTGTTTCAGAGCAGCAAGCAAACATTAACAATTACTCCATTTACAGAGTTTTGCACAAAAGTGCATTTACACGTGCCCTGTAGATGTAAGCCTTCCTCTTCCATATAGCTATATATGCTAGGGAAGAGAGAAAAAACTTACGTAGTTATTATCAAGCTAGATTGAAAATTGATTTATCTTTATTTAAAATTTATTTTATTTTTCACTTAAGAATAATTCCTGCCATTTTGGAATGAGCAGACAGAATTCCTGACTCCAGCTTATTTAATAAAAACCACAATGAGCAACAGCCAGCAGCAGTGTTTGCAAAATTTTGTCACATAGCTCTCTTTCTAGACTGGTTGTGCTTCTTCAAGCAAGCTTGTCACTTTAGTTTGACATTTCTAGAAGTTCTGATGTTTCCAACTTGGGATTTTTGCAACCTCTTAGATAGATATTTAGATATTCCTTCCAAGCCCTTTCAGATGACAATCACAAATATTGACCAGAGAATTATGCCATTGTGATTGTGCAGAACTTGCATGGTCAAATTTCTCTTGACTTGCCAATTAAGACTGATTAATTAATCCATGGATTCACAATTCACAAATAGTACTCAAGAATCAGTGTTTCATGGTAACAGGTACAGTATTGCATATCTTGTCAGAAAATAATTGCTCTATCATTTCCATTGTGAAACTACAGTACAAAGTAGACCCACACTTTAGGGTTTCTAATTCACACAAGCCTCATAAAAGACCAATAGGATGATCAGCAAATCAATTTTGTACAGCCCGTTATTTTTGAGAATTAGAACTTAAGCAGATCAGAGAAAGTCAGTGAGACTTTATACAGGCCTGAGAAGGCTGTCCAACAGGGATCCTTCTTCTACAGAATCATCCGTACACCAGAAAGAGCCGAAAGATCTCCTGACCTTTTACTTCCTTACAGTACTTTGACTGAAGCTTGAAGACAAGTCAGCTCATGTAACTGCCTCACTATCAGATTCATCAGTTCAACTTTGCTGATGAGGCTTTCTCTGTACTTCTGAATAGAGAGTCAGGCTCATTTCAGGCATTTTTCTTTATCATTTTCATGGGCGTCTACATTGCCTAAGCATTCAGGCTCCTTGCAGGATTGCCTCATTCCCCATTTTCAGGAGCTAAAAAACACTGACACTAAGAAACTGGTCTATTTATCTGCACTTAGTGACAATCTTAGTTACAGGGCAAGAAACATTAGGTGCGTTTTGATGTACTTTAATCTTGTGGATAATTGCATTTTATTTAAAAAAAAAAAAAAGTATTTTAAAAAGTCTTGCTGAATTCTTCAACTTCAGTTTTAGTATATGCAATGAGAACTAGAGAACTACAGGAGAAAACAGGCCTAAATTCTCTTGTAGCACTTACACACCAAGCCTGAGCTGTTCCATCTACTCTGAACTGAAGGATATACAGTCCTACTGTCCTACAAGACTAAATATTAGGGATAATGTAGCTTTATTAATTGATCACAGAAAAAAAAAAGATGAAAAAATAGCAAAGCATGGACCACAGCACTCCTTGCACAGAATTTGATTTCTAGGTCCTATATGCTATGATTCTACAGAAACACATGCAAATTAAAGATACACCATATCCTCCATGTTATTATAACCAAGCAGAAAACTTGTGTGGTTGCAACTTGACTCCACTTACCTTCATTAAAGGTTTCCATACAGCATGATCCTGAAAACTTGTCCTGAGCTGCTGAACAGAACGGGACAAGCTGTGCAAACATCTAAAACAGAAAAGAAACATTCACTGTGAAAAAAGTACACAGAGGTACACTTATGCTTCTACACATACACACACACATTGCTTTTGCACATAATAATGCAACCTAGAATGTGATGACTAATAGCTTGCAAACAGCAAAAGAAAATACTGTGCTAGTCCAGGATAATTTTCTCCCCCTAACAAGTTTTCCAACAGTAGAAGATTTCAGATTAACTTCAGCTCTTGAAAAACTGAAGTTCTAGCAAGTGCAACATCAGACTTTGACAAAAAAAAATTGTTTGTATGAAACAAAAAAGCATCCTACCTGACTGCAGCTAATCGCACCTTGATACTAGATTCAGATAAGCCATTAACAATACGGTCCATCATATTTTCAGTTTCAATGATCTAGAGCAAAAAGTAATCAATATTATATGAATAAAATAATATGAACATTTATGGGGTTGTTGTTTTGGGTTTTTTGTTGTTGTTTTTTCTCTTCTGTCTGCAATATTTTAAATATCGTACAAAAACTACAGCTTAAAATAGCAAGCCCCTTTAGAGTGTCAGATTAAGTGGAATAAAGTGTGCATCTGCACATGATTTGGAAGATATCTATACCCTCTGTTCCACTGCTGCTTTCAAAATGTCTTGAATAATCGTTAAGAAAAGATATATATAATGTATAGAATGTATTACTCAATGTTATACTAAAATGAAAGACAGCATGTATGAGTGCACAAAATATATACAAACTATAGATCAGAGACATGTTGTAAAGCCATATGGAAAAGATACAGCTGCTCATCTTCCATATTTAGACATGGCCCGCACAAGCATTTAAAACTAGGATAAAAGGGAGTTCATACCATGGTGAAAGATGGCCTTTATATAATAAATCAATTTTTCCCTGTTCAATCCCATCACTTACAAAAGACAATTCTTTGAAATGTAAGAGAAGGGATCCTTGCTATTAACTAAAGAAATTAATCCTGCACAAAAAGAGAAATGTATGGGTTTGAATTGAATCTCCAGTAGGGTTTGCTGTTGTAGGACAAGGGGACATGGTTTCAAATTAAGAGAGGGGAGATTTAGATTGGATACAAGGAAGAAGTTTTTTACAATCCTTGGAAACACCCAAGGTCAGGCTGGATGGGGCTCTGAGCACCTGATGGAACTGTAGGTGTCCCTGTCTGTTGCAGGGGAGTTGGGCTAGATGGCCTCTAGGGATCCCTTCCAACTCAAATGATTCTATGATTCTGTGAAATCTGGAGATTCTGAATGGTTCCCCACTGAAAAAATCCTCCTGCTTGTTATCTTTTCACTGAATGATTTCGCACCTCCTACCTGCCCATACCTTTCTTCCATTTATCCCCTTTAGTAAGTAAATAAGCTCAAAACTCTCCTGCCTCTTGTGCCTGATATTTCAGTTTGACATGGCAACTCCACACTAAATTTCAAACTCTTAACTACATGACTACTCCTAAATGCCAATGTTTTCTTTGTTGTTTGAGTAGAATTTGTTCTCCTTCACACCGAACACTCCCATAGCACAAACCCTTGGTCACTTTGGAATCATGGAATCAATTGTGACTTGGTTCCACAATATGATTAGATTGTCCAAGGTTTGTTTCTGTATAAACATTTATTTTATAACAGAGGCAAATTCTGTCCCTCAAAACACAAGTTTCAGAAATGTTTAAAGACCCACATGCCACAACAATGTCCCTGCATTGATAACAGTTGGATTGATAATCTTTATAGGTCCATTTCTACTGTGCTATTCCATTCAATTTTGAGTAGCAAGGACCACAGCACGTTGAAAGACTTTATTCTGAAAATCTAGTTCATCACCATGAAAAATTCACACAAACTAACTTTACTCTTCTATTCTTTTACTGAAAGACAAATTTTCTTCAAATTCCACTCAAAGAAAGCACACTGTAGAAGACTGTGTTAACATAACAGAAAGCAAGCCTTCACACCTCAACTTATACCAAAACAAAAAAAAAGAGGTGGAAGGAGCAAAACATAAATCCAAGCTCTTGCACTGCCCTTCTGCTATAGCTCTGCCTCATTGCTAACAGTTTTGCTCACCTTTTTTCGAATATCTTCATCGTTTGCTCCAAGGGAAGCGTACAGCTTGAAAGCAGCCTGGCGCAGCTCGTGGGCATGCTTCAAATCATGGTCAAGCTATTTAAATAAAGTACAGATATCAAACATAGACACTAAAAATTACAGCTGGTATTTCCTTATTTGCTATAAACTAATAGCTGCTTCCTGGGGTTTTGTCTACAATACACAGAGCAGCCAGAAATACAAACGGCCTGCTGTTTCATCAGCTGATGTCCACACTCATCATCTGTACACAGTAATTTGAGGGTATGGTAAATGTCACTGCTGAGCTACAGATAAGTCAACTTAAATAATATCTGCTTACAACAATTTGATGCCAAAACACTTCTCAGATGTTACTGCTCCATCCAGATCACATTAAAGCAAAAAAGTAGTCTTATTTACTCAACAGAAACTTATAGGAACAAGCTAGGAGAAGTGGAAAAAACTAGGACAGAATCAAAAGATTTATCAACAGAACTGAAGCCTACCCCTAAACCACAGGACCTAGAGCTTAAGGAGAGCGTTAACTTCCAGTTCCTGTTGTAAAGGCAACACATCAAAGTGCTAACTGTCTAGATATTTTGGGAAGGTAACAACACAGATTTTAGACAGGTGAATCAGGATGATGCACCATGGGACACGACTCACAAATCAGGAAAAACTGTGCTGGGGTATGATAATCAAGTGGCAACACTAGCTGTAGGGATAATAGTGGCATCCAAGCTCCTGCAAGGTGTGAGCAAGGCAAGATGAAGAGTACATACAAAGTCTTGACTTTGGGAGAGCAGACCTGGATGAGAAGATGGAGAACACCCTGGTTGTCAGCCAGGAGAAGAGAAGGCTGAGCAAAGACATAAGAACAGCCTTCACCTCAAGAAGAATACAAAGAACATGAAGCTGGACTATTTATAGAGGTGCACAGAAAGAGGAGAGACAATAATCAGATTGAAACATGTGAGGTTCTAACTGGATGTGAAAAAAAATATATATGCACCTGGGGAACTTTGGATCTGCTTGCACTGAGTTGTTTAATCACCACTGTTAGCAGTTTTCAATAGCCAACAAAACAAACCCTTCATGTCCTTTCCAAGCAGAGTTGCTCTATGATTGACACCCTTCCAAACTCTGTACCAAGGGGTTCCCCATAACAAAGCAAAATTTTAAGTCTACTCAGAATGCCAGAAAAATGTCAGTATTAAGCAACAAGTTATTGGTATAAGAGAACTGTCAAAAATTAAGCCATATGAATAGTTTCCCCTGGTACAAATACATCATCAGAGCACAATGTATTACGTTTATTTTAAATATTTTAACAATGATAAGTAATCTGTTCTGAAAAGTCCACACTTATCTAGTTTTTACCTTTTGGGGTGTAATTCAAAGCATTTTTTCCTTCTCCTCCAAATAAGCACCCTGCCCTTCCAGATGACTATTTTTACAGACTTTCTGAACATTTCAAGCACTGTCATAATATCTGTAATCACTCAACTCATGTTCAGAACCTTTGCCATGTTTTTGATACTACTGCCAATGCTCATTGCTCCCCAATCAAATGCTAATCTTCCTTCTCCTTATTTAAATCTAAAGTGCAACCAACAGTTTTTTTTAATGTTTAATTTGCATTTTTACATCTACTTCAAAGCAGCTGTACATTCAGAATCAATTCAATCTAGTGAAAACCTTGAGAGGTGTGTCTACCTCTTGGGATAGTTTCAAAGAAAAACAAAGGCTCTGTAATCCAGTTCTTTGGGGGTACTTTCTAAAGACTGAATGAGAGAAAAAGGGAGTTGACAAATGATACTTCCCTACAGGGAACGTCAAGAACAATTCTGCTTCCAAGATTGACTGATCTACTAGTGCTTTGGTAAGTGTATACAAAGCTGGGAACAGAACAGCTCCTAAAATACCTATGAAAATAAGCCTCCAAGGTATACTGGATCACTGTTTATCCAGCCTCTTCCAAGAGCAGATAACACCTGGAGATAATGTGAAGTGATATACAAGACTCCAGGTTTTTCTGCTTAACAGAAGAGAACTATCTCTGAACTTGACATTTTCCACAACTTGACCTATGAATTCAAACCATCCACATCACATGGACTATTATCTCTTATGAAGATGAAATGCAGTGGTTCCTGAAGATAAGCCTTGTAAACTCAGCACGTGAGCAACATGACAGATGCCCTAGTCTGGTACTTCATTGCTATACTTGGAAAAAGTCACTAAACTCCTATGAAGAAGCTGTGTTAAACTATCCAGAAACCACCTTCCTGTTTTCCACACAGAACAGCAGCATCCTTCTTACAAGATGCAGAGCCCAAATATACACAAAGTTCTTTGTTTGGATATCACATGCTCCAGAAAAAGCAGCTGATGAGCAAAGACTTGTGGACTACATACATTAGGGTCATGGGCGGACTTCTGGCAACCTTTCCATTGACAAACTCAGACATAAGACTGAGTTAAATAGAATAAAGAAACATCTTGAGCCCATTTGTTACTGTTTTTCAAATATTCAGAAGGGGAACATACCCTTTTGATATCAGTGATTGCACTCACTGAGCTGGGATACTTGAAGTAATCGGCAAGCATGACAATGAGGTGGTCAGTAATGCTGGCAATTCTCTGGAGCTCCACATCTGTTTCAATCAAATAGGCCAGAGTTTCTGCTCCTTCTACTCGCTCCTCCAGCAGTCTCTCCTTGCTACACATTCGAACCAAACATGGCAGAGTCTGATGAGTTTAAAAAGAATAAAAATAAAATACACTGTTTGGAACAGCTACATTCATAAAGAAACTCAAACAGCTATTCTAGAGCAATTTTCAGTAATGTTATTTAGACAAATAGAATTTTCAGACAAAAAGAATTTTAAAGACTATAGAGAAATTGTTCAGGCATTACTGAGTATACGTTAGGCTCCTTTCAACCAAGTTCTCATGCAGTGAAAAAGAGTCGTAAGTTTAGATCAGATGTTGCTATTGACACTGATGATACTGGAATGAATCCCATTTTGGATATCTGCTTAAAAAGATGGGAGTGATGGAAATATGACTCTGCCAACATGTGGGCTTTCATCTGTAATTACCTTGAATGGTAGATACGAAATTCCCACTAACAAAAAGTGTAAATGTGTACTGTACTGCAATGAACACTGAAATATGTTTTCTTAGTGCAGCATCATATAAGGAAACTGCCCTTTTCCCAGAATTACCAGAACACTGGGCTTAGGGACAGTTCCTGACACACTGCTGACAGCTCCCTCTACCCTAACCAAATTATGAAGCACTGATCTTCAGACAAACTTACAAAACTATTGTGAAATTTGAGAAATGGTCTGATTTTGATGGGCTCCTTTTATACACTGCGCAAGCATTTTGACTACAGCCTCCTGAAACTTGCTACTGAAATACAAAACAGTGCCTTTTTCACACGCAGAGATCAAGGTAGAAACGTTGTTTCCATGTTACTTATATCATTACAAACCTCACACTGCTGTGTATCAAACTTTGGAATATTTATTACTGGATATGGACATTTTGTATGATTCTTTATTTAAAAATTCTTAAAAGAGCCATATTGCTATAAATGTTTAAAGGCAGTTAGGGAACAATTTTTTGTTTGTTTTTTTTTAATTAATATCATTAGAACACGGTGCTTTGAGATCATCTATTTAACAGATTTTGTGTTACTTTTTATACTAGACAAATAAAAACAGGAATAGATCCTCGTAAAAATGCTGTTTAAAGAGAATTGTCTAACTAGCTCACCTTAAGAACGATGCAAGAGTCATCTGTCCGTATTGCTCCAGCTCTGCACATGGAAGTAAGGCTGTAACAACATAATAAAACATAAATTCACTTATCATTGGATGTTAGCACTTAAAATGCTGCAGAATAACCAGATGCACTAATGAAATGCACTCCCCTTTGTTGTACTGTCGATTTCCACACCTTTGAGTTTAATGGAGTTGAGCACATGAACAAACTACAGCATGCTCACTTACAAGGAGATTTATAGCACAGAACACCTTGCTGGAGTGCTGACCAATACACACACCACACAGGTCAAAAAAAGGACTAATCAAGTGGATTGACTGATGCACAAATCTCTTACACTAACAAAACAAAGTTAACTACCTTCATTAAGATAAAACAGCAATACGCGCAGATCTGTCCTATACTGCCCACAGCACAGGCAAGGACTTGAAACAATAAGGAGAAGGTCAAGACAAGGCTGACAGCCTGACAGCTTAAGTCGTAGAATCACCAAGGTTGGAAGAGACCTCCAAGATCACCCAGCCCAACCGTCCACCTGTCACCAGTATTTCCCACTAAACCACATCCCTCAGTACAACATTCAAGCGTTTCTTGAATGCCTCCAGGGTCGGTGACTCCTCCCTGGGCAGCCCATTCCAGTGCCCAATCACTCTCTCAGGGAAGCAGTATTTCCTAACATCCAACCTGAACCTCCCCTGGTACGACTTGAGGCCATTTTCTCTAGTTCTATCACTAGTGAGAAGACACATGAGAGAAGAGGCCACCCCCACCTCCTCACAACATCCCTTCCAGTAGTTGCAGAGCCACAAGGTCACCCCTAAGGCTCCTCCAGATCAATTCATCCCCATTCCCTCAGATGCTCCTCAGAAGTATTGTGCTCCAGACCCAGCTTCATTGCCCTTCTGTAAACACGCTCCAGGGCCTCAATGCCTTACTGTAATGAGGGGTCCAAATCTGAACACTGCACTCGAGCTGCGGCCTTACCGGTGCTGAGTACAGGGGGATGATCACCTCCCTGCTCCTGCTGGCTGCACCATTTCTGATACAAATCAGGGTGCCATTGGCCTTTTTGGCCATCTGAACACACTGCTGCTCATGTTCAGCCAAGCATCAACCAACACCCCCAGGTCCTCTTCCTTTACACAGTCTTCCAGCCACTCAGCCCCATGCCCATAGCACTGCCTGGGGTTGTTGTGGCCAAAGTGCAGGACCCAGCAGTTGGTCCTGCAGAACTTCATCCCACTGGCCTCAGCCCAGATATCCAGCCTGTCCAGATCACTCTGTGGGGCCTCCCTACCCCCATGCAGATCGATGCTTCCTGCCAGCTTGGTGTCGCCTGCTGGAACATTCAAGCTTGGCGATAGGTTAGGAGACTCAGTGCCTCAGTGCAGCAGTAGTCAAGTATCTCGTTTTAGCTTTCAAACTAAGCCACTGTAACTGGCTTTTAGCACGTTGCAACTGGGAGGTTAAAAAGAAAAATATTCAATTCGGTGAGGGTGATTTAAAACCAACATTTCAATTCTCTGTTGGGCTGGTTGAAACTGAGTATAGGGTCAATCATAATTGCCCAGTAATAATACGCCAACCTTAATAACAACACGTTACACTGCATTCCTACGATTTTGAGAAGTACCCAGAGTTCCCACATCTTTAATAACATCACTGAACCCGTTCCAAGTGCTTCCCAATGATGGCCATGAATAAAAATGCATGAATTACGAGATTCTAGCCATTATGTCTCAAAGTTTAAAAATATATGACTTGACAGCACAGAGATTATTTTATAAACTTTTCTGTCCAATCTTTGTATCTTACAGCTGGAAATACTAATATTCATATCTGAACAATCAGGAGAAGAACACTAGTCTTGCAGCTGCCATTAGTTCCTGTTAACGTACTGTTTGCAGGACAAACTGGTTCAACTTCGAACACAACGTAAGTTAAAGTACTACAGATAAAATAGGCTTGGCTTAGATGGCAGCAGCTAATTTCAGTAGAAAAGGTTTCTGTTCTGCTTACAGGTGCAAATCACTCCAGGTCTACTTCAATAATTGAGAAGCAAAGGAAGCTTCCTAAGATACCCCTGTATACCAGTACAGATTAAAACTAATTTAGCAAAAGGCTTCAGAAATTCACAAAAATAAACTACTTCTGCATTCTAAGGACTCTACCAATAAACCAGAGAGGAATCCCACATTAATTAACAAAAGCTGGCACATCAAAAGTGAAGTCTTAATTTAGAACCAGAAGAACAGAGGACCTGTTACAATTCCACCTACTACTCCACCTTAGAAGAAATGAAGTGAGATATAGACTTACTTTAAGGGATACAAACAGGGAATGGATTTAGAGAAGAAAAGCCAGTAGATTTTTTAAGCCTCTACACTGTCACCAAACTGAGGCCTTGAATGCCCCAGGAAAGAAGGCTGCCCACAGACTAATTAGAAGCCGACTCTTGAAGCACAAGACACTGTTTTGTTTCCCTCTTTCTTATAGTTTTTTTTTGCTTCTCATTGCACTCTTCTTCTTCTTTGCTTTCAAAAGTCCATTTGAGCCAAAAATGAGAGATTCTCCAGCCAAATCCTTCCAAACCAAAGCAGATTAATAGAGAACACCAACACATCTGAAAGTGTTTATCCTAGAACAAGGAAGACTGTCCAAAGACAGAATAGATTTTTAACTGCAATGTGCCTTCATAACTAATCAATGCTCTTATATTTTGAGATCAGTTAAAAAAAAAAATAAATTCAGTTCTCATACTTAATTTTTTTAACCCTAATTCTCTGTTTTCTCTGAATTGCCAAAGAAACACAAATCAATCACAACAGACTTCTACAAGGCAGTTAATTTACCTTGCCTTCCTTCAGTACTTGAAGAAAACCAGATTTGTTACATGGGAATGTGGGAGACTCCCAGTCCAACCTCCCACCACAGAGTGAGATTACCTTCCTGAAACAATCCTCCCCAGACCTACACTTATTTATAATTGCTTTCATTAGTGGGTTAAGTTGCCACAACTTGGCAAAATGACAGAAGAGACCATCCTACCTACTCCTCCTCCTTATTCCTCTGCCAGAAACTCAAGCCTTTGCACTGACAAGCGTCAGTGAAATTATTTTGGTGAATAGAATCAGAGAACTCATTGCTGTAGGCCAAATATAAGCCACCAAAATCTAGAATAGCTGTAAATGGAAGGAATTAAATTAAATCAAATCAAATCATCAATGACCAAACTCAAATCATGTTTGATTTCAGTAGTTCATAGTGATAAATCTCTTTAGCCGCCTGAAGTTATTTACTCCATCTCATCAACACAATAGAAGGAAAAGGGTATTAAGCAGAGTTCCCAGCTTACGGAATGAGAAACCCTAGTGTCAATGTTACAGAACTTGGTCACATTTTGTCACAAGGTACAAAGACACTACATACACAAACATACAGAAATCTGCCCATGTCAAAAGGGAACGTTTGATATGAACTATAAAATAAATTAATAACTAATTCTGCTGTATGAACATACAAAGTTTAAAAAATCATCTATATTTCATTAAATCACTTAAGAGAGCACCAAGTTTTGCTCTCTTCTTATTTTAGGGGAGGGCATACTGCTCTCAATATACCACAGCCATAGTCTCCAAAAAGAACTCTCTGGACAGTGGTGTAACAAGGACATTATCTTGTAGTACACGATTACATGTCAGTATTATACTTTGTAAGGACATGCTATTGACCATAACCTATGTAATGTAAAACTTATTGTCAAATTCAAGCTATTTGTGAAAACTGCAGTTCAACTGAAGAAAATAGAGGGTTTTTTTTCCTGCTTAGCCTCAAGAAAAAACAAAAGCTACACTGTAAAGATTATTAGGTGATAACAATATTTCAAGTATCTAGGTAGTGCAAATAACATCTATGATTATTCCCACCTAAAGTTTTAGTTCCCTTACTTGCAGCGAGGAAAAAACCCCAAAAGTTAAGAAATACTAAACTGCACACTATTGCATTCCAATTCCTGATGAAAATTACCATTTGGCTGATGTGAGCTGCATTTCAATAGGTTTGTCCCTTTGTAACATCTTCACAAAGATTTGTGGTAACAGTTCTCCATCAACCGACACTGTAAGCAATGAAAGAGAACTCAAAGTAATATTAATTCAATCAGTCAATAAAGTATGTGTCAAACAAGCAACAGTTGCACAATACTTACCATTTACTAGTGTCATTGATACCTGTGGGTTTTCAAAGGCTAGAACAGAGAAGCATTTCAAGGCTTGCATTCGAACCTGTGTAAAAAAAAACAATAAATGAAGCATAAACATGACTGCTAACTTAAAAGTAAGCTGGACTGTACTGATGTACAAGGTAGCAGAAATAATTCTGTATAATCAGTAAGAAATTTAGATAGGTAAAAAGCAGATAAAACATCTAATTCAGTTTAACTCCTATGATCTCCCTGCTTGAATTACCATTCCAGATTGCACATAGTGAACTATTTTCAGAGACACAAGCAAGGACTGGCATGTGGGAAGCAGACATTCAGAAACACTAGTTTAATTTGTGGTTCCTCACAAATGTGCAAACAACAACAAAAAAAACAGATGTATCATAAATCCAGTACTTACTTTTTTCAGGATTCCTAAGTACCCAAGGGAATTAGAAACACATGCCACTATATCAGTCATTTTTAAAGGTGAATTTAATAAAATTTCTGAAGAGATCATCCTGTTGAATTGATTTTAAACTAATCTTAAAACAAAAATATATTGCAAGTTTTACTGCTATTACATAACTTCAATTATCATCTGTGCACTTATGATTCACAGCTCTCTATGCTGGATCAGAGAACTGTTTAGGTTGGAAGAGACTTCTGGATATCATCTGGTTCAACTTCATCTACCAACTAGGGCAGCTGGCTGTCCAGTACAATGTCCAGATGGCTTCTGACTATTTCCAGGGAAGGTGACTCTACAACCTCCTTGGGTAACCTGAAATCTGAAACTAAATTTTGTTTCATCAAACCTTCACAGTTGCCTAGTTAAGCTAGCCTATGACTTCCTTATAACCTCTTTTCTGAGGCAAGGAAAATCATCATCACTGTCCCAGATAAAAAATCTGATTTGTTCACACAGTCTTTTGACTTCACTCTCCACAGTTCTATGTATGTAAATTTTGCCAATGTGTTTCTATGCTTTTGTTACAACTTCCTCAGTGTGACAATAAAACAAAAAACCGAGATAAAAATCCCTGTCGCTAAAGAAAGCATTTGTGACTGTTACAAGTTAGGTTTAGGTTCAGTCCATCTTCCTCAATAAGTCCTAGAAACACGGAAGTCTGAAGGTAGACAACAACAGCAAAGACTACCAAAATTCTGTGCATTCATATTGTATCTCATTACAGCCAAGGCTTGGATAAATATAAAAAAACTATGGAGATAAGTATGAGAATGAAATGGCTTGAATTCCTGAAAAACATCAGTTACACTGAAAAAGCAACTGAAAAATCTTACCTAGCTCCTATTTCTTCATTTCAAAAAAATAGGAATAGTTCAAACTGTTGCACAACTTGGAAAATTCACCTTACAACACAGTCTGAAAAACTTCAGTTGATGAAAAAAAAAAAAAACAAACAAGCAAAAGTTGCCTGATCGTGGTGAAAACTTAATACAGAAAGACAGAAAGCACATCTGTCAGTCCCAGTAACAAAATACTGAAAACACCGTACTTCAAACAGGATTGAACAACAGGATGAAATGAAACAGCAGTGACATTTTCACATAGTCCAGGATGGACTCTTGAAAGCATAAAAAAGGATGGAGACAAGACTTGTTAGACTCAGTGAGCACAAAACACTGGTAGCTGGTGACTTCCACTGATTCCAAGCTCATATTTTAAGGAGTGTATCTTCTCTTTAGAACAGCTCATCTTTGCTTTTCTTCTGCTTAATTGTTTTTTCTCCTTTAATATTCAGCAAATTAGACCAGTCTTATTTTGGTTTCTTTTTCTTATGCTTGCCAAGTGACTGTCCTTCAGATCAATTGATCCTAGATCTGCCTTAAGTAATGATGTCCTAGGTTTACAGAGCATTCCAAAATAATAGGTCTCATTTTGATAAAAACTCACATGACAGGTAAAAACAACTGTTATTCTAGAAATAGACATTACACATAGTAAGAGTTCTAGTTCATATATGCACACATAGCTCTCATCATCATCCCTTTCATAAGCTTAAATAAAACACTGAGTAATTTTAATGTCTTACTTTGTAGGAGGTGGAAACTAACAGATGTGCGATATTCTGAACTGCTCCATGGTTAAACAAGATTGTCTGGTGGTCTGGACCCTACAAAGGAAAATATAAAATGCAATTTATTTATTTAAGGAACACGTGAAAGATTACTATTACTTCAATTATTATTATTTTAGTATTCAAAGGTAGATTTCCTAGCATGTATTTTGTAATCAGTTGGCATATCGACTTATTTTTTCAAGAAAGAAGTCCGATTCTTACTTTACAGCATTTGTCCTTCTCTGATAATCAGTAACTTCAACAGGAAATAAAATTATTTCCCATAAATGAAGAAACATGGATAGACTGCTTATGTTTCTATTTTTCATATTGGAAAGAATAGAAAGCTCCTGATTTTCTTCACAAATCACATAAAAGATCCCCAGTCACTGGTGTCTTTCTAAAGGGTAACATTAAACATTTTCAACAACTCTAACCTCAGAAGAAACAGAATTAAGTCTAAAACTGTTTCCAGACAAAATGTGAGAGTGCTTTGGGAACAGATTCACAATTTCCTCCACAGATTATTTTAGTTTCAAACATACTCAGCCATAAATTTAGACTGCCATCACCCATTTCCTGACTTCAAGACCCAAGTCAACAATGGCCAATAGATCAATATTTTCCTTTCAATTTAAAAAGCATTTGGAATTAAACACAAATACTGAATTCAGCAGCAGAAAGGGATCAGAAATTCTGTAGCATGACTAGACTCAATGAGGTCAAACAAACCAAGAAATGCCCAAGAGGCCTGCAACTCCCAGCAGGCTCCTGGGAGACTTGCAAACACCTCTGTAGAAGTAGAGTCATGACTCTGGCCACCTCTGCATTAAACACGGGCACAACTGAAATTCACCTTTTGGAATGTCACACCATTAATCACACCTTGATACATTTTCTTGACTACTCTGCAAATGAAGAAAGCATCTTCACTCAATTTTTTGTTCAAACCCAGCTGAGTTTATGGGCATATCTACATACCCCAGTAAGCATAAATGACACTTCCTTTCCACATTTGAGATTCAGCTGAAATCAGATTCTTTTTATATTCAAAAGAACATTTTTGGAACATCCCTTACTCTGAGAAAAACAGCATGAGAATTACTTTTAGATGCAACATATCTGGTGCTTTAAGAGATGCTTCAGCTGCTACTGCCACCAAGAGCTTTCTATAAAAAAAAAAATACAATCAAAATAGCATGGTTGAAGGAGGAAAACAACTTACATTGGCACACAGAAGTGGCTGAGGCAATGATTTAAAGCCGCAGCTATGCCAGTGTTGAAGCTGAAGAACAGATATTGAAATATGTGAAAAATATGAATTAACTTAGAAGTTAAAAAAATCATATTGACCTAGATTGTTCTAGTAATTCACGGGCATTAGTGATTTTTTCAATGAGATGCAGATGTCAAACTCTGTATTAATAGCTGCAGAAGTTGACGTACAGATTGGATGTACACATTGTGTTTGCATACACCAATTCTGCTCATCCAGTGCACACAGAAGCTGAGTTATAACTGAAAAGAGACAGCTTCAAATACACAGGTGAAATCTTCAGACTGCAGCATACTGTTCTTTCTAATTCCAAGCATCTCAGACAACAGCTTAATAGCAGGGCCTTTTGGCTTTGTTTTTCTCTGGGTATCCTATCAGAGTTCCAGGAACCAGTTCTACTTCGGGGACCTGAAACCCCCTTTCAGCAGAGTTGGGACTAGATGATCTTTAAGGTCCCTTGCAACTCAAGCCATTCTATTCTACAATCTTTTTTCCCGAAATGCGATTGAGAAATGCAATATTTCAGAGACAAATAACTTCTCATGCATTATTTTCTATCAAAATTCTGATTTTCAAAAAAGCAGTAGGATAGAACAGTCTAACAATTCATTCCATAACAAAATTTTAGAAGCAGATATAGAAATGCAAATGTATCTTGGTTCAGGGATCCAGCACAGGCCTAGGATCGCATAAGGAAACATTCTCAGAACGGGCTTAGGAGGAAACTGCCCTGATTACAGGTTTTATCCTGGATCTCTCCGGGAACGAGAGTTTAATTTTCAACCAGTGGTGAATGTATTACTTGTACAGAGATACCACCACATTCAAAAATAATTTTCCAACACTATTTTTTCGAACTATTTATACAACTGCTTGTTTCCAAATGCATACCATATCTTTCTAATTTGACTATTAAAATAGTAAAGCTTACCTACTCGTGTCACTTTCTCTGGAAACAAATCAACTGTGATAGAGAGGACCTTTAAAAGTAAGTTTTGACTTGCATTTTAGCATGCTTTGAACACAATCCAATTTCAGTTTACTTGGTTTTGATTATATGTTGATAGAGTTGTAGCTATGTATGCTGAAAACTGCATCATTTCCCCCTGTAAACCAACACTGTCCTTGGCTTAGGATGGCTCTTCTCCAGAGTCAACATATTCCACTGCTCAATTTTAACTCCAAAAATGCAGTGAAAAGCAATACAAGCAGGAACTTGAAGCAGGTTCCTAGCATATTGCTGTTGTCTGAATCAAGGATTTCTTAGCTAAGGAGAACAGGTCTGAGCTTTTCCAGTGAAATTTGAGCAGGTAAGAAAGAAGGAAACTGAACAGCTCAACCAAATGCAACTCTCTGAACAGGAAGAGAGAACAGAGCACAATATTTAAGCACAGAAGAGTATGTAGAAACAAGGAGGACAGGAGCTGTGATACATCATCATTTAATTACATTGTTTAAATATGTCATCATTTTGTGTGTACCTGTTAATACAAGGAAAAAACTATAAACATTGATACTCAAACTAATATGCTAAGGCTAACCTGAATTATAAACCTTATACTAACTTATTTATCCAGGAAAAAAAACTAATATAAGGCTCTCAGTCATGTTTTATTTAGGGTAGGAGAGGAAGACTTCGTTTTAAAATGTTCAGAATACTGAGACTTTCAGAAGTATTTAATGCTTTTTAATAAGAAAATACTTTCCACATAAATCAGAAAATCCCCTGCAATTTCTGCTGCCCTGCACTAGATGTATTTTATCACATCAGAACACAGCAACTGATTTTTCATCTTATTTCCCATACAGGAATTCCAAGAATTAATCAAAGTAAGAAAGAAAGGGGAATTTTAGAGTGTGCCCAAGAGTGGCATTAGTCAGAACAAGAAAGAAATGAGCTCTTGATCAATTTAACATCTCTAATTATCAGTTTTTTCAATTACAAATATTTTTCTTTGCTATGCAGCAAGGTATTTATTCTGCAAATATAGGCCCTATCCTTCATACCTACCACTCAGCTTTTATTGTGCATTTAGGTTTCTATCTGTTTACAATCTCACTTTTTCTTTCCAAAACCTTGGGATTTTTCAAAGCATTCACTCCAAGCTTTGCTTGAGCTGGAGCAGGACTTGTTGTTTGGAGTGGTGCTGCAAACAGCACAGCAAGTTCATAAGACCTTTCTTATTCTCCTCTTATTATGTGACTGGGCTACTGTTTTGTTAACTATATATTTGAGATGGAAGTCAGCAGTTCACAGAGTTAAAAGGAAGCTGCTCATGTGGAAAAAGATGACAACTGTGTTCAAGTTGGGTTAGTTACCTGACATTACTCAACAGTTTGCACTCAGCCAGCAAGGCTTCTGCCACTGAGCGAAGTTCCACCTGGATCAAAGATTTCTGCACCTCCACATACAGTCAGACCTGTGTTATTTCCCTCACGTGCCAACACGGCCTGATCCTTCAGCTGCTCAAGTTATTCTGACTATTACGGACGCTTTCAAGGGCTACTTAAACTTGAGATGCCTGTGTCATTAGGCAGGTACGACTTACTTGTTCCCAGCTCCCATCAGGTCAAGACAGAAAGAATCAAAACACCTCACATGACAATCTTCCCACAGCAGAATGGTATGGCACTGGTGCATTTTTCTTAAAATACTAAACTTGTTTTTCAATATTAATTACAGATCTGAGCTTATATAGTCCAGTGTAGGATTTTGTCTATGCTTGCTTTCAACAATTCTATACATATTAGCAGCTGAGTTCAATTTTTAAATCACTTCGCAGTCTCCAGTTTCACACAACAGAAGAAACTGAATTGGATGAACGTACATGCCAAGGTAGAGACAAACAAAGAAATAATTTACAGTTCCAGGAGACTCTTTTTTAAATTACAAGACAGATATTTTTGTAGGTAAATACTTATCAGTTCAATAATTTTGAACATTCTTATTTGTCAGTCCAGCAGATAAATACAGTCTATTGTCTTCAGTTATAAACTGTAGCTATAAAGGATAGATGCTAAATAATTTTTATTTTCTACACTGAATTGAGACCGTTACTATATACCCATCAGGTACAGTAACTATCAAAAGAAACAACAATCTTTTTAAAAAAGTTGTGTGGGGGAAACTAGGGGTATAGGGAGAGACTCAGACAGGTAGAGTGTCTTAAAACTAGAAGACAGCAGCATGAGAACAAGAATGTACTTGAAGTGGAGTTGTTATTGGTAAATTAGATGTGTTCCTATATTAGGGGAACTGCATTATACAACAGGAATGAACCTATAACTGGTACAGCTCAACTGAGAAGAGCATTCTTCCCCTCAATCTTCAATACTTCTTGGAAACCCTTCTTCTGGCTTAAAACAGCTGGTGTGATAGAAGATGAAAGCCCTTTGGAAAGAGAAGTTCACATGTAGTTTGAGATTTCCAGAGAAATAAAAATGAAACTTTCCTATACTTACACTGTTAGTAGTGACAACTGATATTTGCCTAGACTGCTGACGTAGTCGAGTAGCCAAAGATATTTACATCTCAAAAATCACTTATTTCCATACTTTGTATGTGATAGCAAGTCTAGGACAATAGCAGTTGAGCCACTATTGTGCTAATGTGCCTGCCAAAACAGGAAGCATCTTACACAGTTTCTTATATACTAGAAACACAGCAAGTCTCACAGAGAACGTGTATTCTCTTCCTTACTTTGCAGCAGTGTGAGAAGATCTGACATATGTATTCTTGTGTATATCGAGACCTACTGAGCAGCGCCATGAGGTGAGAGATAACTGTAGCATCCTGGAAGCAAGTCAGAAAAAAAAAGGGTATTAAGACCATTTCACCATAGTTTGTTAATAACTTGTTACTTAGAAGAGTACTCAATTCCTCAGTCTATATTCCCAACAGAAAGTATTTCAGAATAAACCACTGGAGTTTCCAGTTCCACTGAAACTTGCAGACACAAGACAAGACCATAAAAGTAGTATAGAAGATACTTAAGACATCCTCACAAATGCATGTTAGATATGAAACCTTCTGCTTTTGCCTCCAGAGTCTTTACTTAATAAGCAAACAAGAAATAAATAAAAGGGGAAAAAGGAAAAACCCTACACTGACTGCAAATGTGGAATTCTGTGGCACTCACTGACCGATTAGTATAGAGTAATCATTTAATAATTTCCCTTGGTTTTAGACAGTGTTACACTAATGCCAGAGAATTCCAAGTACAGCAAGCAAAAGAAAATCATTAAACTTGAAGTTCTGTCATGAAAACACATCTTTCTACTTTTTAAGCTCCATGGTAAATTACAAAATGACAATATTTTAAAGCTCTCTGTTAGTTTCACCAGTACCTCTCAGGTCAGATGACGACATTAAAAGCAATACCAACTATTTTAATTTGGAAAGGCAGAAACCTGAATTAACTCCATGAGATAAAGGGTGCCTAACAAAGGAGATGAAAGAACTGAACGATTCTTCTTGCCCAAAGAACTTACAGTATGAGCTGACCATACACAAGTAAATCAGACTCTGTTCCACCTGCAGGAGAGCAACTGATGAATTGCAACACTCTTTGTGGAGAAGAAGTGGGTTAAAATTAGAGCAGTCTCCATGCTCATTAGCTACTTTTATAGTGATGAAAGTAACAACAACCCAATTGCTAAAAGCTCAGAAAAAGCTCTTATATTTTCCCGTTACTTGGAAAATTTCCAGCAGTACTTTTCTATATGAGCAAAATAAATATGCTTAAGACTCTCCTAATAATATCCACATTTGGGATTAACAAAGTTTTGCAGTATTCACCTTTATTTTCAAGATGTATATCTATATAGACTGTGAATTTAGCAGGTCAACTTCAGAAAATTTTCCTGCCAACAGGCCATCCTTTTTCATCACAACAGAAAGCAAAAAGGTAGAGCAAATAAAGTATATTGAGGAAAAAGGCAACTTTTGTTTCAATTCTTTGTTTCTTAATAACTGGAGGGGATCAACACAGCACAGACTCATTTGCCATTTCAGGGTCTGATAAAAAAAATTACTTACTAGGAACTGGAATTCTTCCAGATACACCAGCCATGTATCCATGCTTGCTGCATGCTTATGTGCATAGGAAAAGCAAAGGACAAACTATTCTAGCAATATTACTAGGGACTGGTTTAAAGTAGTTGCACCTGACCTGCCTTCCTATATAGCATATATACAAACACTGATTGCTTCTCAACTGTGAAGTCCAAAAGGCCTGTGAGCAGTTGGTTTGGTTGAGGGGTGATAGCAGATACTACATCCTCAAGTATGTTTTAACTGCACTAGTGGTCATAACCACCATCAAGCATCCACCTGATTCTCCTTAGCAAAGTGAGCCTGCAGTAACTGGCTTTGGGACAAATGCCACAAAGCCAAGTTCCATGAGAAACCAGAAACATCTAATGGGCCAGACTTGCTCACAAGAAAAAGATGTTGAAATCTTCAGTAGTCCTAACAGATCCCCAAAACTTTTAAGTCTCCTTCCTTAAGTTAAAACAAAACAGATTGACACCCCCAGAATTCCTCTGTGGTTTAGCACACTTGATCCATTAAAACAGATTCTTATCATTTTCCATTAATCGTAGGCAGTCTCATCTCTACAGACTTTAACACACTGAACAGCATTACGATTAAAAGGACAGAATACTCTGCTTACAACTTACTGTGTATAGGAGATCCTCTGGAGTTACAGGACTGATGAATATGGTACGGAGACACCGTAGACAAGCTTCTATAAACTTCAGATCTGGTGACAGTAATCCTATAAACAAAGAAAAAACTAATTCAGTTTCATTTGCTTATTCGAATACTCAAACAACTACTAACAATTAATTATTAATTCACAACGAACAAAGAGTACCTTGCAATAAGGCTGGGATAATATGGCAGTCTAGTAGGGATTTGACATTATTCTCTGTACCCATTGCAAGGCTTCCCAAGACCACTGCACATTCTGTTCTCAGTTCTGTGCTGGAGCTTTCTTGCTGAAGCAAGTATAGCAACCTGAAAACAGAATTATTTTTAGAACAAAATTCACATGGAACACAACTGGCAAGTCAGGTAAAAAGTAATCTGAATCCTACAGTATAAAGAGGATAAGGCCATTAACAGAAGGACGGAATCCAAACTAAAGAGTAAGATGAGCATTTTTGTGTGAAGAGTACTTCTATACCATATGTTCCTACACAGGTTTTAGTTGCTGCTATGGTGCAAATATACCTCGCTGCTTTTTCTAAAAATACAATGTCACCGTGCTGATGATGAACTGGGAAAATGTATTTCAGGTTACCAAGGATCCCAAGTTTCAATTAAAGGAAATGAGTCTGCTGTTTGACGTCAGTGGGAAAGGGAACCTCATACATCTCCCCACTGTTAGCCACTATTGACCTAGGGACATGGCTACCCCTGTCAGGATGGCTGCTGCCTTTGGCAGTGACTTCTTCCAGGTTGCAGTTGCAAGGTAATTCCATGGGCACTGGGAGCAATGCGAGTTTTGAACACCAAGAAATTACCACATATGAACATAAAGAATGCACATCTTTGGGTCTCAATCACCACAGAGTCCCTACAGAATCAAGATTCCTAGGAGGTCTTTCTATTATTATTTTAGATGACATTGGTAGTCCCTGAATCACAGGCAGAGCTCACCGAACACTTTCACTTTAAATTTGAGTCGTGCAAAGACAGAGAGCAACCAGACTCCTACCTCGTGTTGGCACAAAAGATAATCTCTAAGACAGTGTTTGTTAACTTGAGAACCATTTAACCAAGGGTTCCCTCGGTACAATTCTCACGCAACTACAACAGGCAAGATGGCTTGCACACAGAGATACAGTTCTCTCTGTACATGCAAGATACACGGTTGCTTTTCTAGAGATAGTAATGCACAATTCTGTCTCGTTTGAAGGGGTCTTCTCTAAAAGTTTGCAATATACCGAAGTCTTCTCCAAGAGAAGAGGGGCCACAGGTCAGCACAATCCCACTGCTGAAGGAGAAAGAAGTAGCTACTCAGATTAACAGATGCCTGAAGAAGCACCCACCCCCAATCCCAAAGCTGCCTTCCTGAATTGAAGGCAAGTAAAGAATCAGCCAGAAACACAGCAGCTAAATGCAATTTTGGAACACAGGACAGGAAAGGGGAATTAGGGGCAGCAACACAGAAGAATACTTTCGGCACACATTTTCACATGTTTGCCATTTACATAAGGAATAAATTGCTTCTTAAGTTTGTAACTTAAAATAAAGGGCCAACAGACAGAATTATAGCTTATTAAAGGAAGAGAGGTATGACATCGAAGGTCTCTTCTATACCTAGAAGTTGGACATTTATTATGGACAATTCCACCTCTGCCAGGAAGCAGATCACATAACCAGCTCCTGGAGAACAACAAAGCAATCCTCCAGTTCTCCCTCACAACTTATTGAATGAAAAACGAGCAGATTTGCCACCAGAAAAGGAAATCTGTGCCTTGCTGTATACACAGGTCAGACACTAACCAGAAAGCCAATGTACTCCAGCATCACCCAAAGCACAAGCATATGCTTTGTCAGACGTAGCTGATCCAGTGGTGAAAAAAGCTCTAAAACATAAAAAGGATGGATGAAGTTCCTTCCTTTGCACCAAAATGAACGTGTGATGGAAATGAGCCTAGCAGCACAGATACCTTTTCTCCTTTCCAATTCTTTCAGATCCAAACAGCCAGATCGACACAAATTCAGAGCAGCATAGATTTCCAGAATCATTTCTGCTTTTGCAATCTTCTCTGTCCACAAATGTAACATGCATAAAGACAAGAAGGTCTGTTGTTGCTGCTGTAGTATTGGAAAGGTTACTTACTGCTGATGTTTAGGAACTTCTTGTATAAATCTATCCCTTATTTGTATCCATTCAGTATGGCACACTTGTTATCCTTCATAAAATCCCTCTGGTGTCTTACAGGCAGCAGTTGGCAGCCACCTTTCCTGAAGCACTCCGGTTCCAGGTGGCTCTGTGGGGCTGATCTGCCCCATCTCTTTAATGCTGATGGAATGCAGGACGTAAAAAAGGCTCAGGTTATCAGTTGTTCCACAAAGCACACCTCACGAGTCACTCGGGCAAACTCAAACCAACTGTACCTATCTGACCAGCTTCTGGAAAAAGAACCAAGAAGCCCCCAAAAACCAAAGAAAGCCAAAGAAATATTTCTAAAGCTACAAATTCTGGTACTGCCTTCTTCAATGTATCATCTGCACTATGTTCAAGGTAAAGATGATTGCTGCTACTGAAGCAGTAGAAAAGAAGTAAAACATAAGTAATGTTAGGTGAGATTATAACATTTTATTTCCAATCCTAAAGAGAGAGCATAACCTTGCACCACGAGCACTTCACCTCCCAGATCAGGTAAGAACTGACAGCAAACAGCAGGCTGTTTTGGTAAAATACAAATTCACTGGATCATCTTAGCTAAAATTTACCCCTGAAGAGATGTGAGGCTTTCCTTGGAACATTACATCCCGTTGACTGTTCAACTTGGATATTCTCAAATCACAAAATAAAAACACATAATCGCACAGGAATTGCCTCGAGCAGGCCAGATGAATGAACTCACTGTGGTACCCATGCACTTTGCAAACACGTTGCAGCAGTTTTCAAAATCAGCATTCTATTTGCAACCACACTGCTGGAAATGATGCAACCTGTGGGAGCACTTCCTGACAAGTCTGACATCAACTTCTTTTATTGGTGCGATTTAAAAAGCAAACGGAAAGATGTAACTTCAAATTGTTGGGCATTTAGAAAACACACTGACAGCCAAGAGGAGAAATCAGCAACAGAGGATGTATACTCTTCCATCTCAGCACAGGGAGGAGAGAAAGAAAAGCAAAGTCCGTTGCTAAAACGATTCAGCTCCAGGTTTAAGCAGCTTTTTAAATAATTGTAAAATGTAATTTTTTAAGTGATTCAGCGTATAATAATTTTATCAAGAATTAAGGCACTTCATTTGTCCTGCTGTCATGATGCTCGCTCAATCTGCTCCTTCCTTCAAGCGCACAAACATCAGGACTCCTCACTGTTGGAACCCTAAGCCCCAGCCGGCTCGCTTACAGCCCAGGCTGCACTGAGATACATTTCTGACGCAGCAACGCAAAGCTGACTCAGTTTAATTCAGCACACACAGAACAAATGTGCTGTGAAACAAACAAAGCAACTTCCAAAACGGGAACCACAGACACCATCCTCCCCAAACCCACAGCCAGACCTCAAGGCAAGCGTTTCTGCAGCATGCTGTATGCAGGGCTGGTTTTCATGGACTGCAGTGGGAGAGGTGTAGCAGAGCTGGGGCAATGACAGCGAGCCAGCAGCTCCTCTAGCTCCAGAGCAGGACCTGAGCTTGCACACTTACAGACCACTGCTAACTTGGAGATATGCCATGTTTCATTTTGTAATCATCTGAAGCAGTTTTATTATTGAAGAAAAAAAATAGACAAGAATATGAAAAACATCTTTTTTGTTGATGACGTTCTAACAATGAGAAGCCACTGAACAAGACTGGTTGGACTGAATGGTCTCAGAGGTCTTTTCCAACCTTGGTGATTCTATGACTCTAAAACACAGCTGGGAAACACCAGGAGACTCCTCTGGTGTAACAGCTGGTGGATATGCACCTAGCTGCTAATTAGATAACGTCAGTAACTTTCTGGGGGTAATTGGGGTGGTAAAATAGCTTCCATAAAACCTAGATCTCAATTTAAAAATGCAAATGTATTTCCTTCTATGTTCAGTAACCATGTCCTGTAGAAATGTTCTGAGATGCATATCACATCGATAACGTCCTGAGGCTTTTAAGGGCTTTGATAAATAAACTACTCCTTGAATCCAGAAACGATCAGCCCTGTTCAGAAACATTTACTTTCAGGTTTGGTTTTTTTTCTGAAGGAGGTTTCACAAAATCCAAAAGCACCCTCCATTCTGAAGGCTGTTCACTTCCAAAAGAAGTAATTGCTGTTTTCCTTCCCATTAACAGTCCATGCTTGGAGCAGATGTTACAGCTATGTTAATGCAAAGGAGGGAAAATGAAACACACTGACTACAATATACGGTCTGCATGTTTAAAATAGAAGTTCTCAACTAAGCTTTGTAATTAGTACAGATGAACATTTAAATTCAGATTTTTCATACAGAAAGTTTTTGAAATATTAATAACATCCTTTTCTGTATCTTTGAAACATCCTTGGCTTTCATCTTGGGTTTTCCACAGAACTAAACATCCTCATAATAATATTCCCTATTGCCTTTCTTAATTTCTTTTTTCATTTTTTAAAGAGCAAACTGACACCTTGTAACACTGAAAATGACAAATTTAAATGACATCCTTTTACTGTCATAAGAAACATAATTCTGGAGTAGTTTGCTGTTTCCAGGGTCTGGAATGGATGAGTTCAGCAAAGATGTTTGCAATATATTGCTACCATACAGAGAGATTAAAAAGATCAAGAGGTAGAAAAATAGCATGTTCACATGAGGAGAAAAGAGAATGTCACAATTTGGATTTTGGAGATTTAGTAAAAAAAAAAATTACTAGGGTACTTATCTCCAGCTACCAGTGCTAGCATGAGGCTCACAAGGAACAGCTGCAGCAGTAGCAGCACGTCCCATGAAACATGGAGGATACTGGAACAAGGCTCTGCCAGAACCATCACAACTCACATCTGTAGAGCCCAAGAGCTTCAGAAGATGCCAAAAGCAAGGGAGATTCTAAAACAGCAAAATAGGGGGAATGCTGTTGTCAACTCACTCTTCAGCCAGCGGTCTCTCAATGAAGGTATCCAGGGAGTTGTAACTAAATGAGATAGGACATTAAATCCATCCAGAAGAATACTTCAATGAACTCCATTAACAATAATGCCTAGAAACCACAAAAAAGGGCAGCTGGAAGCATCACCTATTGTGAACAACTGACAGGGGTTCATCCAGGATAACCACGCAATACTCTAGACACAAAGCAGAAAACTTTCAAAGAACTTAGCTACTGAACAAATGGGGACTATAGCAGCTTACAAGGAAGATTTTCCTTTCTTTTGAAGCTTACTGAGATGGGTGTGTTGTACCACAGCACTAAAAGATACCTGTGTGTGACTGGGACCCCACCAGCGTGCTCCAACACAGACCTCACACAGCTGGCTACAAAGGTGACAAATTTACTCTAACATTCCACCCCACTTACAAGTTGTCACTCTCTGGAGTTCTTAAACCTGGGAGAGAGATGGTGAAACTCAGCTGTTGGTACCTGACAGAACACTCCCAGCACTTCATTGAATCCCATTAGCAGGGCAACTGCTCCAGTTACAGTACTTTCTATCTTGAGATCTTATAATTCAAGTGACTATTTATCATCTCCAGACCATTTCTGGTGAAGTATTATTTTAGTAACACAAACAACTAACATGGATTACAGAGGAAAATATTCTTCTACAGGGCTATGTATTACAATGCTGCAAGCAGTGGGGAAGTAAGCTGCAAAAAAGTTTTTCCTTTAGGAAGAAGGAGCTTCAGCTTAAAGCTCCTGTAATTTCTTGTTTTGTTTAAATACCTTCACTTACAATAGTATTACATGATTTTTTTCCCCACAGATTACTTAATATCCAACTAAATTGATTTTCATTGCCCACTAAATTCAATGTTGGACAACCGTAATACTGAGTTGTATGAAGTCAACAGTAAATTATCCTTATCCTTATACCTTTTTCCTTAAGGACTGGGTTTGAGTTCTTCTTACCCTAATGATCAGTTCCATGTAAAAAGAACTCTTGCTACTTCATGTTAAAGCAGTGCAGTGTGATTCACTTTTTCATAACAGGAAGCAAGGTTTGTTGCCTCTCCGTCTGTATTTTTGAATTCTTTGTTGTACATAAAATGGCTAAACCATATTCCCACTCCATTTGATATCACCCAGCCGTCATTCAGAAAGAATGTCAGAATAGGTTTTGAATGCTTTTACAGAAATGGTGCTCACAGCTCCTTAGGAACAGTTCCCATGAGATAGCACAAAGCTAATTTTGTATGATTCAAAAAACAAAACAAACAAACAAAAAACCCTGTAACACAAAAATTCAAATCAAAAGTCACAACTTAAAGGATGCCGTTAGAAGTACAACTCATATTTACAATGCCCTTTTTGTTAATACAAAAGACACCTGTAAGAGAGAAGGCTTACAAGCTTTTAAAACAAAACCAGCTCTAATACAATTCTGCTGACCATGAATGCTTGCCTTAACTCACATATACTCCACAGTACAGTAGTAGAACACCTCATCCCAATCACACATGACCCTCATAGTGAGGGTTACTCTTCATAGAGAGATGTATGATTACGTAGGCAGGCCCTGCATCCTGACTTGTCCTGAAGACAAAAGCAGGCACAACAGCACCGGCCCTTTCAGGGCCTCTTCTCCACCTCTTTCACATTCTTGGGCAGGGGAGACTTTACAAATACCAGCACCACAGGATGAAGCTCCTTCACCCAGGCCCACAAAGCACTAGGTTTGGGCACAGATTCCCAACCAGTGGGGCACATGACACAGAAAATGCCATACAGAGTGCAGCCAGCTAGAGAACGAGCCATCGGCAAACAACTGTGCTCTACCCTGGCAAGGATGTCAATGAAGTAATTAATGGGCATGACAGACCTAGTAACACTGTGTCCAAACACTGTGCCTGAGTTCTTGAGAGAAAGCTGGTCCCATACCAGAGAATTGAATCATTTCAACAGATGTGTCCAGCTGGTAGCTGGTACACCTCTCATCAACTCCACCAGCAGAGGTCCTGCAGCTGATCTGAATGCCATACAAAACTTCTGCACAGTCAGCAGTCAATTAGATGGGAAACAGAACTGCAAGGGATCCTGACAAATCCTTTAGTCACCATCCCTGCTCCAAGACTGGATCAACGATCCACTCTACAGACACCAGAACCTTTCTAACATCAACAACAAAAACCTTGCTCGTGTTGCTACTTTAATTAGAAACCTGGAAAAAAAAGATCAACAAATTACTGCTGAACTGATCGTATTTATCTGGTAACCTGGCCTTAGATTGCCATGAAAGCTGTTTGCTGCCCAACATGAACTGAGGAAAAAGTAATGTCAAACCAATACATGGCAACTCCTCATCCATTCCTGCACTGTTACTTCACCAAAGTTTAATATTGGATCCATGGATCACTGCATACTTTGAAAGGCCATTTAGATAACTTCTGCCTAAAACCATTTTGAGATAGTATTGGGCCCAACTCTGCTGTGCCTAATCCTAAGCAGCCAGTAATTAAAGAAATCTGCATGACTACACGAACCAAGCACAAGACATATTTGCATCAGTATATGCTTCATGCATAATCTCAGCACAAAGTCATGAGTCAAGGAATTAAAGTCTTTCACAGAAGCCATGTTCCTCGCTCACAAACAAGTGCTATCTTACAGTAACTAACGATGGATTTAAAACCAAATACTCAGTCCAGTGTCAGTATGTCCTGTCTGTACAGGAAATGATCCTGTCAAGCAGATATTTGCATTCCTAGCTAAGTGTGGCTCTCTTGTAAGAGAAGCATTATAAAAGACAACAATTAAAAGAGCTCCTAGAACAAGTACTTTAATTCAAGGACAACCCCAAGCAAAAACTTTAATAGTCTTTGTTTTTCTTAGCATCCTCCTCAGAGCAAACAATCAGGAAATGATCACAGCTCATACTGACTTTGAAAGGTACAAAGAGAACGCCATTTAATTGGTACATCTGTCTCCCTTTTTAAAAGATGACACCAATAAGCAGTAAGCTCATGAACACAGATGGCCGCTGACCCACAACGAAAGCGATTCTGCTATTCTTCCCCAGCATTTTTTTCCAGGTATGGAGATCTTTGAAGGACTTCACAATTCTTGCCAATGAACTAGCAGTCTGATGTGTTCAAGTAGGTATTATTCACACGAGCCATTGGTATGTGGCCCACTTTCAAATAAAAGATATTTCCTTGGCTTTTCCAAACCTCAAATTGATCTGTACTAATACATAAGCACTAAGTGACAGAAATGTGAAGATGCTCTTCGGATCTAAATGATTTCTTCTGATCATATGAAAACTTGCTGAAGGAACACTTATTTTTTCTTCTCTGCTTCCCTAAATGTGTAAACAAGAAACCGAACCACAGGAAAAAAGCAGCAGCAGAAGAATTCTATCAATTCCCATGTCACTATAGAAAAGAATCAACTCCCCTTGGTGCAATCTAAGCGAGAAAAGAAAACCCACAGTTAACTTTGCAGAGGACACTTAGAGCAAAGAATTAAAGCTTCCTTACATCTATGCTTATTGGAGTAAAGTTTGACCTTACAAATGGGAATTACAATTTTCCTGTTCAGTTTCTTTTAGTTTCAGTGGTCATTTCATGAATTAAAAGGCACATTAAAAAAAGACAATTCCCACCACCCTGTTAGAGAAAACAGGAGTTCTCCAACACAAATGGTCTGTAATCTATCCAGGTCTGTCTACAACACCCTGAGGAAGCTCTACAGCCTTCAGAAAGGCACCCACAGGTGGATAATGCCACAAGATTTTGCCAGTAAGAATTGTCTTTTCCCCACAAAATCCCATTCAATTTATGTTCTTGTTCACACACCCAGTCAGAAAAGTTTTGGCATTGGAATTCCTGTCATTTGAGAATAAGTTGTATTGAAGTGAAAGCAGACACGATCATTCACCTTTTAAGACTTCCCAAATACAGTCCCTTCTTTGCATTAGGCTAACCATATAATTTACTTCAAAAGCCAAAAGATATTAACAGAAAAAAACTTCTGTATTTTCATTATTGGGCACAGAACAAGTAAAAAAAGGAAGCTCAGTAAGAGAAAGAACACAAAGTCCTATGCAATTTAAGAAAAGGCAGATTCTAGATTTACAAGTTTGAGAGCCTCTTTTTTTTTTTTTTTTAATTGGGAGCAAAAGAATAAATAATAGTTAGAAGAATCTCTTGGGTCTGTTGCAGAAGGAAAAATTCTTTAACATTTGCAAAAGTTTCATCAAATGCCCACTCTGATCTTCACACACCATGGGAAGTCTTCTCTTCACCCACTTGTTTTCAGTCAGAGCTGAAGATTATCCAGCAGGTTTTGGAGAGTGGGTTTCCCCACTGCTAACTCCTAGGGAATTGAAGGACTAGCCTTGGCACAAAATCTGTAAATGAAGACATTCCCTGGGAAAAAAATAAAATACCAAGTGAGAAGAAGCTGCCTCAAGCAGGACAGTTGGGGGCCAAGTTGCCATTTAAGCAGAAGGATCACAGGTAGGTCCCATACTGCTAGCACAAGTCATGCAACGCTCAGAGCTTTCCTCCTCTGCTGCTGCAAGTTGTAGCTGAAAGCAAGGTGGAGGAGAAGAGGTGTGAAATGAAAGCCTTAGCAAGCAATCCAGTAGCTGCAGTTATCTGTTGTATGTGTTCTACTAAAATCAGGGTCCAGAAAAGGTTAACAACAGCTGAAGCAGTAATCCAGCAATAAAGCATGAACAAAACTTTTAAATCCTTTGGAGTAGGTGGAGAACAGAATCAAATTATCTCAGATGTTTATTTATCATTTTAAATTATACTTGCAACAACCTTACACATTTTAACCTGTGAACTCACCAGACAATTGGCTGAAGAACAGGACTGAGATACAACCACTTTCATCCATTATTAAGATTATCAACGTTGAAAAATATACATATTTCATTCCTAAACTGATAATGTTTGATTAAACATTAAAAAAAAAAAAAAAAGTCTCCAGAACTACTTTAAGGAACCCTGTAAAATTCTAAATTAAAAGCATTACTCAACAGCCTGTGCTGTAATACATGAGATTAACACACATTTCAAGTCTCCCAGTTACATTAAAGAAACTATGCAGTCAGCTACAATCAAATTAAAACAAGAAGGTGTCTGTGATCTAAGGATCACCATTCCAGACCTGTTGTGAGTCAGTGAAAAGGAGAGTAGCAAAGGACATACCTTGGAACTGCTCCCAAAACAATCAAGTTGGCTTTTTGTTTGTTGTTTCCAATTACAGCATTTTTCATATCTCTGTAAATCCAGAAAGAAAAACAAACCCTGGTAAATTATGCTGAGGTACTGAGGGCTTAAATCTATAGAATTTACTATTTCCATGAGGGCTTATCAAATACTCTTTCACATCTCCATGCTTCACCTGCAGGACTGTGCTTAAGGGCCCAGTTTCCACAGCCCACAGATAAACACCCCAGAACTCCAGGATTCCATTACATCCCAGCTTATGCAAGCAAGCAAAAATCCCACACCATCTCGCATGCATAGCAAACATGAAGAAGTTCTCATTACTGAGCAAAATTAGACAGACTGGTTTTTGTGCCCATACATTCATTAGACTTCATAAAAACAAAAACCACGCATCTGTATCTCAAAATCCAGGGAACAGTTGGAACAAAACCACTTTCCTGTCTGCACATTAGGGTAGGGTTAACTGCAGTACAGTAATTCGTACCATGGTAAGGAACAAAGAGAGCATTTTGGAAAGCAAACTGCTTCTGCACACTACCAAGTCCTACAGAAATGTGTGGTTTGCAACCTTAACGTTCAGAAATTTTCAGTACTAAAAACTGTACACTAAAAAATATCACCTTTTTTTAAAGTGTCTTTCCCCCTCTACATGAATACATTGAACATATGTGAACATCCAGAGAATCTGAAAGAAAGCATTATGACTGTTTTGGGAAATCAAAACGACACATTTCTAGGAAAGCTTTCAGCTGTATGGATTTTATAAAACCAGGGGGAGAAGGCAGTTCAAATTAAGATAATTCTTTACCAACAAATCACAAAGTTGCTCAAATAATAAATGTACGTACATAATTTGTGAACTTCAGTGGTTGCTTCACTCTGTGCCTGCAAAGATAATGGAGCAGATCCTCCTGGAAACTCCATTAAGGCACACACAAGACAAGGAACTAACCCAGCACTGCAAGCAACGCTTCAGCAAAGGCAGATCAAGCCTGACCAACCTGGTGGCCTTCAACGATGGACCCATGGCTTCATTAGACAAAGTAAGAGCAGCTAACGTAATCTACCTGGATTTCTGCAAGGCCTTTGATAGAATCCCACATCACATCCTCCTCTATAAATTGAAAAGAAATGGATTTGAAGGCTGGACTGACTATCTGGAGAATGAATACTGGCTGGATGGTTAGAAGATAGAAGCAGCTAGGAGATAGGTCAGCAGCTCTATGTCCAGGTGCAGCAGGTGATGAGGGGTGTCCTTCAGGGGCCCATCTTGGGAACAGCGATCTTCAACATCTTTCTCAAAGACAGAGACAGTGGGATTGAGTACATCCTCAGCAAGTTTGCAGATGACACCAAGCTGAGTGTTGCAGTTGATAAAACAGAAGGAAGGGGTGGCATCTGAAGGGACCTGGACAGGCTTGAAAAGCAGGCCCATGCAAACCTGGTAAGATTCAACAAGGTGAGGTGGAAAGTATTGCACTTGGGCTGGGGCAATCCAGATACGCCTACATATATGTCAACATATTAGGAAAAGAACTGATTGAGAGCCACCCTGCTGAGAGGACTTGGGAGTCTCCGTGGACAAAAAGCTGTACATGAGCCAGCAGCGTGCTCTTGCAGCTTGGAAGGCCAACAGTAACCTGGGCTGCATCAACAGAGGGGTTGACAGCAGGGAGAGGGAGGGGATCATCCCTCTATGCTCTGCTCTCGTGAGGCTCCATCTGCAGTATTGCATCCAGGCCTGGGGCCCCCAGCACAAGAAAGACATGGAACTATAGGAATGGGTCAGAGGAGGGCTAGGAAGATGTTCAGAGGGCTGGAGAACATGTCCTAGGAAAAAAGGATGAGGAATTTGCATTTGTTTAGCTTGGAGAAGCAAAGATTCCAGGGAGAGCTCATTGCAGCCTTTCAGTATTTGAAAGAGAGCTTACAAACAGGAAGGAGATCAACTTTTTACATGTTCCAGTTGTAATAGGACAAGGGGGAATGGTTTTAAACAAGAAGGGGGGAGGATTCAGATTAGATGTTAAGTGTAAACAGTGGTGAGGTACTGGCACAGGATGCCCAGAGAAGCTGTGGATGCCTCATCCCTAAGGGTGTTCAAGGCCAAGTCTGATACGGCCTGCTCTAGTGGATGGCAGCCCTGCTACAGCAGAGGGGTTGAAACTAGATGATCTTTAAGGTCCTTTCCAGTCCAATTCAACCCACTCTGTGATTCTATGACTGTTGCACCATGACTCTGTCTTGCTGTCTGCAAATTGCAAATTTTCAGAGATTTAGGGTAGCACAGTTGTTCCTGAAGACCCACCTTGTTTTGCATGAACACACTACTAGCACTTCTTACAGACTAAGTTGAAAATTTCTACTGCAAGAAGGAGTTGACCCAAGTGTTCTACTCAATTCATTTGTTCTAAAAAACTTCATCAAGGCAGGCAGCATTTGGACTGCTGTAAACAGAGCCTTTATAAATCTCAATTAGTGAAAGGTAATTGATAGTTCTTCCTTAAGTATTTCTCCATGCGACTCGAGATTCTCTTGTTGCATTCATTTACATCACCACAGAAGAGAACTTCAGGAATTATAAACAAATGAAAGCATGGTAAAATTCTTAAGTTTGGCTAGAGATGCTGGAGCCCCAGAAAGGAAGCATTACTAAAAGCAGACTGAACTCCAAACAGCAGTCCAGCCTAACTCCTAGAACAAGTAGAGACAGAAAGCTACTCAACTTGTCAAGTGAAACACTATTACCACAAGTCTGCTTCCAGCCCCCAGTTTTACAAAGCTAAGCATGAGCAGAGAACATTGGACTACTATGTTACATCTCACATAAGCTTGGTGAATTTGTATCTCATGACAGGATATTGAGAAAATATCAAGAAAATAGCAAAATCAGATGACTGGCAAAACAGGAAATCCCCCCAGAATTAAGGAATGGACTCAAAGGCTCCACTAAACTCAAAATGCACTTCAGTGGTTCCTATGCTAAAGATCTGATGCAAAGTGTCTTAGCTATTCATCAAGATTTTTACAGAAGAAGAGTACTTACAAAACAACTGCAGAAGCAACACGGCAGATGTTTGAAAGGAATTTCAATGGTAGAACAGATGAGTTAAGTCCAAGTACTAAGCTGATTGGGTCACACAGGACTACCTGTCTTGTAATCACTACTCAGCTCAAAGTCATCAGAAAGGCTAGCTGCATCATGCCACATGTCCACGAGAAGCAAAAGAGAAAGCACTGTCAAAGTACTCCAAAGAATCACGAAGATGCACTGAACTGCCAAGCAATCTGTTCCTGGTGACATTTTAATGCCCTGCTCAGATGACTGTACACATCATTTCAGATGTCACAAGACCGTTTTGTGCCTCCTTGTAATAACTCCACAGTAAAACAGCTTGCTAACTCCATATTCATTTAATACATAAGTATTACCTATCAGAATTTGATTTGGGGTCCCTTTAAGAAGTGGCATGAAGACAGTCAAGCTCTACAGTTTAGAGGTTTAGCGAGGTTACAGTCCCAGCACGTACAAGATCCAGATGAGTTTCTCCATCACAGCTCACAAAGTTCCTCAGAAAGGTCACAATGGGTAGACAAGAAACTGAGAAATTCATCTGAGATATAAGACAAATCCAACACAAGTTCAAGAAGTTTCAACATAAAATTAAATATCTTCAAACTCATAACCAGACCTAAAACTGTCACACGTAGAGCTTGGAAAAGATCACCATGTTTGCATGTCTAGGTACTCCCAAGTTATCCATCTCTTCAAACTTGTTACTAATAGAAATGAGTCTAGTTATATGGAAAAAAAAAAAGAAGGTATCAAAACAAAAAATATTCCTAGAATGTTGTAATCCAAAGTTGAACAGTAGAATTTTATTTGGTTCATTATGCAAAATAATTATATAATTTCATTTTATATTTTATAGAGATTTTCCCAATCAGGAACTACTCCCCATAGAAAGTAAAGAAGTGCTATGTATTATCTTGGTCTTTGAGGTCCTTGGAGAACCATGCAACCTGAAGCACCTGAGGATAATTCCCTTACATGAAAACATCATCTCCAGCAAGTTTGAACTCAAATGACTTCAGATCCAAGAAGATATGAGACTCATACAAGAAGAAAGAGTACTGAAGTTCTTAACCTTCAAAGTGAGGTAACTAAGAAACATCAGAGACACGCAGTCCAAAACTGGATATCCAACTTTACTTTCAAGTATCATGCACACTGCTCCCACTTGTTACTATGAACAGGTCCTTGAAACGCAGAGGAAGGAAAAAGCAGCAGAAACAATTACAGAGAGAAGAGAATTTCAAAAGAACAAGTAGCCTGTGGTGCATCTGGGCATCACCTGTGTGAACACCACGATCCAGAAGAGAAAGACATACAGACTTCCCAGACATACAAGCCCTCAGGTAATTTACCAATATGCTGTCAGGCAGCAGTAGAGCATGAGCAGCTTCAGAAGAAAAGAATATGTGCCTGTCAGATCAGTGTTTAAGTCTCCATTCCTCAGGAAGGCAGCTCTCCAACCCAATCCATTCTACGATTCTACCCAGAAAAAAAAAAGGAAAAACCATGAAGTTTCCATACGAAAGAAGTTGTAAGGTACTTCTGAGGTGGGGTTTCGTGGGCTCTTTTAAATCCTTTTTAATATTCTGTGTATCAAAATCTTATATCTTACATTCAAACTCGTTTAATGAAATAATTTGCATTACAATTACGGATTTAAAGTCTGATACACTATATATATGCTTACATTTTCTGCACTGAAAGAAAAATATTTATGTGAAAAATAGTCCAGAAGGATAGAAGATGATGTCCTAACTAACCTCTTGTAAATACTTCTTCCTTAAGTGCTAGATCAGCTTTCTCCATCTCTTTCTGCTTTTTAAATCAATAAGAATGCAGCTGCATCAATTCGATCCTGTGATAATTCACTTCAAAGTTATAAAACTACGTAGAAATTGAAAAAACAGAAATACTTATTTTCTGCTTCCAAATGGTTGAAAAGGAGAACAAAAGTCACCGGGTGAAGTTTATCAACTCTAACAATCTTTTGGAACACAGCAATGTAGAAATAATCTGTTCAATTAATCTGCCACAAGTAGCAATTTAAGGAGCAGCCTATGCTAGCTTTGGAGGTGCACAAGTACAGAAAAATCATCTACAATATTTCAGAAGTATATAAAAAAAAAAATCATTTCCATCAAAATGCAGATGCACAGAAGTTACAAAGTGAACTAATTTGCCAACGTTACACGAATGGACTTTTGTTCTGATTCTTAAAGCCAGATATAACCCATTTGGGGCAAGCAAGAAGAAGTAACAAAGACTATAAAACAGGTGAGTACTGAGAAAATGAACATTCTAGTTCAACACTTCATGAAGTTTACTCTCATTTGGGACTCCAAACTGGCGTGAGTTCACTTCCCAGATGAGAAAGAACAGAGCTCTAAAGCATTCTTGTCAAGCCCTGATAGCAGCATCTCTTCTGCAAAAGAAATCATGTGAAAGCAACATGGGTACAACAATCCCCAGTGAGACTTCTTTACCCACATTTTTAAATACAGTTAATTGAGCACAAACAGAAGTAGCTTTTACAATGTTATAGGAAGTCCTGGAAATCACCTTCTAGCAGTACAACACTACATAGCTTGGAACAAGCCAGAGTGACTTGATGAGGAACGACAGAGGAGAGGATAAAATGAGCAATCTCTGTATTTTCTCATCTCGTGTGTTCCGAAAACAGAGTAGGTAACCATATTTAAAATGTTCCCACCCAGAGAAGAATATTCAACATGAGGTGAACAATTACAGAAGGAACAATAATCCAAGAAACGTCAAGCCAGCACATTTAGCTCTAATACAGAATAATTACAAAAGATTTTTAGAGGATTAAGTATACAGGAGAAGCATCCAACACAACGTGTTGTGAGATCAGTACATTTACCTACCAAAAGCAGAGCATTTGGATGAAGCAGGACATCTGCCTGGTAGGGTTTTCAAAAACCCAAAATGTAAATATCTAAAAGGCTGGAATATTTGTAGCAGATACAAGGAGATACCTACAATAAAAGCTGCCTGCTGCAAGCTCAGGACAGTTTCTAAGTTTCGGTATCACAGAAGCAAAACCCAACACGGGTGGACCTGAGTCAGAAACCCACTGTCAGGCTGAGGCTTTGACAACTGTACTTTCTCCAGCTTTCACCTGCTCTTCCTTTTCCCTTCTTCCTCCTCTCACATTTCAATGGTCAGATGCAAAATAATCAACAGAAATTAATTACAAATTTTACATGTTAAAATGTTCATCATTATTTCGTCAATTAACGTCTACAGTGGATAGTACTACAGCTTGAATATCTGTTAAATGTCCATTTAAGCACTAAAAGCTCCTGACAAGTGCTGCATACCACCAAAATCAGCTTATTTTTTAAGGTAAGATCAAATTGAGAAGAAAGATTTCAGTCTTTCCAATCTCAATTGAAAAAAAAAATAAAACTATAATTTTACAGTAAAAACAATATAGCATATAAATACACTTATTGTTACTCAACTTTGTGTTTTAACACTTAGAAACTGTTACACAATTAACACAGCATAAACTAAACAAATCCAAGGAAACTCCAAATCCATGGTTGTTCCCAATCTTAATTCTGCTCTGTCAGACACTGCACAAAATGAGAGTGCTGTAGAAAACAGCACATGGCAATCCAGTTACAGCAATACAGAACATAGATAATGCTAAAAGCCATCACTTCATCAGCCTTCTCCACATCACACCACAGAAACCCTCGAACTCCTATCTAAAGAATCCCATTAGAAGAGGCAACTTACCTTGTCATGTTTTCTTGCCAATGAAAGTACCACAGAAAGGGGAGCTGTTCCAGTGACCCACATCTATCATTAGAAATATCCATACCTTACTCCTCTGAACCTATCAGTTTCCAGCACTTGTTGCCTTTGTGTGTGTGACTGAAGTCTTCTCAACCAATTTTTGCTGCCAACAGAAGAGTCTAAACCCAGTCAACTCACCTGTCTACAAAAGGCTAGAATCGTTTGAGCACCTCTGCCTAGTTTCAACTTACCTTCCTTTCAGATCTCTAGGTTCACTGACAAATCAGGAGACGCTGCTTTTCCTACCTCTCAACTATGTTTTCTTGTCTCATCCTTTGCGCTGGCTCTGGCAATTGTGCTCCAAAGTGGATGAGAACATAATCAACTGAAAAATTGCCTACTCAACCTTGAGAATGACACATCTCACATTTCATATGCTTGAGGTCAGCAGCGGATGAGAGCTTAGCCAGCTTTTTTAGATTAACTTTTTAAATAGAAAAACCACCACAGAAGCTATGTTCAGTGCTCCACATCATCAGCATTTCAGCTTTGGAACACAGCTCCTCTACTTAAATTAAATCGTAAGAGTAAAGAATTATCTTGGCGTGGGGAAAAACAGTTGCATCTCAACAAAGACTCCTTGAAAGAGATGTTCTATTTTGTGATGAGAAGGGCTCTTTCGGAGCTACAGAACTACAGGAGAAGCACTGCTGTTGCTTCAAACACATGACCCAAAGCATCAAACACATACAGTCACTCTCTTTCTTCTCCCATTTTAAAACCACTATTCATTATCAAAATAATGTTGTCTGCCACAAATCATTCACACAGAGAAAACTCAAGATTCATTCAGTGTAGGAAAATATCTCAGAGTGGCCTTCAAGCCCCTGCTCACCTGTTCCCAGATAAGTGCACATTAACATTGTACCACACTGTCCCCATTAGCTCAGGCCAGCAATCACCAAAAGACCAACAAAATCTGTTCACTTGACATGGCTACTATTCATTAGCTGGTAACCTCAAATGTTTTCTGCATTGAAGCATGCCCTCCATTTTTAGCTCCAAACATCCATCAGGTGACTGAGTGTACTGGCCTCCATATGCATTAGGCATGCTTCCATTTCCTTTTTCAAAGGAGAGACAGTAAGTACTCACTAAAGCAAAACAAAATCAGTTTACCAATACTCAACTTTCCCATTCTATGTCTGGGAAAAAATTACTGGACATTTCAGACAACACAGGTTGGAAGCATGTTGGTAATTTCACCAGCCAGGCCTCCAGCTACCTTTCCTTTCCCAATGGAGGAAAAAAGAAATCCGAATATATTTCAATCATCAGGTGAGCACTAGCAAAACAGCATGCATACTAAAACCATTTTAATCAGCTGGTAGGCAAATGTATGTAAATGGAATTCTATCCTTTGAATATTGCTAGAAATGTTGACCTTTAACAAGGAGATAACCTGAAAGAACAGTTCTGTGCTGCAAACTGAAAATGAGCTCGTTTTGAAAGGAAACTATTTTTAAATGCTGACTCTGATCAATATGAACCACAATCTTAGAACAAAAATCAAAAGCAAATATTAAGCATCAGAAACTCAGCAGCACTGCTGTTTTATGGCACATGCTTCTCTCAAGCCCAAATTATATCTGACTCTTAGCTCCCCTACATACCCAAAGGGCACGGTGTGATTATTTCTCCCTACTCTGCCTACTATATTTCTCTCCCTTACAACATCTCTCCTCTGCAGTTGTCTAACAGATCAGTAACAAGTTAAAATCTGAATGACCTAAGCATTAAACTACTGTGTTGAGCCTAAAGTTTGCCATTCAGACCTTGAGACCTTTGTGAACAATACTCGAGTGCCTCCTGCTCTCCAGCTAGTCTGATGAAAGATGCCTCTCCCTTTATCCTGCTTTCAGCCTGCAGCATCACTGTGACAGTACTGCACCTCAGACGTTGGCATCCAGAGAGCAGTTCTGGAGGAGATCCATGCCCTGACAGCAGTGTTGAAACAGATTCATTAATTGTCAGTGCTGTGAGTAGCAAGCTTTGAAACATTAAACGACCTTCTTTGTCTGATTACTTCTAGCCAAATGCAACAGGCATACTTAATTTCTGATAATTTAGTCCACCTCCAGCGTTTAGACCAGGAGTTACATAATTTATTAGAAAACTACAATGCATTTGTACCTTCTGTTGTAATATAAAGCAAGTGCAAATGGGCAAAAAAAATTCTAAGATCTAAGATAAAAGTCTTTATTATAGCTTCATTTCTTCCCTACGTATCTACATTTTCACCTGACTCTACAAAAGCTATTATATTGAAAACCACTCTTCCCACAGCACAACTTCATTCCCAAACAACATGTGAGGTGCATTTTCTGAAAAACTTGCCTACCTATTACATTCCTCAGCTTGCCTTCTGAAGGGGAACACTGAAACAGTGCTCTGCTCCCAGCTCCTTCTCACCTAAACATGCTCAAACTTCCCTGCCAGATTCCACAACCTAAAGAACAGGCATTCCAGACCACAGAGACCCTGTGCTGCAGCTCAAGAACTGCAGCACCAGGAGGGTCAGGAGACTTCTCTCAGCGTGTGAATGATGCTAAACAAAAACACTTCAAAGATTACACAACTTGTAGACGAAAGTCCTGAGCTGAAGAATGACACCTGAAAGTTTCACACTGTATTTGAAAGAACACCTATTTGTCACAGAGTACCACACCAAGTAGGTCAAGTGATTGGATAGAAAATGTACGGAGGCAAAGCATAACAGGAACAAGCCTCTAAAAACTCATCTGCTTTCACAGAGTCTTTCAGGTGAAAACTGAGGCAAGGATGTATGCAAAGAATAAAACACGACTCCTGCAGAAAACAAGTCCAGAATTGCCCACTGAGAGGTGGCAAACGTGTCTGGGTGTATTTTGGATGAGCTGCTCATCCCTTAGAATGACAGGGCAGTAAGAATGAGAGGCAGAAGCAGGTTCTTGGCACCAGGCTGATGGGCTTCTTGGTGTTCCATTGGAGATGGAATTCCTTCTCTTCCCACCCCACGAAGCTGCCGTTCACATTTCACAAAGCTTCCCCTGCAGGCATCTGTGATTATTTTACAGTCACCTAATCATGTCTGGAACACTTTTTCAATTCCAAGAGTAAATAAATGAAAAAGATGGCTGTAATAAACACAGTTTGAGGTATTCCAAATAATTTCAAAGCAACTGCCCACAGGAGATGCAAGATAGGTCCCATAGGAGCAGTGCTACTCCTTAAAATAGAAGCTCTTTTTTCCTGGCCTGTGACTGCATTCTGGTACCTTCTGTTTGAAGGCAGAATCACCCTCAGCCAAACACAGGTACAGTGCACTGCCTCTTAGAGGAGCTTTTAACACACAACTGATTTTCCATACCAAGACTTAAGATAGGTTAGCCCAACTACATTTTGGTTGTACCAAAATATCATTTTCACAGTCTTCAAAAAAAACAAGTATAACAATTAAACAGTGTCAGCCTAAGCCTGTAGGGACCCCAAAAGATAACTGTCCAATTCAAAGGGGTCCACAAGTTCTGATCCACAGCCATTGGATCATCCCCTGCGCATTCCATACCAAAAACACATTCTCAGACACTCAAAATCATACTGCGTGGGAAACAAATATATAACAAATTAAATCATAAAATCACAATGGCCTGGGTTGAAAAGGACCACAGTGCTCATCCAGTTCCAACCCCCTGCTGTGTGCAGGTCACCAACCAGCAGCCCAGGCTGCCCAGAGCCATGTCCAGCCTGGCCTTGAATGCCTCCAGGGATGGGGCATCCACAGCCTCCTTGGGCAACCTGTTCCAGTGCCTCACCACCCTCTGGGTGTAAATATACTGCATAGATCTATACCACTATTTCCCCCACCAGAGCACTGCACACGGCTACCAGGGAAAAAGGAAGATACTGTAAAGTTCTTCAGCACCCAGCACTACTCCCATAGGACAATTCCTTCATTTTCCTGAGAAATAAAATGCTCGTGTAAATTTGGAAAATGTTTGTCTGGCAACTCCAGCTGCCTGGATTAAGCACCTCCAAAAAGACACAGCAGTAGCATGGGAATCCTCGGCACACCACCATGACTATTTACAAGCCTTACAAAATGACACCCTGTGATTGCTAAGGGGAACAGCCTGATGAGAAACAGCTGGGACCCTGAGTAAGCCAGATTTCTCAGAGAGAATGCTCCTTTCAAAATGAGCCACTGAGAAGGCATTTACATCACTCTCTAAGATGACAGGTTGCCTCTTTGAAGACATCACACTAACTGTAAGCATGACAAAACATTTCTCAAACAAGTCTCTGACCAGCAAAGAAATCAGCGGGCAGAAATAAGCATCAGTCTTGCATTTGAACAAAGTGATCCTGAGATTAAGAGTGGGTGAAAACCAAATGGTAGTCTAAAATGCTGCCACACAGCAAAGCATTGGATGGAGCTCTTAAAACAACACAGAAATTTACAGAGCTGTCTACATTCTGTTCCTCTGCCAACGATGACGGAGTATTGAAGAGAACTTCTGAGAGAACAGTCTTTAATCACTTGGAACATCAGCTCGGGGTAGTCTACGGATTCTCAACACTGAATACGTTCAGTATCTGCTTACCTGACATTATTGCTGACCTTGCCAAATGTTGGCAAAGCGTATCTGAGGAAATGTGAACTGTAGGGCAGTAACACAGAAGATTAAAGGTTTAGAAGAGCACTTAAGTAGACACAAAGCAAACCTGTAAGACCTCTCAAGCATAAGCATGGACTCAGTGTACAGCTTATGTTTACAGAAGGAAACTACAACCTTAAGCTTCCTCATTTATAAAGGTGAATGCACACACTTCCATATAGATGTGGATATGCAGAAATGGGCCTTGCACATTTTCAACAGTTCTCCACCAGCTACGGTAAAAGGCTGTAGTCAGCCTTGCAACAAATCCCAAAATTCCAAATCCTGAGCTGAAGTCACCAATTTACAGGCAGGTGTGCACAATTCTCTCCTTCCAAACTATTAATATCAAGATGAAAATAATAGAAATGATGCAAACAAAGGTTCCCTGGACCACTGGACCGTGGTTTCTCACTTCTCCCATGAAGAGGAAAACCAAAAAGCCCCTGGCCAGGCAGGACTTTGCTGTGTGGGCAAAAGGCAGTTCTGAACATTACCTCTCTGACAACTCATGGGAAAAAAAGAGATGACATTTGGTAGTTTATATACCTTCAGAATATGTAATTATAAGCTTTTTCCATTTACAAGACCACAACTGGATTGGCATGATTTTCAAGTCCAGGAAGCATTTAGCTGAATTTTACCTTTATCAAACCTCATTCAGAAGTTGCTTTTCATTAAAATATAAAAGGATGCAATTAAAAGAAAGCTCCAAGCCCAGGTTACTCATTCAAGTTTCTTTAATAGCATATGAAGAACAGAGCTACTGTAACTGAAGACACTCTGCAGAAACAAAGCCTCTTAAGACGGCCCTTTCTGATCCTTGATATTCATGCAGCCCCATCAATCAAAATAAAAATTTAGGTCATCCATACTTTCAGCCAGGATGCAGGAGAAAACAAAAAAAGTAGCATATCTTAGGCACCAAAGATTTTCAGTGAATTCCACAGAATTTGGTAGAGCTTCTGAAACACGCCTCTTCCACTCCTACACCCTTTTCCACCTCACCTCACCCCCCCATATCAGTTAATTCCAACTTCAACACATTTTCAGATACTCTAGGGCAAAGGAAGAAGGACAAAGCTGTATTATTCTGCCCAAAAAGAATCTTGGACTGAGGCTTCTTTATATCTTAAATTGGACTGTATCACACCCATCCACTAATTGGAAAATAAACCCATCACAAAGGATTTGTTTAACATCAAGAAAGATGTACTCTCGGAAGCAGATTTTTCAGTCACTAACTTACCTTACCAACCAGATCTGCCCTGTGATTTTTTGCACTCTTCAGAAGCACTTGTCATATCAGATGTGTAGCTTTAAAAGGTCTAGGGGAAGATAACTTCAGCATAAATTCCTTCAGCAGCTTCTAAGCAGTTATTTGAACCACTACAGCACTGAGCCATTCTTAAAAGGACAGATCTTCCATCCCCTCCTTACAATTACTGCTTACAATCTCAGCATTTTTCAGCACATTTGCTTGAGAAGAAATGGCTCCTGTACAAAGCTCAGCCTCAAAAACACTGGCTGGTGGTCTTCACAGTACCAAAAGGCAAAGAACATATCACAACAGACACATCCAGCCACTGAAGAAGGAAGAGCTGAAAAAGCTGTGTGATCAAAGACAAGATGCAAGCTTAGAGAACTTCATAACACAAAGCAGCATAGCATCTTTTAGATTGGAAACTGGACACCAAACTGGCATCCAGAAAAGAAAGCTACTGTGAAATAAACAGGTATTTTGCTGTCTTTAAACGGATAGATTATACACTAACTGGAGAAGCCCAGCAAGATAGTTTCCCTGATCAATCAATTTTATTCCAGATCTCAGAAAAAACAAAAGGCAGCTCAGCATAAAATTCACTGTCATGCACAGACAACAGAAAGAATTTCAAATGCTAGCTAAGACAAATAGATTGCCCAAGACTTTTGGTTCTGGACAATCACTGCAAAAGATGAAAATAACACCCCAAAAGAGAGGGGAAAGGACCCCAATGCTTGTGGCTTCCAGTTAATAGAAGAAAGCAGAGCAGGCAGGGCACACCGCCCCACGCTCAAGCACCTACAAGGAGGCTCAGCCAGCCCACATGGGCCTATGGAAACATTCTCACCCCTGAGACCATCCAACCCAGCTTCCTGAGCAAAGGAGCAAGAACAAGGGGTATAAGAAATGCCAGACTCTTCTACAGGGAACAGCTGAGGAGCCGAGAATGTGTACACTAACGTACCAGAAGTTTTCATACAGGTAAGAGGGTAACAATAAAATAAAGTAAAGTAAAGTAAAGTAAAGTAAACAAATAAAGTTTTCAAGACATTTATATAAACAGCTGCTTTGGTTCTCATGCATTCCAGGAGAAAACTAATGCTGATAAGTTGTCCGTCCTATCCCCAGGACACCTTCCTGAATGCTTTTTCTCCTTTTTTTTTTTTTTTTTTTTTAAATCTACTACTGGAAACACCTCAGGGTGTCCTAAATGACACAACCAGTAGTCTTGGCTTTTTGATCCTCTTGGTTCTGGTGTTTTGCCAGTCAGCCACAGCAAGCAAGCTGCAGACAAGGCCCAATGTCACTGAAGTGAGACATGGGAAGGGACCTGCTGTGTGATTACAACAGAAAGCACATAGCCCAAAACCAGCAAGGCAAGGAAACAGACCTTTGCATCAGCTCTATTACCTGTTCAGCAGGGCAAAACTTTTACTTAATCTTTCCATCATTCCCACTATCATTGGCATGCAACACTGAAATATAACTTGCATCATAGTTTATTTCTGTGGAAGTATTTTCTTTCTATTTGCAATTCCCTTCATTTTGACAGAAGCCATGCATCAGAAAAAAATCAACACTCAGGCATAGCAGCAGGGGAAAACAAAAGAGGCAGGTGTGATGACTTGGCAGAGGACAAGAAGAGAGCAAGAGGAAAGTAGATTTGTAAGAGAATCAGGAGATAGCCAAAAGGAAGAAATGGATTGAAAACTTTTTTTTGAATGTTTGCTGAACATTTAGCCTCACTGCTGCCAAATGGGAGGCTGGCTATACGCACCACAAAGTAACAGGGTGTTCAGCCAGTACTATCATGTTTGTTTTAAAATCTCCAACAAGATTTCTCAAAAGAGATAGAGCTTCTTCCCCCAACCAACAGTTCTGGCAGGACTGCAGCTAACCCAGCTTACGCTCACCCAACAGCCCCAAAGCCTTTCAGATAACTTACATGACACCTTGCAGGACTTTCTGGGGATCCAGGTCAAACAATCTGTCGACGTAGTGGCGGCTGCTGGCTGTTACCTCCTGCAGAGGAAAAAAGAGGATTGTTTTTTAAATACTTTTGATCAATTCATATAATGGCTGTTCAACAGGAATAACTAAAGCAACAGCAAGTCTCTCACTTGTCAAAACCTACCAGGCAAGATAGCAGCAAAACCACAGGATCATATTCAAATGTGCAGTATGTAACTGCTGGGCAACATCTGCACAAAGAATTAACCCTGTGTTTAAGTGTGATTTAAAGAATAAGATGAATTTAACGTGGGTAGCAGCACATTACAAGCCAAAGCAAGTTAACGGGGTGCTGCCAGGTGTCTGTATGGTTACAAACTGGACACACAGAAGGGGTTAGATATATTTCGGATATCAGCACTACCTTCAATTCCCATTTTATTGTGTTCAATTACAACACAGAAGAAAAAAAAAAAAAACACAAAAAAAACAACCATGAATTCCTGCAAGAAACACTTGCTAAGAGCTGTTACTGTTGCTCAAGAACCATGCTGACAAACAAGCTCTTGAAGAGAAGGAAGTTCATACTGAGGCATTTCGTTGCAGGTCGCCTTGTAATTTTTACCCACTGTAGAAAACAGTCACCTGACAGACCTGCTGCCGTCCCACACAACCTCAGTGGGGCAGCAGCACAATGTTCTCCATGACAGTCCCATCCCTACTGTACAAGACATCACAGCAAGAGGACCAAGCTTGCAAGCCAAACACTTGTGCACCAATGACTTATTCTCTTTGAGAAGATCCGAAGTTGGAGATGGAAAGCATTCCAAAATACATGGGTGGGAAAAGGGAAGGTAATTTTCCCTCTGGGTTCTCACAAACACGTGACAGAATGTATTTCCATTATCTCACTTTTTTTTTCTATTCTGCCAACTCAACATTTTGTTATACTCTTGCCATTTTTTTCTTAACAGTTTCCCTTGAAAGAAGCTATAAAGGAACTGCAAACACTCCATTGCTTTGCAAGTATCCACTCTCGGCTAAACCTGTGCCTCTTTTCCGGGAGACAGCAGAACTGCCAGCAGCGTGCTGGGGTCTCACAGAAGTCTGAAAGGAGAACATGGAGGCAGCAGGAGCCCTCAGCCCGCAAGATGACTGTTCAGTTATGCTGTGTAAGTCCTACAGGCGAGTCCTACAGGTAAGTTGTTGCTATTTATGGTCTGATTTTTGGGTGGTGCTGCGTGGAGCCAGGAGTTGGACTTGATGACCCTTATGGGTACTTTTCAGTTTGGGATATTTCACGATCCTCCAGGTAGCAAAGACAATATTTTTGAGGACAACAGGGGACTTCCATCTGCCCGCTCCAATACTTATATATAGAGACATTCTGGATTCTGGAGATCCCTCCGCCCTCCATTTCTAAAACATCCTGGTTTATCAGCTGGAGGGACCTCACTTATAACCCGGGGCTGCGACGAGCACAAGGGTGTTCATACCCAGGCCGCCAAGTCCTCCGGGCAGGACCCGAAAAAAAAGAACGCTTTCCCAACACCATCATTTTCGCGGGGTTCTCGCTTAGCAAGAAACGCTACGCCGGACAAACGGAGCGGGCCGCTCTCGGCACGGAGGTGAACGCGCCGTTCCGCGGCGGCAGCGCCCCGCAGCCCCCTGCCCGCACGGCCCGGGCAGCCCCGCCGCGTGGGTGCGGGCAGGGCCAGGCGGGGTCGGCCGCGACCCGCCGAGCGCCGCCGCGCGGTACCGCCGGAGGAACGGGGCGGAGGGGAGACGGAGGTGGGGGGGACACGACGAGCGACCCGCGAGGTGCCGAGCCGCCGGCGCGGAGAGGAGGGCGGCGCTGCGAGCAGAGCCCCGCGCGGAGAGAAGTCGTCGGGACGGGGCGCGCGGCGGAGCGGCCGCACAACCGCCTCGCGCCGCGGCCCGGCTCGCGCCCCTCCGACGCCGCACAAAGCGCCGGGGCGGGTGCCTGGCTCCCCCCGCCGCCCGCGCGGCCCGAGGTCGAGGTCGGGCCCGGCCCCGCGGCGGGCGGCCGCCTCCCCGCCCCGGCTCCGAAGGCCCCCGCCGGCCGCGCCGAGGGGCCGCGGCACTCACCGAGAGAACGCTCATGCGGAGCGGCGCCTCCAGCACGCACGCCATCTTGGCGGACGCAGCCGCAGCAACAGCTCCGCCGGCGGCGCCCTCACGCGCGCGCCGCCGCTACCGCCGCCGCCGGGCACGGCCTCATCGCGGGGCGCTGCGCCGCCGAGCGGGCTGGGGGAAGGGGGGGGGGGAGTGCGCGAGTGGGCGGAGCGCCGCGGCCTCGCGGGCGGCGAATCGGCCGATGCCGAAACTCCGCTGCTTGCCGCCGGCCCGCCGCCGCGGCGCGTGCGCGATAGACTCGGCGCGAGGCGCACGCGCGCGCCGCCACCGCCCCGCTGAGGCCGGCGGTCGTCGTCCCGCGCCTTAACTCCGCCTGTGTGGAGAGCCTTGTGGCGCGCCTAACGCCGGGCGTGCTGCGCTCCTCACGCCCGTCCCTTGCTGGGGCTGACGCAGGAGGGGGGATCCTTCCCGATGGGGTTGTTCGCTGGGTGTTTGCCCTAACGCTTCTCTCAAAGCGCTCTGCGTCTTAGGAATTACTGAATCCCAGCTTTTTACGTGCTTTCGTGCAGTACTTGGTCTTCAAGCATCAAACTGACAGCTAGAAATGCCAGCTACGCGTACGAGGCTGTGGGGAGGGGAGCCGCAGGGGACGCAGATAGCTGCCTGGCAGGGCATGGAGCTGCTTGTGGGTCGTGCTAGAAAAAAATACGTATGTATTAATTACATTTACATCTGCACTCTGCTCAGTGGATGCTAATATACTTCATTTATATAGAGAGAGAGAAACAGGATGGTTCAGGTTGGAAGGGACCTTTCAGATCACTTGGCTCCAACCCCTGCTGTAGGCAGGGACACCTCCCATAGCCCAGGCTGCTCACAGCCCCATCCAGCCTGGCCTGGAGTGCTCCCAGGGAGGAAGCATCCACAGCCTCACTGGGCAATCTGTTCCAGTGTCTCACCACCCTCACAGGAAAGAACTTCTTTCTAATATCTACTCTAAATCTCCCCTCATCCTGTCACTACCTGCCCCTATAAAAAGTTCCTCCCATCTTCCCCTGTAGGCCCCTTCGGGTCCTGGAAGGCTGCTGTAAGGTCTCCTTGGAGCCTACCCTTCTCAGCCTGTCTCCTAAGGGAGGTGCTCCAGCCCTCTGATCATCTTCATGGCCCATTACTGCACCTGCACAGCTTCACATCCCTCTGGTACTGGGGGCTACAGAACTGGATGCAGTGCCCAAAGTGGGGTCTCACATAGAGCAGAGGGGCAGAATCACCTCCCTCAGCCTGCTGGTCATGCTTCTTTTGATTTGACCCAGGATACAATTGGCCTTCTGGGCTGCAAGTGCACATTGCTGGCTCATGTTGAATCTTTCATCAACTGAAACTCTCTAATTATTCTCCTCAGGACTGTTCTCAAGCCATTCTCTGCCCAACCTGTATCTGCGCTTGGGACTGCCCAGACCCACGTGCAGGACGTTGCACTTGACCTTGATGGACTTCACAAGGTTGGCGTAGGCCCACCTCTCAAGTCTGTCTAGTCCCTCTGGATAGCATCCCTTCACTCTAGAGATTGTCTGCACCACTCAACTTGGTATCATCTGCAAACTTGCTGGGGATGCACTCAATCCCACTGTCCGTGTGACCTACAAAGATGCTAAATAGCATCAGTCCCAACACTGATCCCCGAGGAACACCACTTGTCATGTCTCCACTTGGCCTTTGAGCCATTTAATGCAACTCTGAGTGCAACCATCCAGCCAATTCCTTATCCACTAAGTGGTCCATCCATGAAATCCATTTTTCCTCAATTTGGCAACCAGGATTTCATGTGGTGCAAAGTATTTGACAGTGTCCAAGTCCAGGTAGATGACATCAATTACTCTTCCTTTATACACTGATAATCTAACTTCATCATAAAAGGCCACCAAGTTTGTTAGGCATGACTTGCCCTTGGTAAAGCCATGTTGGTTACTACCAATCACCTTGTCTTTATTTTTCACGTGCCTTCATAGTGTCTTCAGGAGGATCTGCTCCATGATCTTGCCAGGTACAGGGGTGACACTGACTGGCCTATAGTTCCCTGGATCTTTTTCTTTTTTTTTTTTTTTTTTTTTTTTCCCCTTTCTTGAAAATGGGGGTTGTTCCCCCTTTTCCAGCCAGCGGGAACTTCACCAGGCTGCCATGACTTTTCGAATATGATGGATAGCAGCCTGGCAACTTCATCTACCAGTTCCCTCAGAACCCATGGACAGATCTCATCAGGTTCCATGAACTTCTGCACATTCAAGTTCTTTAGATGGTCTCAAACCTGATCTTCACTTATAGCAGGCAATCTACTTTCTTCAAGTTCTTACCATTGCTCTCTGCAACTCGGGCAGTGTGGCTTAAGTCCCTGCCAGTGAAGACTGAGGCGAAAAAGTTATTCAACACCTCAGCCTTCTCTGTACCCCTCATGACCAAGTTTTCAGTTTCCTTCCAGAGAGGGCTCACATATTCCCTGACCTTTTTATCACTGATATACTTGTAGAATTCCTTCTTGTTCCCCTTCATATCCCTGGCTAGATTGAATTCTGTTTGGGTTTTGGCTTTCCTAACCTGATCTCTGGCTGCTCAGACAACTTATTTGTAGTCCTCTCAGGAAACCTGTTCCTGCTTCCACTCCCCCTTTTTTTTTTTTTTTTTTTTTTTTTTTTTTTTTTTTTTTGAGCTCAGGCAAGTCCAGGAGCATCCTTGTTGATCCACTGAGGCCTCCAGCCATTCTTGACTGTCTTCTTCTTGGGGGTGCACTGCTTCTGGGCTTGGAGATGGTCCTTGAATACCAACCAGTTTTCTCGGGCCTCTCTTCCCTCCAAGTCTTTCTCCCATTTCATCCTGCCAAACAGTTCCCTGAAGAGTTCAACATCTGCTCTCCACCTGTAGGGAGATCCTGAATCTCTAGAGATCCAGAAGTTAGTATTCTGTCTTGCTTTCTAGAAAGCCAAAACTCATTAAGCAAAAAGGGCAGGTGTGACAACCAAACAAAAACACAGAAAGCCAGACTAAAACGGGCTATTAAAGGTAACCTATGCCTTAAGTAATTTTTCAAGTTCTTACTCTATTTTATGCTTACAAATTGCATCTGATACTACAGAGGAAATACTTTATTACCATTATAATCTTCAGATCATGGGGAAATATAAGCATTAAGATTTTTTGCATTGCAAATCCAGGAGCCCAAAGGATACTCAACTATTTTCAGTAACCTAGTGACTTCAGATGACCTGAGGTTTACTCTAAACACTCTCAATCCTTCATCCTATCTTACCACAGTTCTCTTTGGTGGATGTTGTGACAGACATAGAGATACAGCATTAATACTGTCCTACAACTCAGTGAATAAGGTACTGGCCTTAGGGGGAGGAGGAGGAGGGAAAAAAAAAAAAAAAAGAAAAACAAACAGGATGTTAATGGTATCAGCACACCAGTATAAATAATCAGAACTGTGGGGAGCATTGGCATTTGCTAGCTCTTGAATACTTATATGCTGTTTTTTTTTCCATAATTAACTGCTGAGAAACAAAATGCATCTCAGAACATGAAACTGATGGTAAAGACAGAAGCTGAAGTGTTTGCCTGCTGCAACCCATATCCCCCGGTCCATTTCACTCATGGTTCCCTCTCCAGTTCTCCTGTAAAGATGCTTTCCTCTTCACACAGCTCGGGCATTAGAAGAATAAAAGCACAGAGGTGGTACTTCTGGTACCAAAGGTGGCACAGTCCTGAGGAAATCCCTGACTCTGAAAGCTCAGAGCTTCAGAACACCAGTAGAACTTTCACATGTCATTAGACCCATTAGTTTTACAGTCTATAGTACTTAAAAGCATCATTCTAATTAATCCATTAAGTTTTGTTATCCTTACAGCCTTTGAGGCCATAAATAAGTGATTTGTTTGCTAGTAATTCAGAGCAAACAGAAGAGTAAGAGTAAAAATAAAATTTCAATTTCCAAGATCTATATCCTGGCAGGTCTTGTTCCGCCTCAAGTTTATAATGGTATTTTGGAAAATTCCAAGCTAAGCTCTAAGAATTGGGCAAGTTACATACTAACAAAGAGAGCAGCAGGCAAAAATGTAGGCTAAAGATAACAGTAGGCATTGCTGTCTTAAGCAACTTACTATCGGATTACATGATAACACAACATTAATTAGTAAGAATTGAGACTGTGCTGACATCCACATTTAGGAAGCTACATAGCTGCATTTTAATTTAAAGTATGTTTCCCAACTTTTAAGAAACAGCACATGAGTTTTTAAGAACAGCCATGTTGTCCTCCATGGTCCTCATAAAACTCGTGCTACAAATTGAGACATGGTTATCTACTGAAAAAAATATTAGAATAGACAATACACATAGTTCTGTTTTTGACCATGAAGCTTTTCTACAGCACAAATGTCACCAGAAGCAATCTTCACTCTTCTATTGCTGTTTTGTTATCCTGGGAATTCTGCTTTCAAATTTAGTCCATAGAGTTATTGCATATGCTACTTTGTATTAAAAATATATATCAGTATAAAACAAGACAAAAGCAATAAAAGCAAATAGTTCCATCTCATGAGTCAAACATCCCCTCACTTTGATTTCAGTTACAGTTTAAGAGCTCTCGTTAAACAAGCACGGTGAATCTTGTATAGCAGTACAGCACAGGATACTGAGCAAAAACTGATAACCAAGAACTGAAGCAAAAATCAACTGATCATACGTGACTCTTAAATCCTTTGACAAAGTACTTTGTTACAGAATTTCACTTGTGACTTAAGTGTTTAAGCGAAACATTCTTCCCTGCAAGAGGTACACTGTGTCTCTTCAGCTTAAGGAAGTAGCATGATTAAGATCAAATAATGTTAAAAGCATGAGAAGTTCGCCATAGTTCTCATCACCATTGCATAAATAGGTGGGGAGAGAACTTAGTTATAAATCATGTAGTGTTATTTTGTTTCATCTTCATCCTCTGCAGCATAGATGGCTTGATTCCTTCTCTTAATTTTAATGCCACTGTTCCCATTTTCACTACCACTAACACGCTTTAAAGGTCTCTCATTCAAGCTCTTCTCTTCCACCTGCTTATTCCCACCAGATTTCTCCAGTTCCTCATTAGTGGAGTCCATAGCATCATCAGATGATACCGCCATGGAATCTGGCATGATCCTGATGTCAGAAAAACTTGCAGAAAACTCAGGAGGATGATCGGGGGAAGGATCTACGGAACACGTGCTCAAATCTTCATCACCACCTTCATCATCCAGCATTATTTCATCTGGATTAATGGACGAAAGCCCAGAGTTATCAGTATTATATTCACTAGGTTCCTCTGCTGACCCACTACTGTCCATTTCCTCTTCTTCCTCTTCATACTCTCCACGTACTGAGCCCTCTTCTTTAACCTGCTGGATTCTGTCATTGATGTCAGTGAGGCCAAACTGGGCACAAAACTCAGTGGTCTGTGGATTGATGGTGTGAACCGGTTCCATGTTCTTTTGGGGCTTGCTGGGATCATAACAAGCAGCTGTCAAGGTGAAGTTACAAGGAATTTTGAGGTCATGATTCAGTTCTTCTAACACCTCCTTGATGGCCTCTTCCGTTGCACTGTAATCCCACCTAAGTAAGTACATCAAGTTAAAAAGAGTGCAGCTAATCAAAAGCTGTTTTCTCTTCTCGTTGCAAAGAAAAACTTTTAAACATGGGTAACAAATTCACCTTACACAAACAGTTTGTTAAACTTTTCTTCCTGGAAGGCATATTACCTTAGGGCAATACTGACACTGCTCTCCTCAGCAGAGTCTGTGTGTTATGCCAGCCAACGCAGTAAGCATTCACACACCCCCATAATCCAGCCTGGTTTTCAGTAGCACGGCAATTGACAAAGTAAGCAGCCACCACGTATTTTTGGCTCTGCAAATGGTGCCAAGTTTGCAAACAAAATGAACTGCCTGTGTCATAAGGAAGTAGTAAGGAAGTCGTAAGCTCTAAGAGCACAGCTTGTCATCATCTCCTTCATTTTCTAAATCATTTGACATTCCTCAATCATTCGTTTTATCACACCCTAAAGACATTAAAGACCGCAGAAGAACAGAGAAACACAATAATATACATATAATTCCAGCCTCCTTAAGTCATGCTTTACTTTCTACTTTGCATGCTACCTACTTTGTATGGAGGCCATTATTTTCAGGCACATTCCATGAGCTCTGAGTCACATTAATCAGATTGTTGGTGGCCTTGAGGACTGCAATCCATTCAGCATCATACTCCAGCGAGTCACCTGCAGTAGGATCATGCTCAATGTCTATTATCTGTTCAAAAGAAACAAACAAACCAACCAAGAGATTAGATATTGCTCTTGATACCAGAAAATGATTAAAGTTTGCAGTGTTAGTTTCATGATACAGAGTTTTAATCAAGTTAGAAGTACACTAAACCAGTAGTCTCAATCAAACAAGTCCTCAAGTCAGCCATACCTAGGAACTTATTGTCCTTTCTTACTTCCTTATGGTAATCAATGATTATAAGAGGCACTTTCATAACATTTCTCTTCCTTTATCTTAGAGCAATTAAAAATCACGTCTCTCTTACTGCTGCCAGCCACTGGACAGTTAGACAATTTAGAAGGCAAGAATTTAAACTGTCTTTTAAGAAACATGGACAGAATTGAAAGCAATGGTTATTTTGCTATGTACATTCTTAGCACAGCAATGAGGTTAACACCTATTATTTTTAAGAACAGACAACATATTGAAACCCAAATCACTTCATCTTCAGTGACATCAACCCAAATCAAACAATTTACATGAGCCAAACCACAGCAGTCAGCTGTGGATTTTAAATAATACATAACGCAATTCCATTTCTTAATGTAGTTCAAAACAGCTAAACAAAGGTGGATGACCACACTGCTGGAAGTAGTCTTACTGTAGATCAGTTCCACTATGGGATTTTAAGCAAGGACTGGCAGCCCTGTGTGCTTTCACACAGCAAAAGCCCACCATCCTCAGACTCTCTCCCATCCTCAAAAGTAACTAGAGCAAACAGAACCCACCTTACATCCTAAGGACAGATAATGAATCATCTCACCTTTAAGACAATAAACAAAAGCTACTTTAAAGTAAAACTAAGACCTGACTGCATTTGAAGAACAAGCTCTCACTAGCTCTCTCCTTTCATATCAAAGGGCTTCAGATTCATCCATTTCTACAGATGGCACTGCAAGCAGCACACACAGGCTATGGACATGAATATTATCTTGCATTTGGAAAATGAGTTTGGCACTTCCATTAAGAACTCCTACAGCCTTCCAATGCCCTTCCTAACGCCAAACAAACTGAAGTAGAACCATGCTCCTAGGAAGCCACGTGGAATCCACTGGAAACAAATCACAATACTCAACTTACAAATTCAAACAGGATCAAGTCATAAATCCAGACATGAAGGAAGTCACTATCTGACCCAAGCTATGTCAAGAAAGCAGCAGAAGAGCCTCAAAACAGGATTGTGTTTTAACTCTGAGCTTTATCAGAAATGCACAACAGGAGATTCAGTGCAGGTTAAAGTAGAGCTACTGATCTATTAAGAAAAGTAATTGTTCTCAACTGGAAGGAAATGGTAGGAGAAAGCAAACATTTCACCTGCGTGACAGGACCAGATCTACTTAGAAGAGCAATATTTACAAAGACAATTCCACCCATGCACCAATTCCCAGTTTCTTGTCAGTCCCTCCATTTATCAGAATTAGTCTTCAGCTTATATCTGAGCACAGCACTTAGCAGTCCACAGAAATACTTAAATCACTTAGAGTGAAAGCTCATGGCACACAGTCATCACCTGCAAAAAGTCTCTGTGAGGCAGACATTTATCCAGAGCCAAAAACTTGGTTGCTTTTGGTAGTTCTTCTTTGGACTTTGTCTAGGAAACAGAAAGTTTTACCAGCATTTATATGAAATTTGACTATTCCAAACAAGTTATATACAGAAATCTAAAGGCACATTTTGCACACAAAAATAGTTTCTGAAATAGAGAAGTAGCACAGGATTATAAGAAAGAAATTGAAGGATTAAGAGAAGGACAGACATCAGCAAAAGCCTGACAGAAATTTGAACACTGATGACAGCAAGCTAAAGCAAGAACCACAGGTCTCCCTCAAACAAGGCAGCTGAATACGTTTAGCTTTGATGCCAAAAGAAAGCCTTTAACACAGTTACGAACAGACTCACGTCCAGAAGACCTAGAGTTCCATTTCTACAGCTAATGGATTGCAAATAAGAATAGCACATCACTTTCAGCAACAACACAAACATGATACATTTCAGCCTATGGGGACCGTTTGTTTTATTGTAGGCAGCCAGACAACTTCAAGGCACCCTCCCATCTCAGGTTAACCACTACCTCCTCAATTTGCTTCTCTATCTTTGTTTGCAAGTTTTATACTTCCCCAATAGAAGGGGGAAAAGGGCACTTTTCTGTGAAATTCAAATTCAGAAGTTCAAAGTGCAATAACTTGAGTTATTTCATGCTGCTCTTGAAGAAGATGAGATGGTGAACACCTCTGATTTGTAACATCTCTCACCTGCATAAGCTATGAATTTCAGGACCACTTAATGCTTTGGGACTTGAGCTGAATATTAACTACTAAGCAAATACACGTTAATTAGATGCTTTTCTGAACATGACTACCTGCATTAGACCTTTGAAATTATTAGATTACACAGACACTCTTGGTTTTATTCTTTACCTCGTGTTGCATGAAAGCTGCAAACTTAACGTGGAGATGTGCTGAAAACCAATAATTAGGTTTCAGATGCTGCAGAAGCTCAGAAGCAGCAGGGCTTCCTAACGTGTTGCTCTCCACTTCTTGACGGAAGAAGGATTTCATTTTAAGCAGCTGTTTCTTGTTTCCATAGTGATATATGCTCCGTGGCCAATCATGTGACATAAATATGTCCATTGGATGCTTTAACTACCAAACAAAAAATACATACGGTGTAAAAACACACACAAGAAAAAATTTAAAATTAAACATAACAAGACATGTAATAGCAAGTGCTCTCCTTCAGATTAGATACAGCTAGCTGTGAGCTCCTGGCTCCCTTTTCAAAGGGATTAAGCATAACAGCGAGCACATCTTTCAGCTGCCTTTGAGGCTATCGAGGGTCTCTACTCTCCCTGGGTCTCACTGCACTTTCTTGGGGCCAGCAGCTGTGTTTTACATATACTACTACCTTGTAAGACAGACTGAAAACCAGATCTACAGAGTAAGTACGCACAATCAAAGTAGTTGTCTTCCTCACTGATCTTGTAAAGCTTTGTTTAGAAGAGATAATGGTTAAGCATAATATTCTTCCTCAAAGGAAGCATCCCTTAGAAGTCTAGTCAAATGTCTTAAGTACATCTTGGTTCAACATTCAATGTATTTCCATCAGCTGTATCAGAACACACTTCTAGGTGAAACCTAAGGCCAGCTAATAAGAAACCTGGGGAAGTGCATCAAGCTCTTAACAATGGCAGCAAATCTTTGTGCCATTTTTAGCATCTCTGTATGTTCTAAACAGTTCAGGACCCAATGGCTACCTGAATAATCATTCACAAGATGCTTATAAATATACATGTACTCACACTGCATCCTTAGCCACAGAGAAACCCTTGTGACAAAGTGGGAAGCAGGATCAATAATAAAGCTAACCACCCCTTGCGTTTCTAGCTATAGGAGCAAAAAAACTTCAACAGCTGTGATTTGAGATCAGCTCATCCAACTGGTTCAAGGTTGATTAGTAAACCTTGTATCAACCAGCTCAGACATTAGACAAAGTAGCACACATCTTCCTACAGCTAATAAAGCTCAATCACTGGAGTACAGCTGGACTTGTTCCCTTCTGAGCTTCAGCCCATTTAACAAAGTATCTCCTGCTCTTGCCTGCCTCAGATCAAATTTGCACTGCTACACAACCTGGTAGAAAAGAGAGCAGGATTAGCAGTGGGGTCACTGGCAGCATAAAATGACCTGTTAAAGTTAGCAGAGATTTGTTTGCATGATTTACTACCTAGCTGTTCAAAACAGCTGTAACATCTCACATTTAAGTTAACAAATAACATTTACCATTGGTTTGTTTGTTGTTGTTTTTAGAAAACAGACAACAAAAAGCACCATAGACTTTTCACCAACCTGCTTAAGTTTGAAGACCTCGATGTTCCTGACATGGTAAGCACTTCTGATCGTTTGCTGGTTGTATGGTGGACATTCAAAGTGGCCTGGAACATTGAGAAAAGAATAGTTGTCCGACAGAGATTTTGTATCTCTCACGTAAGGTAAGACAGCACTCCTCATTACTTCCCACATTCCTTACTCACAGACACACTGCATCACCACATGCCATACCTATAACAGAGAGCTATTTGCTGCACAGCCACACAACGTACACATCTACCTGAGCCACTTAATATCACAGAATCATAAAGGTTGGAAATGAGCTCTAAGATCAAGCCCAACCATTGACCCATCTCCACTGAACCATGTCTCTCAGTGCCACATCTCCATGCCTCTCGACCACCTGCAGGGATGGTGATTCCACTGGTGCCCTGGGCACTGTGCTCCATCAGGTCTACGCCTGCACACACACCGACACGGCCACAGAATGTACAGTAGATGGAAACAAGAAAGAGGTATCAGAGAACAAACTGTAAAATTACTGTTTCAGTAGTTAGCGTTATCACCTCAAGTCTTATCTCCCACAAGCAATATCAAGATAAAGAAATTGTATGCTCAATAACAACAAGTTTAGTTAAAACTCACGGGTATTAAAGAGAATTAAGTGTTCCAAAAAACTACTCTGTTCTTGGCAGCTTGAAAGCCACCTCCAAAGCCCCTCTGGAGCAGCATGCCGGGAGACGGGAGCATCCATTCAGACACACATTTAGCAGTGAGGCAGACTGAGCTGCCCATCTGCTGACCCCGGTGTCATTTGTGAGCCGATCTCCGGCCCCTCTCAGAAACACACACATAAAGCTGAGGGGAACCGAACCCCGCTCGGGCCGCCCCCCCGCTCCTGCCGTACCTTTCCGGTAGTCGTGCGACTTGAAGATGCCCGAAATGCCGCCGATCCTCACGCCGCGGAACCGCACCACGCCCGCGTAACCTGCGGAGAGGAGCGGCGCGTCACGGCCGGGAACGGGGACGCCACCGGGGGGGGGGGGGGGGAAGGAGCCGCATGTACCGAGGTAGTAGATGTTGGGCGCCACCCATCCGCCGTAGGGCAGCTCCTGCAGGTGGTTGGAGGCCTCGTGGTTCCCGCCGATGAACACAGTCAGCACCGGGGCCTTCTTCTCGCCGGAGTAATACCTGCGGGGGGGACACGGCACGCTGCGGCGGGGCGGCGGGGCCGGGCGGGCCGAGCCGGCGGCACTCACCGGTAGAACGTCTGCATGTGGCGGTACTTGGCGGGCACGGCCATGCAGCGCAGGTCCGCCTCGTTGCGCACGGCCTGGAAGTCGCCGCAACAGAGCAGCAGGTCGGGCCGCACGTTGTGCCGCCTCTGCAGCAGCTCCAGCGTCTCGTACATCTTATCCAGAGCGCCGTGGCAGCACCCCGCCACCGCCACCTTCATCCCGCCGCCGGGACACCGCGCAGGCGCCGACAGGTCGTGACGCAGAAGGGGCGCGCGGCGCATGCGCACTGCCACGGGGGGGGAGCCGTGCGTTCTTCGCGATGCGGCAAAACTGTGTGCGGTCTCTGGGTACCAGGCGGCTGAGCAGAGGGCGTTTTTAGCTGGTTTCTTGTAGCCCCGCACCGAGCAGACACGGGGCACTCGGTGACTTCAGCCGGCTGGCTCGTTTTCCCTGCAGACTGCCAGGTGTCGTTTTGCAGAGCAGCGATTTCCTCGGTTTGCGGGGCGGTGGATTGACTCATCGGGTGGTATTTCTGCGTCATGTAATAACACCGCTCCTTACTTTTTCCACTTTTTATTTTAACGGTCTTTAGGGATTGAACAAAATTGCAGCGATGCAGTTAAGCATTAACTCGCTGCTGCTTACCCTGTAATCATCAAACCAAGGAGACATTCCTGTTTCCCTGAAGTAGCAAATATTACACAGTGGCCTCTCTTTGATTACTAAGAAAACAAGAGTGTTCTCTAACGGGTTCCACAATTTCACAGCGTTGGGTTACTGTGTGTTCTCTGGGGCTCTTGTCCAAGCCCATCTGAAGTGAAGGGAAAAGCTCTCCTGGCTTCCAGTGCCCTGAGTCCTCAGAGAAACAGCAAATCGTCTGTAGCTGTGCTCAGCTCTTCTGGTGACTGCTGGGACTCTCAGCTCTCTGGGGAAGGCTTTGCAGCTTCTCTGGGGGACAGCAGCCACTCATGTTGCCGTGTCCCAGATATGCTGTAAGGCTACAGATAGCAGACAGCGAAGTCCTGAGCCCCAGAAGGTGCTACCTCACCTGTGATGTGCCATCCTCTGGGTCCTCCTGAGGCTGCCAGGAGATGCCTCCTTGCTCCATTTCCCTGGCCAGCCAGGTCCTCACCTTTTCTTTCCTGAGACAGCCTTGTCTTTTCCTGTTTTTCCCCACCCAGCTCAGTCCCCAGCCAGGCAAGTCAAGCTGATGCTATCTTTGCAGCTCCTGGGTTTGTTGTCTCTGGCTCATTTCTGATCCCCATGTGCCACTTATCGTCAGTAAATTGGTGTTGAGCTAAGTCTGTACGTTTTTGTGTTACAGCATTTTTGTATTTGTACACCATTCATCATGCATCATAACTTGCCAAACTGAACTGCGGGTGTTGAGTAAAATTGCTCTGAAGTTTCCACAGCAGCGGGACCACAAAGGGAGGCAGCCACACTGCTATGTACAGGGTTAGCAGTGGTGACTTAATGCTCAGCTCCTTATTGTACTATTCCATCCTTCAAGACTTTAAAAGCCATATGACTGAAGTGCAGCTCTCCTCCACCACATGATTAACATGTTGGGTTGCAGATTGGGCTCTGCGGTCATCAGCTATGTGCCTCAGTGTGCTCTGTGTGCCCCTCATTTCTGTGCCTGGCCCTCTGCTGCTCAGTGACCAAATGGATGCATGTCCTGTGCTGGTGATAGGAACAGGCTGTGAGGAGAGTCCAAAGAAATAGGCTGAGCTCTGTGGTTGTTGGGTTTGAGGTATACAATCATAGAATCATTCAGGCCGAAGAAGACCCTTCAGATCCCTAATTCCAATCCCAGCCCACCCCACCATGCCCTCTGCCCACGTCCCTCAGTGCCGCATCTCCACAGCTCTGAACACCTCCAGGGATGATGATTCCCCACCTCCCTGTGCAGCTGTGCAGTTCCTCACTGCTTTTTCTGAAAATATATTTTTTTCCTAATATCCACCTTGGTGTGCCCTTTCAGCTGTTTCCTGCCTGCACTGATAGCAGTGTTTAGTTCTTTTTCTCCTGATCAGGCAGCAGCAATATGAAACCACAGATGTACAGCAGTTCTCTACTGAGACATGAAGAAGGACGGAGGACTGAGGGGATGCAGGGCTTTGCCCCTTATGTCTGAGAAGCTGAGGGGGAACTCCTGGAGAACTCCCTGTCAAGACCTTGGTAGCACTTCTGAAGATACTAAAACACATTTAGAAAGCACTGGAGTTAAGAGAACAGCAAAGGGAGCATCTGTCACTGACTGTCTGGGGGGGGACGGCGTGTCTGAAAGAGGTACAGGGAGAAGCAGTGGGAAGGTAATGGTGTGTGAAGCAGAGAGATGTAACACAGCGGCCAGAGCTGTTCCACTGAGAGGTGCCGCAAAGCAGCAGGGTGGGTATGTGTGTGGGATGGAAGGGTGCTGCAACCCAACGACAGCTCAGAGCTCATCCGAGGACAAAAAACCCAACGAGATCGGCCTAAACGCCTGAAGGCTCCTCCGCAGGGCTGTTGCGGTGTCTTCGGTCCTCCTGTCCCAGCGCTGCGTCTGTTACGGCCGCGCTTTTGCTCTCCTCCCTCTTCACTTGTACCTTCACCCATCGCGCCGTTCCGTGCGAGGGCACCGACGGCCTCGAGCCGCGGCGGGCTGAAACCGACGCCCGGAGCAGCCGAGGGAACAACAGCCGACGGCGGGGGCTCGGCGTGCGCGAGGGGCGCGGGGCAGAGCGCTGAGGCGCAGCTGAGAGGGGCGGAGGGCGGGAAGCGAGGGGGCGGCGCGTGCACGCGCGGGGTGGGTGTGTGTGTGTAGTGGGGGTGGGGGGCCGTTCTGCTCTCCCCTCAGCGCGGGCAGCGCCATTCCGCCGCCGCCTCCAGCTCCTCACCGCCCGGCCTCGACCTGCGGGGCCGCCCGCCCGCCGCGCCTCCGGGGCGGGGCCCCCCGCCGCGCGGAAGGGGCCGGCCGGGCCGGGCGGCATTGCGCGCCCGGCGGCGGGAGCGGCGGTGCCGGCATGGGACGGGGCGTCGCCCCGGCGGGTAGGTGCGGGGAGAGCGGAGCGGGGCCGGGCCGGGCCGGGCCTCCCGCCCTCAGCCGGGGCGGCGGTCGCTCCCCTCGGGGCCCGGCAGCGGGGGCAGGTGCCGGGCGGGCCGCGGGGCGCGATGTCTGCGGAGAAGCGATCCGGCGCCGGGCGGGATGTCCCGGAGCTGACGGGCCGGGCGGGGGCGGCCGGGCCGGGAGGAGCGGGGATCGGCGAAGTGCGCAGGTAGCGCGTCCTGAGCGGGGCGGGGAGGAAACGCTTCTCACCTCGTGCGAGCGCTGAAAGCCAGTGCGTGTCGCCTCAGGGGAGCCGGGGCGAAGCGCTGCGAGGCAGAACCCCGCTGAGCCCCGCGCTCGGTGGTTGTGAAGAAAGGGCTTTTTCTATTATTTTTTTTTTCTTGAGTGTTTTCTATGAAACCAGAGAAAGTCATTTCTGAGCAAGAAAGGGAGTGGCTTTGGCTGCGAGACTCGCTGGTTCCCTGGCAGGCAAACCCGAGATTAAGCTGGGCATAAACTTGTAAAGTTGTGATTGAATAATGGAATAATTTACTGAAGGACGTGTTCCTGCTGGAGCAAGTCTCTGAAGGTCATCACACACTGTGCTGGTCCCACGTTATGTAAATATTGTGAAGTCCGGGGCTGATTTTATTACCTCTGTTCTTCACACTAAAGAAGGAAGCACGGGGAGATGTGCTGTCTGTGCCTGCTCTCCCTGGAAAGGCAGCCGGTGCCGAGGGGAGGTCGTGGCAGAGCAGCCGGGGGTCCCCACGCTGTTTGCTGTGCAGTGCTGCCTTCAATTGCAGGGGTTTTATTGGTGATGTGCTCGTGGCTTTGCCGTGTATAAGCAAACTGATGTCTGCTTCAAGAAATAAACTTTACAGGCATCTACTTAAAATAGCCCTCTCCTCGTGATTATTTTTTGTGAATCTTTTGAGTCTGGTAGGTCTGCCCTCACCAGTTATGGTAGAGGGAGGTTATTCTCATGAAAACTGGGAGGAGATTGACAGTGCTGTTAGGCTATTCTTGATTTTGTAAAATTATTTATTTAATGCCTGTCGGATTCTGAGAAGTTGAAGCAACAATTGACTGCGTACAAAACAACAGAGAAGAGTTGAAGTTCCCTGATGGCACGTGGCCAGTTTCCATTACCTAGACCTCTGCAACTACTGTCATGTGTTATCTTGCTCTCATACTTTGCACAGAGGTACAGCGTTAAAGGTAGCTCTGGTCAAAGTGCTTCAAGTTAAAGTCAACAGACGTGTGAGTACTGAGAGCTGCCCTGGCAATGCATGTTCCATCCTCTTCATCTGCAGCCTGCAGTGCAGCTGGTGAGCACGGTGATGTGGGCGATTCAGATTGCTGCAATGGGGTCCTGTGATCTTAACGTTCACTATTGGTAGCCACGGAGGGTAGATATGACGCTGCACAGTGCAGGTTGTTTTTTCCGTATTTTTCCTCTCAGGACCTTTTTCTGTCCTTCCTGCAAACTTCCTCACCTAGAATTACATGGATGTGACTTCAGTCACTCTGAACTTGGAATATCTTGGTAAAGTTAGAGAGATTCCCTAGAGCTGTAATTCATTGCCTTTGTATAAGTGCTTTCCAGTACCATCCTAAATGACTGCATGCTATTTTTTCCCTATATAACTAGTTACACAGAACTGCACCTTTTTGAACACTAAATTAGGGGTTGGAACTTGCTTTCCAATTCTGGCAGAAACTGGACAGTGAAGTAAAACTGTGGTATGAAGGAGACTTTCTTATTCATAATTAAGGCACTGAAGTGCTGTCTCGCAGAACTGGATTCATAATAGGAGGACAAGCTTCCTCTACCAAGTATGCTTTTGTATTCTTCCTCGTGCTTAGGACTCTGGATGTGATTTGTGGATACACCAGTGTGGGCAGGTGCAGTGGAGCAGTTTGCTGTGTTTTGGTGGATGAAATGTTCTGTAGCATCCCGTGCCTTGAAAAATCAGTCCTTTGGCATCTCTAGCTGGGCACTACAAACTGGTGCACTCCTTTCTTTGCCACGATTCTTGCCGGGTAAAATGAAGATAGTCATGAATTCATGAGAAGTAGGGGAAACAAGTTAATGTTTAAGAAGCCTATAAATACTATACTGATAGAGAAATTAATCATCCTGATTGTAGAACGCTGTATGAGTAGGAGATGCTAAGCAGTATCTGAGGTCACAGACGTAAGAAAGCTGATTAAAAATGATTGTTCGTTTTAATAGATATTCACATTCATGAATGTGAGCACTGATTGCTAACTTCACTGAAGTTAGAATGAGGATCTTTACGCTTCGTAGAGTTTATCTTTATTCTCTGTATCATTTTAATCTGCTTCTTTTTAAATACACGGAGATAAATGGGTAGAACTTTTTTCTTTTGGAAAGTGTCTGGGTTAATAAAGATACAAGGGAAATGACTGCCTCTGTCCTGCAGAGATTTCAGGCTACAACACTCCTTGTTTTCCTTGGTGTGAAGGGAAAGGGATAGAAAAGTTAAGCTTCCTTCATTTTCTTCTTGCTTTGATCATGTTGATCTGTGCCTCTGGTGTGGCTTATCCGAGTCATAAGCAGTAAAAGCTGTAGCAGTGCCAGACTTCTTGAATGCTGGGACATGCTGTACCTTTTGGCCTAATTTGTTACATTTCAACAGCTGCTGTCTTGGGAGCATGAGTGGAGGCTGGCAGGAATGGGCTTGTGGAAGGTATGACTGGTGGAAATGGCTGCTTACTCTTTGCTCCTGTGATTATGCCTCAGAGGAGAGGATGGGCACACAGCACAGAACAGGAGTGTTTCTCCCTGCTTGGCGTTTTCTCTCTTCTCACTGCTGACCTGTTGAAGGCGTGCAGTGCTGCTGTTGGTGCCGGGCTGGGATTACCCTGGAGAAATGGATTCTCATCATAGGCAAAGAACTTTTACCAAAACTCTTGAATACCTGAGGAAATAAGTGAGCGGTGTGGTATGGTGCAGATGAGGTGTGAAGTCAGGAAAGGCAGCAGTGAAAAGTAGATAATCCCCGAATAGATGCGTAATGAAGGAAAATATTGTTAATTTATAGAATTAAAAATCTGTTTTAGCTGGCAGGTAATAACTGGCAGGTGGCTTGCCTGCTATGGGAGAAACTTGTCAGTTTCCAAGATGGTTTTGTGAAACCTGTAAGTGCTGACCTCGTTAGCAGGGATTGAGGGAATGCCATCTTGAACACTACTCTTCCTTTGTTTTCTTAACACTTCAATAAAATCACTTTAATTTGTGAAAATTCATCGGATGTTGTTGATACTAAATTAACTGTTTCCAGGGAAAATAAATACATCCTGCTAATATGAAGTTATTTTTTCCTTATAAGGATATAAACAGCCAACAGACACATTACTTAATCAAGCTGGCTTTCTGACCTCTGCCCCGAGCCTTGCTAATTATGTGCTTTTGAATCTTCTCCACTTCCAGTATCTTCTGTTTGGTCACCTTATTTTCTGTTAGCATAACAAACTGAAGTGGGGCTTATTCTTCCTACAGGTTTTCTTTTTTTACCTGTGGCTTGCTAAGTTCTGGCATGTCTGTTAGTATATTGGGGCATGCTAAATAACCTAAGATTAACTAATAGCTCTAAACAGACAGAGGAACAATAATTAGTTGGCAAATTATTTAAACTTATTGGGTTGTTATGCAAAAAAAAAATTGCGTGAGCTTTTAGCCTCCTGCTGTCTCATTTGTATAACTGGAAGCCAGTCTTGTGGGACACATTCCTGTCTGGTCAGTTTTGGTTCCAAATCTCTGCAAAAGGGAAGGTGTAGAAAGATATTTCTGAAAAACTGAGAAGGGTAAAACTTTCCTCGATAATTGTAGCTGTCCCACTCTTCCAGCAATGGAAAGCTCATCAGGGCCCCTGCATTGGTTCTTAGCAATCATTTTGGTATAGCTGTGTTCTGAGACCCTGCGTGCTGATGTTTGTGAGGAGTGCAGCAGCTCTGGAGCATTAGGTAACACTGACTTAACCTGAGGGGATCGCACTGAGTAACACTGTGCTCACTAACTGCAAATCAGTATCTCAGAACAATAGTTGAAGGACTAGTGCCAAGTTTGTTTTAAAAGAGCAGTGCAGGCTGCTGTTACTGATACCAGCCCTAATCTTTTTGAGTGTTGGGTTTGTTTTATGCTGCTGTAAATAGGGGCATGTTGTATTTCAGGAAGCGTTTGGTGGTGCTTTTTTTTAAGCGTAAAGGTACTGAAATAGATTTCCAGGTGTGAAAATTGACTTCTCCAAATTCTATTGACTGTAAAGCAATGTTTATCGTCCTGTCACAGATGGTGATTCTCAAGGTCACGTCTGCTTGGAGGTGTGCCTCCGTTAGTCCTTCCATTGCTGTGACCTTTGTGGTTCACAGCAAGAATGCAGAAGTCTCACTTCAGCTGGAGAAATTAGGGCTTGGAAGCTATTCAGCAAAAAAGCATGAAAGACAAAGAAGCAAGTATTCTGCTGTTTCTGGGTTTTTGGAGAGTCTCACGAAGTTTTTATTAACTCCTCTTGCAGGAAATATGCTGCCATGCAGTGAGAGGGTAAGTTTTTCATTAACCAGTACCTGGTTAAAGTGTAGGAAGAAAAGTCAGATTTTCTAGTGAAAAGTAATCACAGGCACAACCCCACTGAGATCTGTTCTCAGCTTGTGTTGCTCAACAGTTACAAATGATCTGGAACAGAGGCTGAATAATGAAGTGGTGATATATGCTAAGAATTGCAAAATGAGAGTAGTAGGAACGAAAGGTGATTGAGATGCAGAAGGTTCTTGTGCTATTTGGTGGTATTAAAGGAAATATTAAAACAGAACCCATGGATTGCCCAGAACCTTTCTGTGTCTGTGATCTGCTTTGATGGGAGCTTTGCAGGTTTGCTGTGGACGTGTGCTTGTTTTTAGCCTGGTTCCTGGAGCACCGCTCAGTCACATCTAGTTCTTGTACTGGAAGAGGTGAGCAGTCAGACCTTATTCATCCTTTCTGTGCCATTCATGATTTTCTAGACTATCCTATTCTTCACAAGTCTTCTCTTTCAGTCTGAAGTGCTTTATCATGCCTGGTTGCTCATCGCTTAAAAGCTTTACAAACCCTTTGGGTTACTCTTGTTGCCCATCTGCTGCTCCTTCCCCTGAGGCTGTGCCAGTATCTCTGTTCTTGTTTAGAACTTTCCATGAGTGTCGTTTCCTTTTGAAAGAGGAAGGAAGAGAGAAGTTATGAATTTACTCAGGTGCATGAGAGATCTGACATTTGAGAATGTCTGAGCTGAAGAATACTCTGTGAGTCTTGGAAGGTGAAAGTGCTGTGTAGTGATGGTGTTTTTGAAAGGCAATTTAGAAATTCATTTCTGATTTCATTTATTCTGGATCTTGTGTGCAGTTTGGCTTTCTGCATCATAAAAATACACTTTACTTTGAGGTAACTGACTTGAATGAGATGAATCCCACGTCTTCTTCTATCCCACTTCTCTATAGTGAATGTAATTAAGTATTGAAGAACTCAAAATGAACGTAATAAGGAATATGCTGTGTTTCGAAGAGAGGTTTGTTTGGCTGCAGCAGATCCCCTGACAGGGCTTATGAATAAAGGCAGGACTTGGAGACGCTGCAGTTTCTCAAACCTTGCTGGTTTAAGTGGTGTGTGCACTTCTGATCCTATAATTTCACAGGTAAATTTTGTACTGTAGTTGAAATGTTTGCACGTGTGTCAGTATGGGAAGAAAAGGTAAATTTTCTTAGTTTTGTGTCCAGCCTGCTTTGGAAGGTGACTTGTGATAGCCATTTGTAAATGGGGTCCTTTGTGGTGGGGGTCAAAATAACATGCAAGTGGTTCATTGTAACATTTCTGCTTGGTTCAGCAGATAAGCAGTTCCAGCAAAGGTGGAACATCCAATGTTTTTAATACCAGATTTTCTAAGACTTTTCCAGTGAATGTAGAATGCTTTATAAAATCACCAGTCGCCAGCCGAGCCGTGCTGACTGGGCTGGGGCCATTGGAGCTGTGGCTGCTGTGTGATCTGAGCTTCTTTGGCTTTTGTGGAGTGTGGCTCTGTGTCAGCTCCTTCTGATGCTGCACAGCAACTCTTCAACAACTGAGTCACCTCTTCTATTCTCATCTCCATCCTCTGAGTCTGCATTTGCACATGTGCTTTGTAATCTCAGTTGACAATATTACGACTTGGGCCAGATAAGAAGAAGCATAATGATAAATCCCAAGGTCCAGGACCATTCTGCAATGGCTTGTGGAATTGTAGAACTTACAGGAGTAAGTGAATACTTTCTCCTGTTATTTACCAAAGTAAATACCAAAGGCTGCCTGAAATTTGTGCTTTGCGAGAAAACATCTTTTTATGTGCCAGCTTTTGTTTTCTATAATCAATATAATTTGCTGTTCAATAAAACGTGAACAAAATTCAAGCATTTCTGAATGAGAGAATGCAGTTAAGCTGCTTTTTGGCACAACCAGCTCCTCTAAGAGGTAGGACGTGGCACCTGATCGCATGGCTAGGATGGTGCTTCTGAAACCGCATTGATGACTTGTCAAAAGGCAAAGCTATTGATTTTTCTTTTTCTTTTTTTTTTTCCTCTGTTATTTTTATAGAAGTATCCAGGCTGGAGAACTTACTCTACTATCTCTTCTGCTTGAAGCAAGCATGCTTACCTAAGTGACACCTTTGCTGTGTACGGACGCAGAAAGGGCTGGTTTCCTCTTAAGGTTACTGCTAATGTTGTTGCTAGTCTTGGGATGAAGGAAAAACTGTGCTTACCCTGAAGCTCTCAGAGGCAGCAGAGGCCTGTTCCTGGCCTGCTAGGCTCCATTTGCACACAAACCAAGTTGCTGGCTGATGGATCCCTACTTACAGATTGTCGTTGTTCGGTTACTTTACTTGAGCATAATCTTTACATGAATAGAATTTCTTGTGTGTTGAAGAGTAACCTTTTATATTATTAGTATTGCAATAGTTTTTTCCCTTGGAAAGTGATTCATTTATTCTTGCAGATAGGAAAGACATGAAGCATTATTCTGCAGTGACACAAGAAGCCCTATTCATTCACAGTTTATATTGTTAAACCAGCCCTGTATCCTTAGGGCTGGAGTTGGTTTCATGGCAGCGGTCCTAATTACTGAATCTATCTCCAGCATATCTGAACTGGGGGCTGTTTAGGAGCACAACTGGAATGAAATGGGAGGCCGAAAAGATGGAAATATGGATGTTTCTTAATGCACTCAGTCTTTCCATTGTGGCTGTTCATAAATAGTAGATTTGAGTCACCAGCCGAAAGTCTCAACAAAAGCCCATTCAAGCTCAATTTGAGACCAGATTCCCAGATCTGGTAACAGGAAGACACTTCCTTAGATTTTGTCTTAACTGGGTTTATATGCTGGATCGTGTTTGCATGTTTTTTGGTTCATTGTCAAATAAAGCTGTGAGCTGAGTGCATGGTAATCCTGGTCAAGTAAAGCCAGTGGAGGAGTGAGAAATGCAGTTTGTACTGTGTGTGTGTGTTTGTGTGTGTGTGTGCATTTGTGCTGCCTGGGAAATTACTGGTCTTGGCTGTGTGTAGCTGGAGACAAGTGCTCCAAGTGCCTTGAGATACCTTAGCACGTTTCTGCAGACAGTGAAATTAAGGCAAGTGATAATCACTGAGAAGACATTAAACTGGCTGGAAAGAGGCTATTAGGTTTTTAATATTTGTTCTCTGTTTACTTCTTTCCTTGCAACAACAGTAAAAGGGCTGAAGACATCTGAGCACAGAGGAGGAGGTCGTGTTGTGGCAGCCATGACATGCCTGTGTCTCGATTGTGTTGGCTCCTGGATGTGATAATACCAGAGAAACACAGCCTAGTTGGGAAGAGGTTAGAGAATGCAGCAGGCATGGCTGAACAGCATCCTTCTTCTAAGGGACTGACTGCTTGAGCATGGCTGAGCAGTGGCTTAGGGCTTAAGCACTTAATTTGGAAAGTGGAGATGATAGGAGGAGCTGCTTCAGATGTTGTTGAGCGTATTTGGAAAAACGGAGTTGAACTGAAGAAGCACCGGTTTAGGCTGAGAGTCTGTAAGACTTCATTTGACAAACTCCTTGTGGAGTAATCTTAATGACATGAAAAGCTTCAATGTTTGAAGATAGCTTAAAGGATGGGAGAAGCTTAATCCCAGTGGAAGGAGTACATATATAAGGGGGAAGCAACCCCTTGGAGTGATAGAGGAGTCAGTGAGATTTAACCTGTTATTTCTATAATTAGGGAATAACTTCGCCAAAATGCAATTGTTTCCCAAATTATGTATATCTCAGACAATCTTCCTTGGTGGTAAAGCTTGTTCATTAGGAAAGTAGGGAAGAGAGGACTGGAGCAATTGTTGAAGAACAGTATTCTGCTGTGCCTCATGGAGGAGGGAGGAAGGAGCTCTGAACAAGTCTCGTGGGTTTTTTGGAAACAATGTTGACTTTTCTAATCTCCTCTTCTGATAGCCTCTATTTTCTCTTAACATCATGGAACTTTTCTTTCAGGAGATGCTGGGAAGTTTGCTGATGCAGACTCAAAAAAGAGCAAGCAGCAAATAGACTTTCTACCTGTGAGAGCGTTAGAAGGCTCTTGGAGTCCAGAGATCATTAGACTTCTTGGAGTCATGGAAGCATGGGTTTTCCTGTCTGAACAAAGCCCGCTAAGTCTTATAAGATGAGCACGTTGGTGAGCCAGTAGTACTTTTTTAAACTGTGGCTCTGATTCAGCGAAGCATTAAACGCACCTGATTGTGGAGCCTGAGAGTCAGTGACTGGAGGGTGTGGAATCTTATTACCTAGGCTTCTGCTTGATGGTATAAGGACCCCAGGGTTTAAAAACGGTTCTGTTTACGCCCTTTATCCTCTGACTCAGTGCTGTGGCTGGGGCACACCCCATACCTCTGATCATCCCTTTGGAAGGCTCTCCTGTGCCTGTGGGGCTTTGGGGCAATGCCAGTGGGTGTAGGGAGGAGCAGTACAGGGCAGGCACAGAAGCGCGCTGTGAAGCTGGCCCTGGTACAACAGACAGATTGGCCTGTGGTGCTTGATAGGCAGGTGGCAGCCTGTTACAGACACCAGAGTGGTAGTTGGAGCAGTTGCTACTTCATCTTGCGTGCAATCATTGCAATGTTTTATATAATCCATGGAACAAATCAGAAGGGTTTCTGCGTGCAATTCTACTTAATTGTAATGAGCAGATTTGATGTGTTTATGAATCTCATCAAATAATCTTAAAATCAGTTCTTTTCAACTTCAAATGAAGGATTTATAATATATAAAATGTCAATGTTCAGCAGGATGTTTTTGGTTTTTTTTGTACAATTTTAACCCTTGTGATAGGAAGTGCAACCATAAATGCTTACTCTGAGTGTAAAATTCTCAATTCTGATTTTCACAGACTTAACCTCTACACAAATGTTATTTTCTGCTCTTGGTGTCTACATCAGTAGACTTATTAAAAAGTCTGTTATGCTATTTATGGGTTATAGGAGAATAAACAAAGCAGTTCTTCTGTCTCAAAATGTTTGCCCATAGTCCCAGAGACCTTGGTGAAAGGCTAATGGAAATAGCCTTTATGAAAGGCCACACATTTTTAGAAGCATTCATCTGCTTTGCTTCAGGCTGTTTGCAGTGCTTTATAGTCCATAGAGTTTGGAAATCCTGAAAGTGCTTTTCTCAACTACTATTTTCCTTGTGTAGGGGGTCTTGGGAAATGAAAGCCAGAAATTTGCAACATGATCAAAATGTTGTGTACCATTAGAATTAAAGGTAATGTTTTGCTCAGAATAGGAAAGAGGGGGGAAATAAGCAAGTCTGGAAAAAAGAAATCAATGAGTGGTTAAAATAGAGCTGTTAAAATGGCAACACACAGACAGCCCGTGTATAAATATAGGCTAGCTCCTTAGCAGTGTTCTTATATGGTAGATCTGAGTGAAGGAAAAATATCAGCCTGTTCTCACTCCATACGAGCCTGAATGCTGGTTGGTAAGGTCTGATGCCATTTGTTTGGTGTCAGAAAAGGCTGTATATTACATGTCAGTTGTAATGACTCTTGTTTCTCTTTCTCTTGCAGGGACCTTCCTTAGCAATGTGAGAAGGGAATCGCACAAGCATACTGTGGATTTTTTATCTGTACATACCACTTGATTATTGTCTGTCTTCTACTGATCAACCCAAAAAGAAAGATCAAACAAAAACTGTTGTCAGCTCTGCCCTAGAGCCGCCTGAAATTTATGACTCCTTTTGGAGAAACTACCTGGACTGTTAGAAATGGAGCAGTTCAGGCTGTGTCTCTGATCAGCAGAGCTCTCTGCGTGGAGTACAGACATCAAGTTGCCTTAAGTCAAAGCATATGCAGGTTGCACTAATTGTTGTAACTCTACTGCTGATACCACTCCAGACTTCACTAGGACTTTCCAAGACAACAGTTTCTCACATAGCTTGAATGTTTGCAACTGATGTTTGAATATTTCTATTCGATCTGGTGTGGCTGTGCAAAGTCAAAGGAGTTTACTTTTTCCTGCTAAATTAATAGTGAATTTTGAAGCCTCCCTTCCAAGCGGGATCTGTGCTATGGCAGCAACCTACAGGCTTATGGTCACAACTGTGAACTGCTACAGCAGCGTGGTGATAGAACAGCACTTTCAGCACACAGTGCATTACTGCCCGGGGACTTGCCAGGTGTTTAAGCAAGGAGTTGCATGTATAGTTGCCCACCACAGCGTGTGTGCAGAACTCAGTGTCCAAGATGCCAACCTAGACCACAAAATTCCGGTTTCTGAAAACGGACTTGCCTTGCCTGGAAATGAGGACTATCAGCAAATACTCCTAAATAATCCAAGAATCAAAAAGGGCTCTTCTGTGCAAGCTTCCGGCAGTTTAAAAGACATTACTGGTGAGGCAATAAATCTCGCCAGTGGTAAAATAAAGGAATTCTCATTTGAGAAGCTCAAAAACTCTTCCAATCATGTGGCCTACAGAAAGGGGAGGAAAGTTCGTTCAGAATCATTCAGCAGACGATCATTTGATTTTGACATGATTTATGGGCACTTCAGCAATGATGAGAACTCTCCTCCGTGTGGCTTTTTGCAGAGTCCCTCACCTGTGGAGAAGTGGCAGGAGAGCAACGATGCTCCAGAAGTCAGTATGAATCCCATGGTTCCCTTCTCACCCCATTCCTTCTCTGACGAAAACTTCATTACCCAGATTTTGGAGAAGCACAAGCTGGATGGTTCTTCTGGTGGAGATATTAAAGTGTGCTTAGACATCTTGCTCAAGTGCTCAGAGGATCTGAAAAAGTGCACTGACATAATAAAGCACTGCATCAAAAAGAAATCAGCAGGCAGTGTTAGCGGAGGGAGTAGCAGCGATCCTCTGGCTAGTTCAGAAATGATATACATGAATCTGATGCGAAGATTTTCTTCATACCTGAAAAAGCTACCCTTTGAGTTCAAGCCACCCGGGCACAAGGAGGCAGGTGATCTTGGAGAATTAGTGAACTGTTTTCATGGCTTGCAGCAATCTCCCTTTTCCCCAATATTTGGAGATGAGCAGCCACCTAGATATGAAGATATTATTCAGCTTCCATCCTCAAATGCAGTTCCTGTCAGACCACCAGGTGACCAGTGTGAGGTGACAAGTGCCTCTCAGTCCATCCAAACAAGCACTGTGAGCTTTACCTCAAACTCCCTTTGCAGCACCTCCCAGGAGAACAGTGTGAGAGCTGTGAAAGATGCTTCTGTTCTACCTCAGTTACCAGCCACAAGCCCTTCAGACTGCACACCTTCCACTGAGGTTTTGTACATCGAGGAAGAGTCAGATGGGGAAAGAGTGTTAGAGAAAACAACGAGGGCAAAGGAGAAGGGGGACTGGGAGAGTTTAAAGCATAGCTACCAGCTATCTGGTTCTTCAGATGTGATTGCTGATGTTAAAGCAGAACCTACCAGGATAGGAGGTGAACTTTCTCACACTTCTGAGAAAAGTAATCTTTTAAAACCAATTTCAGATTCTGTACTGCGTGGTTCTCAAGGTGGCGTCTCCAAAGGAGAACAGACGTGCAAGATAGACAAGGATGAAATAGATAAACTGCTGCTGGACTTGGAGCACTTCTCTCAGAAAATGGAGAGTACTTTTAGGGAGCCCCCTCCAAAGGAGAGCGAACCTGCCTGTCTGCAGGTATTTGGCTGGCAGGGTAGGCCGGTACTACCTGTGGCTCTTGAACCCAAAAGTAAACCCAATGACCCCACTTCCCCTTTGTCAAAAATCGTGGAAACCAATGGTCATAAAATGGAAGAAGATGACAGAGCCCTTTTACTGCGTATCTTGGAAAGCATCGAGGACTTTGCCCAGGAACTAGTGGAATTCCAGACAGGCAAGGGAAGCTTGTCCAAGGAGAAAGAAGTGATGCAAATTCTTCAGGAAACATTATCAACTCCTTCACAGTCCCTCCTTGCAGGGCAAAAAAGCCATGCTGGGGCTGCCTCCAGAGACTCTGTTCCAGCTCTGATTCAGCAGGCACCAGAAGTAATTAAGGTAAGAGGATGAAGCCTTTGAGTGGATAATAAATGTGGAAAAAATGTGGAAAAAATGTTACGAGTGGTAAGCAGATCTTTTGATGCTGCGATGTGGAATAATGTGCTCAACCTGGCAGTAGTATTGATGCAAAAACAAAAAAGGAAACAAAAAATCTGAGCAAACAAAATGGGCCCTGACATGCAGTTTCACCTTTCACCTTGTCGTTTTCCTGATGGTGCTCCGGTAGTCTCCTGTTTGCTTCTACTTAAGTGGGTCCTATATAACAGAAGGGCTGAGGCAGTATTTCAGCTTATTGCTTTATTCCTGGGAGCAGGCACTGGGTTGGCTCTCACCAGTTCAGTGAGAACTGGGTGCTCCACCTTGCCCTTTCCCTTCTCAGAGTAACAGCTTCCTTTGTGCTGCTTATCGGTGGTTCCTGAAGAAAGATCCTCTGTGGTACAACAATGAAATCTAAGAAGATTTATTTATTTCCCTTCCTGTGTCCTCAATGCACAGAGTTGTTACGATATCCATGCTGCGCATTGCTCAAACAAGAAGCAGGATTTTTTCAGAAGGGTCTGGTTGGAAGCCTGCCTTAGAGGGAAGCCAAAGCTGTCTGTCCAGCTCCTCCTAGTACTTTCCATTTGAAAACAAGTGCCACACTTCCAAAACAATGCTGTACCAAGGTCCCTCGCACGTGCGCAGAAAGTATAGAGGGCTTCACTTCCCAAAATCCATTTTCCATTTATGTACTTGAGAAGGCATCCAGATTATCAGTAAACTCTCAGAGCTCTTTCCAGCAGGAGCGTGATTTGCATGTCTTCAAGATGTTTGATTTCCTGAAAATACAGGTATTTGGTGCAGTTCTGAAAGGGGTGGGATGGAGAGAAGAATTTATCTCCCTACACGACATGATTGAGATTTTTTTTCTCATTTTTAAGACTGCACTCCAAGAGTTTCTAATTTTTCTCTGTGCATCTTTGCTTGTGGAAAATGGCAAATATGACCTTGTTGGATATCTCTAGCAAGCCAAAAAAGCTTCTGCCTCAAAGAGTTTAACTAAGCAGCTTTAAAAGCTCTGAAGTAATCTTTTAATAACTATTCTTGCCTTATGTATTTACAAGATTTTTTTTAACTTGTGAACTTCAAACAAAAATTGATTGAGTGTGACATCTGCATTTTGTGGCTGCTTTTCTACAGTACCTGAGAACTTGGATACTCTTAGGCTGTCAAACAGCTTTTATCAGTTGGTTCCCTACTGGTTTGTTTCCCTCATTATCCCTGTGGTTTGTGCGTTAGTTTGCTCTTAGCCTGCCTTCACCAGACGTACAATGTGTACCAGTATTACAGGAGTTCCTCTCGCTTACTACAGCTCAGCTTTGTACATGTGCCTAGGACCAAAACTCACAGAAGAGAAGAAATGTCTTGGGAAAGCAGAGGAGACCTGGAGGGGCCTGTGCTGCACAGTGCAGCTGGTGCCTTCAGAGTGGGTTAGCCCTTAGCTGAGTGGACAGAAGTCACCTGAACTGCTAGTTAAATCAGCTTGCTCTGAGGTTTGGTGGCATTTATAGAGAATGTTTTGTGCTCGTCACCTCACCTGTAGGTGTAACACGTAGGATATATGTGAGTCTTCTTGGTTAACTCTGAATCTGGCTGGAGAATTTCTGTGAATTTCTGAAGTGTTTGTTGTATTTTCTTAGGGCTCGTAAATGATTATCAAATCATTGTACAGCATACATACAAAAGCAAACAAACAAAAAACTACCGGATCTAATATTGATGAAAATGCAGTGCAATTTTCATTTCTGATGCTTGTGGCAGTTCCAGTATTCCTTGAGCAATGTGGAAGGAAAGGTGAAGGCCAGGCTGTCTGTTGCCTCAGACTGGCCTATCTGCATTGAAATCTGTTTAACTTGCATCAGCAACAGATTTTTTCCCTTTATCGTAAGAGCTGGTTATGATCATCCATGCAGAACAATAGAATTTCTTGCCTCCTCAATTTCAAAACCAAAATATTTATAAATTAGGAAATGAATACTCAAGAAGTCCATCAATTTTTCAGAGCACATAATGAGCAAATCATGCTTCGTATAGGCAGTCTAGGAAGCTTTGCATGCTTCCAGGCTGTTTGACATTTCCCAATCTGAGATCCAGTTTTCCGCTGCTTATCTCTGGACTAAGTATTTAGTTTAAAATTTCCTGTTCTGTGTGTCTGCTGCAAGCTGATCTTTCTTATAAAATGTTTTTTGAAATACATGGTTCAGTGAAAATAATTCAGCTGTCTGACTAGCTAGAAGCTAGCAAAAAATATCCCAAATGTTTGCTAGTCCGAGAAGGAGCAGCAGCAAACCAACTAGCTGTATTCTTTGTCTGTAGGCAGGAGAGCAGTAAGGAGCAGAGCTTGGTTGGGCTGAGGTTGTGAGGTAAAACTAGAAACAGGGAGTAGGGGAGAAGTAGAAAGTGGGCTGTAGAATTTATCTGATCTACAGATGTGATGACTGCTAGATATTTTGGGGAGGTAGGAGGTGAAGTAAAGAGTTCTGCTTTTTGTTTAAAATGCCTTCTGCAGAGTTCTTGGAAAAGTCAAGGGTAGGTGTTTTTGACCTTAACCTCTCTGTGCCCTTGCCCTGCAACCTGTGCAGGATGGATGATTTGATGAAGCATTTAAATTAGGTTAATGAATGCTTGCAAAGTGCCTAGTACTCGAGTGAAGGTACGCAATAAGGTCTCTAAGAACCTTACATTCTCATTCTGCCTTCAGGTCAAGTTTGGAAGTGCAGGGCTCTGCTCCAAGCCCTGCTTGTGCATTCTGTTTTAAGAGCTGCTGGGTGAAGTTTGTGAATAGTCTTGAGAGCAGAAACCAGGACAGGAGTTTGATGCCAGAAGAGGCTGCCTCTTCACATCCTGCCTCCACCGAGCACCTCGTATCAAAAGCCTACTTGTGGTGCAGTGAGCTAGAGAGCGGTCCTGCCTCCTGTTTCTCTTCCTCATTTCTCCACTTCCATATTGCGTGGCTTTGAACTTTCTTTTTACTTACCCTGATGCTTATATACAAACTTAATATTTGGGACTTATTTTCTGCTAAATCAGTAATTAGAAAATTAGCTACGTTGAAGTGCAGTGGGTGGTACAGCTGCCTTTGGTCAAGGAGAGATGGACCTTGAAGCAGAAAGCTCAGAGCTTACAGGGCTTTTACATTAAATAATCACATTTTCTCAAAATGCATTTGTAATATAATGGAAAACTTTCTGGAATCAGATTTCCTCTACATATGTTATGAATTGTTTGGATCAGATGTTGTGATATCACTCAATTAAGTTATCTGCACTCTTTTCAAACATCAATGATTCATGCTTTCTAATCCCAAATGGTAAGAAAGGACATTTTGATTGTTTGATAATAGTAATTGAAATAAAGGAAAATAATAAATGAATCTTAAAGTATCTCAGAATCAAAAAATGACAAGAAAATTAGATGAAATTAAGGAATTTAAAGAACCAGTATTAACCACTTAAGGAGACGTTCCTGGCAGGTGGGCTAGTTTTGTACTCATGGCAGATACAGATTCTTCTTGCATTAAGTTGGTTTGTCTTAAAACAGACATCTGAAGGTTTTGGTGCAAAACTGATACACGTTGAATTTTTCAGCCTCATTGACTCTAAAACCAATAAGAAGTTATGCTGCTGCTGGAGAAGCTTGATCTGTTTTGAAGGCATTTGGAGCTGGTGCCCTTTTCAGCTATACAGAATGCACTGCGTTTTTGCAGCCAAACTTGTGCTACAGCTAAGCTAAATCCTGTGATGATTGAATCGTCTGAATGTTTTAGAACCAAGCCTCTAGCTCTAGGCACAGGTGGGATTCTGTCCGTGCTCTGATGGCTAATGAAGGCAATATGTACTTCTTTAGATACAACATCTTTCACCTTTGTGCTTTAAATTGGGTCACTCAAAGCAGAGGAATTTCCAAATTTGCCTGCATTTTGTTCAGTTGATAGGTACCCTGTTGATATACTTTCCTACTGCAGACTGTGAAACCATCCTTTTGCTTCCATTTTCTCAGAGTGCTGTATATTTCTGTCTTTATTCGTACCCTCCTTTGTGCTTTGAGGATAAGAGGTACCATACTAGGAACCTGCTATTTTGCAAAAATCTGGAATTCAGATTCTTCAAGCTTCAGCTGCAGTTTGCTTTTCTTTTTCTATGCTATCAAGATGGTGGTGTAACTCTCTGGAATCCTGAAGTGGTCGGTTTGTGAATGGGAAATCTTTATTTCAAGAAATAGTGAGTGTTTGCTGGGTTTGTGTGTCTCTTCCATTCATATGTCTTTTAAAGCACAGCGTAGCTGCTCTGGGTGCAGCTGTAGAGATAAGAGGTTCCTTGGGGCTACATTTCCTCTGCGATGTGTAAGCAAGGTGAGAGGTCAGTGGAAGATGAAGCAAGTACACTTGCCACAGATGACTGGGCATAAATCTTCTGACGTGCTGCTATATGAGATGTGCAGGGCTCCAAGTACAGTGAAGCCTCTTGTGCTCTGAGGGCATTGCCTTAATGTTTAGAAAAAATTGTTAGAGCAAGAAAATATTTGTTCCAATACTTCTGCATACAGATGCGTGTGCTTTTTACTTAACTGCAATTCCATTTAAAACTTTCCTGTCTTCCGTTTTCTTTTTTAGGACTCTTCTCATTCCTTTCCTTGTCCTGCCCCTCTGTTAGGCTGCACTTTCATTTGTGAGGCACGTGGCAAACTCAGCTGATGGCACTGATAACCTTGTGATTGTCTGGAGCTGTGTCCGTGAATATGCACCTGGACTTTGGAGCTGAAGAGTGCTCCCAGGTTGCACAATTCAGATATTTCAGATATAGCTCCAGTGACCTAACGGGACCTAAATGATGCTCCTGTGCTCCATTCTTGTTCAAATAGTCTTTCATGAAGAGCTGAATTGCACAGCCTAGACTTTTACCTTGTCCTGTTGAATGAGGAACAACAGGAGAAAAAAAACACCTTGGGATTTTTGCTACACAGTTATGAAAACATTAAAAAAATGCCTTATTTGTGTGCCTGCTGAGGGTATTTCAGAGAGGAGAAAAAAAAAAAAGGGGTCTTTTCTTTATTAAATAGCCTAGCTGTATAAGAACAAACATATGTGATAATTAGAGCTTCCTTTTTGACAGCTTGTTTCTGTGTCTGCCTGTAGACCAGCCACAGCCTTTTAGGTGATGCTGTTTATGAATTAAGGTGGTGCAGAACATCAGAGCCACGCGTGGTCCATTAAAAGCTTTCTGTTAATGAGGCTCAGGGATACCTTTCTATTTCAGAGACAGTGTTTTATTAAAAGCAGCCTGGTTGGGCAGAAATTAGATGATGATCTCCATTACTTTGTAAAGAAAGTAAACTGGCAAGTAGCTAGAACTTCTCAAGTCAAAGACGAGAAGCTGGTTATGGGACTGCGTGTTTGTTCATCGTGTGCAGGAGGAACTGGACATTTGTACAGCCTTTGCTCAGCACTGTTGTGGTAGGAGAAGAGAACACACTTTGAATGAGCTTGCTTAGAGTTCTGTAGAAAAACAGTGGACCATCTACTGAGAATTGCTTTGCATCTGGGGAGCAGCATTTGCCTTGTGAGAGCTGTGGGAAATGTGAGGGAAAAGCATGGCACGTTTTGGTGTCTTTATAGAACAATTTTCATAGAATTGTAGAGTATCTCGACTTGGAAAGGAGCTATAAGGGTCATAGAGTTCAACTCCTGACTCTGCAATTGTATTCAAATGTCTGAGCTTATTATCCAGATCATCCCTATGTGCCTGTTTGGTGTTCAAGAAAGAAGATGATTCGCTTTTTCCAAGCAAGAAGGAAAAATTGATGTTTCCTGAAAATTACAGCCTCTGATTTAGCGTGGAACTAACGCTGGTGTCCTGCTTCATCACCTCAAACCACTGATGCTGTGTGTGTGGGTCTTGGCTGAGAGCGAGTGGTTTAACTCTAGCTGAGTCTGGCTGATGGCAGTTTGCACCTCGGGTTTCAGCACTGAGCACAAGTAAGAACTATTGGGGAAGATGGTATATTTAGCCACTTCTGCTGCCTGTTTAATTTTAGCACTCTGGTAGTGGTGGTGGGTGCTTCCTTTCCCATATTGCCCCTGGCCTATTACAAGCCAAGGACAGATTGTCTGTCATGTAGCCAGCAGGGAAATAGATTCTGTTTTAGATCATGTTTCTCAATTAAAGTATTACAAGGCAGAAGATCCTGGTGGTACTGAAAGATACCTTGTATATCAGTTAAAAAAGGAAGGCCTGGCTTCAGGAATGAGACCCAATCTTTAGATGCCCTCCTTGTGAAGAGAGAGAAGACTTGGTATGCTTCTACATGAAGCCTTTTGCCATTTTTTGCCACTAAAAATCAAAGCCAAGACAACAACCTACTGGTTTTGACGTGGTTGGCGTGGTGTCCTACCGAGTCCTTGTGCCTCTTCTGGAGAGTGCAGCATCTGCTTAGAGCTGACCAGGATGATGATCAAGGAGAGTTCTCTGCGGAGGGACCCAGACCTGGGAGGGGAGCTGGCCTTCCTTGCCAAGGGCTGTGACTTTGTTCTCCCATCTCGGTTCAAGAAGAGGCTGAAATCATTCCAGCAGGCCCAGGTTTGATTGCTTGGAGTTTCTTTCACTTTTTCTGTTGCTTTGTATTTTATTTTTTTTTTTAAATTGGATTAGAGAGTCAAACTGTGTCCCCTCTAGGCGTGTCTATTTGCAGAAAGGTATTTGCAGCCAGATACCAGCAGGTTTAAAAATAAACCTTCCAGGCTTACAGCGTGGAGTTAAAAAGTCTTTGTAAACAAGGGGAAAAAATTAACAGGAAGGGCATTGGTTTAATAGGGAGAAATTGTGGAAGTCTATTAGGTCTTTTCTGCCTTTTTATTAATTAAGAAAAGCCCTATTTGTGTAATTGCTCTGAAGGTGTCCTGTTCCATGTGGAATGGCCACAGCTTTCTGCTGCACTGAGAAGGCTGCACTCTCTGCTACTCAGGTTTGTGTGCAGACCTGCCTGCTTGATTTTGGAGAAGAATTTATCATCCCAAAGTGCTTAATTGGGCTCCTTCCTAGTCTCTGTGGGCTGTGGCTGAAGGCGATATAGCCACAGAAATGAAAATTGCACTGAAGATATGTTGCTTGGTAAACCCCATCTTCTATACTCAAGTTGTGGGACAGCCAGAAAAGGTTGGAGCAATTTGTGCTGTGCCACCAGGTCGGCGTGTGGCCACTCCACATTCATGGTGAGGGATGCTGGAATCTGCCCATCTAGGGCTTCATCTCCATTAAAATAGTGACCCAGTAACAGTGTTAAAAAGTTGAAATTAACAGTGGTGCAGCTGTTTCCTAATAAACAGCTATTAAAATAGTTCCAGAGTCTACTGTAGCATGAGGCTCATTTTTTTTTCTTCATGATTTCTGGTGACAGGTTAAAGCATGTGTATAAGGTTAATCTCTGGAACATGTTTTTTTGCTCCCTAGGGGAGAACTGTATGAAGTAATGATGTGTAGTAATGGTTTGGGCGGGGACCGTGAGCAATTTAGAAGCCTAATGAGAACCATGCAGTGCAGCTAAGAATGTTCCACTCTCCAGCATTGGCTTAGTTGTGTTTGTCTGACCACCTAAGGATGTGATTAGGGTGTGGTTTTCAGGGAGAGAGCAGATTTCCTAGTAGACCAACTGGAAAAGTTGTGGTGAGCCTTTGGTAGGTGAGTCCTGGCTGGGCTGAGCGCAGTGAGGCTAACTGCAGGTCCAAGGCAGGTGAGCTGATGCAGTGGGCAGCTGCAGCTGGGAGGAGATGGGCTTCCTCCTCTCTCAAGTGTTTGCTCCCTTTTGCATCCTTCTCATCGTGTCTCCAGTCTCGCTAAGTCTGTTTTCTGCCTTTCCAAGCAGGTTAAATCAATTTGTAGAGGGGTCTGGCAAGCTTGCTAAGCAGCGACGACATCTGTTCAGGAGTGGAGATGGGAATTCTCCCTCTTGGCAGCATGGAGGTGTTAATTTTTGTGCCTTGCAGAGCTATACCTTGTGTTAGACTGGGTGTATGAGGTGACCTGAGAGTAAGGTAATTGGATTTGCTAAGTACAGGAAAAAGTGCTTGCAGGAAGAAAGGTGAAAAGACAGCAGTAGGGAGTGGAGATGAGTGACAGATGGCCACGTGTAGATGTTAGCAAGAGAGGCTGGGGAGCAAAATGCATTTTTTTATGGTAGGATCAGAGAGCCTTCCATAGCAGTGATGGTAGGAAGAGACCTCTGGAGGCCTCTAATCCAGCATCTTGCATGTAGGAGGATAGAAAGACTATCACTGATGCTAGATCACATCAGCACTGGCTTTTTACGAGTCTTGGAAGCTCCTCAGGCATGGGGATTCCCCCCAGCCCTTTCAATGGCCCCTTCCTGGCCGTATTTCTCTCACTTAACCTTTGGTTCCTACTGTCCACTGCTCCCAGTCTGCAACTTACAGCTGTTACTTTTTACACCATGTATCACTACTATCACAGCCTGGTGCATCATTTGCTTTTATTTGCAGTCAGGCCATGCTGCAGGCTTCTGTTCAGCCTGGTGCACCCCATGTTCTTTTCAGCAGGGCTGTTGTGCAGACAGGGGTGGGGCTGGCGGTGGGGGTTACAGTGCCCCGCTGCAGAGCTTGGCACTTCTGGAAGCAGCTGGAGGTTTGCTGAGGTCTCCTGTGCTGGAGGTTCTGCCTTTTTCCGTGCTGACCTTCCCCCTAGGTAAGTATCTGCTGATTGAGGCAGAGGAGAGCTGCAGAGGGGGTTGTATCCCTGTTGTCCCTTTGAGTGCAAATGTTCTCTGGTGGCTTTGTATCTTCCATGGAGCTTTCAGTAGATGCTTGGGCTCTGAGCTGAAGTATATCAGTCACAGGAAGAGCAGTGCAATATCTGTAGGCACATTAGCAGCGGAGGCGTGAGATCTGTATTTTCAGAACTCAGCTGGATAAGGCCATTAGGAACTTGATCTAGGCTTAGAGGTGGCCTTGTGTCCCTTCCCACCTACGTTCTTTATGGTTCTGTGTTACACAGAGTTTGTTTTCATTTGTTTTGCTGCAGTGGGACTCTGCTTCTGCTGGTGAGTTTACATTTGTAGTAGAAAAAAAAAAATCTATCCAGAAATGCAGTTTATCGTAGCTTCTCCATGATGCTGGCAGTCATATGCATAAGAACCTTTGTTGTTTTTTTTTTTTGAGACGGGAAAGAGACAGCAGAAGGATATAATTATGGGAAAGGAGTTCAGGAAAAGAAGGGAAAGTCTTGGGCTGTTGATACAAATCAGCTCTGGAGAACTGATTATGTCTGAGGATGGCCTGTGTCCAGTTATCATCAGACTTCAGCAAGACAGGAACAGTAAAAAGGAAAGGAGACATTAAGTCAGCATTGTGGACTGCAAGTAACCAGGCTGAGTCACTGTACCCTAGAAAAAGGATCAGAGAATCATATTTAGAAGAAAACAAATAACTGGTAAATTCAAAGACCCTGGTGGGGATTAAAGGCCAGGAGAAAAGAACAGAAAATATTACAGCACTTAATGTGATACTGCTTTCTCTCTGGAGCTGTCTGCTGCCTGAGAGACAGACTGCGATGGGAGAGCTTTTCTGCTTTGTTTGTGTAGCTACAGTGCGGCTGCTTTTCTGTCTGCTTTATTTATAGTGCAGATGTCACTGTTTTAGCCTGTCCATAAATAAATTGTATGATTGGCAAGAGATGATTCAGTGGATAGACAGATTTTACTTACAGGTAACATAAACCACCCTACAAAGCAGTATTAAAAAACATTTTTTGATGTTGCTTTCCTTTATTTAATTAAAAAAAAAAAAAAAAAAGGCAATCAGCTATTGGTAGCAAAGATTTATGTAGCATTCACAGTTTACTTCCTTAGCAGTCATTCTTGAAAATGCACCTCTCTTCTGGAGAAATGTTGCACTAAGCAAACAGCATTTTGGGGTAACTTCTTGCAATAAGGAATGTTTCCTACCAAGAAGTGCCACAGAACTCCCCTCATATTGCTTCCTTTGTTTTTGCCATGAGCTGCTCACAAACATTTCTCATTAACTCCCTGCTGTGTCCATAGCAGTTGACATCTGGATTTACCCATCCCAGAAGCATTTTCACACAGCGTTGGTTTTTTCAGCAGGACAAAAAAAAACCCAAAAACCAAGATTATTCTCAGGAGAAGTATCTTTCAGAGCTAATTACTGCCTGTTATCCTTGTTGTTGCAGACAGCTCGTTCCTTATATGAGAAGGAGGCGACAAAGCTCAAAAATGTTCGTTTTATTCCTGCAGTAGAACCTTCCAGAAGGAAGCAATTAGTGAGCTCAGTGTCCACCTCATGTGCCTTGGACTGAGCCGGAGTTATTGACTGAGCCTTTCTGGGAAGATCAGCTGCAAACCTGTGTCTGTACAGGTTTCCTACTTGGAGGCTTAGGAGCATTCCCTCTATGTGTCCTATAGGTCTATGGACCTATCTAGAACCTCTTGCATTGCTCTGTGGTTGTGCATCAGAAAATTCACATCGATCGTGGGGGTCTGGCTCCTGTCTTACATGAGCTGGTGCCAAAGCTTGCTGACTGATTGGCTCTGCTTCCAGCAAGTGGGGTCAGACCAAATGCACTCTTATGGGATGTTCAGCTGGAGTCCTGCATCCTGCACTGCTACTATGGGATGTGCACTACACAGAAGAGGAAGAAAATGACACAGTGCTGTTATGGCAGCATGCTCTGGGGATCTGCCTACGAAGAAGAAAATAGTATTTTATTATTCACTTTTACTGTAAGGGAATGAGGACATTGTTAAAGTGAAGAGTCTTTTGAAAGAACACCGTTTCTTTGTTTTTGTTTTGTGGGCATTTTTGCTAAATTTGAGTCATTCTTTTTATTTCATCGAAGTCCTGGCAACTAGGAGTGCATGTTTGCATCAGGGAGATTAATGAGCAATAAACCTGTTTCTGAGAAGTGGGTCTTCAAGACAAACCGGTGTTAAGTCCTATTACAGGAGTTGAGTGGCTGGAGATGGCACCCTGATGTCTGTTCCAGCTTTGTTGTGTATGAATACAGCATTGTTAGAGAGCAGCATGGCTTTTCCCTCTGCTGGAATCTGGACGGTGAAGCAGCTGAGAGTTGGGTCGTGGCTGGAAGCCTCCCGTATCTGGTCAGTGCAGACGGGGTGCCACAGGCTGACAAACAAACAGTCCTGTGCCTTTCTGCTGCCCAAATCACCAGCTTGGTTTAGAAAACAACTTCCCGAGTAGTTGGAGATTGGAGACCTCTTGTAAAGGGAGGAGAGGAGCACTTCAGGAACCCCAAACTCCAGGGTAGTGCAGAGCACATAGAACTACAGAGCAGTTGTAGAATAGAAGTGTGCTTGGGCTGGCACATGTGTATCAGCACATGTGTTCGTGCTCCTGAAATGGGATGTTTGGAAGAAGGAAGAGGTCCTTCCTATTTAAAAGGAAGCAGAGAAGTGAAGAGGAAGAAAGTCTTTCCATCTCTGATTTTCCAGATCTTTGAGGAACAGATTATGAAGTGTTTTAAAAACTACAGAGAAAGTGGCTCAAGGAAGCTCTTACAATTATTATTCCTTCAGCTCCCTGAAAGCAAACTCATGGCAAGTTGGGTTATTCAGTGTGTGTTAAGGGAAAGCTCCAAGTTTCTGGAAAATACTAAGGCAAGGAATTTAGTCAGTTCATCATAGCATTCTTTGGTATTTAATAAACTCAGTCTTGGATACTATATCCTAAAACAATTCTGTTTTGAACTATTTAGAGTAAATAAACTGAAAGTTGCAGCTGTATTTACTTGACTATTTCCTTATTAGCCTCTTATCACATATGTTGTTACGTTAATAATAGCTCTTACATTTGAACCATTGTGCAGTAGGCAGTCCTATTGCCTTTTCTCAAGAGAGCATGTGTTCATGGGGGGGCAAGGAATGTTTTTTTTTAATCCCTGGAAAATCCGATGTCTGAGTTCTACTGCTGATACTGGAATGTCTGTTTGTGGGGCAGGTTGGCAACACAGTGAGCAGCATAAGAAGAAACAGCAAGCATTGCCCTTGTTCTACGGTACTGCTGAATTGCAGAGTATTTTCTCCTGTGATTAAACAGTGTGTTATAACCCACAGCTACAAACAAAATGCACAGAAACTGTGTAGAAGCTGCCTTAGATGTGACGTGTTTGACCAATGTTTGATATTGCAACGATTCTTAGATTTGTTGTTTAAGTCAAACATTTTTATCCCTTTAGCTGATGGTTTAAATTTTTTTTCTTTTTCACACTGTTTACAAAAAAAAAAAACAACGTTTATTCATTGTATTTTCAGGTTCAAAGTAAGCAAGAGAAGAAACCTGGAACGTCATCCCCAGTCCCTTTGAACTCAGTGGTTAGCCCTTGTGCTCTGCCTGTGAATAAAGCCACCAGCAGTACCCCTTTGTCCGCAAACATTCCACGTTTCTACTTCCCTAAAGGACTTCCAAACGTCTGCACTAATCATGAAGAGATCATTGCCAGGATTGAAGCAGCCTTCACAGAGTTTGAAGATGAGAAAGCCAACATCTGTGAAATGGGAAAAATTGCAAAGGTAACCTCTCTAGATTTCTTTACTTCTTGGGAAGGAAGAAAGGCTGAAACTAAAGCTAATAAAATACCTTTTTATTTTTTTCTTTTTAGTGAAAAACAATCCAAAATTCTTTTGCTCTGATTTTTTTTTTTTTTCCTTTTAGATTAGGAAAATAATTAACAAAAACGAGTTCAGTTAAATTGTCCGTGGGAAAAGATTGCTGTTTGTCGTGACTGATGTGTATGCTCCATCTTACTCGGATTTGCAAAATCCTTCTTCCAGACTTTTTGGCAAATAAAAAACGTGTTTGTTTTTCTATTTGTCCATAGTTATGCTTAGAAGATAGCAGAAATGTAAAGTGCCTCTGTGGCTTCAGATAGTGCTGGTTACCTTCTCTGTGGCTAGCTGTCGTACTGATCTAGACATGATCTATGTACACTGCAACAGCATTGCTTGGGAAAGGAATTTCCAACCTATGCCACCTTGGGCATAGCAGAAGAGGAAGATGCTTAGTCAGCCCTACTCCACTGAGTTGCATATGTTTAATGTCCACAATGTCAGCAGGCTTGGAGTTGCTACAGTCTGTTAATGATTTCTTGGCTTGAGAGAACAAAACACAGCACTTGTGTGGGAGCACGATGCAGATGGGCTGTTCTATTTTCCTCTTCTTCCATCGTGGATTTTAGTAATGCTAATCTAAGACTGGCAGTTGTCAGATGCACCTCATATGTTCAGCTTGTCCTGCGTGTGAGTGCATCTGTGGCACTATAGATTGAGCAGTGATGTTCTGTCCAAGGGGAGGGCTTGTTTTCTAAGAGGCAAGCTTCGGTTTGTTTTTAGAGTGTTACACTTGTAAGCCATCTCTGAAAACATAATTTCTTAGCTTGACCAAAATAAGTTTTGAAATTGGTTTTATGACAAGACAGTTAACTGTGTGTAGCTTGTCATATTCAATCTGGGAAAAGCAGGAGAGCTGCATAGAAGAGACTTTTGCCTTTCTGTTTGGTCTCTGCAACCATCTCTAAATGGATGTGCTCTATGTTGTTCAGTTGTTCTGTGGCTTGCTGCCGTTCTCTGGGACTGTTGGGAATGGTACATGTTTGGAGGCTCTAAAGGAAATGCAGGAGAGCCAGCTACACAAAGAAAACTGCAGAAAATAAATGTTATTTTTTCTTTGGAATAGCAGAGCACCTGCGGAAATGCGGTCACCTGACAGAAGAATGGCTTAATCCTAACATGTTTATTTTTTACCATTCTGAAAGCTACCCAGGTAGAAATGCTAATGCAGTGGTTAATTAGAATGTTGTGGTCAGAGAGTCCTGTTGGAATTGGCCGCTTTCCATTTCTGCTTTCATATTCTATTATCTTGCTGAGATTTAGCAGTGCTGGGAATGAGTGCTGGAGTGGCTGCTCATTTCACATTCAGACATTCAATTGCTAATTGTCTGAGGTGTTCCAGCCCATGGCAGGGATGTTGGAATTAAACGATCTTTGAGGCCCATTCTAACCCAAACCATTCTGTGGTTTGTAACTGGACTTGAAGTTCCCTTACTGTTAATGAGAAGTTAGCTCATAGGAAATGGATTATCCTGTCCTCAGGTGTGTTTGTGAGGTAGCTGGCATGGATGGTCCTTTGGAGGTTCCTATATTCACCCATTTGGCAGAGTAGTTTAGTCAAAGTCAGATCTGAAGAGTCTGACCATTTCTGGACGGACAGGATGTATTTCTCAGTTACTTACAAAGGCATATAAGGGTGGATTCTGAACCTTAGCACACAGTAAACAGCTTTTTGACTAAGCCATTACTGCTTCAGTTCCTGTATGTGAAAGTCCTCAAGGTGATATCAGTGCATAAACAATTCAGTGTGACTTCTCTTTGTTCCTGTGTTTCATTGCAGATATGTGGCTGCCCACTCTACTGGAAAGCACCTATGTTCAGTGCATCAGGAGGACAAAGGACAGGATGTGTATCTGTGCACTCATTTGTGTCTTTGTGGAGAAAGTGAGTATAGAAAATGCAAAGTTCTTTTTCTAGAAAAAGGTAAATTTGCCTTGGAAGAATCTTTTCCTTCTATCGTTCTTTTGAAGGCTTTGTCCCTTTTTTTAGAAAAAATCAATGGCTTAAAAATCTGTTTTTCCTTTCCTATAAATTGCTGAACACTGATGCTATGCCATGTACATCAGTAAAATTAACATCAATTGTATAGATGATTAAACATGCTGTTTTGTTTGACTCCTGGAAATGTCAGCTACTGTAAGATAGCTGCTAAATGTTAATGATTCCTGGATATGTTTGTCTGGGGCCTTGTCGATGCACTGGTGTGCTGAGTGAGCCTGATTTGGGAACGAGGGGAGGTAGCCTGTTGCAGGGCAGGAAGAAGGAATGTGAAATAAAAGCGTACAAGTAGGCCAAACTCAGCTTTGATAGTTGTTACCTTCTTCACACACACTCTGTAATAACTGTGTGGGTTTTGGTAATTGTTTCCTCGTACCGCTGTCAAAACTTCTTTTTGAAATTGAAAGCTCTTGCATGTATCATGCTTGGACTTAGAGGTGGTAGGTGGAACAGACCTTTCTCTTGCCTAATCTTTTTCTCCAGGGCAGTTCAGTCTTTGTGAAACACTTGAACAGCATCTCCGCCTCCTATCCAGAGATACTTCTACTTTTTGATTTAGATTCTTGAAATAGTCTTTAATCCTGAGTTTCCAAAATATTTCCTATGACAATGTTGTCAAAACAGCCGAGTTACCCTGGCAAAATTACATGGATGTTGGGATGACTGTGATCACTAAGTTGTTCTTGACAAGGGCAACATTTTTTCCTTCTTGAAGTTCCTCCAGCTAATCCAAATTAATCCCTTATGTATGATAGCACATTTTTGCTCCCACTGATTTGCACATCCTGCAGATTATTGCAAACTGTGGTTGTGCTTCTTTTCTGTATTCCTTTAATCCACACCGTTTCCAAGTTGTTTTAAAAATGTTTTCTTCACTTTGATTTCTCTCTAGAGACTTTATTTTTTGTCCTTCCTTCTGACAGTTGTAACAGTTGTAACAATTAATTCTGGAAACATGATACTCGAAATAAAGGTAGTGTTTTTTGTAAAGCTGCACTACAACTGTATGAACACAACCTTAATTTCAAAACAGGAATGTGTAATGGCTTAAGTCTATTTTTAAGCATCTTAGTAAGTGGTCTGACTTTTCAGAATGCTGTGTGCATACCAATCTCACTTGAAGTCAATAGGAATTGCTGTGTGTATGATGCTTCTGAAAATTGGAGCTTTTAGTTTGGTGTTAAAACATGGCTTTGGGGTTCATCTTTGTGTGTGATTTAAAAATAAAAAAAACACCTCTTTTGTGCGGCTGATTCAGAATGTATTTGTTAATTGACAGTGTGATGTGAACATGAAGCTAACAGAATGGATTGTCAGCCACTAGTTCCCTTTTTTGTTTTCTCAGATAGACTTAAAAGGTGTTTCCCCCACCTTTTTTTTTTTTTTTTTTTTTTTTTTTTTTTTTTTTTGGTAAAATCTGCTTTTGATAAAGAGCAGTAAGACCAAAATTAGTGGCATGCCAGTTAGTGTGATATCTGCAGGAAGACTAGAGGCATTTCAGTGCTGTGTTCCAACATTTCCATGTCTCTCTAAATTCTCAGCACTACTAGTTCTTTCATAGTATCATAGAATCATAAAGTTGCTCAGGTTGGAAAAGACCTTAAAGATCATCAAGTCCAACCACAACCTAACCATAGTACCCTAACTCTAACAACTCTCTGCTAAATCATGTCCCTGAGCACCACATCCAAACGGTTTTTAAACACATCCAGGGATGGTGACTCAACCACCTCCCTGGGGAGCCCATTCCAGTGCTTAACAACCCTTTGTGTAAAGAAGTTTTTCCTGCTATCCAACTTAAACTTACTCTGGTGCAATTTTGTTCTTCATAACTTCTTGTGCACGGCAGCCAGCCATGCCATAATTAATGAGGGATGCTCATTTTCCTTTTGGAGAGTGATTTTTCAGGTCTGAGACTTAGTCACTGCAGTTTCACAGTATCTTCAAACATTGAAATGTAGTGAAAGGCTGAATTAGGATGCAGGTCTGTTATGGCACCGTTAAGTTGGTCCTGTTGACTTCAAAAGAGATCATTGAGCATGCAGCATTTTGCAAAGTCAGGTTTCTTACTAAGATGTCATCGAATCAAAATAGGAGTCGTCAGAAAGAAATATGTTGCTACCACAGGAATGTTGATGTGAAAAAATCTCCACTGAGCAGAAGTACCTTGGTGCTGCCAGGAGATGCTGAAGATGGTGCTAGTATTGAGGTCAACTTTGCATAATGCATATTGTAGATGTATTGCATAACGTGTGATAAGGCACTTGATCATTTAGCTGTGATTTGTGATTGTCAGTGAGATGCAAAGCAGTTGAAGTAACTTTTCATCTCTCTCACAGGATCTTACGTAACTGCCATGATGACGCATCCAGATTTGCTTACCTTGTAGCAAAGCCCAGCTGTGGTTACCTTGAGCAGGAGGACTTCATCCCGCTGCTTCAGGTACCTGCACTCAGCACTGAACTGATGGGGAGAGGGGGAAATGTTTGTTTTTTTTAACTGCTTTATTCTCATGTCTTTGAATGTTTACCAAAAACATGCAGACCTATGGTTGAACAGCGTCTGGGTGGGTTACTTTAGAGAACAGTTATAATTGAATTTGTCTAGCCAGACTATCAGATAAAATATCTGTACAAAAAAACCCCTTGCAGTTCCAACTGGCCTGTGTGCATCTCTGTACCTGTTAGTACCAAAGTTCCACTGCTGCTTTTTTTCCGATATTCAGGCAAAATGTCTGTGTCACGCTTTCATTTCTTCTTAGTATGCAGGCCAAAGTCTGTGCATCTTATTTCATTTCTTTTTTTCCCTTCAATTCAGATGTGATATTTTTAGCAGAGCAATTATGAAAACAAAGTATTTGTGCAGACTCTGGATAGATCTAGCTCTTCTACAATTTCTCTGTAAATCAGGGCTATCTGCTTCTCTTATCATCTGTTGATAATTTTTTTTTTCCCAGGCTATTCCATAATGTCCTTAGTTTTAACACACTTTGTTGCCCTCTTTGCAAAACCTCAGAAGAGATGCTTTGCTAGGGAAAGATTTTTTTTCTGTGCTGGATGTTTGTGTGTCTCAAACAAGCCTAACTGGGACTGCAATAAATTTTCTTCTGTTCTTTTTCACCTTTTCTCCACTGGGCATACTGCCTTTCCTGTCTTCTTAGCTACTGGTTCATCCAAAGACATGTACAGTCTTGTTTGTCATTCAACCAGATGTTAGCAGTATTACACCATACGACACCACCATATTAGACATCAAGTTAGACTGGCCAAAACCAGGTCGTATTGTGCCCCTAAGGGCACTGTATCAGCTCTGTCCCTTTGCCACATCATGGTATAAGCAGCAAAATTCTGAACACCTCTTAAAGAGTAGAGGAGTCAGACGTAAAATTACACAGACAATCTGATACACAGAGGTCTGAGCTGATTGATTCAAGATCTAAGCAATTTCTGTATATGTCTGGTCATGCATTTTTTAGTAGGTTTGGCATCATGAGTGAGTATTTCACTTACAAAAAGCTGACATTATAAAACTCCACGTATAGTTCAAGTCAATTTTGGGAAAGCACTGATGTCTGTCTGCTTTCTAAGGTTCACATGAATTTTCATTGTTGTGGACGATGTGAAAAGCAACTTTCTTAGCCTTTCACAGAACACTCATTACTGACACTTAGCTCTAACAAATATCAATGTATTCAAAGAATGGAAAAAATGTTTATGGAGAAGAGGTGGTTGCATGGTCAACTAACTAATTTTGTATCTCGTTCAATAAAAATGAGTTTTCATCCACTCACTAACTCTCTTCCTTTGTTTTTCTGTCCTTAAGTAAATCAATATGGCCCAACAGGTGCGTATTGCCCAGAAAATGTATTGTACTTGTATTTCTAGAAGGTTCACTTCATAGATTAAAAGGTGTAATTTCAGTTTTATTGTTAATGCTGAAAAAGTAAGCAAAAGTATTGGTTTGTAAAAAACAAAACAAAACCCAGTAACATCTGAACTTTAAATAAAAGGAGTAGGAAATCTGTTTCAGTTTACTTGGTCTTATCTTGCAGGATGTGGTAGAAACGCACCCTGGTCTGACGTTCCTAAAGGATGCTCCAGAATTCCATTCCCGGTATATTACTACGGTAGGCTGGCTTGTTCCATCTCCTGTCACAGTGCTGTACCAGCCCTCATTTTGTTATTTGTCACCATTCCCAGATCATTCATTTATTGCAAAAATACATGGTTTTTATATTGCTAGCAAGAAGTTGCATTCAGAATTTCTTCAGAACAAAAAAATAATCAATCTGTGTATAAGAGGTCACTCACAAGGGTAGTAATGATTCTTTGTGGTCTTAAACAAATCTTTAAAACAATTTTGGCCTTTAATTATGTTGGAGGAAAATAAGAGTGCTCCTTCTTTGGTCTTTGAGAGCTACTAAGTTACCCCTAATACTACAGGGCTGCTGTGGCCTGGGAGGCCATTTGAAGATTTCTGTCACTTAGGCGTGGGGACTCTGATTGTTCCATGGTACAAGGCATCCATTGCACCACTGTCCAACTCTCCTGCATCTCACTTGCCAGAACGCCTCTCTAGTCCTTCTGAATCACTGATTTTTTTGTGACTACTGCTGGTAGATCTGTAGCTTTGTTCCCACTCTGCAGTCAGAAGTTAGATTTGTGCTTTACCTGAAAAAGTTTGTACTTTTATTTTAAGCCTGTGTTGTGTTGGGTATGAATATGGATAAAAGATATAAATGTGGAATGTTTGATCTCTGCAATGATAATAAACTCAGATAAAAATGAGTCTGAGGAGAGCTTCATCTCAGCTGGGCTTAGAGCTTTTCTGATTGGCTTTTCTTATTGGCTCTGTGGGGACCTGCTGCACCACATATCGGCAGCTGGAAGATTACTGGCAGGCACAGACTTATCCCTTTCTTGTAAGGAGCAGATGGCAGAGGAACACTGCTGCTTCGGCCATATCCAGTGTTTGTGAATCTGTATAACGAGAGACAATTTCAAATGTCTAAACACTCTTGACTATGGTGGTAAATGTCAATGTAGTATCAGCATCTTCAGTCCCCGCAGAGCGAGACAGCAGATATGTTAAGCATAGTACCTGGTCAGAGTAGGTATAACAAATGTCCAGGTGATTTTGAAGGCTCGTGAATGGATGAATTGCTGTGATTTCTGGACCACACCAGGTGCTGTGTGTGTTCTGGTTTGAGACATAGCTGCACTTCAAGATAACTGAAATCTAGGCTACTACTAAAAAGAGAAATCCTTTCCTTCCTTTTATTTTCTTACAACTTCCCTTGTACCTGGATGAGCTATGTCCTGTGTGACAGTCAAATTTGGGCACAGAATAAGATCCTTCATGTGTACGTGAAACTTCTCAATGCTTCTTGATTCTGCTCATCTCCTCTGTGCTTTCTTACTTCAGCCTGAGAGCCTTTAGACACCCCTCTGTGTAATCCTGTTCACAATGGTGGCTTCCTAAGCTTTCTCTCTGGCACCCAGGAAATGATGGTGCTGGTGTTTGAAGTGAACACTGTGTGGCAGCGAATCTTACAAAGCTGTGACATCCTTCACAGACTTCTCGTGCTTGCAGAACAACTCTGTTTTGGGTGTCTCTTCTGACAAACAGATTCCTCCTGAGCTCTGTGTTTGGCCTTGGCTGGATCACTGAGCTGGAGCAGAGTCCTAGACCTAAGCAGACACAAAGTCTATTGGATCAGGTTGGTCCCATGTGGAGTAGCAATACGTGGCCCACTGCAATAGTGCCTCTCCTCTCTGACAGCAGAAATTCCTATTTCTCACATGTCCATTCATGAATAATTTGGCACTTCTATCTTTAATGTCATGAAATTGAGTATTTCCACCAGGAGGTAATGAAGGAAACAGCTTTGTCCTTGGATTTTGAGACTGCCTGGACACTTTCATTCCCTTCAAGGTAGAGTACCTTGTACTTATTTATAGTGATGTGCTATATCTGCTGCAAGAGCAAGAGTTATATTTCATTTTTTGTATTACAGATCAGGGCCATAAAGAGACACTGGCTTTTGTGTTCATTATTGAATATGGCATCACTTGGTTGAAATCACCTGGAGAGTAAGTTAACAATGGATGTGTTTGCATGTTTCATTATTTTTCACTTCTTTCCATGCCTTTTAGAGGTGCCTTTTGGATACACTAGCCTTTATGTAACCTGCATCAGTGTATTTGACCTGTTGTATTGCCAAACTGTTTGTTTCTAAAGTATACTAAACTACTTGTTTCTTTTAACAGAGGTAGACTCCTGAAACCGATGAAGAGGATGCAGAATATCATGAGACATTTAACATCACTTCTTCCAGAATGTGCAAAGAAAGCTCACTGTTAGCAGTGCATGCTGTTGTTAAAAATCTGAGTCAACTGAAAACAACTTATCAAAACTTACTGCTTGGTGAAAAAAAACGTTCAGCTTATTACTCATGTGAATGTGGAAAGTGAAGATGGCCTACAGGATTTAATAAAGATTTGGGGTTTTTTTGTGTGTTTGTTTGTCCCTCCCCACCCCTCCCCAAAATTGTGTTGTTTTTCTTTTATGGGGATATTGGGAAAAGATCTGGAACTAACCCATCAATGGTTTTGGACCTGGAGATACTTTACATGATAGTATTGGGCAAATAAGGAAGGAGCTTCCCCCTTCCAAAGGCTCATGTACTCAATTCAGAATAAACAGACTTCCGTGCCAGGAAGAAGGGAGCCAGAGTCACAGCGTACAAGGATGTAGCTGCTGAGTAGAAGTGCATGTAGCAGCTTGGGCCTGAGGCCAGTTACTTACTTGGTTTCTAAGCTTACAGCGCAGATGTAATCATGCAGCAGGTGCTCTAACTCAGAAACATAAAGCAGGCAGACCACAGGAGTTAATTTTCTATCACAGTAGACACTGGCTGTTTGAATGTTGCAAATCATGTCAGCTTTATTATAATCTCCTACAGTATTTCCCAAATGCTTTTTTTGACAGCCTTGTCTTTGTAAGCTGGAAAAGAGAGAAGTGTAGACACTGTGTGTGTGTGTGTGTGTGTACTTGCAGTTTACTACTCACCAAAACTACCATTGTTTGAATAATAAAGCCTGCACTGAGTGACTGGATACAGTAGAGAGGAGGTGAAGAGAGATTCCATCTTTCCCCTGTACGCCTTATTTTTACAGCTGATGAGAGGGGAGCAGAGGGTACATCCTTATCAATATGATCTGACAGAGGAATGGTTTCTTTGAGTCACTAAGGGAGATATTTTGCTGTCTGCTATTACCCAGCAGGCGGAGGAAAAGAAAAAGACTGCTAGCTAGGGCTTCTTTTTCTATCCTGAGATTTTTGTTTATGTCCTTGGAATCTGTAAAAGCTGTATCTGTGAATTGCTAGAGTTGACAGGTGTGGTAATGGATCATGTGTGAGGTGAGACACTTCAGCTGAAGTTCTCTGAACTGGCTAGCAAAACCTGGAAGCAAAGCCCAAACAAAATTAAAAAATAGTCCAGAATGGCAATAGTTGCCAGCAACATTGAAGAAGGAAGACACAGCTTTGAATTGTTTAAGACCAGAAAAGACCATTATAATTCCCTGGGCTGACCTCTGGCATTACACAGACCACAGAACATTGCTCAGTGATTGCTATAATTAGGATAAATTTTCTTTTTGATAGAATTAATGCACAACTTCAAAAAAAAAAAAAAAAATCTGTGATTGATGTTTGGAGTGGTAAAGAACCCACAGTGTAGCTGCAGGTTGTCCCAGTGGTTAATAACTGGCAGTGTTTATTTAAAAAATAAATAAATAAAATCCTCTAGATATCTACTTTGAGAGACAAAAAGTCCTTCTGCTGTTCTGCATGTCCCCCTGTAGGCTTCTAAGGAGTAGGATAGTCACCAGTAGATATCATGGTAAGCTGAGTTGACTATTCTCTCTTTTGGGGGTAAATTCTGAGTCCTCAAATCATTCTTGTTGCTCCCTAAACTATCTGGACTCATCAGCATTTATTGTCTCACTGTTCTTTGTATCCAAAGCAGAGTGTTAGCAATGATCTCATACTTGTTTCCAAATCTGTTCTGGACTGAGAAGCCTGCCCTTGTGTGTCTGAGTCAAAGCATGGTCCTTAAATGGTCCTTGCCCACTTGCAGCTCTGCTTTGGGCTCAGAGTGACCCATCACAGTCTTATCTGTATCCTTACAATACCCATGTTTTGTGAAGTTAGCTTTTATGTTGGAGTAGCATGTTCTATTAAGACTTACCAAAATCCTAGGCTAATATGTCAACGTGTCAGAGACATAACAGTTTGTGTTAGATTTCATTTACAAGGATTATACTCTATAGGCTTCAGTACTGATAGTCATTAATTACATTTCTAGTTTCTCATGTTCTCATGTCATGTTAGTGATATTTATTCTTGTTCATGTTGTCAAGTTTATTCTTGCATGCTCTTGATCACACACTTGCATTTTCTCTGTCCTTGATGTGCTAAGAAGGAGTGAACTAGGAATAAATAGTTCAGCCTGCTTTTTTAGGTACTTGTGAGCACTCATTCTCACACTGTTTACTGCTCCTCATAGATTCTCAGAATTGTGTGCTTTCCCCACCATACTCTTTAATCCCTTTTATGAGAAACAGTGAAGGAGATGAATGATGTAAAAACATCCCTAAGACAAATGCAGACAGATAATCTCTATCGATTATTTTTAGTGGAGCCACCAAGAAGGTGAGGTATTGTTACAGACACAATCGGTCAGACAACACCTGTGGATTTCATTTGCATGTCCTATTTCCTCTTCTACAGCCCTGATTTCTTTTTTCACAAGTGCAGAACACTATCAGTTGAGGTCCTTGCAAGCTGCAGTGCCTGAAGCCTGAAAAATGTTCAGAGTGATTTGTCAGCACTGTGAATGTATTACTTAAATAATACATGTTCAAAGATTAATTAAGAACTGTGAAAATAGCTGCAGAGTGGAAATGAACAATACTGTTTCAGAAACAAATGTTACTTTCAGACTCCAAAGTAATTAAGAATAATAGTATTAACAACCACAACAGAAAGTTTTCAGTAAGAAGTCTCCTTGGGATGAGTGAATAATCCAAATTAAGCTACTCCATTTCAGCTCCCTAACTGATTGTTTCAGGGAGTTGGTTTAATGAAAGTTGTTTGTCTTGCAGGTTATACAAAGGATATTCTACACAGTCAATCGATCCTGGTCTGGGAAGATCACCCTAACAGAGCTGAGGAAAAGCAACTTCTTGCAAGTATGTTGGTTTCTACCTGAATGGGATATAGAATGCATTGATTCCTTTATTCCTGTGTACTATTCAGCGAGGTTGTAGTAAGGCAAACTCAGTGCCCAGCTTAATGCCAGGATAGGGGCAGAACTGGTGAAGGAGGTATTTCAGAGTCAAGATAAGACAAGACCAAGGACCAGAGCAGCCAAGATTGCAGCGGGTAGAAGTTGAAGGGGTACTTTCAAAACTCTGAAACAGCATCTGGCAGTTTGGCTCTTAGCTCCTAATCTAGCTAAAGTGAAAGGAAAGCAGGAGACACAGTTTATCTATGTTAAGTGGCTCACTAAGAAGCCAAGAATAGCTGGTGGATGGACTATGATATGTGGTGAGTAGCACAGCCAATTTCTTGACTCAGCTGGCAATCAGTCCTCTGCCAGCAGGACAGGCACACTGCAGCGTGCAATTGCAAGACAGAGCATCTCAGGATGCATCACCTAGTTTGTACTGATTTCTAATTGTGCAGTAAACTCCAGAAAAGCTGTTGAGTTTAGCACTTGTTACAATTCCTGTGATACATCAGAGGAGGGAATGGTGGGTGGGTGTTTTGGGATGAAGATCTCTGTTTGTTGTATAATTTACCCAAAAGAGCACCAGATTAAGACTGTCTAAGGCTGCTTGATTCCATCCCAGCCTAAAAAGCCAGAAGCCTTTAGACTGAAAGGTCGAGGTGGTAAATCAGTTAATGCAGTGAGATTTCCCTGCTGCATCCCACTGTCTAGATGTAATGTACTTTCTCAAAAGCCTCAAGCATGAAACATACTCCTCCTTTCAGATTCTTCTGCCCTACTTGTCACGTCAGCTAATAATCAGTGCTCCTTCTCATGCCAGACCAAGCTTTCCTCCCTACCGTCTGCTGTTAGTAAATCCTTCCAACTTATACTACATCTTTGTTCACTCATTTTCTCTCTTAATATGTTCATCTCTTTCTTCTTGCGTAGCTACTCTGATTTTCATCTTCTGCAGCAGGGAAGTTCAGCTTGGGGACCGTGACTTGCTTAGACAGCTTTTTGCTGTATGTGTAAATGGCATACTCTGACATGAGCTATTTAAAAAAAAAAAAAAGTTCTTGAAAAACCTCCTCGAGTGTTCATAGTCTGCAAAGGCACGAAGAGACCTAAGAAGCTAGTGAGTGATTGTTCAGACATGTCTTAAGTCCTAGGTGACTTTAATGTCAGAAAATCAGAATAGTTTGGTAGGTTTGCTGCTCTGTTGTTCCTGTCTGAAATTTTACTGAATGTGATGGTTAATGGGATGTGAGAGTTTTGTGCTGGCTCAATTAGCTTCCTAGGATATAGAGATAATGAAGAGAGGAGAGTGAACTATCGGTGTTCACTGGCCACTGCCACTAGGCCTGCTGTCTCAGGGACACAGCTCTTTGACTGTCCTTCCTTCTGAGGGTTTGTGAGGGCAGAGGAGGATAAGACCCGTAGCTCGTTTGATTTGATTCATTGTATTGAGAAGGCTATCTGCTGTCCTCTGGCTGCAGCGCTCAGGGAAAGGCAGGTGGGGATTAAAGGTGAGATACCTTCTGCCACGGGAGGAAAAGACAGAGGAAGGCATAAAATGGAAATAAAACAATTGCTAAATGTTTCAAAATGGGATATGGTAACAGAAATTATGGCTGAAAATCTGCCCAAGCCATCCAGTTAAACTAGACTGATTTCTGTCAGCAGCAGGCCAGGAAAATCAATGTGATTGGTTTAATTTGCCTGGGATCGATCCTTCCCCAGTCCAGGCGTGAGTCTGGAGTAAGGGTTGATTTTATGCTTCAGGAGCCAAGCAAGTGCAGTGTCAAGATACAGCTCAGTTCCTGTGCATTTGCTGTGGTAAATGGCTCTAGGAGCCTCTGGTACAGGTCAGAGATGGTTCACAACTAATGGATCCCAGCTGAGACAGCAGTTGTCTTGTTCTTCTGCATGACTCTTCGCTATGGCTGAAAATTAACAGGAATTGTTTACGGGATTGGCAAAAGTATTGTGCACATATGCTAACCAAGATGTTCAAGCCAGATGTTTTATAACTGCCTGTTAAATATCAAATGCAAGAACAATTTCCTACAGTGAGGAAGGGCTACGTTTTGGATTAGCTCTCAGAGCTGTGTTTGCCCAGCTTCTATAGAGGTTGGAGGACTCGAGCTGTTAAATTGCTTCTTTGTCTAGGTTTAACTTCCCTCTTTATTTGTACTGTTTCAGACTCTTGCTCTCTTGGAAGAAGAGGATGACATAAATCAGATCACAGATTATTTCTCCTATGAGCACTTCTATGTTATATACTGTAAATTCTGGGAGCTGGACACTGACCATGACCTTTATATCAGCCAGAAGGACCTGGCTAGGTACAGTGATCAAGGTATGCTGCCTGCAAGCTATGGTGGGAGGAAAGTGGTTGCTGAAAACAGAATGCTCCCAATAAAAAGTAAAGCCTAGCTTTAATTTAGTTAATTTGACGCCTCAAAAAAACTTAAATGGAGGCATCCATCTCATAAACAAATGCTGATTTACAGACTTACTTGTAAGGGCTTAGACACGGAGAACGCAGCAGATGCTGTTTTCCTCATGAGTAGATTCAGTGGATTGCTGCCAGAAGGACAAGCTAATAATGCTTTCAAACTAGCTCTTTTTTTGTTGAGGGTTTTGCAGGTAGTTGAAGTATGAACAAGAAGGCCAAGCCTCTCTGAACTTTAAAGATTGCCAAATTGCAATCTTGTTGGATGAGAGAAGTTTCAGAGTCCAGCAAAGGTTGATGAATTTTGGTTTGCAAATGCAATCTGGGGATTATCTTTTGAGTTCATTCTGGAACACTTTGCCACAAGTTGAGCAGATCCTAAAAATTTTCAAAGGCTCAAGTGCCATAGATAAATTAATGGAATAAAAATCCTTGAAGGGGTGAATAATGCAAAAGTAATTCCTCTGGCTCAGGAAGTCCTTGCTCTGCAAGTTCTGGAAGGCTGAGAAGGCGTGCTAGAAAACAGTCACTGTATGTGTGAGTTGTTCTGTATGTTTGTTCGCTGGGCTGGGTGGAGGCACCCAGTCAGATGGGCTGTGTTTAAGATTATCTGTGTTCTTGGAGCATGATATGCCCATGCACTTACATTTGGGATTCCTGACTAAGTGTCTTGGACAAGGGCTTGAGCTATTCACCAGCATGTTTTAACTTTGAAGATAAAGCTGCCTTGAACTCTTTGATGTGTTTGCCACACTTTTTAGGAAAGTAGTTTTAGGATAGAGAATTAGGCTTGGAGAAATGGGATATTTAGACACAAGATGTGACTTGGAGGTAGTGGGAGAGGTGAAAGGTGAACTCCAATGCATAGAGTTACAGGGGTCTGGAGGTATCACAAATTGTCAGGAATTGCTGGAGATCTGGAGGGGACACCATATTTCATAGGGGCCAAGATCCTGGAGGGCTGAAGTGAGAAGGAAAGAAGGGAGTGTGGACTGACAACGCTGTAGGTCTGTGTGTATTGTGGTGGCCCATGTCCTTGGGGTGGAAGTGTTTACGGGAAGGTCATGGGGGTTCTGGCAGTCATAGCAGGTCAGGAGGTTGCTGAGAGGCCTGGATGGGTTGAGGATAAGGAGTGCCTAACTAGATTCTATAGGTGAGTAGGTCCTTTTGGGAAGGGTAGAGTGTGGGAGTGGAGCACCTCTTACACAGGAAGCTTGAGAGCACGGAGTGCTGGGGTGCTGAAGAGAGAAGGAGTGCTGTGGGCAGGGTGAAGGGGAGATGTTTTCAGAACAGTGGTGCAGCAGCAGGTCTAAAGAAAGTGTCTCAGTGGTCTGGAGTGTGAGGTTAGTGTGAAAGTCCTGCTGAAGAGTGATACTTATTGCTTGGTTGCTTCTGTACTATAGCAACCAGCCCCACACTTTTCCTGGTTGGCAAAGCCCTTCAACTCGCTTGAAATAATGCTTGTTTTTCATTGTGCTTCTCTGAAGCAGGGGATTGCAACACTTTGTGCATTGCTTAAAATGTTTTTGTATGGATTTGATATGTGATTTTTGCTTGACAGCTGAAGTAATTTTGCAGTACATGTTGAAGTAGTCTCCTTCTATTAGTCCTACTGCAGCAAACTAGGGGTAATACTTCCCATACTGGAAGATGTACTGCAAGAATCCAGATCACACGTGGTGGCCATAGTTGAGAGGAAGTAATGGTGTAGGATACAAAGGCAGGCATATCTTTGTTTTTCGCTAAGTGCTGCTAAACAGAGACCAGTGAAGTATCTAGACAGGCAGTGTGGTAGAGCTTTGTTTTAGCAATGGGAAATCACTTGGTGTGAGTTCACTTTAAATAACTGAATGTCATTATTCTGGTGACCTGTTGCTTCATTTTGTCTATTTTCTTTGTTCCAGCTCTATCAAGCAGGATTATTGAGCGAATATTCAGCGGTGCTGTGGTGAGGTGAGGAATAGCATGCTGACTGGGAATGGAAGTGAATTTCTGTCAGGCTGATTAGAAATTCAAGATCAGTGGGAATTCTTGAGAGTATGGCTTCCAACATGATGCTTCAGTTGAAGCTGCTTGAAAATTGAGTGGCACTTTTAGATATCTTTAGAAAGTAAATAAAAAATCCAGTAGGATGATCACTTAAATACATCTTTGTAGAACACATAGTAGAAAATATTTTATAACTGGCATAGCCGGTGGGAGCGTGCAGACGCTGTATTTTTGTCCAACAGTGGCACAGGGATAGCTGGACAGCATTGGTGCAAAGCCTCAGAAAAATAGCACAGCCCATCAGCTGCTGTGTGAGGATACTTGGCAGGTGAGCCTCAGCTTTGTGGTGACAGCCAGGCAGCAAGCATTGTGCTTGGGAGAAAGGGCAGGAGGATTGTTGGTAGGAAGTGCAGGGAGTACAGGCTAAGTGGGCAATCATGTTTCCATTTTCTTTTACAAGTGATTTGGGGCTTCTTAAAAACTGTGTTGATAACATTCTGAGTACTAAGAAGCCTGTTTTTTCTGTTTTTTCAGAGGAAATGAAGTTCAGAAGGAAGGCCGCATGAGTTATGCTGATTTTGTGTGGCTGCTGATTTCAGAGGAAGACAAAAGAAATGCTACAAGGTTTGACTGATGTCTGTGTCCTAGTAAAATACTAAGATGAGCAGATAGGATTTTAGAAACTTCTGTGACTTATTGCTTTCTCAAACAGACAGCAGCTTGAGTTTCCATGATTATTAGGAAGAAGACAACTTACTGTCAGTACTTGGTCGAATAATTTTCCTATCTTGAGGAGAAATTGCGTAGAAGGAGAGTTTCCTTTTAATGTTAAGTGTCCTGGGTAACCATCAGTCACTTTGGTTCCCCCATGCTCATGAGGTTAGTGCGATTTTACCACTGTGAGGAACTGCTTGGAGAGCAATAGTGAGCTGCATAAAAACTGAATTTGTTTGTTTTCCCCCTTTGTCTCCATCATACTTCCCTATAGGTCTTGATCTCATTGACTGCAGACCAGATGATGGCTTCTCACAAGGGCGGTCCCTGGCCCTTTTTATAGAGGCAGCTGTAGATACCATCTGTCAGCACTGAGCTCCTGTGTAGTGGGCAGAGTTCAGCTCACGTGGCTGCAGCTTTGTGGCCATGTGAACTGATATCTCAACCATGCTGTGAGGGCTGGGGTGCACTTCAGTGGGGGGTCAGTGGTAGCAATAGCAGGGGCTGCAGTCACTTTTCCTGGCCTACCTCTGGCTCTGGGGTAAACCCATGAGATGTTTGCAACTGGTAGGAAGGTTCCCTTTATGCATGTAGCAAGTTCCTAAGAAGAGTCTGTAGGGAGACTGTGTCACTTAGTAAAACCTACCCACCTGCCTGGTTTGTGCAGCCAGTGGGAGACTACTGTGCAGAGCAGAACTGGATCTGCATGCAGTTATTAGGGCAAGGAATTCTCTGAGTAAAGATGAGAAAAAGAACTCAAATCCATGGTTGGACTATCTAGAGGGGAAGGTAGGATATAGAGTGTAGCTGCCTTAAAGCACTGCCTTTTATATAAAAGAGTATGGGACAGCCGGTGTCCTGGGTTCAGAGTTGGTTGTATCTGCCTAACTTCTGATGCTGAATGGGGCAGGAGCACCACAGCCTGTGTGAGACAGTTGGCAGTGCACACTGGGCACTTGCTAGAGCTACCTGGTGAAACACCTCGTGAAGGTGGCTGTGCTTACAAGTCACCAAAAAGAGAACTATCAGGTGACACTCATGAGCCTTGGCCTGTGCCCTAATCCTTCACAAAGGTTATTTTTGTTCCTAGATTTATGCCAGCCTTTGGGCAAAGAGGAGCATTACAGAACTGGGGAAGGGGAATGCGCATTGCTGCAATCTGTGCTGTAGAGATTCTCTAATGCAGTCACTGTACTTTCGCTAATCCTGTCTGTTTTTCTAGCATTGAATACTGGTTTCGCTGCATGGACCTGGATGGGGATGGGGTGCTCTCCATGTATGAACTGGAATACTTTTATGAGGAGCAGTGCGAACGGATGGAAGTGATGGGCATAGAACCACTGCCATTTCAGGACTTGCTGTGTCAGATGCTCGATCTTGTTAAGCCAGAGAGAGAAGGTAAGTTCTGTTTAATGGGGCTTCCATGCTCTTTGATCTGTGGTGGATCGAGAAAGTAATGTTACCCTGAAACCCACTTGTGGGTAGAGTCTTGTGTTAGAATCACACGGCTGGCATTACTGTACAAAGTAACAGTAACATTATGGCTGTTGCAGCATAATGTTATACATAAAGAAGTCTGAAAAACTTGAAAGACCTTGTGAATTAACTTGCTGGCACTGGAGCAGCAAGTCTTGTATAGTCCAGCTGTGGAACATACTGATGGCCTAGATGTGAAACTACCATCCCCCTTCACATTCTTTCACATTTCACATAAATATGGAAGACCTCCATATTACCTCCAGATGTGTGTGCAATTGAGAACTAATACACACCAATTTACTGAATAATTTATATTCTTGTCAGGATTGGGAAGAGATTTTGCAATATTGTAGCATAGTAGTGCAACAAGACTTCCTTAAAACTGACCACAACAGGTCCGGTTTCTCACTAAGGAAAAGCTTAATAGCACAGTATCATGTGGGGTTTTTGTTTGTTTTGTTTCTGCAGGACGAGTAACCCTGCGAGACTTGAAGAGATGCAGAATGGCTCATGTGTTCTATAACACATTCTTCAATTTAGAGAAATACCTGGACAATGAACAGAGAGATCCCTTTGCAGTGCAAAAGGTATAAATCACTTTTATTTCTAAATACAGGCCTTTGGAATTAAACTGGATGAAGGAAAAATCCAACTGAATATAAAGAAACCTTTTTCATACTTAGGGCAGTCAAACAGTGGAACAGGTTGCCTAAAGAGTTTGTGAATATTCTGACCTTGAGATTTTCAGCATGTAACTTTGAACTCCCTGGTCAGACCTCACAACAGACCCAGAAGTGACCAGAAACTGGGAGATGTCTTGGATACCTTCGAACCCAAACCATTCCACTATTCTATGATGTGATTGCCTTAGCTGATCCTACTGCACCAGCACTGGTGGTGCAGTGTGTGATTGTAGAGAGAATGACCTACACCTGCTGAGTTGCCAGTGATTCATCAGGTTGTGTCTGGCAGCATTCACCATCCTCTCTCCAGACAGAAAACATAGAAAAGGTTGTCACTTCTGTAATTTCTTGTTACACTAGCTGTAGGGTGTTCTGGCACCTGAGCTCTGTCAGTTGTTGGTGTGAAGTCCCTCACCTCTGGTTCCCCTTGCATATCCACTGAAAACGGATGTGACTATAGCTTAAAAACTATCTCCCAGAAGGCTTTTATGCAGTCAAAAGTATAGTAAAGTGGTGGGGATGCCAAAATCAACTCTGGTTCCTTCTCAGCTGGTTCCTGCATAACCTGTATGAGGAACTTTGTAGTTCTGTGCTTCTAGGCTTAAGTATATCCAAATCCAGAACCACCCTATTTAATGTTCTAGGTTTCTGTTTTTATTTTTTAAGGATCATCCTAAATTATACTCCCTGGCCCCACCTGCCTGCTCCTGTCTTCCCTTGGCTTATTTACTAAATGGCAGAGAGGTAACTGTTTATAGAGATGTTATTTTGTAACCTTTCAAACTTTCCCCCTTAGCTAACTGTTAAGGTCAGCTATAATTGCCGATTAAGGATTTCAAATTAAGTCTTTTAACCAATTGCAAACTGTGAAGATGCATGGCTTTGTGAACTAGAGCAAAGAAAATACGCAGAAGTTACTGTAGAATTCCAACTTGGGTTGGAATGGACCTTTGAGGTCATCCAGTTCCAACACCCCTGCCATGGGCAGGGTTGCCAGTAGTTATTCAGCATTTCTGAAGTGGAGGGGGACTGATTTGTTGGCAGATCAGGTCACACACAGAGTTTTGTAGTCTACGTGTAGTCTGTGTGTTTCATAATATGCAGATGTGAGTTTAAGGTAATTGTGAGTCTTTCAATTAACACATTTTTTGACTGTTTCGATACTGTCGATGACTATTCCTAGAGCTGGCTGTTCACATGTGCATGGAGTTAAGAACATGAGACCCATTGTAAACGTAGTTGTAAAGAGTTGCAGACATGGTGTGCTTGACTGTCTGCTCTCTTCAGGACTTCGAAAATGATGGCCCTGAACCTTCTGACTGGGACAGGTATGCTGCTGAAGAGTACGAGATCCTTGTGGCTGAGGAGTCTGGGAACGAACAGCTCCAAGAAGGGTAAGCAGAGGCATTGCACTGCACTGGAGACACATTCCTGGCTCTGGCTGAGATCAGGACTCTGCATCAGAGCGTGGTGAAGCCTGAAGTGGTTGCTCCAAAATGGCTCTGTTGGTAAATTTGTCATCAGGGGCTTGGGATCTTCTGAATTCTTTGTTGTCAACCATTTAAATTAGCTACACACGCCGCAGATGTGAAGATAGCTGGGATAAAGGAAAAAGCATTTTTTTTTTGGTAACGGTACCAAAAAGATCTCAAATGACTTTTGCTATTCCTGGCTATGTGTTAATGGTATCATTACAGCATTACAGCAGAAGCTGTAGCTGTTACATTTGCCGTATTAGTGGAGACTTCATTTTAGTCAAATAATTTTACTTCCTGCCCGACTTCATGCCTGTTAGCCTTTGCTCTTCATAACCTGTTTCAAAATTGTAATTCTTTTTCTAATCTTGTGGAGACTTTTTATTTGAAACAGTTGACTTCTGCAGTATTTACAGTAATTTTTGCAAACGTGTAGAAATGTGTATTGATAGCTCCAGCTATCCTTAGAGCCAATGAATTTAGGCAGAGCAGTAGGTCCAGGAATGCTCTGTATGCATTCCACAGAGGCTCCCAATGCAGACTTGCTGTACGCGTGGCTGGGGTCGTATCTTCTTGAGAGTATTTCTCCAGAGATCTCTTGATGGTTACTGTAAGACACATTGGAACAAATATGTTGTGCTTCTACATGGTGTTAATCTTGCATGATTCAGGATTTCACCCATTCTTGAGCAGCATTTATAGAGCCATGAAATAAGAGTCCTGAGATGATTGCCTAATTTTCAAAACTTCCCACAATGGAAACTGCTTGGATAACAGTAGCATCCACTAATTGGCCACTGGGATTTACAAAGCCACGGAGAGCTGCATTTCCCTTTCTCCCTGTGATGTGCATCCAAACAGCAATAAACTGTTCATTCATCTCCTTTGAGCTGCCTTGCCTTTTTGTGGCTTCCATAATGAAAGATGACGTAACACAGGATGGAAGATAAAATTGTTGTATTTCCTGCACCTGCACTGCAACACCTGTGTGCTCAGTACAGAAAAGAAACAGGAATCTACCGTAGAAGCTTTGCAGGACCACGAATCACCAAATTCACCAAAACTGAATTGGCAGGTGATGTCAGATTTTTGAAGTCTGTCTGAAACAGCTCTGTGTCTTCCTCTAAAGAGCATGTCAGCAACCTTGCTGCTTGCTTTTAAGAGCCCCTGAAAAGCTCTGTAGTCATGGCAGCGGCATTAGATCTCATTTGTGGAGCATAGCAACAGACCACAAAGGAAAAAAGGAAGGGAAAAAGAAAAACAAAGAGCTGGATGCCCAGACAAATTTACTAGAAAGAGGCATTGAGTTTTTGCATATTCATCATTTCTGCTGTCCTTTGAGGGTGACAGAAACAGAGTGGGACGAAACGAAGATGACTTATGAGCTCTATGAAGGAGCAGATGATTTTTTAGCAAAGGTAGCTGGCAGAATGTGAAATTCAGTGTTTGTCTGTATACATTTGAGAATAACCATCGTTCAGTAATTGCAGATGAATTAGTTGGCATTCTGCACTACATTTATGACCTAATCCTGTCTGTAGCTTTTCTGACTGGAGGATTTCTGAAACCAGTTGGTGTCTGGTTACCTGGATGCTTGTCTGTGACAGAGCACTGCCTGTGGAAGAGGAATCTCACCAAGACATAGTGGATGCTCAGAGAGGCTTCAAGGATGCTGTGCCTGTTCAGAGCTGGTCAGGTGCTGTCTGCATAATGTCGAAAGGCAGGGAGATCTTACAGTGTGTACTTCTGATCCTGAGTGGCAGCTTCAGAGATTTGCAAATACTACTGTGGTAAATTAAATACCTATGTTGGAAAAAACACAAGGACAGCACACTCACCAAAAAGAAGAGAAAAGAAAGGTGTTCTTTTACTCAAAACAACAATTTGGAGCATGGTGTTTCACTGGAAGCTTAAACTGATCTGATTGCTTCTCAGCCATGTTTTCTGGTTTATACATCTGTGTGTGTTTTCGAGAAGAGAGCCTGTTCCCTGGTGAATGCATGCACATGTTTTTGTGTAAAGGCAGAAGCAGTAGTTGAATCTGACCACGAAGGCTCTGAAAGCAAAACTGTTCTCACAGACTTTGCAGGTGATGGCACAGAAGCCTCTGCAGCAGAACATAAGGATTGGCAGGCAGAAATTGCTCCCAGGGCTTTGTTGTGCCTGCACATGACTTAGAAGAGGAAAAGCAACACAAGAAGTGGCAGATGGCTCTTTTTTTGGCACTGTCCACCCAGGGTATCAAAGGAGTTAACCTTTTTCTAGGGCAGTTTATCAGTGAACAAACTGGAGCTATTTCTGTGCTTGCCACTGGAAGACCTGCTGCAACATTGCCTTCTTAACAAGGTTGCTTTCAGAACTAAAGCATTTGAATTTCTTGGGAGTCCTGAGAAAATAACTTGTGATGGGCTGAGGCTGGGGAAAAAATATTAGCAATATACTGCAACTGGTTGGAGAGGAGAATTTGCAGACAAACCTCCCTAAGTCATAAGCACAGAGACCTGGATCTTCAAACTGAGTGGGAGAGGAACAGGACAGTGTGGCCACAATTGATTTTTCTGTGAAAACGAAAGCATATTGTAAGCTCAAAGATACTTTGGAAACCACGTGTTAGTGAGCAAGTCTGAGCAAGCCACGTTTCTTCTAGCAGCTGAATCTGTGCCTGAACAACTTTATTTCTACTCTAAGGCTACTGCAAGATACTGGCATCTGTGACTAAAACTGTATTCCAATTTCTAAATGCTGAACACCAATGAAAAGCTGTTTCAGAACTTAAGAATGAGAATGGATAGAGGAGAGTCAGCTGTCAGAATACTGCTTACTCAGGCGCTGTGATCGGTGCTTTACAAACGTGCTCCTTGAGGTTAACAGCCTGCATGTTATCATATTTTAGTCACATGGTTTAGTGGCCGCTGAAATAACTTAGCTGAAAAATGCTCTCACCAAAAAATAGCTTTTAAAGACACACCTTTTATCTTTGCAGATCATTTGAAGAAGACTATGAGACAGATGAAGTCTTATCTCCCTCTGAAACTGGAGACAAGTCAAACTAGTTATCTCAGATCTCTCAGCATAGAGAAATGGAAGATGTGTAATCAGTGTCTGTCAAACTGGATAGCAGTCAGTCCCAAGATTCTTAGGGACAGTTAGGGATTTTTCTTAAGTCTGTCATTGCAGCAATGTGTTTTATTTTGTACACTGTAACTTGAAACCCCCTTTTTTTTTCCTTCTTGTGTAACTGCAATAAGATAATTTCTTTAAAATAGCTTTCTACAACGTGTTACTGTGCACGCTCATTAAAAATGGTGATTGCACCTTGTTTCCTTTATATCTTTTCATATAAATGTCCCCAGATGTGCAATAAATGCCAGCATCTAATGACATACAGCTGCATGCAACATCTCAGCGGTCATTGGTCCATTGGTTCAGTCCTGTGCCATTATGACTCTTTGACTTTACAACAGGAGTGATAGAAGTTGCCAAATTAATTTATACATATTTGTCTAGAAATCATTTAAAACACAAATCACAGTGCAGTTCTTGGTTTTGCTGGTGTCCTGAATACCAAGGCAACATGGCTGCAGCTAGGGAGAATGAGGTCCCCTTTTGTGATATAAAGCTCTTGTAGATGATACCAAACAAATTGTATGCATATGTGAACAGTTAAAATGATGTCACGTTTCTCTTAGAATTTATGACACGATTAATATTTCTGCATATTCTCTTGTGTGTGAGAGGATCTCCTGTTTGAATACCAGTCAGGATAGTGGTTTTTTTTCTCTGTAGAAGGGTTTTCTAGTATATTTACAAGAGATGCATGCACTGTTCAGCCGGTGTGCTGGAACTGCTGTGTTCTGTGTGCTTCAGTTCTGTTTCTTTCCTGTGCTCTTCCTTTCTCTTGTACTGCTATCCTGCAGCCTTCTGGAGGGTTCTAAGCTGATATCATGAAAATACCTGCCTTACCCATGTGTGGTAAATTTCTATTAACAGAGGGATTCTTTACCTGGTAAAGAAAACCTCCAAATATTACTGATTTTTTTTTTTTCCCCACCCATGAAACAGACCAAGATTCAGAGAGAAAGCAGTGTAACTGATGAATTCTTGCTGTAAGTGCAAAAATGAACTGAGTTTCCCCATGGAATCACAACTGATGTAGAAAGATAGAACCCATTCACTTCGTAGATAGATAGCTTGTGAATACACATGCTCACTGTTATCCCAGCGTGTTTGGTGCATAAAAATGCTGCCCAATGGTACATTCATCCCTAGATGCTCTAAGTGTTGCTGTTAATAACAAATAAGGAATTGGCTGATCACTACAACGCAGCTTCAACTTTTCCAGGAGCCTTTGAAGTGTCACGCCTGCCTCCTGATGCCCAGGTGGGACATACTGCTGCCTTGCTGAGGTTAGTAACTCTCTCATCAAGATGAAAATCTGAAAGGGAGGAAGTTATCAGTTACAATGGGCTCGAAGAACTGTTCCCTTTCCCATGAACAATGTTGCTATTTTATCTAGATGCATATACACATCCCAGGATCCTGGATTTTTTCATATATTTGGGGAACTTCCGGATGCCCAGATTCTTAGCAAAGGTACTTTGAGGTAATCTCCATTCTGCAGTGACAGAATTAAGGAGGGGGCACTCTGACCAAGGCAGGATAAGCCCCTTTAAATGCAACGAGCACACAAGAGCAGCTCTGTTCAACTCCAGGATGTCTGAGTTACATCTCCATCACCACCGTAACCCTGAAAGGAAAAGCTTTACTTAGAATAATTCCACAAAGATCCATATTCAGAAAAAAAGCAAATGATTGCAAAAATGAACGTAGATGGAAATTGCACAATGGCCAATTATAACCAGCTCTTTCTACTTTTTTCACCTGAAAGAACCAAGACAAAGCACTTTCACCTCTTTTCTTCCTTACCTGGGCCTGAAGTGGCCTTTTACTCTTTGATAAAATTTTAAATCTCTCCAAAACAAAGATTATTCAAAGGAACAAGAGAAGAACCTGACCTATTCCAGGATGGAAAGAAAACAAACAAACAAAGAGGAGTATCCTAAGCCTGGTAAAATCACCTGTTACATTTTCAAGCTTTGGCTTCAGTAATGTGAGGCAGACATTCATGGCTGTTCTTCTGAGTACTTTCACTCCCAAACCCAAGGATTTCTTTTTTAACAAACAAGTTCTCTGCTGCTCTAATTACAGTGATTCCATTTGTCCCTTCTAGCAGGGCAACACAATGACACTAATCTAAGGAATGAAAAAGAATAAAAGACAACTTAGGGCAGATGTTTTGCCTTATGTGCAAGAACAGGCTACAGAAAGTATATGTAGTAATTTGTAGTATTTGCTTTCTGGAGAAGAAATCCATTCTCTGTCTTACTAATCCATGTGCAGTTAACCATAATTCAGCTGTCACAGATTAATCAGTGAATGAGGTATTTATTCTACACCCCCTTTGTGACTTAGCCCTGTCATAACTTCTCGTGGTAAATTTGGACATCCTGTCATGCTCCTGGAGTTTCTGGGGTGGTTACAACATCAGAAGACCAGGGTGTTTGGGACTGCAGACACAGTGCCTGCTCTCATGCAGCACACACCAGCTTCAGAGGCTGTGAAGCTCTCTGAAATGAAGCCAACGAACCCAAGAATTACAGCACAGAACACTTACAGAACCCACTTGGCTGTGATTTTGCCTCCTGTCTGCAGCTGTCAGCGTCGCTTTGGATGTCGCATACCTTTAAATCTTACATTTTTCGTTGTAAGTCTATTATGAGCTGGATTCCTTTTGCTAATGAATAGTCAGAAAAGTGACTGAAATTTCAGTTCTGCATGATAAAAGAATACATGTTTGTTTGTTCCCTCCAGTCTGCTTTTGTCTGGCAAGAACAAATCCTGTGTCCTTAGAAAAAAACCTTATTTTCACATTCACAAATATCCTCTCTGCACTGTTAAGACAGGAGATGTGGTTCAATACAACCACATACAACTACTGCTGGTATGCCACTAGCCTCATTTTTTTCTTTTTCTCTGCAATCTCAGTAGTAATTCCTTCACCACGTTTTTCACCAGCAAGAAGCACCCAGGCGCTGGCACAGCTCCCCTTCTGCCGGCCTGCCACCACGCGGCAGTGTTGCAAAAAGACACGGGCAGCAAAAGACAGCAGGCAGCCTCAGGTTTACAGGAAACACTGCAGAAAACCTTCCTGCTTTCGTGAACTAAGGATTAAAGGAAGTTGACTTGAGAGACTCTAAACAAGGTCCCCGCTTAGTTTCTGAAATAAAAAATGCCTGAAAGAAGAGAAAGGAAGAGAAGTGTGCTTCTGGAGAACGGCGCTTCCACAGCAGTTGCAGGTCTACGCAATCAAAAGTGAACCTCAGTAAGGAGCACATGTTACTGTGAGAAAAACATGTCAGCAGTGCTTGGCCTTTCCATCTTTCCTCTGTATCACTGGGTGATGGTTCTAGAAACTGAGTATTTAAATAATAAAGGTTCTTATACTTTGTAAAAGTAGTTTTGGATGCGTTTTGTGCTGGCATGGTTTTATCTTTGTATTTCTACTTTGTAATTTCTTCATTTTTTTTTGGCAAATAAAGGACTTCTGAAATGAGGAGGTAAAATCTGTCTCACAGTGGTGGCACAGAGTGTTACTGTTCACTTCAGCTCCAAGTACTGTCCCAAATCTGTCGGCCTTACTGCTGTTGAGCTCACGCCATCCAGCTGCCTGTCAGCAACCCCACGGAGCCAGGAGGTGCAGCTCTGCTAAAACACACCGGGGAGAAGTAGCAGTCTCAACACTCACCTTCCTCAGGTCTTCCTCCTCAACGTGGAGCACTACTCCTGTACCAACTTACCAAATTCCTACGTCCCTCATTTTAATCTTAGAACAGACTTCTCCTGGATCCTCTGCAAGTGGCACGGAGGGGAGAAAGAAAAATATTCTGCTTTCATCGCATGCAAATGCTGAAGTAAAAGTGCTGCATTCTCTTCTTACTTCGTTGTGAGACCAGTGGCTGCACCCACACACGTCTGATCTGTGGACTGCACACCTTTTGGTAGCAAACTCTGGTTTCTTTACAATACCAAGGGCCCTTCAGTTATAAAAATGGAGTAGTTAAGACTGGACAAAGACGTGCTTGCAGCATGAGCAGTACCACCTTAACACGTGGTAAGTGTCAGAGTGAATGCTATCAGCTGCACCACATACACCTGAAGTTATTCTAATGTATCCAAAGCTGCTCTTTTTTGTTGTTTCACTTCTCAGGAAGGCATCGCTAGCGATCCACCTTTTTATTCTCATCCGTATAAAGATGTAATACATAAAAAATATCTGGGGCTTGTGCTTCCATAAAAAGTAGAGATGCTTTTATTCCAGATCACACCAGAATTCTTTGCAAGATTTGTGTGCCACGTCTGTATGATCCTTTTCTTTAAAGTCCATCTGTCTCACCAAACAACAAGCCCCTGCTGTGCTAGCAATACCTGCTTTGAAAGCAGGGCTTTCAGGTTTTATTTCAGACTGCTGGTGTGTTGCAACTCTATAGGCTTCCTTCTGACTATGCAAAATTTGACAGCGGTTTTGGGGAGGGGGGAGCTTGTTTCTTCTGTCTGAAAGCTCCATGGTGACACAAATTGAAGCAGCTGTAGAAGATGATGTGCTACCTGCCTCCACAGTTCGTGGCAATGAAATCATACTCAAATGCCTGTGCAGAACATCCACAGGGAGTTAAGAGCGTGTTGCAACCTCACTGTTCATAGGCATTATACATGAGGGCTAGAAATGTCAGAGAGCAAGAACATCACCTGCACAATTGAACTGCCTGCAAAAGCAGCATGAACCAAGTGGTCATTTCCAGTTTTGCTTCCTTGCCCCTCCTCCCTCCAGCGTTTAATCCAACCACTGATGCACACATATCGAAAGAGCCTTCCCTATTTAAATTAAAAGTTTAAATGTTTTCTTGAAAAAGCATCTTCCATATGTTCAGACTAAGATGGCCATAAGCACTAGACTATTTTTGTACTGGCACACATCAGAACACGATCCAAAGTCTCTCTTCCAGAAGAAGCTGTTGTTTCCATCTCTGCAGCAGTTTTCAGGCAGGAAGACCACCATAGCAAAGCATATGCTAAAACTATGCTTTTTCTTTCTGATCCAGCTCTGCAGATGGCAGAATTTTATTAAAGTTTGGAAGTTTCACTTTCCTGAGGTGGACTGGGAAGAAAGCTCAAGTGTCACACACTTCCTAAATGAAATCCCCAAGCAGGCTCCTCTGTGCCAACACAGAGAAGAGTTCCCCCGCTGCGCAGCACTACAAGGAAGGAAGGCCAGGTTGACAGCACCCAGGGAAGCCTGCCAGCCCAGCCCAGCCAACCCAGGCTGAGCTATAGCTGAAATCACTGCAAGGGCTCTCTGCCAGCAATTCTCCTGTGCTTCTCCACCGATGGCCAACAGGGAGCAAGCCCTTCCTGTGGGTAATGTTGGTCTGAGTTTTCACTTAACTCCTTTTGACTACAAGCATCATTGGAAGCTCCCACACCAGTATGCTGCTGATATCCCTTTTAAAATGGAAAAAAAAAAAAAATGCTTTTTCAAACTGGAACCACTGCAGTCATTACCAGGAACACTATGACCCTTTGCGTTGCTCAGCTCATTCAGGAACAACTAGCCAGGAGGTTAAAAAAATGCAACCATACAAACCATAATTTAAACAACTACAGAATTAGTCATCAATGAACTAAGCAGTACGTAGACAGTAAGTTTGAAATATGCCACACCGATGATCTTAGCAGTTGCAAAATAGAATTAGAAAACTAACATTTATTAAATCAATTTGAATTTTAATACACATTTCAAAAACGTGGCAGCATAAAAAGAAACGTTTTTAGAAACAACCTGAATCTACCATTTGCACTGTTACATTAACGATCAGGGCTCTCCTGTCAACAGTTCCAAAACACACTTGACCTAAACCACCATATTTAATGCAGCAGTGAGATACTAAAGACTCCAAGTACTCCTGCATTTGTGGAGCAAAGGTACTACGCATGTAATTTAATGGAAGTCCTAATAAATGTACCACCAACAATCCCAGCAAAACTTAACAGCTCTGCAAAATCATTCAGAAATAACCCATGCTGTGCATTTTACTCCTCTTAGATCAGACTCTGGTCTGGCAACGTTTCTTACATGTAGTGGACTGGGAAACAGATTTACATCAGTAGGTCACGATCAAACCACCAAATCAGGAAACTTGTGTTGTCTTGGGTCAACACAAAAATCACATACAAGTTTAACTAAATACATTTTAATAGGACATCATTAAATCTCATGAGGGCTAGAAAACACAGACCTTAGGTACCTGGGTTGGCAAATAAAGACAAGAATACTAAGAAGCATTTTCCACCATTTACTCATTATCAAAAATATTTTTCAACTCTTCTTGCAAAACAAAAACAAAAAAGTACAGACTGGACACATACATCACATTTTTCTTCCTATGGCTTTAACCCCCCACCCTACCCACCCCACAAAAAAGACGGGGGGAGAAACAAACCAAAACCAACAAAAAAGATCTGACCACGTCCACAGAAAATGACACCATGGTACACTACAAAACGAAAGGAGGTGCCATTCGTGTCCAAAGGTTTTTGCTTATTTCTTAGGTGAGTAACCATCATTGTACATGCTTTGTGCCAAATCAAAATATACCTAATGTTAGGTCAGCAAGCACTGCAGACTCCATTAGATGAATTAAAGAAAGATGGAAGCAGTTAACTTGAAAAATTCACATACTATTTAACATGCTGTTGAAACAGGAATCGCCTTTTAAATTAGAAGGTAATGTTGTGTGTTCTAGTCAGCCTGTGCTCAATCTGTGCTCTGTCATTCCAAGAGGAGAAATTTCTGCTTTCGCAAAACAACTGCATTTTTTAGGTTGCCAATGGAATCTTAACTACAAGACTAAATACTTCCGACTGTACTTTTATTTAGGGATTACGATTAATAAACTTTCTTTTTCAATAATAATAATGCTGAATTCCTATGAAGGTTTTCAATTTTTAGCACTTTTTGAAATGAGCTCTCTGACAACTTTTTGTTATTTTTCCACTTGGGGTCTTTTCAGCCCAAGTCACAAAAACATTGACCTTTGAAAGCGACTTTCAATATATCACAGAAAAACGTGACGGATTCCGGGTAAACTATAGAGCTTCTTGTGTCTAACAAACATCCAAAATATTTGACCTTTGATAGAAATCCATTTTCTGCCCCAGCCGAGAGATCCTGTCAGCAAAGAACTGCCCTCAAAGGAGCTCCCCCAGGTGTGTTGCGCTTCGGCTTAAAAAACCAAAAATACCCAGCGATGGCAACTGCAGGAGGTATCTGCATACTGCACTCACTGACTGGCAGCACAACAGGGACAGAGAAAAACCAGCCACGGAGCCCCTCCTCGGAAACTCACTAAAAAAAAATAAAAGCAGCTCTGTTCTAGAAGCGGCAGCACTAAAATCAAAATCGTCAGGAACTGCCAATGAAAGAAAAAAAGGGGAGGGCTGCTAAGGAGGCAGCGCTACTCAAACTTGAACCTTCTTTGTGTACAAGCAGTTTTTCCACTTCAATCAAAATAGACGCGTGTCAAACAAACGGAGCTGGCGTGGAGGGCATTAACAGATCAGGAGCATGACCAGTGGAACTGGTAGGAAAAAAAAAAAAAAGGAATGATGGTATTAACAGGGATGGCATATTGGCGACAGTGATTTAACGTTCATGTCTAAATAACTGATCTCCCTGACCCTTGCTGGGAGACTGAACTGCGTTGTGGGCTGTTAGCTTTCTCAGCATCTTACTGATCTTAATTTGTAACTGCTTCATAATCAGTTCTAACAATCAAAAATTACCTACCCTTTTCAGACTGTATTCCTCAGCTTAACGCTGCATTTTCTTCAGAAATACTAGGTGATTTTCTGGCAATAGTGATTGTAACCAATTGATAATTACTTTTCTGCACCATAATCTAGCACAGTTTACACGGGCTAACTAGATAGCACTTCTCTACGTTTAAGCAGAAGCTTTGACTGAGCACAAAGCATGAGCAAGTACAATGAGGTTAATATTTCTCCTTGCCAAAGATCTTGTGATAAAATCATTTACATCAGCAATTCATCTCAAACTATGAGGTGCTGTAAGAACTAAAAACAGTTTTAGGGTAACTCCTCCATTATCTGCAACTATTTCCCAGACACTAATACACATAACATAGCAATGAAAAACACTTGATACAAGTGATCTAAACGCAGGAGCTCCAGCAAGTTAAACAGAACCATAGCTGCCTTTAAACTGTAGCAGTTCCCCTACTGACGGCAGGGAAAAGAAAAAGATTCAACAGTCATATCTCACGTCTATAGCTTCCTCCAAACTTTTGTCATCGTGTGTACTGGCAGCTAAAAACGTAGTTACTGGTGACCCTGTCACATTGATTACACTGGTGCTTGTGCTGGCATTGCGCACCGCAATGCTTGTCACATTAATGCCCAAAGTAAGCCTAGTCTGCTCCAAGGCCTTTTCTGGCACTGCAAATGCCTCCAGCTTCTTCTCCCCATTAGCCATGTAGGAGTTTTGGCAGCCGCGGCATATGCAGTCAAGGCAGGCTTTGCGGTTAGAGTAGCAAGGGCAGCGTTGGCCACGGCATGTAAGAACACTTGGATTTTGGGTGGCACGACCACATTTACACCCTTTCTTTTCTTGTGGCTTTTTATACACAGTTTTTGTCGGGCTTCCCGGCATAACGTTACTGCTAGGGACTTTCTCCTTCGCTTTGTCTTTTGTTTTCAGCACCCCTGGTTTGGCTTTTGGGTGAGATTTCTTAGGGGCATGTTCTAAATTCTTTTTCACGCTTTTGTTAGACAGGAGCACAGTTTTACTTATTTTGGGAGTAGTGCCTCCGTTAGGTACAGTTGCAACAGGCTGCAAAGACATTTTATTTTCCTGTTTCACTGTCACAGGAGCTGATGCTCCCAGTGTTGGGCCACAGATGATGCTGGAGATGGGTAGAGGTTGCACCTTTTCACTGTCGCTTTCTGATCGAGATCGCTTTCTGTTTAACTTGACTACCTTGGGTGTTGCTGCTGTACACGAGATCCCATGAGGAGAAGCATCTGTGGACACGAAAATGTTATGGCTAAGAGGCGGGGGAGAAAGCTGTAGGAAAGGGCCATTAGTCACGTTTGCCTCCAAGCTGGGCTGCAAATTAGAACCACAGACTTCGGTATTTGAAACGGTTTCTAAGCTCCGGAGAACTTCCTCAACACTGAGGAGAAGCGATCCGCCTGGTTTTATATCTTCACTAAAACTGCAGATGTCAATGCCCGTCGTACACAAGTCACTGGTAGAAACTGGGTCACACACAGGCTGCAGGCTGCTAGAGTTATCTTCATTTTTCATATACTCTCCGGTACTACATACATCGATCGTGTTTGCATGTTCAGGAGAAGGAATATTCACCCCAAGTTTATCTACAGAAAGCCCATTACAATTGGGCAACCCATTGATAACAGAACCTCTAATATCAACATTCTGCGTGCTCTCAGGTTTCGACGTCAAATTAGCTGGAGGATCACTTGTGAGTTCCGAGGTTGAAGGTACTGGGGAATGTGTCAAACACAAAGCCAAGGCTGTGTCAGAAGATTTTTCCGTCTCTTCATGGAGTGGTGATCCATCTTTGAGCAAAGCCAAAAGATCTGCAGAACAGTCAACTGCTTGGATAATATCTCGTGCCAGTGGAGTCTGTGTTATGTACTCGCAGAGTTTCTTATAGCAATTCACTAAAATGCTTAGCTGCTTATTCTCCTCAAACTGTTCATAGTCCTTGCACCAGCTGCATGATGGTTTCATCATCATCTTCTTGCCTTTACACGTTTTGCAGACATAATGCTGACATGTGGAGTTTGTAGGAGCAATAGGATCTTGTAGCAAATTTCCTAAAGAAAAAAAGAAAAAGAAAGATTACCGTGAACTCAAGCCAGGCTTCTCAGATCATACAGGATGGATTTCTTGTAACATGCAGCAATAAATGGCCCGAGAAGGTCCAACAAGTCACAGGAAAACATACCATGCAAAGAATCATCTACAAATTCTCACAGATGCCATATCTGATTTTAAAACTTCCGAAAAAAGTAGAAATATATCACGCCATAGCACCATACATAATTGGTTGTGCTGCTGCAGCCTTTAGAAACACTCGTAGCACAAACAAATCCAGTCCCTATATGCCCTCAGCAATTCTTCCACTGAAAGTTACAAAAGACGTAAGATTTCTAGGAGTTTACCAGAAGTGCAGCAACAAACCTCCATGAAGAGCTGAGGCAGAGATTTTAACTAAATCAGTGAAAACAAATGGAAACTGAGTAAAGGGAAACCCTAAAAGGAATGTAAAAATGATGCAATAGCAAGCCCAGAAGAAAGGAACGCACAACAGAGGCTGTTTCACTTTTCATTTGGCTGGGAGTGAAAACAGAGCATAGCTTTATGACAGCGTCACCAATGAAGCACAAAGATTTTGGCTTTGTGAACAACAAAAACAATTAAATGGCTCTTAGGAATTCTTATTAAGTACCAAATAAAACACCTAATAGTGTATTTGAATAAAAATGAAAGAAACCTATATTGTTCCTTAATAGATTAATAGAACAGAGGATGCAACCAGGGAACTGTTAGCTTATCCTGGGGAGCAGTGGATCCCCACTTCCCATCAGTGGGCCAATACTTAAAATAACAGTAGTTGTCACAATCATGATGCTTAAATACTTCAAAGTCTCAAAACCAGCTGTGCAGATGGGAGGGAACTGAAGAAATTTCTCTGAGATCTTATTGTTAAGGAAAAAACCATTTTAAAAAGCCAGTTGCTGATGTACTGAACACACCTGACAGCACAGCCTTTACACACGTGGTGCTGAGAATCTGGAAGGTGAGGTTTTCATCTCTCTGAAATGAGAAGTCCGGAAGAACGTCTTTGCTTGTTCTCAAGAACAAGGTGAGTAACATGGAAGAATAAAATACAAAAGAACAGTGCTAATTTAAATTCTGCATAGAAACAATCCAGCTAGTAACTATATCCAGTATCACTTGGTTGGTTTTAGCCAGCTGCAAGCCAGAAAGGTTTTAATGCCTAAATAAACTTCACGGTACCTATAATCGTCTACAGCAACAGGTTTCTCCTTCTTTAACAGCAGATGTTCCGCTCTGATCAGCACTGTCTCCCTACGAGGAGCCTCTGTTGGATGAGTGACAACCTGGGTGGGAATCCACTGATGATTTCGCACCAAAAAGAAACATGCTCTGAGGAACAAATCAGTACAATTTGGAAAATTGGGAACAGAAAGCAAAGAGTGCAAAGTAGACTGAAAGAACAAGTCATAAATATCTTCTTTCATCAGCTGGTTTCAAGGAAGTTTTAAATCAGATGGACCTTCCACAGCAGATTCCCATGGCAGCCCTTTGGAGCACTGTAACCAACCCCATCTCCTTGAGCGCACTGAGCTGCGAATTCAGCAAAAATAACCCCAACTTCTCTGTGTTGTGTTACCTTACGAGGGAATCCAATCCCTCAGAAGAACAGGACATACTAACCACTGGCTGCAGTCCCCTTAAATCATGGAACTTCTCCCTACGCTCCATCTTTTATGAAAAAGCTCCACGCCTTTCCCAACCCAGCCCTCCCTGCCTTCCATTACACGGAAGCAACTTTTGAAAATTCAGGTTTTCGTGCATTTGAAGTAATAGGAAACTTGCATTAGCTCTATCATTCAAGAGCTCCTGGATGCTATGAGTGAGCAGATGAAGGGACCATCCCTCTCTCCCTCTGAAACCTGAATCCTTTGGTACTGAAGGGACATGAGAAACGCCACTACGCTGCAGCTGGAGCTGTGATGTAGGGAACACGCAGCATTCTAATACAGCTCCTCAAAAGAAACACAGAAGGAACCATGCATATAAGCTGCACAACAGAGAGGTTCAAAGCACAACCGCAGCAATTGGAAAATGAACGTATAACCAAATAGTAGGTATGTAACTTTTCCTTGCTGCTTTGAGAAAGGCTGACTTGAGGAAGGCTGATTCCAGATCCTACAAAGACAACAGCAAAACACTCCACAAGTTATGCAGTGAAAATTTAAAGCCAACAGGTGGAACAGAATCACAGAATGGCCAGGCTTGGAAGGGACTTCAAGGATCATGAATCTCCAACCCCCCTGCCACATGCAGGGCCACCAACCTCCACATTTAATACCAGCCCAGGCTGCCCAGGGCCCCTTCCAACCTGGCTTGAACACCTCCAGGGATGGACGGGCATCCACAGCCTCTCTGGGCAGCTGTTCCAGCACCTCACCACTCTCACAACGCAGGGTGCAGAAGAAACATTATGTTCCCTTTAAATGACACTATTTACAGAACAACACAAGCAGAGATGTCCATGGTGGTGAGAAGGTAACATTTGATTTTGTGAGAAAAGTCCATAACCGCCATTCATTGGGGAAAAACAAAAGAAAGCTTTAAATTGCATCAGCTAGTTTTAAAAGCCGTGTCCGTAAGTGGAAAGAGTTTACAAGCAGCTGTTGGGCCCTTCTGGATCTTAGCTCTTCCAGCAGGAAAAGCAGAAAGCTGTGCTCTGACTCGAGCAAGGAGAGAATACAAGAAACAAACACAAGGAACACTTGCTCACATAATGCTCTGAGACTACATATGCATCCACTGCACTTCCAGCAGGAAAAGGCCAGCACTGCTGTGCCTGTGCCTTGCTCCACCCTCAGCCTATTTTGCTTCTTAAAGAGTTACGGTGATCAACGCTTTACAGATTGTGAAATGCTAAAATACTTCAGAGATGAGTCCAAATAAGAAATGTGCAGTCACAATTTAACTTTTAATTTATTTATTTATTTTTTTTTTTTAAATCTTGTTGGCAACTGTGCGATTCATTTATCCCAAAATATATTTGGCTGAAACTGCTGAACGGGTGCAAAAGCTAAAAGAAGATATTAAAATCTCTGAAAAAAAAAGTGGTGATTTCCAGAAGAAGACAGATGGACAGACAAAACAAACCACTTTGTATGCTCTCATTGGAGGAAAGAACACAGTGAGTTCTACCCTCCATAAATGCCAGCAACCTACACAGGGGAGACGTTAGGAATGCCTGAGCCATGGGAATATTTTCAGCTTGAGCTCATATCTCATATTCCTTCTCCAGTCAGTCAAAGTTTTTCTTGTGCATGCTCTGTGGCACTTATTACCCTCTTCAGATTTAGTATTGCTAATATTAAAAAATAAAATAAAATCAATCACGAGATGCAAATTCACAGGAAATTTAAGTTTAATTAGTTTTAATACCTGGGGAATCATGCTAAGTCAACAACATTGTCCCAGAAAGGCAATATCTGAGCTCTTACCAAGAATCTGGAGGTATTAAGCATTGGGATGTTTTCAACTGTTGCATTGCACAGGCTCCCAAATTACCAGATTTCCCCAGATAAAGATTATAAAGTTCACCAAGAAAATAACGATGGAAAGGCTTCCAAGATGTTGTCTAACCCATCCTCAAACCCAAGAATAACTACACTGAGTTAGACCAGAGATCCATGTAGTGCAGCTTCCATCTCACTAGTGGCCAAAAGCAGATGCCTACGGCATGGAGTAAGAACAAGGCAAGCACACCCTTAGTCCTTGCCCAGCCTTTAGCTGTTATTCTTGGAGATGGAGTTTCCACGTATCCACATATTCAGTAACCCTCAAGATTCTCTCCAAAGGCTTGCCTCATCTCTTCTTGAGCTGTTTCAAATGTTATCTGTCACAACAGGCTTTGACAAGAAGGTCTCTGTGCTAAGCATGACTTTTTGTTTTGAACCATTACATCTACTAGTTTCACCAGGCAATCTCTGCTTCTTGTGTTGGAAGAGGCCAGCAGTCAATCCCCACCCCCTACCTGCCTCACCCACACTGCTCATGGTTTCACAGCCACCTATCACATATCCCCCACGTTGCCTCTTCTCCAGACTGGGAAGCTTGTACAGCTTTATACAGTGTCATAATAAACTTTGCCACCATTCCTGGTTTTTAACATTTGTTTTACTTTTGATTGATACTCAGCACCGAGATAATATTTCCACTATTTTACACTGAAAGGCCAAGTTCTCACTTCTGGCTGGCAGCCATCAGCAGTCTATCACTTACATATGTTTACAGAAACTCTTTAAGATATAAAATGATGTGCTCTGAGAAGTAATATTTTTCTCCATGTTCATCATTCAATATTTATCAACTAAAACTCATCTGCCATTTTATTGTGCAGTCTCTCTTCCTCCTAAGATCCCACCACGATTACTCAACGCAGACCTTCATTGTTACTACTTGAAAGAACTCATAGTACTAAATTTTATCTTTGCTCACCCTCTTTTGTTCTTATAATGCCTCCAGTAAGAGGCTTCACATTTCCCTTAACATCAGCTCTTGACCTCCCTACTATCATAAGGGTTTACCAAATATCTACTTTAACGTGAGCACTTACACTTAGTAAGCAGGATATACAGAGAAAAGACTTCTAATATATTATTTACAGAACATTGTGGCTGTCCTGGAAAGCTGTTACCAGGAGGGAGGTCATTTAAGCCCCAAGGAACACTTCCTATGGAGTTCCTTAATGAGCATTACTCCACAGCTGCAGGAAGAAGGGAAGCATCTGCAAACTGTATCTCACAGACCACAGGAGGAGAAGAATTGGGCACAACGTGGTTATTAGGTGCAGGTATCCAGCAAATGTGCTTCTTTCATTCTTATCTACCTTGAACAAAGGCAGAGTGCCCTGGAAAAGGAGGTACATTCTCAGCACATAAAACCGCTTTGACGCCCTTGGAAAAGCCTACTGGAACGATATATACTGCCTTTTTAAAGGCCCAAACTTACAGGACTGATATAAGTATCATATCCTAATTTGACAAAGCAAACTAGTAAAAAAAAAAAATCAAGACCAATTTTGTTAAAGTATGAATTTCACCAAAATCACACTCATTTTATACAGCACAGCAAGCACGTAGAAGCCCAACAGCCACAGCCCTCTGGGCCATCGCTCCTGCTCTGGAAGCTGTGGTCACTGCAGGGGAGTTGGACTGGATGGCCTCAGAGGTCCTTTCCAATTCCAATCCTATGTGATCTCCTATGATCTATGTCTATGATTCTAAGCAGCAGCAAGTGCTGTGCTGTGACCACTGGGCTCAGGAGACGGAGTCTGACAAATTATATCATGGAAGGACTTCAAAGTGAATTCCTTTCTAGAGGCTGGAAAATTCTACCTATCTGGAAAACCCGGCGCTCAATGTGCTTTGCATTATTCTCAAGTTATACATAAATGTGAAGAAACTTTTTTGGCTTCACGCAACTCCAAAGTAGTATCGAGCAACTCCTTACAGCATAGTTACTCAAGCTGATCTGTAAATCATAACACAGTAAGAAAACAAACTAAAGGAATCCGTGTTTGGATCTGGGTAATTAAGATGCCCCCAGAAAGATGCCTGTTGGAAACTTATCAACTTGTCTTTAAACACTGTGCAACAAAATCAGTGTGGTCAACATCCTCACTGAGCATCAGAACTACTCCATCATCTCCCACTGCCTCAATGACAAACACACCTCAGGTCACTCTGGAAGGCAATGCTGTAACTTTGCTTTGCAGCTGCCTTTGGAAGCCCAACACCACCCAGATCTCACGGTGGAAACCACAGACACTACTCCTACCAAAGTTTCTCAATTTTAAGACTGGAGTATTTTTGGTTTAGAAACCAATTTAAATTCAATGGGTACAGCCTTGTGTTGTCAAAACGTGTGCAGTGCAATGCAGACAACTTTGAAAAAGCAGTTCTCCCAAAAGTCACGTGCAGGATTTTAAACAGGAAACAGCAAATTTAAGTAAGGGGATTGAAGAGGAAGAGAAATCAACCAAGTTCCTGGCTAAAAATTGGTGCGTTCAGAGAACTGCCAACATGTGATAGCTGGACAATAGTTTCCATTAGTTAAAATAGATAAAAGAAGAAAACATCAACAAAAAATACCTGAGAAAAATGTGCCAATCCACACTTCTTTCAAACACAAAAGGGAACTGTGATCTGGCAGCCCAGATCATGAATCACACTTCACTTTCCTCAACAGATGGAGAATGGACAAAGAATGAGAATTCCACTCACTGTTCCCATCACAAAAATCAATCGTGCTTTCTCACTTTACATCTCTGATATCCTGGCTTAACTCACTCAGAAATAGCTCACATCTGCAAGGAAAGTCCAATCTCATGCACATCAATAAGGCCTTTCAGTAGTGGGAATATGTTCCTTCTCCCTCTTTCCATCTCCATGACTGGAAACTGAATTTTCTAGAAATTTTACATTTAAGTATCACACAGCAGTCTCCTGTGAAGGACACCTCACAAGTGCTGCATACTTCACTCTGTCTCAGTGCCATCAGAAAATTCAAACGTCAACTGCTCTAGAATCATAATTCACTTGCATCCCACTAGTTTCTAGAAGCTTGTTCCCTTAGGTGTTTGTAGAAATTTCCATTATGAATGTTTGAAGAAACAGTGGTGTTTGAAAAGTCTAATTCACAGCTTCCCAGTGGCAAAGCAAAGCCTAAAGGTCACAAATTCCACTCGGGGTTGATACCAGCACTGCTGAGAGCTGAAGACAAGGGGGCTGGAGGAGGTCCCACCAGGGACCAGCAGAGGGGAAAAGCAGAGTCAGACCTGCAGAAGAAATGGGGAATCAGGGGCAAGGAAGGAAGAAGGAAAGCCACCAAGCCACAAACATGGACAAGGTGAAAGAGAGATGCACACGTTTACACAACTCAGTGTATCACCAGCTCTGGAGAGCTTTCATACCTGGCTGGTTGGACAAAGACTCAGCTTCTATCTACAGTGTAAAAAGTTTCAACAACAACTAGGCTAATGTGTTTATACAAGAGCAGGGTGGGAATAGCATCCCTACAGTGACATCAAAGAAAAGAAAAAGAGTTGACATAATACTTCCATTTGAATGCACACCATTCCCCATGCTTGGCGGTTGGTTCCATAACTCTGATTTCCCATTTAGCCTTCAAACCTCCAGCTAAAATTCTCAGAGCTATCTCATCACATCCCCCAGGAGCTGCACGAGGTGCTGGTCAGTATTATCACACTGTTTCTTTGTTCCGTGCCACCTGTTAATCTCTTTGAAGCCACAAGTTGTCTACATCCCATCACTTGCATTACAGGCTGTTTAAGACAAGAGCTATACTCTTACCCTGCATTTCCATAGTGCAGACTACCTCTGGGTTCCTGGCCACGTGTGCAGTGTTCCGCTCAAACCATGCAACCCTTCCAGTCCTTTTACATTCTAAAGAAGCGACAATCTTCCAAATATTTTCTAAATGTTTGTCAAAGGCTCCAGGGTGAAGTTTTCCACTGATAGAAAAAAGCCAAACAATCAGATGACAATCTCCTACAAACATTTTAACTGATGTTCAAAAAGGCTGCTAGTGATGGAAAGACAACTGACATTCTGAGTGACTTGAAGAAACCTACACGGTATTCAAAACAGAGAGAGTCACTTTTAAGGTTTATATCTGATAGGCAGTATTTTTAAAACACAAAAATTTGTTGCATAAACCCTGTTGGGCTATTTTTAAATGGCACGTGGTATTAGTATGCAATTTAATAATAATCACGTTAGTCCAGAGTCTAAAACACAGATCTCACGTCCTCACAAACCTTCTGCCTAGCACACAGAGTACTTATCCCATCCCAAATCTCTAGGACGTGCCATCTCACACGCCCCTCCAACAGGAGGGTGCATCACCTGCAGCACCAGCCACCACGTGCTCACACTTAAATCCCAGAAGCACACACTGCTGCCCCGTCGCTGTGAGTTAACCTTTCCAACCCGTCAGGAAAGGCAGAAACCTCCAATGCACTCGGAGCACATCTAGCTGACCAATTTACAACGCCACACATTACGACTTTCTGCCAATGCAGCTTTGCTATCAGATCAGAAGCAAACCAGTTGGCTTGAATCCAACACATTGAGCAAACAGTGGGAGCACAACCACATCAGCTGATGTATGTAGCTGTCACTCCTAAAACCAATTCCGTGAAACTAAATGGACAATCTTGACTGCAGAATGAACACCTCCAGAATAACAAAGCCCAGCAGGATGCATTCAGAGAGATTAAGTGCTGAAGCTGATGACAAGAGGAGCGCTAATTTGGGCAGGGATCTCCCAAAGGAAGTGCTTTGGGATTGTAACAATTTTATACACATTACTGATAAACCACACAGCATTTCTCCAACAAAGCACCGTTTTTAGACATTTACAGTCAAAACTTCATTTCACTGAAGTCTGAACAAAGAAAATAACCAGACATTCATTGTTCCATATTCTTGAATCCATATACAGATATTTGGATCTCACAGTCTATGGACCACAGATGCAGAAAAAGAAGCAAGCATCTGAAAAACTTTCAATATTTTAGAAGACAGACAGTTGGATTCTGGTGCTCAAAACACCCACTCTTGTTATCGTGGCACCTCACAGTGTAATCAGTACTTAAACCTTACCTTTTAAAATAGTGTTTGAGATTTAAAAGGCTCCGACAGCTGGACAAAGGCATGCAGAAGATGGGCTATAAATGATCTTTCATATACAAAAAGCGTAGTAACTCTTAGTGCACACCTGTACAAGAGGCAAAATGTATTCTGAAAGTATCACAGCAAGGTCAGAGAGCTGAAGAGGCACCAATATTCACTTGGACAGAAGAGGAAGAGCAGGAAGATGAGAAGCAAGCAAGGAGGTGAATTGAGCTGAAGATTTGTGACTGCTGGTCAACACCAGAGTGGGCAGTTTGGCATTGCACAGGAACACTGCTGTGACTAACTGCCTGCAGGCTCAAGAAGGACATCTGACTAACTCTGCAGAATAGGAACTGTGTGTTACTACATGGGTGCACAGCGCTCAGCCTCATAAAGAACCCGCAATTTACAGGGGCTCCACATCTACCGGACCACTAACAGACACCAGGACAACACTGGGGATTCCCTTGTAGGCTAAATCTTTGAAACCAACTGTGGTTTTGCTAATCTGAAAGCTAGCTGCAGCAGAGAAAAAGAACTCCAAGTAGCAACCTTACAATTCAAAGACAATAGGGGCTGAAGAGAGGAAGTGGAACCACTGCGAGGTAGCTGGTAAATCAGAACATCTGTGGAGGCACAAGCTGGTAGAAGAAAACAAACTAGAACAGCACAGACTGCTCTACAACCTGAAAGCCACAAAAAAGCCATGCAAGAAATGCTGGAGGGGGGAAAACGAGCCCAGGAATTTGGGCAGGGACAAATTAAAGATAGACAATTTCAATAACACAGAGTGCAAAAACAAGACTGCAGAAGGCCACTAAGGGAAGAAGTCAAGGCACGGAGAGAAAAGAATGTGTTTCAGAGGAGTAGTTTTAACGTGGGAAGTTCAGACAGCACAGTAATTAGAAACACATAATCCCTCTGTCAGTATCTTAAGAAAAAAAACAGAAAAATACTATTTTCAAGCAAAAGCCATCAGATAAATGAGCAAAAGCAGTAACAATTTATGGGAAAAGACACAGGTAGGGATATGAAGTAACAGAACTGAAGGCAAGGCGCCAGAGACAAAGAGCGGAGTTGCAATCATATCGACATCAGAGTTCCACGAGGAAAAAAAAACACTTGGGCAAATTATTTCAGGAAATGACGACGCAGCGAGCCTGGGAACGAGCTCCTTTCCCCGCACAAACCGAGCTCTATTTTCTAAGACTTTAAATGGGAGGAGCTACCGCTACAGGATGGGAAGCCTCCGCGACTCGCTTAACAGCCCCAACGGTGGCTGTAAATAAATAAAACGGCTAACTTCGTACACTCCAATAATTCACTTAAATTGGTGCGACCACACATTAGCACAGATAAACAGAAGCAACCGGAGAGGCCAGAAGCACGGCCTGTCCAGGAGATCCAAAAGCTCAGCAGCAGCGCTTGCCGCGGCCTCAGGACAGCAGCAGACAGCAATGCCCGGCACAGGCTCGGAGCGCCCACAGCTCACCGCTGGATTCGCGCAGAGCCCCGCAGCTCCGGGTGCGGCCCCTTCCCGAAAGGCAGAAGGCTCTTTTTTGGGGGAGGGAAGGAAACGGGGGAAGCCCGGCAGCTCCCGGCCTGGCTCGCCGCGCTGGTTATCCTGGCAGGATAATTACCTGCCGTGCACAAAAGCAGTCCAAGCGTTGTTACTGGGCGCTTACAATTCCTAGCTCTCAATCTACGTTGTTTGTTTTCTTTTTTTCCCCTTGAAACATAAAGCACGAAAAGCCAGAAGTTCTCCCTGGCCCTACGTTGTGTCTCGAGCACCTTTCCTCAGTCACCTCTCCTTAAAAACAATTAGCTGCTCTACAGCGGGCCGTTCCCACAGCCGCTAATGACGGTCCTACCGCCCTCTGCGACCGGGCCGCCCGCAGCCCAGCATAAATCAGCATAGCGCGGCATAACAAGGCACGGCATAACTCGGCACGGCACCGCATAACACGGCACGGCACGGCACGGCAGGGCCCGGCATAACACGGCACAGCCCGGCCCGGCACAACGCAGCCCGGCGTAACACGGCCGGGCCCGGCCCGCCGCCCGCCCCCGCCCCGCTCCGGATCCGGCGGAGCTCCGCGCCGCGGCCCGCATTGTGCAGGGAACAAAAGAAAGGTCCTCACCGCACACGCAGCAGGAGAGGGACTGCCTGAAGTAGGGCAGGAGCTTGTTAATCTCGGTGAAGGACTGCGGATCCCCCGGGTCGTAGTTGAGCACCAGGCGGCTCGCGGAAACGTAGAGAGCAGTGGCATTCACCGGGTTCATCGCAGCCGCTCGCACGCCGCCGCCTCCGGGGTGAGAAGAACGCGCGGCGCCGAGTCCGTGCGGGCGGCGGGGCGGGCGGCCCCGGGCCGGGGGTGTCACCTCGCTGCGGGGCCACCCGGAGCCGCGCGGCGGCGGCGCGGAGGCCCGGCGGCCTCGGCCCTGTCACGGGGCCCGCGCTGGCTGCTGCTGCTGCCGCTGCTCCGCCTCCCGCGGGGCCTCGCTCCCGGCGGCGGCCTCGGCCCGCCCGCGGCGCAGGGAGGCGGCGGCGCTACGCCAGGCTGCGGGCCATGCTCCGCCGGGCCCTGCTGCTCTCCCCGCGGGCGCGGCCTCAGCGGCGGCCCCGCATGGCGGCGGCCGCAGGGAGGAACCGCGAAGGCAGCTCAGGGCGGCGGCGGGCCGGGCCGCGCTGCCCGCTCCGGCGGCGGGGGAGGGAGGGAGGGAAGGAGGGAGGGAGGCGGATGCACCTGGGCCTCAGCGCGGCCGCATCGCCGCGGCCTTCTCCGCGGGGCCGGTGGCTGCAGGCTGCGCGGCCGCGGGCCGGGCGCCGCTCGCGGGGTGAGGGTCCTCCGCCCGATCCGCGCCGCAATGTCAATAGCAACCGTTAGATCCAACCGTCACTGCGGAGCCATCGCCGCTGCCGTCTAGCGCCCGGCACTGCGCATGCGCGCCCGGCGCGCTTCCCTCCCGCAGCGGGGGCCCATCCCGAGGGGGGGAGGGGGGAGAGCGGGGAACGCGGCGCCCTCTGGCGGAGCCCGGCAGCACGGCCAGCAGCGGGGAGCGGGGCCGCCCTCGGCCCCGGCGCGGCGCCGCCCCGAGGGGAAGCGCGGTAGCGAGCGCGCGCCTTAACGGCAGTCCGGCGACAGTCGCCCCGCCGCTCCGCGGGCGGGGTCGGGGATCGGCCGCCAACAGCTCCCTGCGCGCTCAGGCCTTCCCGTGCGCCCGGCCAGCGCTTCGCGGGGTGGCGGTGCCGTCCGACCGCGAACGTCCGTGCCGCGTCATGGCGGACGCCGCCCCTCGGCGCTCTGCACACACGAACTGGCCCCGCCTCTGTGCCCGCCGCCCGGCGGGGCTACGGCAGGCCGCGTCTGGGGCTCCGCGGTACCGAGCGATGGTCCTTGAGGGTCTTTTCGAACCTGAGCGATTCTAGGATTCCGTGACCGCCCCCCGAAGGAAGCGGCCGTCCCGGCCGTCCCCGGCTCCAGTTGGCAGCGCTGCCGGCGCCATTCTCCGTGCCTCTGCTCGGCCCCTCGCGCGCCATCTGCTCACATCTCTCCTCTCCCCCGCTGGCCCCACGCACGCTCGCACAGAGCTGCCCATGCCGAGACAGCCGAAGGGTTCCGCGGATCCCTTTTTGTTCCTTGACACTGTTTTGCACACCCCCCCTCAGCGCGCTCCTGCATCAACGTCCACACCTACACCTGTCTTGTGGCCCCCAGCACACACCCAATATCCGTGCACACGGTCAGTCCAGACCCTGACATTGTTTCAAGGCCTGCCAAGCGCCCGGTTCTTTTTCCAACTCTCCCCTGTACTCATCCCATGTGCCAAACCAACCCAACAAACTGAATAACTTTCAACACCAGGAATGTTCTCGTATGGACCTCTCTGCATCCCACACTGCCAAACTCCCCAAGCCATATGCATGTGTACACGAGAGGACCCTGGCAGCAGACGTGTGTGCCAGGGATGGGGCACCTGGCCTTGGGGCACAAGAATTCTTACTACTTACCTGCCTCTTCAGCCAGTGGTAGGTGCTCAGTATTGAATAAGCCCCCAAACACTCACACTATTTCATATACCAGTGCAAACAGCCTTCACCTTTCCTCTCCTGGGAGAAGGGTGAAGAGTGAGGTGTGCTGTGTGATGTTGCTTGCGTTTTCAGCTGCTGTGGTTTTACTCTAATTCTGTGCTGCATCTTTCTTCTCCATCAACCCATCTGCCTTAGAAGACTTTGAGTGCAAAAAGTAGATTCTACTTCCTACAGGGGAAAAAAAAAACAAAACTATAATTTACAGAGATCTAGGAGAAGGAGTGGAGGGTCCCAAAGAGGACAGATCAGGCATTTATTTAGAAAATATACTGAGAATAGTAGTTCAAAAAGAGGAAGGAAAGAAAGACAAGTAAAAAGCTCTTGTGTGTTTTACACGTCTCTGAAAATCAGCTCAAAATATTTGAAGCTGGTGCTTTCAACATACCAAATTCCTTGGCCTTGGACAACAAACAAGTGCCTTCTGTTCACAAGAGATGACAGGCTGCCACAAGGTCTGTCCCTGCCGTTCAGCAGAGCTGCCCAACTGACCTCTCAGGCTGTGGTTGTGGATCACTGCATTATTTGGTCATTTACAGTCTGAGCCTGAGTGCTGATCTTTTGACTGACAGCATTTTTTTCAGTGGAATATGAATCTGAATAAGGTTAGAATGGGGATGTTGTTTCGTTTTCCAGTTGCTATCAAAATTCTGCCCACGGCTGCATTTGAGAAGAACTAGATAATTTAGATTAGGTTAGAATATAGCCTATGAACTCTATCAAACTCAGAGATCTGTACTAATGGCCTAAGTTCTTCAGTGTTAGTTTTAAGCTTTTGATTTTGATACAGCACTTGAACAGAATAACTACTTAGCTCTCAATGGATGGCTCATCGTAAATGTGTTCTATAAAACATGAGGTGATGAAGGAGCTCCCTTCTGCTGCGAAAATGGTGTATTTTAAAGCATGTTTCCTTACAAGAAACTAATTAATTTAGTAAATCACTTGAAAAGAGAAATAATAATAAAAAAAATTAAAAAATGTCACCACATATACTGCTTCTGAAAGTCTGGGCGTGCAGAAATGGGTGTATTTCGGGAAAATAGGGGACCAGTGGCAAACTTGCTTGCTTGTTTGATGTTTCTATCTGTCATCGCATTCTAGACATCATGAAGAGCAGATAAGACTGCATTGATTGTAATAGTCACAGGCTAACATAAGGGTGCTTGTGTTCTCTGAGCTGATCTTATTAATGAATAAACAAACCAAAGCAAACAGTAATAAATACTGAATCGCAGTAACTATGTAAGAAAGAAACAATGCCAAATCTTCTTGTAGCTTCTGAGAAAGACTAACACTGGATTTTGCCCAAAAGCAATTGGAACGAACTGAAGATATTCCATTGTTTTCACCTCATCTTACATTCGTCAATGAATGGTAGACTTTCCCATTGCAGCCATTTTCTCCTGCTTTCAAAACCATTCTCATATGTCATTCCAGGGTGGGCATACGTTCCAAGGGGCATTCTGGATGCTTACTACTCTAACCTCAAGATCTCTCTCTAGGAATTTTTACCTTCTCAAAGTTCACATGTACAATGCCATGTCTAGGGACATCCTATTTCTATAAACTACAGGAGGTGCTGTGGTGCCCCTTTCTTTCAAGTACACATTTGCTTAGGAGGAAGCCAATCCCCGCTTTTTTCATTTGTGTCTGTACTTGCAAGTAGCCTTCTAAAAAGAGCATTTATGTTATGAGCTCAGGACTTGGAGCAGTGCAGTACTCTCTGTACCTTTGCTGGTACAGAGGAATTCCCTGTTCTAAGCCAGAAAGCTTTTTTATTCAGTTGTTGAACATTGAGATATGCAACATTCAATGCTTTTGTAAGAGTATTTGCAACTGTGGTTACTTTTTCATTTGTAATACCTAGTAAACAAACTATTTAGGAATCTATTTCTGGTTTAGATTCACCAGAACTTGACAATAAATATTCCCCAATAATTTTAAGGTACCAATGATCTCACTACAAAACCACCTGCTATTGCTATGGATTGTGCCTGTTGTTGTCTCCAAACCAGTCACCCACAATTCATTAACTTCACCTGGGTGATGTGTTAAAAGGAGTTTGCACAGACTGAATTTGTAGGACGTGTTCCCCAGCATTGATTATTTAGCACAACTTTTCTCCTGTGGTGGACGACTACTCTCCCAATTCTTCAGAAATCTGAAACCAGGTGACTGGATAGAACTGCAGTCTCCTCTCTCCAGGTATGTGAGCATGCATGGCCTAATAATTGTTCGAATTCAGTGTCAGTATCTTTTTTGGTTATTGTTCACGTGGTATTCAAATGAGCTGTATGTGTAGACAGTATATAGTGGCTGATGTAAAAAATAAATCTGTTTACATATCTTTGAAAAATGTCACAAAGCAGATTTCCAACATACATATTAGATGCAGAACAGTACTCATAGAACTCGCAGCTGTCAATCTCCTCACTGAAGCAGTTTCCTTTTTTAATGGTGTTGCCAAACAAAGGAATACAAGTTCTCTGATCTCCTCTGGCAAACACGGTACCGCAAATCCAAAATCAGCTGTTGCTACTTTAGGCTAAGAGTTCTTGTTGTTTTCTGTGAATGCCAGAAAAATTTCAGCTCTTCTCTCAATTTGGACAAAGTGCCCCTTTATCTTTGTTTAGCTCTTACATGTGCATTGGGATGATCATCCTTTCCAAATTACACAGCAGGAACTTGAAATCAAAAATCTGTCTGACGGCTGCACAAATCCTGCACTTCTGCTCCCTTCCCAGCTGGTCACTGAGCCGTGGTGTTGAAAAGCCCTATAGAAGCTCATGCAAGATTGTTTTTTAACTTGGTAGTTGTTATTATTATTAAAGTGGGGATTCTGACCTCTTTCCTTTGGATCTTGGCTGCAAATGGGTCAGAAAAACTGCTGGAAAACCCTGGTTTTACTCATTCTCTTGACTGCTTTAATTTCAGGCAAGTACATACTACTCTTAAGGTGACTTCTTAGATCCATATGCCCTCAGTGCAGCTTTTCTTCGACCAACACATTCCTGACCTTTTGGATTTAGCAAAAAATCCGCTGCTTGCTGACAGCTGGGTTGCTAATGCCCTTGCTGCTTTTTCTTATTTTTGAACTTGGAAGACTACGACTGTCTATTTCAATAGAGACTTTGTAGTTACTCCCTGACGAACGGTTTATCTTTACTCTGAGGTCTTTTAACAGAGTCTTTGAGAAATCAGGACAGACTCATTATTTTACCACATCAGAAAAAGAATATCAAGTTCTTAGTTTTAAACAATGTAATAGCAGTGTTTGATAGTAATAAAACATACAATCTTGTGTCGTATGGTATGTCTGACATTGATCACTACTTCACAAAGGCAGTCACTTCTGCCTTTAATGTTTGTAAATCTAGTTTTGGGTTTCTATCTTGCCTGAGGTCTGCTGATACCTGTGAACCCCCAGCTTATCTTTGCTATGAGCTGGCTCAGCACCTAGCTTTCAGGAGTGCAGTTTTGTTGGAATGGGACTTTCTGTTCACTCTGGTTTGGAACAGTGCATATATGTAGAGATGTTCTGGGATTGGCACTAAATATTCAAGCTGATTCTGAGCCAAACTGCTAATGTAGAAATACTTGTCCAGCTCTGTGTATATTCCATGGCTTCATTTTGGTTTACTGAGAGTGCTGCTGTACATCCTTCCCCAGGAATAAGCATTTACTTCTTACACACCTCTGTTACTCAGAGTTAATAACATATGTGACTTGGGGTTCTATCTTACGGGGCTACAAAATAATGATGGAGGTGGGTTTTATTTACTACTTCTAGTTCTAAAAACACATTTTAATTACTGTGTTTGCATAAACACAGAGACATGGAATAGCAGGATTTTTCTTGTAGTGTAGAGCCCTTCTGCAGCTGGATTGGGCCTCAAAATCCTTTCGCCCCTATCACCAAATTACCTTTCAGGGGATCAGGACCCGAGGAAATGGCCACAACTTGTACCAGAGAACGTTTAGGTTAGACATAAGGAAGAACTTTTTCTCTCAGAGAGTGGTCAGGCACTGGAATGGCTGCCCAGGGAGGTGGTGGAGTCACTGTCCCTGGCAGTGCTCAAGAGGCATCTGGATGAGGAGCTGTGAGATCTGGTGTAGTGCTTGTGGGAGCAATGTAGCAAGAGGATGGTTGGACTGGATGATCTTACAGGTCACAGAATCACAGAATGGCCAGGGTTGGAAGGGACCTCAAGGATCATGAATCTCCAACCCCCTGCAACATGCAGGGCCACCAACCTCTCAATTTAATATTAGACCAGGCTTTCCAAGGTCTTTTCCAACCTTGTGATTCTATGATTTAATAATCATAGCCAACATTCACTTTGCTTTTTTTGCTGCACACTTTGAGCTGCTGTTCTTGCAGAGAACGATGAACCTGCTCCTTTGGGTTAACACTTTGCGGATCTGACACGTACGCGTTCTCAGCATAGATATTCCCGAGTGCTCTTCCAACGTGAATTACTTTATGACAGCCTGTATACACTGTGCAATCCAAAGATTCCTATTCTTGGCCATTCTTCTCTCAATGCGTGTGACGTTCTCCAGGGCCGTGCTCACGTTGGTGTGCACAGCACGGTACAGAAAGCGATGCACGTCAGTTCGGCTCCCGGCGTGCACACAGCTCCATCCCCACATCCGCAGCAGCGGTAGCACACGGGACGCGCCGCTCCTGCTCCTGCTCCTGCTCCTGCTCCTGCTCCCGCTCCTGCTCCCGCTCCCAGAGGCGGCGCGCAGGCGCACTGTCCGCCGCCACCTCGCGACATGGCGGCGCAGTGCGTGCTGCGGGCGGCGCTGTGCCGGGCCGCCCCATGGGGACGCCGCGCCGCCTCGGGCGGCTCCGTGCCGCAGCGCATCGAGGAGAAGCGCCGTGCCGCGCTGCTGGGCGGCGGACAGAGCCGCATCGACGCGCAGCACAGGCGGGTGAGGCGCGGCCGGCGGGACGAGAGCTCCGGTCCGCCGCTCCCCGCCGCCATGCTCCGTGACGGGGCCGCTTCCGTGAAGAGCCGTTCGGGCTCGCTCCGCCCGCCGCCGAAGGTGGAACGAAGTCAGCCCGGTGCTCCGGCGGGCCGCAGCGCGCCTCTGAGCGGCACCGAGCGCTCGGGCGGCGGGCGGAGCGGAGCGAGCAGCGCGGAGCCGGCACGGGAGCGGCGGATCACGCAGCGCGGGGCGGGCTGTCGTTGAGCTCGGACGGATTTCCGACCTCCGTTGCTCAGAACGGCGCCCGCAGGGTTCGGGGCTCCCGGCGGAGTGCCGCCTCGAGCGTTTTGTGCTCACCTGGGGGCCTCGAGCACCGCTTACGTTGCCCTGCGTTCCCCTGTCTCTGAGAACTTTGGCAGCCGTCGGTTCCGCGCGGAGCCTCAGCCGCGTGTAACGCCGCGTTGAGGCGCAGCCCCCAGAAAAAGGGCAGCCCGCGCCTGTGTGAGATCCCTGCGCTGCCGGCAGGCGCTGACCTGGCCTTCAGAGAAACCTGTGTGTAAGGCCGAGCTCCGAAATGAGCTATTTTGTCATCACCGGTTACTTGGCATCGTCGTTGCCGAGGAAGGGCATGGAGAGCTGCCCGTGTGCTCCGCTCTCGGCCGTCCTGCTGTGGTGCCGCGTTGGTCCCAGCAGAGCCTGCCAGAAGTTCCCTGCAGGCTGTGTGCGGCCTTTCCCTTTCCCTGGCCACGCTCAGATCTCACAGAATGCCCTGCACTGCTCTTACGGGCTGGTTTGGCTGTGCGAGGGCTCCGCTTTCAAGAATAGAACCAAAGGCCTTATTAGCATAGCAGCATTCAAATGTGTAGGCAAAAATAGCTGAAATGCCATTACATCTTGTTAAAAAGGCTGAGGCTGTCTCCTCTTATCTTGATGGAGTGCAGCTCCAATAGTCAGCCTTTTCAGAGTCTCCTTGCGTTGTGTTTGCTCTTGAGGAGTTTCATCACTGGCTATACTCCCGGCTTTGGGGGTGTGCAATCAGTGGGGCAAACGGAAGATCTGGTGAGGGAACGTTTCATTAAACTGCACCCAGTGGTGTCTGGCAGGGCCAGGGCTGCCCAATGGCTGCGCTAACTGCAGTGTGCTCCGTTTCAGGGGAAGCTGACAGCAAGAGAGCGGATTCTTCTGCTGCTGGACCCCGACAGCTTTGATGAATATGACATGTTTGTGGAACACAGATGTTCTGACTTTGGGATGGACTCCAGTAAGAATAAGGTATTTTTATTTCACGTAACTCTTGTTTCTTTGTCCTCTGCTGTGTAGCCAGCCATGTGATTGAAGATAAGTTCTTCTGTTTGCACACAGTTTGTTTTGGGTTTGGAAAGTGTTTGTGAATTTCCTTTTGTTGCTTGTAATTTCCATGTAACAGCTCATGAGGTTTATTTTTACATCATTTAAATTTGATTTTTTTTTTTAGGACATTACCTGTTTGTTTCAAGTACTGCTGTCTTATGTTCGTCTGTCAAGTCAGAGATACATGCAATGCAAATCCATTTTACGTGTATAGATACATCTGTATTTGCATTTAAAATGTATATTATACAAATGTGGATCCTTCTGCCTCTCTACAGATATCTTAGAGCTATAGGCTGAAATAAGTCAGATCTGTGCATACGCTTGCCAAACTGCAGTCATTAAATCCTTTAGGGCCTGAAAACGTGACGTGTCTGCATGTTCAAGCAGTTGTGCTGGTTTGCTGGGAAGCTGCAATCTGCCTCACTTATGCTGTTTTTGATATGTGGCCATATATCCTAAACCAACAAGGTACATGAGGTGTGTTATGTAGAGGAAAAATCTGTGGCTCCCTGAAGTCTCTCACAGTGACATTGATGCCTGGTGATAAATTACTACCTGCAAAGAGTATTTTGTTGCTGTGTCCTGCAGAAGTGACTGATGAACGTGCTGGGCTGCGTAGGTGGTTACTGCAGATTAGCCTATTGAAGGTGAACCTTCCTGTAGGTTACTCTGATTTGGAATGTGTAGGAAACTGTGACAGGTGTATCACAGCCACGTGCTGAGTGCAGTGACTGCAGTTTCAGATTCCACAGTTATTAAACTAGCTGATCGTTTTGCAGTCCTTCCATTGCCAGGCTGCGTGCCGTGGTGAGGGAGGGCTTGGTAGGCTTCCACCCTCAGAAGGGCTTCTTTTCATTTCCTGTGGCCAGGTTGCTGACAGGACTCAGTGCTGGAAGGGTGGCGCTCGCTGAGTGTGGGAGGAAACATCTTTTCTTCTATGGGTAATTTCTTACTTTGTTCCCCCAGCAAACTGAATTAACTCCTGTGTTGCTTTTCATGGTAGTTCACAATGCTGCACCCCACAGTGCTGTTAACAAAGCACTGTCTCTGAAGATGAAGGGAGCAGTGAAATCCTGAGAGTGACAGCTGGGTTAATTTTTGCCTTGTCCTTCAGAATTCACCTTTCAGTGAGCTGCAGATTGTGTTTACAGAGTGCAGCCTCACAGCTGATGACCTAATTGGTGGGCAGTGAGCTGGAATATTAGTTTAGCATTGAATTGCTCTGGGTACCTGGAAGTTTCCAAAGGTATGGTAAAACCTGTACTTCATCCAGAACACTGTATGGGCTGTTAGGAGCCATCTTTGCAGTATGATGGCTGGAGCTGGAGAGGTGTTTAATGCTTTTCTGCATGTCAGGAGGTGGTGGCAGTGCTGTCTGCGCAGCTTGAGAAAAGTCCCCAAAATATGTGCAAACAGATTGCCTTGGGTATAAATGGGTCTTAGAGCAGAGGTTTTTTTAATTTTTTTTTTTCCTCCTAGGCAGCAAAAAGCATTGAGATGCTTGGAATTCCTTTATGGCAATGCAGTTCCTCTGCTGTTTTGAAAAACATCCATATACTTAAAAGTGAGACAACATCAGTGGGGAAACTTCAGGATTCACATGCTGTATCTCCTCTTTCATCTTCTCCCTTACTTACAGGGTAAAAAATGGAACAGGTCAAGCTGAAGTGTTTTGGATTCTGTATTTTATGACCTTTCTCAAGAAAGATTTATATATGGTGCCCATTCTTTTAAAAACATCTGATTCTAATAAAACATACATCCTGTCTCTAAGGACATGATTTGCCTTAACTCTAGACATGCTGAAATTTGAGGGGAAAGTGCAAAACTCATAAATCTTCAGATTCATATGTAACTTTTATGTGATGTTACCTGCAGTGTTCTTTTCCAGAGCTGAAGCAAGTCTTTATGGAGCCTCCACTGCAAAAATAAAGACCAGTCCTTCCACACTTAGTCTTTACCTTAACCTTGTTCTCAGTGCTTCTTAATGGAGGTTGTTGTATTTTGAGATATAAATATCTATAATTATTTTTGATTTTTTTTTTTTTTTTTCTATTGCAGTACCCTGGAGACAGTGTGGTGACTGGCCGTGGACGGATTAATGGGAGACTGGCTTATGTTTTCAGTCAGGTATGTTTCTGTTTTTTGTTTCTGTAAACAGCATGAACTTATCCTTTGAAATAAATACGCTGTATTTCACTGTGGCCATGTAGTAACGTACCTGTTTACCACCTGCCATTAAGCATAAGATAAACACAGCATCCTGTGGGAGGAAGCAGTGCACTTTGAGACAAGAAGAGGCAAAAGAGATCTTTCCCAGACCATTTTTTTGGTGAGAGTTGCAGTTGTAGGTAAGGTTGAGATGAAGTAAGTGATGAATGCAGCACTTATTTGGTACCTTATTTGGGGATGGAGATATCTCTGAGCGCAGTGTGTTGCAAGTAGTGAGAGCTCTGGCTGTGCCTGCAGTTGGAGGTGTTGTGATTGGACTCCTGCAGCCATGGGCAGTCCTGCAAATGTCAGTAGAGTGCTTTGTGAGCCCTGGGAACCACCTTTCCACTTGGAAGGTGCAGGTCTGGTGCTGCCTGCTGGAGATACCAACTGGAATTGCATTGGGTTGAATTCGTGGTTAAGGGCACCTGAGAAACCCTGAACTGTTCTTCAGGTTTCAGTGATCTGGTTAATCAAAGAGACTGATAGTATATAAATAGATAAATTGCATGTTTTATATTAAAAGTATTTTAGAGGAAACACCATAGGTGGAATTTATCTTGGAAGAGTCTTAACACAGTGGAAGAAGAGCTTTCTTCTAAGTTGCTGATATCTGCCTTTCTGTGCTGGGCTACCAAAAGCCTTTGTTCAAGTTGCTTCCACGGCCAGAGTGGTTGTTGCCATCTTGCTCGCACTGAGGCATACACTGTGCCTGTTTTGTCTTGGGTATGTCGTTCTTCCAGGGGAGGGCACTCTTGTTGTGTGGGCTTGAAGAGGAGCCGAACAGTTTCTTTGTTCAAATAACACAAGGTAGAGGGCAGTTCTTATAAGGGTTTCAATGTGTCCCTTCATCATGTGTTGTTTTTAAAAAATATTTTTTAAAAAGACCTTATGCATCTCCAAATTCAGCTGCCACTTGAGGTGTTACTTCCTTTTTGCTTCAGCTACTAGTCGTGATGTTTTCTGCCAGCTGAGTTTTTAGAGTTTCTTTGAGAGTAAAACTTAGAGGGAATACATCAGTGAAGCTGACCAGAAGTTAACCCTGGGTGCCAGGTATCACCATCCCTCTTCCCTTCTGGATCAGCCCCAGGGCTCCTTCTTGCTCTTTCACAATCTCACAGCACAGTCCCAGAGGTAGCACCAACTGTCTATTTTGGCTGGCATTGTTGCTGCAGCACCCATAAAAGAATAATAAACTCTTGGAGCATAACTCATGAGTATAGAACAGTGGCGTGTTTTCATTTGTGATTTCTGCCTGTTGGCAGCTTTATCCTACTGCCACCCTTTGCAGTAGGACTCTACTTACAGTGACATTTCTCAGGCTTACTCCAGTATTGATAACATCTCTGAAAGAGTAACATGTATTTGTAGAAGAAGAGTGTTTGAAGAATAATAAAAGCAAATGAGACACAGTGAATTTGTGATTTGAACGTAGAATCTACTGGCAAATGCATAAAAGATATTTTTACTTGTAAACAAGGTTGGATTGACCACGATTGATCTGCAGGCTGCTGTACAGAGTCATGTTGCCTTGGAGCAATATGCTAAATGTAGAGCAGTGCAGGATTATACTGTTTACTTGACACGTTTTTCATCAAGGTCGGTTATTGGGATTCGTTTGGCTGCTTGTTATTGAAAAGATTCTTTCCATAATCTCAGAATTTGTTTTGTTTCCAGGATTTTACTGTATTTGGAGGCAGTTTGTCTGGAGCTCACGCCCAGAAGATCTGCAAGGTAATATTTCACAATAGAAAACAGCAACAAAAAAATTGCCAGTTTTCTTTTTCCGATCTGTTGTGCTAATAATTTTGGAGGAAATGCTTTGTAGTGACTTTAGTGGGCTGTGGTGGATGTTGCTGGCAGTCTCAGAATGCCTGTGTCCTTATAGTTTGGTAAGGGGTGGGAGCACAGCTGAGCAGAGGGGTGTCCTCTGGGAGCTCTTCAAGCTGTTGTAAGTAACGTCCACTTTAAGTTGATTTTTCTGTTGTGTGCAAAAAACCAGAGAGACATACAAATATGAGCATGGATTAACTAGCCATCGTCTGTGGGGGAAATATGGAATGACTTGGAAATTCTGTTATGTGGAAATGTAGTGTTTATTAAAAGAAATGTAACAAGTAAACAATCTGAAGACAGACAACAATGTAGAGGTCACCTTGATACCAAGCTGCTATTATCAGGCACGTGTGGCTGTTGGTCCTCATTTGCTCTCCTGTCTCACTGAAAAAGCTGATGTTGGAATCCCAGGGGTGTGGAGGGCAGCAGCTGTTTCATGCATGAGTATTCAGTGGCATGGGCTGATGAAAACTTCTAGATTTTTTTTTGCTATGGGATTGGAAACAAGGTGTATGGAGCTCAAGGCCTTTTCTTCTGCTGGAAATAACTATTTTTTGGCATAACCTCCTATGCAGTGAGGAGATCTAAAAGTAGAAGACACAAAGACTTTGGGCTGAGTAATAACTACTTGGCTTTACCAGCTCTTGGTATCAGCAAAGGTGTTTGTATTACCCTTTTACATCAGAGCTCTGAAATGTTTCTTTGTGGTGGGAGTAACGTGATGGTACTGGGATGCCTTCTGCTGGTTTGTTTGTGACCTGTTACTTCTGAAACAGCAGGGAGCGGTGGCAGAACTGGAAGACACGAGTCCTTCCTAACTGATACTGTGTTTGCCATCAGCACCAGTGGTAGACATTGAAGTTTGAAGGCTCTGTGTGCATCAGTTGCTCAGTCTGTGAGGCTGCAGCTTGGCAGTGGAGAGCTGCATGGTGAGGTATCTGTCTCACTTCTTTTAGTTCTTATTGAGCTGAGTTCTGGGAAGCAGAAATCTGTTCTGGGAGACAGTCTTGGCTGCTGCAGAACCTATGAATTGCTTGAGGCATGTAAAATGAAGTGAAGTTGCTGCCCCTCAACAGGACTTCTGCCTTTGGCTGTCATTGTTCTGCACATCTTTTCCTGGAGCTCAGGTATTTGGCATTTGCAGGGTAGGTAGGGCTGGGCTACAGGCGACATACTCCTTTTGCAGAAGAGCTGTATGTACTGGTATGGCAAAAAAAAAAAGTCTCACATACGAGTAGTCTAAATATGTACTAAATATGTAGAATTTCAGTATCTGGAAAAATCATGGAAGTAAAAAATGAATGCATATATATGTCCTTGGGAAATAGCAAACTGTGTCAGTAAACTTGTTTCACTGACCTGGTAGGATAACAGGCTTCCTGGGAAGGCAATAAATGTCAACTGGTTTCTAATAAGACATTTGATCACGCCGTGCGTAACATCCCTGTAAGCAAACAAGGCTGCTCATGGAGCCTCTGCTTGCAGCCCATACAGATGCTTTTAAAATGCTGGACTGTATTTGATTGCAGAATCATTCTCCATGTCTGCCACAGTGGTGATCCAACTGTTAAATGAACATCCAGGCACAAAGTTTGAAGGATCCCTATTTTACATGCAGTGACTGCAAATAGGAGTGATGCCAGCTGAGAGCTACACAGAGACAGTTATCAGCAATCCGTGTTCAGGCTGCAATTTTGGTACTGCTAGGGTATGTTGATATGAATGTCGTGACGTCCTTTCTGTTTTTCCAGGCAATAAAACCCTGCTTTCTGCTGTTGATGCTGTAAGCACTTTGAAAGGCAGGGCTGAAGATTTAGAAATCTTAAAAAGTTAAAGACTGGATATGATTGGGTAAAAATGATTGCAAGGGCAGGAAAAAACATCAAACTAGAGACTGACAGACCACGTGCAGTTCTACAGGAAAATGACTGAAGAACCAAAGCAGATCTTATTACTATTTACCAGTGCTGTAATGTTAGGAAAATGCCAAACTCCTCTGCTTGTGGCACTGTAGCAAAGGGTTTGGTGGTACAGCGTGGGTATGGAGCTGCACAGCTGGTAAGGCAGATAAAGGACACGAGAGGGGTTAAATGTGTGCCTTTTAGCCTCCAGTCTGAGTGAGGCTGTATGGGAACTGTTGAGTCCAGGCCTGAACCACTGATTGAACACCTGGGGAAGGACTGGTCAGCCCTGAGAGCACAGGTGAAGGAAACTCAGCTGTGTGACTGGAAGGGGTGGAGCCTGGCTGCACCTCTCTTAGACCTCATTTAAGGGCTGACTGCCACTGGGGAAGGGTCTCTGGTTGGAGATCCCTCCTTGTGGAGCTTTCCCTGCAAACCTGGACTCTTCTGATACAGGTGAGCAATCTTCTGCCCTTCCTTTATGGCACCTTTTTATTTTGCTGCTCCTCCTGCCATCACACCTTTGTTGTAATATCTTTCCCATCATATTTTGATCTCTCCAATTGCTACAGACTCAAAATGCAGTATGTCAGTAAGGTGTTAAGGATTGTAATTAATGCAAGCAAACGAGATGCGAAGTGCTATGTAAGCAGCTCAAAGTCTGTCACATGATTTTCTTCCTGGAGGATGTACAGTTTGATAGGGAAGGGCTGCCCTGGTGTTGTAAGTAGGTAACCAAGTGTCTGTGTTCATCTCCAGGTCATGGATCAGGCTGCCATGGTTGGAGCACCTGTCATTGGGCTCAATGACTCGGGAGGAGCCCGCATTCAGGAAGGGGTGGAGTCGCTGGCTGGCTATGCAGACATCTTCTTGGTGAGTAGCCTGCTGCTTGAGCACGGGTAGTGCTGAATGTTGGCCAACACTGTGATCTGATGAAAAGCTCTGTAGGAGCTGCACTACAGCGTGGGCTTTGTCAGAAGAATAGAAAATTAAGCAATTTACTTAATTAGAAAAAAAACTATGAATATTTTTAGTTATTTTAGTGAATAACTTTGATTCACACTGAGTTACAGCTTGTGTGTGTTGGGATGTAACTTCTTTCAAAATGTCTCAGACAAATGCATAAACAAGTGGGCATGCTGTGCTTTGGAGTGTTTTGTTAGGTGACTGATGGCTGTGATCCACCACTAGCTGTCTCTGTGGCTGCTCAGAAATACAGACCTGTTAAGAATTTCACAGAGCAAGCTTGCTTTCTGTAGGGCTGATAAATGGTGAAACTTTTCTGCAGCAGAAAAAGGGACTTTAAGTAAACCCACCAACCTGTGCTTGAAAGTAACTTGAGAATGTGCAGCAGAAGCACCAGGTGTTCTGTCAAGGTGGTCGATGAGGGGAGGGAAAAAAAAATGCAAGTAAGAGGTTTCTGTGCAAAGAACAGTTCTGAATACAGTGGAACTTGTTGATGTTAGCACTTGAGGACGTGCAGAACTGATTGGACTGGTGGAAGTTTTATGTTATACAGCATTTTTGTGACTAAAGCAAGATTTTTCTTTTACATACACTATTGATCTTTTTTTCCCTAAAATGACATTATTTGATATGCCTACCAAAATGCATGGTTTTAAAGGATGGTTTGTACTTTCTGTAGAAATGAGAAATACCACTTATTATAAATGATAGGAAAAGTAGTAATCATAAACACCTCTTAGAGCTATTTTGAAAACAAATGACAGAAAGATTCCAAGATGTCTTACTGACAGTTTTCTTTTGCTTTAGTTTGTGTGCATTTCTGGCTTTTTGGTTGGTGGTTTTTAACATACTGGCAGCTGCTTGAGTCACTGCAATGCCATCTGACGTTTGTGCCGTTAACCCAAAGGACAAAGTTCAGCCTGCTTTCAGTTTTTTCTTTTTCAAACCTTGTGCTATTTTGTTTTTCTGTTGCCTTAATAAATGGCAGGCCATGATCAACTATCAGCTTTGCTGATTTAGAATAGAATTACAGAATAATTCCAGTCCAGAGAGTCATCTGGTGGTGTACAGACCAATGTTCTGCCCAAACCAGGGCTGATTTTTAACAACAAACCAGGTTGCTTCATCTCATCTAGCCATGTTATGAATGTCTCTAGGGACAGACACTTGGCAGCCTTGCTGAACTATTCTCATGGTGACGTTTTTTCGGTTATCTCTTGCTGTGATTTGTACCACTTGGTTCTCATCCTCTTCTTGTGCATTTCCCAGGAGAGTATTGTGCTTTTCCACAGGAGTCCCTCAGCACATCTGCAGGTATCATAGAATCACAAGGTTGGAAACGACCTATAAGATCATCTAGTCCAACCATCCTCACATTATCACTGCTCCCACAAGCACTACGCCAGATCTCGCAGCTCCTCATCCAGGTGCCTCTTAAACACTGCCAGGGACGGCAACTCCACCACCTCCCTGGGCAGCCATTCCAGTGCCTGACCACTCCCTGAGAGAAAAAGTTCTTCCTCATGTCCAACCTAAACCTCCTCTGGTACAGCTTGCGGCCGTTTCCCCAGGTTCTGTTTGTTGCCAGGGAGAAGAGGCCAAACCCCTCCTCACCCCAACCTCCCTTCAGGAAGTTGCAGAGTGCAATGAGGTCTCCCCTGAGCCTCCTCTTCTCCAGACTGAACAATCCCAGCTCCCTCAGCCTCTCCTCATAGGATTTGTGCTCCAGACCCCTCACCAGTTTCGTTGCCCTTCTCTGGACACGCTCCAGGGCCTCAATGTTTTTCCTGAGTGAGGGGCCCAAAACTGAACACAGTACTTGAGGTGTGGCCTCACCAGAGCTGAGTACAGGGGATGATCACCTCCCTGCTCCTGCTGGCCACACCATTTCTAATGCAGGCCAGGATGCCGTTGGCCCTCTCAGCCACCTGGGCACACTGTCAGCTCATGTTCAGTCGAGCATCAACCAGCACCCCCAGGACTCTTACCTCTTCACGCTCATCCAGCCACTCGTCCCCAAGCCCACAGCGCTGCTTGGAATTACTGTGGCCAAAGTGCAGGACCCAACATTTGGCCTTGTTGAACCTCATCACATTCATCTCATCCCAATGATCCAGCTTACCTACATCCTTCTGAAGGGCCTCCCTGCCCTCAGGCAGATCAACACCACCTCTTAACTTGGTGTCATCTGCAAAATCTGCAAACTTACTGAGGGTGCACTCAATCCCTTCATCTAGGTCATCAATAAAGATATATAGGTATATAAAGGATATATAGGACATAAAGGTAGCAGCAAGCTCTCCCTCTGGCTTCTCTTCTCTGTGCTCAGCAGTCCCCATTCCCATGGCCTCTTACTGCCTGCTGACTGCTTGAGTCCCATGACTATCGTGGGGGCATCTTCCATTATGTCCCAGTTTGTCAGGCTTGTACTGGGGCCTAAAACAGGGTGTGATCTCCATGTGTAGCCATCAGAAGCTGGCAGTCTTGTTTGGAAATGCCTTGCGTGAGCCTCCATTTCTAATAAGTTTCAATACTTCAGAGAATTGTGAGGCGCAGAAATGATAGGTTCACTGATGCTTTAAGTGTATTGCTGAGCTCCAGTTAATGCTCAAATCACTCATCTTTGGTTTACATAGATGCAGCATTCCTGGTGTTGCTGCTGACCACTGCTGTATGCTGTTTCTGATCCCTGTGGATCTTTTTACTTCAGAGCAGGCTGGTAGCGATGCACAGAGAAATCAAATTCGTTGCCACTTGGAAGATGTGACAAGTGAATTCCTTGCTTAGACACTTCCTTTCAGCATCGTGCAGTGGGTTTGTTCTCAGTATGAGGTGTGATGTCTCCTTCTCTCTAATTAAGGCAGGTGAATGTGGTGGCAGTTCAGTTTTGGGAAGTGCACGCACTTAATTTACTTCTGTCATTAAAACTGCATGTCTTTGTGTTTTCTGTTGCAGAGAAATGTTCTGTGTTCTGGGCTGGTGCCTCAGATCTCACTCATCATGGGGCCCTGTGCTGGTGGAGCTGTGTATTCTCCTGCTTTAACTGACTTCACATTCATGGTGAAGGTAAGGGTGGAGCAGATCCTGCCTAGCTGCTGGTAAATGGAGTCGGTCAAATCAGACCCAATGTCAGGGTTTGTTTGGAGATGGGCTCCTGCTTCACTAAAGGCCTGGAAACTGCTGCAGGAATATCATTAACACCACTGTGATATTACCAACTGTTAATGTCATGGATGGCAGCACTGAATTAGTCCTGTGCCACTGTTTTGCACGTTGGATAGATGAAGATATGATTAATCTTTTGTTAAAAAGCACTTTTGTTTAAGCTGTAGTTCTAAATAAAGTAGTTCTGAAGCTTTAATACAGAAGTGCTTAATATATTTTCAAACTGCAAACTGCTGGTGGTTGGTTGTGCTGCTGGCAGGTATGGACTGCAGGTGGGTTGTGGTGGTTACTGCTCAAGGCACAGACAGGACATGTTGAAAGAGGCTGTGTCAGGTGGTTTGTAGAAAAAGAGTTGGTCATGTCTGTGAGGAGCTTCAGAAAGATTTTTGTTACTGAGTTTTTTAACATCTGAAATCAGTGTATGTTGGTGGGATGGAACAAACATTTCACCCCTTCACACTTTTTTTTTGCACTTCATGCTAATACTTGAACTGGTAGATCCAGAATTACTCTTTCCTACTCACTTTAAATTTAGAATTGTAGAGTCATTCTGTGTTCCAGTTGTTCTAAGTTCTATGGGTACTCAGCAAAAAAAGTCCTTCCATCCATCTTCCTTTGGGTCTCTTAGCATTTATGGGTCTTTCCTTTTCCTAAGAAATAGCTGCACTGTTGTCTTTACCTCATGATATTTGTCTCAGGTTACTTTTCTGTATAAGCTATTAATGTCTATAGAGTTTGGTACAGAAATGGAAAATAAAAGATGTGCAGAAACTGCAAAATACACCTCTGGGTTGAGACTGGGTTAAATGAAATTGAATTCAGTTTATTCTTCGTGGGAAGTCAAGAATAAATTTCCAAAGAAACCTGTAGGTAACTGCATTTTCTGTGGATTTCAGTATAATGTATCAGGGATTTTTTTTAGGAAGTTTTTTCCAATCTTGAACAGTTCTCTTATTTTGAGGAAAGTCTCTCAGGACAGCAGCTTTCCTTTGCTGCTTCTGCAGCTTGGTTGTGGCATTTACACGCTGGTTTGCTTTATTCTCTCCCCTAGGATACGTCCTATCTGTTCATCACTGGCCCAGATGTAGTTAAGTCTGTTACCAATGAAGATGTCACACAGGAGCAGCTCGGGGGAGCGAAGACGCACACGGCTGTGTCTGGTGAGAGCTGGGAAGTTTTATTTCATGCTCTGATTTTCTTTAACAGAAGTGGCTGTTGGAGCTGCTGTGAACCTCATACTGATTCTTGTGGGCATGGCTGTCACCTGAGGAGAAGGGATGAAACTGCTGAGCACAGGATCTTGCTGTGTGCAGGGCTCGTACCAATCCCTCTTAGTGGTGGAAGACGAAGTAGGAAAAGTGGGAGTGTGGCAGAGTTCTGGGATTTTGAGGAGAAAGCAGCAAATCCACAAATGATTATACAAGTGGAAAGGCTGTAGGAGAGCAGAGCTCACAAGGAAGGTTTGGGATGGTGGTTTTTGTGTGGTTTTCCCCCAGAAATGGGTTGAAGGATTCTTAGCAATCCCTTGTTCTTGTCCTAGGAACGTCCTTTCCATTTGGCCTAGTATTTTTTTTATTTTCTTTTCCTCTGGGGAGACTTAGTGTCTCCTTGATCTCGAGGCTCCAATTGGCTGTGGGATTTCAAACAGTGTGAACTGGACTGATGTGAACCAAAGCGACGTGTGTGTGCACCCCTGCCTCAGATCCAGCCCTTGTGAGAGAACACAGGGAAAAGCTTGAGCTCTGGGTTGCATTGCACAAGGCTGGGATCCAGCTCGATCTATGACAGCTGATAAACCAGTTTACACTGTTTTAAATACAGAATCAACAATCCAGAGCTCTTCTGGAAAAAGATTGATACAGCCACACATTTTCTAGGTATTTTTAACTGGTCAGATCTGATTGCTTAAAATTCCTGATTGTTAATTGCTTAAGTTTAAAGTTTTCCCTTGTCTTTATGGATGTATACTTGAAAACGAAACACTGCAAAGTAATTTCAAAACTGCTTCTTTCCAGGAGTGGCACACAGGGCCTTTGAGAACGACATAGATGCCTTACTTAACCTCCGAGAGTTCTTTAATTATTTACCTCTTAGCAACCGTGACCCGGCTCCAGTCTGTGAGTGCCACGATCCCAGGTGAGAGGAGGCTGGCTGAGCTCTCTGCTTTCTGACCACTGCATTTCATGGCTTCTCTGGCTCAACGGACATAAATGTGTTCTGATAATTGTGTTACACTGTGGGAACGTGGAAAGTGTTCAGATGTGTGTGTGCATAACGTATGTCCTCACTGTTAACATTACTTTATGAAAATTAAATTTGTGCTGTGTACAGGATATGGGGGAAATAATCTCTGTCCAGTTCACAGCTCTTCAGACAGACACAGTGAGGCAGAAGACAGCACAGTAAGGTGCAGTGGGGAGATCCTGCCCTGCTCTGTCACTATTGGGTAGGCTTTGGTCACCAAATGTAGAGGCTGGGATGGGATGATGAGGTACAGGAGGCATTAGGCAGCTGTCTGGAAGGTCTGTTGTGTAGCTGACAACAAAGGAAGGACTCATCACTTCAAGACTGGAAAACAGAAAAATGGCAAAATATGCCAAGAGATGAAGGGACAGCCTGGGAGTCAGCACAGCACTGGTTCAGTAGGCAGCCTTGCTAGCAGCAGGACAGACAGAATGTCAGTGGAATAAAAGCTGTTTAACCAAAGATCTGACTGCAGCCTTAGCTCAGCCCTTCCTGTGCACATCCCCTAAAAGGTCTCCATCCTCTCCTCTATGACATCTGCTCCTATCTTTGTTCATCCTTTCCATTTTGTAGATGCATATGATTTATATCTTGTGCTTTCTTGCACCCTTGAAAATTTTAACGTGGGCATTGGGAAGGTTATCCTTATCCTTTCTTTATGCCTCTGTCTCGTAATGTCTCTGTCTTGTATACTCTGTCTTGTAACATCTTTCAAGCAGTTTTTTCGTATCAATGTTGGAAATCACTGCTGTGGTAAATGAAATACATTGTTCTCTGTTAAGAGAAATAAGTGTGCTAACTGCTGTGAAGAGGATGGTCAGACAAGTCGATTAGTTACTGGTCCTAACATTTCCTGCCATGTTCATCTCGTACAATTGTGAAGCTGGGAGACTTTCTTTTAGTGACAAATCCAGTATTGCTGGGTGAACATGGAGCACTATTGCTGAGGTGGGCAATAGTTTCTTTCTAAGCATTCAGCATATTGTACTGAAATAGTCTGGTATTTTAATTTCATTTATGGAAACAACTGTCTGTTTTGTAATCAGTGTATCTTACATTGGGCAGTTTATTTATCTGGGAAAAGCTGTCAGTTATCCCATGGCTGCTAATGTATGGGAGACTGATTAGTTCTGTTTTATGCAGTGTCAGATACAGTAGTAGAGGATCACAGTATAATAAGTGCTCAATAATTGGTGTTAAGAACTTCAATTTAGTTGTTTTTCTACGTGTGAAGATAAATTTACCTGTGTGTATATAGTGATATCTCCAATATTGATCAAATTGTGTGCTCCTAATACTTAATATTGGTGATGCTTCATCTGCACATGCTGCCTTGAACTGATGGGTTGGCAGTCACAGCCCACTCCTCCCATTTCTTTCTCACTGGACCATTTTCATGCCAGGAGAAATTGCCTCTAATGATGTAAACGAAACATTACATCCTTTCATCTTCATTGCTAACTCCAACCATGTTGGTTTCTTCCCCCCTGCAGATAGGTTCTTTGTGGTGCTGATGACATCAGGTTTGGCAGCTGAAACCCCTGTTGGTTACAGTTGTTTCTTTTGTTTTGAATTCCCTAAAAAATTAGAAAGTTCCTATGGTGATTGTCCTCTGCCTTTGAGGAGTGTCTGGTACATCCCATTTGTGGGATGTGATTTATTTTTTGTCTGTAAACAAGTTATGTTTCCTCTGAAGCCTGAGGAATGTGCACGCGTCCAGGAGGAGCCTGGGAACCTCACACAGGGCCATTTTGCATTTAACAGAAACCACTGTTGACCTGGGTGAGTTTCTCGGGCTGTCGCAGGCTTCAGATGACTGCCTTGATGATGAGCAACAAATCTTCTCAGATAAATGGGATTTCAAACATAAATGAGGTCTCTCAGCCTCGTGAGTCCTGGGACTCCACTGGCAAGCTCCAGATGTCCTTTATCTCTGACAGTTAGAGATTTTTTTTCCCTGAGATTTCCTGGGTAATGTCTTTGTTTGCCAGTGGTTGTTCATTTTAATGCCGTTATGATTTCCATCTCTGCCTTATAGCTCTGTGAATTTATGGGAGCAATACTTTCATTTCTCCATTTTCCTTATCCTTTGGGATATCTCAGAATACAATCTGGAGGTAACAGGAAGATTTTAAAGCATATTCATAGTTACTTTCTGGGAAAGTAAAAGTTTCTGAATCCATTGTAACTTAACATTGATTGTGCTCATCAGATTAAGACTTAATTATATCGTTTGAATATATTTGCATGCAAATCTCTTAATTGTGGGAATACAGTGGAGGTGCTGTTGTGGCTCTCAGCAGGAGATGTGTCTGTTTGGTCCACTGCAGGTGAGTGCAGACACAGGAGTGGGGCTGATGCTCCTACTCTTTGCCTGAGATTGACAAACTGCAGACCGTGTTTCCAGTTTTAAATTGAACTGCTAGAGTCTTATGCTGTACTGTTTTAAAGGTACTAAACCATGGCATTGTTAAAACATAGAAAAGTACAGCTGTGACTCACAGCAGCTGATATACATGCAGCCCCCCCACCTTGGGACTGTGAATGAGTCCAAAGACCCCATGAATGCCAGCACATGTAAGTCGTTAATGAAACTATTGGAGATGGGTAACTGACAGAGCTGCTAACAGGGTGTTAAACGTCAAGCTCTTGAAGTGCGGGGATGATGAGATACCCAGAGATACTTGAAACCCAGTGCTTAAACTGAAGAAGCTGTGAATGGATGTTCTGCCCTCCCACAGTCTCTACCTGTTTGGTAGGGGTGAGAAGTATGGAAGTACGGAGAGGTTCCCAGTGATTGATTCAGATCACAAGCATACAGTGTGGGCGGAGGCAGCATCGGAGTTGTAAATGTGAGAGGAATGACAAGAAGCCTTGCTCTGCCACTGGAGAGGTCACTGTGTGTATCTGTAAGCACTGCAGTGGTGGACTGTTGTGCTTCTGCACTGTGCTTAGCACTACCAAATAATTTCCCCATCGCTGAGCTGTGCTCCAGCAGAGGAGCAGTCCCCTGTGCTGTGGGCCCCTCCTGCCAGAGGAGGAGCAGTGTTTCCAGCAATGATTTTGTAGACAAAAATACATCTCTAAAAGAGATGTCTCCACCATCAAGAGATGGATCAGGCTTTCCTCCTCCAGGAGGAGCTCAGAGCAACAGGTAACCCATGCGTGAGCCCTCAGTGGCCCAAAGCATAACTGTCTGCTGCAAAGAGGACTGCTTTTTCCCCACGTTTGAGTAGCAGTTCCCATGATGTTTCAGCGAGATGGCATTGGCATTGTTTGCCTGAGCTTTAGGTCTTGGTGTTCATCTGATCTGTTAAGTGTTATTGCTTGGATTTGTTTTCTGCAGTGACCGTTTGGTTCCTGAGCTGGACACAATTGTCCCTATGGAATCCACCAAAGCCTACGATATGCTGGATATCATACGCTCCGTAAGTCTGCAGTCTGAGCCTTGCTGAGAAGAATGTGAACGTATCATGTCCCATGTGTAAGGGACATGTTCCCTCAGTTGTTAATGAGGGAAGGAAACCAATATGGTGCCATTTCAGATCTGTTTTTCAGTCTTTGGAGGTTACTGTTTTTTCCCCTGTTTAGCAGTCATGCATGAAGGGACAGCAGCAATGGCAGAAGTGAGATGTTTGTGGGGGAAAAGGGTCTCAGTGCTTGTTTTCAGTATCAATCAAACAGCATGCACAGCTGTACAGATGAGAGTACTGCTGTATAAATCTAATGGAATTTTACTAAAGCAGCATAGGCATTGTTGGGAATTCTCTTGCCTAGCTTTGCCTAATTCATTTTTTGTCAGTTTTAATGACTTAATACATTGAAAACAGCTGTGCAGAGAACAGGGTTGTAAAAAAACAAACAAACAAACAAAAAAAAACAACCAGAAACAAATCCAAAAAATCAAACAAAACCCAGTTCTGGTATGTGTAACTGTTACAGCCCTGCAGAGCACCTGGGGGTCCCTGTTCTGAATGTTCAGGTTCCCAGGTTGGCCCAGGATCCTGTGGTAGATGACAGACCTGGGAAGAGCAGCCTCGTAGGCAGTGAATACAAATGGTGGCTGGGGGAGCTCAGCTGAGCTCATGGCATCCTTCCAGACTTTTCCCTTCTGCTGTTTTATCTGACTGTCTCTCCCCACACGCATGCATTCAGCCAATGCTTTTCAGTGTGCAACTGGCTGCATTCAGATCCATTTTGGTGGGTTAAGAAAAGCTCAGAATGGGTTTTTAACCTGCAGGTTCTTCTCTTCTCAATGTCCCTACTCTCTGTTCTGTGTCAGAAAGTGAGGTTTAAAAATTTGGAAGTGAATTAGGAAAAAAACCCACACCCACAGACCCTGAGAAGTATTAAGTAAGGAAATAAAACTGCTTAAATAATAAATAATTGAAACTTTTCACGCATCGGAAGGGACAGGCAGGCTGTGGTGTGTGTAGGAGAAGTTGCCATCAAGAGCTGCAAAGAAGGCATTAAGGGCAGAACACAGCAGGAGAGGAGCAGAAATGCAGCCATGTGTAGGTGTCGCTACTGCTCCATCTGGAATGATCATCTTCTTTGAACTTGAATATTGATGCTGCTTTCTGTACTGGTGGATGTCACTTTGCAGAGCACGCATGGGGGCTTCCAGCTCAGGGAAGTGCAGCTGCAAGGGTTTGTGTTTGCAGTGAGATCTTTTTGGCACAGTGTTCTCCTGCTGCGCAGAGCACTGCTTCCCCTTCTGTTGTGCACAAACAACACTGCTGGTCAGCACAGAGGTCGTCATCCACAGCAGAGCATGATACATTTGGCCCTCGGAAGGAAATGCTCTGGATTTGCAAAGAAGCAAAGTATGAATTAAACAGATAATGAAAAGTCCCCAGGTTCCAAGGAGTGTGATTTGCCTTCTGTTCTTGGAAGCTGTCTCTTAAAGTGCAGTCTGTCAGTGGTGTGCTGAGGGTAAAAATGGTTAGCATCTGATTGGGATTTCTGTGGTAAGTTAGAACAGGTTTACTGCAGAGGAAATGCCACAAAGATGATTTTATCTGCTGGGGTGCTTAATTGGCCATTCTGAGAGTAAACGCAGTGCCGATTACTTCCTGTAAAGACAAAAAGATTTCTTCTTTTTTTATTTTATTCTACAAGTTCTGCTAACGTTTCTCATACTAACAGCTGTGTGTGTATATAAATACACATGAAGGCATCATTCTAAGGGCTCTGCCAACCTGTCCTCCGTACAGATTGTTGACGAAAGGGAATTCTTTGAGATCATGCCATCCTACGCCAGAAACATCGTTGTGGGCTTTGCCAGGATGAACGGGAGGACAGTCGGCATCGTGGGCAACCAACCCAAAGTAGCATCAGGTTGGGGACAGCTGCGTGCTTCTGATGTGCTGCCGCCTCCTGGTTTGGTTTTGTTTCCTTGTTGCCCTCTTTGTAAGGCTGGTTGGCTGCCGGATGAGCTGTGGATGGTTTGTGTGGCCTGCCACTGCTTCATGCTGCTTTCCTAATGCCTGTTTTGTTTGAAATCTCACTGTTGTGCAGCTGTGTGACTTGCCTGTTGCATTGTTGCAAGAAGACCTGAAAAAAAGGTTAATTTCTTTATCAACGTGATGGTCTTGCTCTTGGGTAACTGAAGGGCTGCTGTATCTAGCACAAGAGGCCACCAGTGGTCTGGCAGCGGCTGAGACTGACTGATTAAGCAGAGTCTGGAGCCTGCACGCTTGCTTCTACAGCATTAGAATGCCCCAATCTGTTCTGTAGTGCAGCTCTTCTGTAAAATGAGAAGCATTCAGACATGCAGACAAGTGTGTGGAGCTCACACAATTCAGACGTGAAGAGACAAATATCTCTAGCTTAGATCACCTTTTTTGAACTGCAGAAGGGATTTTGATTTCTCTCCTTAACAGCTGGATAACTTCTGAGGAGACTGAATGCTGACCAGCCAGTGCCTTGGCTACCCCAGTACCCGACAGTCAGTGGGTTTTGGTATTATTTTAGTCCTCAGATGGTATTCTCAGTTTGAAGATAGTTAATATTTGAGGTGTCCTTATGTGCATCTTGTATGGGTTTGATATAACAGCACGTGTGATTCTAACTGGCAGTGACACAGAACAGAAATACTTTGCAACTATTCCCCAAAATGCTAATCCTTTACAATGCATTAGTGCCTTTGTTTTTTAATGGGGAACTCCATTGTTCCAATATGACTGACTGGGGAAAAATAATTAAAGAGAAAATCACAGAAAAACAATTTAATTTACAAGGGTGTGATTTAAACTGACTTTCTGGCATAGGAGCTGTCTGTGCACAGCAGTCACTGCGGGAAGAGGTGGAAATTGCCTGCAGTGTTTCAGAAGGATGAAGGGGTGCCAGGTGACTGCAGCTGGTGGTCAGCTTAGTGCTCAGACAGCAAACCTTGATGATGATCTCCATGTTACTGCAGACAGGATTTTTTGTTTTGTTTTCCTTTTGAGAAGACAGTACAGCTTAACTACAGCATGGCTTTGATGCTGCCTTGAATTACTGCCTATAGCACGTCATTCACACCTTACTGTTTTCTCATCTCCAGGGTGCTTAGATATAAATTCTTCTGTCAAGGGAGCCCGCTTTGTTCGCTTCTGTGATGCATTCAACATCCCTCTCATTACTTTTGTGGACGTTCCTGGGTTTTTGCCAGGTATGCTGTGTCCTTGTGTTCCTATTGGCTGTGGGTGGGGGAAGCAGCAGGGGGTGGTGGTGCTAAAACCAATCTTACAACTCTGTAAGAAGAGCTGTTTACTGTACCAAAGCTTAAATATGCCAGACTTTAAAATGTTACTCAGAAAGTACAGCAGTCATCACAATAAGATATTGAAATATGCAAATTATGTTCCAGAAAAATGAGTGCCTAAATAAGGCAGTGCTGTCGTTTCTGTGTGCTCTGACAGAGCTGCAGGGCTTTGCTGAGGAGAGGCCAACTCGCAGCACAGCGGTGCTGAGGTCAGGCTGGAAGCACTGGGGTGAGTGTAGCTGGCCAGGGCTGGGTGTAGGTAGGAAACCATCAGCCCCCAAAAGCTGTGTGCCCTGCTGTTTGGGATTGCAGCTCAATTGCACAGTGGGTGACTGAGGCCTGTCCAGGGCTCACACCGTGTTCTCTGGAGAAATCCTTGTCATAAATGACATGGAAGTCACTTTGTTCTCCTTTACTATGATGAGACTCCGCTTTGAAAGCTCAGGTTCTTTCATGCTCCAAGCATTGCTCAGATCAGAACATCCATGAGTTAAAGGGTTTGAGATTAGACTTTCCTCAGCATTAGTTACATGAGCAGTTAATGTTAAAATGAAAACTAGAAAACAGCCTATGTGAGGAATAGAAAGTCTCCAATACAATGGAATATGAGGTTAACACTAGTATAAAAACTGTTAAGGCTTCCCTCAGGGCCTCTACTAGACATCAAAACATCAGAATGCTGCTGTCAATGTTCTGTTTCTTGCTTTACTATACATGTAATGTGTTTTATCAGCGAGGCAATAGAGGTGTTAAGAGAACCTTCTATTCCTTCTTGACCACTTTCCTTTCTCTCCTGTTGTTGCTGCACTCTCCTCTTGTTTGGATCACAAAGCAGCTTGGTTCTCCTTAGAACTTCAGGGGCTGCAATGTGGACAGATACAATCCAAGAACAAAGCTATTTGTGTGGCACTAATTGTTAGAAATATTAACTGTGCTAGAAATATTAACTGAAATATTACACCACTTACTGTGGTGTAATAGAATGTTGTCTTAGAAGCAGATAAAGGGAAGACATAAAAATAGAGCTGAAGAAATAAGACCTGAGACTTTACACTGATTATGAACTGTTATATTTCACAGAGTTTGGAAAGATGAATACACTGCCATTAGAAATATCAATTGAAGTAATGTATTCTGAGTGTGGTGGTCACTACTTCTGTGTTCAGTAGGGTAAGAGGTGTACAAAACGGTTCAGGCAGTGTGTGCAGATAGCAATTAAGGATAAAAACACAGAACAAATTTGGGAGCAATTTGATGTCCAGAGTTCATATTAATTTCACAATGTAAATGGTTCCAATAACAGCTGGACTGAGGTTGTATTCGAAGCACTCGCAGTGACTGCCTGCTCTGCTTTAAGAGTGAGTGAAGTACTGCCTGGATTGCAGGATCTGTGCTTGCCACCTCCTGGGTGTAGGCTGAGGATCTCAGCTGTGTTCAGGCTCCTTCCTGCAATGAGACCTGATTGTTCTGATGTCTGCTGCTGGGGAGTGCCTGCAGGCTTGGTGTGTCCGACGGTCTGCAGGGAAATATAGGAATCCAAAGTGAAATTGCAGTTAAGAAGGGACATTTGTGAGGGTAGGCATGCAGTATTGGGCAATCAAATTACACTTGAAATCAAGCTACCAAATTTTAAAAAATCTCACAAAAAACAAATTTTAACTTTAAAAATAATTTTTTTGTAAGATAGATGAACTGTCAGACAGTAACTGCAGAGTTACATGCACAGTGGCCTGAAATGCAGGATTGCTAGAAATAATGTGCACGTGGTTGCCATTTCCAAGTGCTGGTCCTTGAAACATGTCTCATCCAATACACGTGCTTTCCCATTGTGGCAGACAAGTAGGAGCACTGAGGCAGAGCCCTCCTGTGCAGGTGTGTGGGTACAGAAGGCAGAGCAGTGCCACGCATCTTCTGGCTGTTAGTCTTTTGGTGATGAATCAGCTGTCTTCCTTTCTATGTATGCAAAGCTTGTCTTTGGTTTCTTAGATTCTGTAAAAGGCATTTCCAGAGTTACTTTTGTCGGTTCCTCAGATCATGTTCCCTCAACTAGCTGCCACAGCTGGGGCTGTTAGTGCTTAGATTTTTATTTTTTAAGGTAACGATTTGCTAGAGCTGGACCTCAACAGAGATTTGCAGCTGCTGAATATTCTGATAGGATCTTTAGAGAAGTTATGATCCTAGGCCTGTGTCTGGGGCAGAACTTTGTAGAACATCCTCTAAAGCAGATGACTTGTGTTCCTATTTGCTGTGTGCTGTCAGTCTCCAGAATTACTGGCTGTGAGATTCCTTTTAGGAGACTCCATGCTCTGTCCTTTAAGGGCTGTGGTCTTGGGCTTGCTTGAAGGAGGCGTGGGTCTTTGGTGTGTGGTAGCCAAGCTGCCTTTCCTTACTCTCTAGAAGAAAGGGTTTTGGAAGAGAGCTGCTTTCTGGAAGTGAATGTGGGTTGTATGTTTCTCTGCTAATCAGATTTGGAGTACTGAAAACTATGGAATATTATTCTGTTCCTATGAAGAAACCATCTGGTGAGCATTGCATTTCTGTGACCTTACGCTCAGACTTCGTGCTGCTTTTGGCAAGGGATTTTTCATTCAGTTGCTCAGCATCTAGTGGAGAACATCACCTGGGCTGTTACCTGCTCCTGCTATTAACAGGGCTCTGGTTGTTTGTAGTGTGCTCCTGGTAATGACAAGATGAAGACACCTAATTGCACGTGAAGTTTTTGTGAACTTCCCAGAGTGACAGATACGACTTCTGCCATTTGCAGGTACAGCTCAGGAGTACGGAGGGATCATACGTCATGGTGCAAAACTACTGTTTGCTTTTGCAGAAGCAACTGTGCCTAAAATTACTGTAATCACCAGAAAAGTAAGTTGGTATTAATTCTGTGGTGTTATTTTATAAAGTAAGTTCCTGTTTTCACCAATAGCAGTTCTGGTTATGTGGAGCTTCTTATGTCTGCCCCCACTTTGCCTTCTGTAGTGGTGACACCTCAATTTGTCCTGTTTGGTAACACCTCTTCGTGCCAATTTACAAGTGATCACTTCTTCTGTTCTCAAAATATTTTCACAGTTCCCTTTTGTCTCTGTGCTCCTCCGAATCCATGTTTCTGCTCTTTGCTTTCTCCCTAGAAAGCCTTCAGTCAAATATTTGTTCTCTGTCATCTGTCTGTGTCATCCCTCTGCAAGAGGCAATCTTTGTCATCTCCTCTGTTCTTGCAACTTCAGACTCCAGTTCCAGAAGCAGTGCTGATTGTGCCTCTTTTCTGTTTGCTTTGCAGGTTTGATGCTTCTGTGCTTTTCCTTCTTCCATGTACTTTTCCTGTACCCTCCTCAGTTTCCTTTTCTCTTTTTCTGTAAGGTACATGACACCATGCTTCTCTAAGTTCCTAAAAAGCTTAGCTAAACATCTCTCTGCTTTCTCCTTTCCTGGTCTGTCCCTCTTGTTCTGTTTGGTGCTGTTGTTTGGTGGTTGTTTCTTTCATTTGTGATAGGCATTTGACAGCAGTGAAACTGAAAGAGCTGCTCAGGTTTCTCTTCCTTTGCCATGACTGAATATTGCCATTCTCTTCTTCCCAAACTTGCATCCTTGCTGTCACTTTAAGTAGTGCCCTGAAACACTTGGCTGTGCCTTGCTCTGCAGTTCTGCAGTATTTGTTTACCATTGCTGCCTGGACTACTTCCAGGTCCAGAGTGGAGCACTGCAGAATCTGAGTGCTGCATCCCCTGGCCAGGAGCTCCCAGAAGCACGCTAGTTTATTTGAATACACGTGCAGGGTGAGGCCTGGTGCTGCAGACAGGCACAGACTCCTCTTTTCTGCCTTCAGGAAGGTTTTATATTCCAACAGCTCCCTTCCTGCTTTTATGTGGTTTCAAGTTTGTGAAGCTTAGCCTTAGGAGGTGGCTGCAGGCAAGTTTTTACAATTCTTCATTGTTTTTATGAGTGGGAATGTCTTGAATGTGTGTTTGCATAGACTCAGTGTCTGATACTAGCGTGTTGAGTAAGGTGTGTGCACTCTTACAGGTAAAAATGTAGCTTCACTTGCTTGTTGTTGGAACAGTAGAAGTTGCAAGAGGAAAGTAAATTGTTGCTGTGGTGAGGTCACTCACACTAACCAATCTGGGGTTTGTTCCAGGCTTATGGCGGCGCCTATGATGTGATGAGCTCAAAGCACTTAAGAGGAGATGCAAACTATGCCTGGCCAACTGCAGAGGTGGCAGTGATGGGGGCAAAGGTAAATAACTGCAGGCTGACTCACGCAGTGTGCAGCAGCCATCGCTGCTCAGTAGTGAGAGGAAGACTGGTGATGATTTTGCCGAAGCAATTTGCCCAATGCCCATGCAGTCTGGGGAGGTGGTAAAGAAGGCATCTGTGCCCTGTATGGGTTGAACATCTGTGGGCTTTATCTTCCCAGGGTGCTGTGCAGATCATTTTCAGAGGAAAAGAGACAGATGCAGAGGCAGAATATGTGGATAAATTTGCAAACCCCTTTCCGGCAGCTATGAGAGGTACTGTTATCACGTGTGTTGTGTCCCTTGTTTTGAGTTTGCTATTGCTTGTAGTTAGTACGCATTTAGTACACATTTTGCTGTAAGTCATTTAGCCAAGAAATTTGTGTCCAGAAAAGTCTCAATCTAGACCAGAAAACTAAACTGCCCATCTGAATGGCTTTGGATGGGAAGAGACTGGAACAGTGTGGGGACTGCAGTGGAAAGAAGGCATACTTTCAGTTTTGAGAAGCATCTCAAAACTCATACTGTTAATTAAAATTATAAGTGCTTAGGCAATCTACTTGATGGTTCTAGATGCTGACTGGTGGCCTTGAGAAACGGTCTGGTTCAGTTCAGTGTTTTTTCCCAGAGCTCCTTGGTGTGAATTTTTCTGCTCTTCTTATAAAAGGACTTTTACCTCTAGCTTTGAAGCATTACCTGTGCTCTGGAAGGCAGTTCTGTAGGCTCTGTAGTCAGCTCTGCATCTTTCCAGTTTATGCTGCTTTACCCAATTAATAAGCTTTGTGTTTCATTTCAATCCTCTTAATAGTGCCCCACAGCTGGGAAGACTTAGTCAAGCTCATCACTACAGCTAGTGTGTACAGCATCACTCCCTTTGGTTTGCTGTTACTGCTGTTAGGGCCAGGAAAAAAAAAGACTTGTGAACGTGCAAAGTTAAGGGATTCTTCTAACTTTAAGTCAAACTAATCAGTAGTAGAAATGATATCTCTAAGACTTTGCAGTAACAGGGGAAGCATTCAGTGAGTAAAGCCCACTCCATAAATTATCTTTTTTGGTTGGCTAACTTTTTTTGGGAAAAAAAAGTTTCTTGTTTTAACATTTGACACAGGACTATTTTCTCTTCAGGCTAGTTTAAATTCTTAAGTTAATTTGTAACTTATGAACAGTCGATCCCAAGAGTTATTTTAGGTTTGTGAATTTAAATCACAGCTGAGATACAAAAGGTTGAGGGAAGCTGTTTGTGTGGTTTGTTTTTACAGGGTTTGTTGATGATATCATCCAGCCTTCAACCACCCGCATGCGCATCTGCCATGACCTCGACGTGCTGGCAAGTAAAAGCCAGACCAACCCCTGGAAGAAACATGCTAACATCCCACTGTGAGTGTGGGGAGGAACCCAGCCCTGGCAGTGCCTGAATGCAAGTCCTTTCTGTCACGTGGCAGTCTACTCTGCCATAGAAGTATTTCATTTTGATTTTGCTAGTGCTTGTCAATAAATCATAGTACATACCTCATTCAACTTAGGATCTTCATAAACCTTTCTTTGTGGGTTGATAAATGACACAGACTGCAGTGCCTGCTGCAGGCGAGCTGCTATGGGTTATTTAGGGCTGAATGCTCCTTGGATTCCTCATTCCATGGGCTATAGAGGTGGCTGTGATAGGCAGAGCTGCAGTGACCTCACTGCTGAGATAGCAGAACTCTGTGCTGGGAGTATCACCCTGGGTTTGCACCTTGTGCTTCCTGCACCACAGCTCAGAGAAAGAAAAATCCTAGGCTTGCATTTTGGTGTGTGGCATTCCAAGCTTTGCAGATCTCAGACTAACCTGCTTTGGTCTTCTGCTAGGCTTACCCAGGTTGCAGTTTTATATGCTGGCTGAAGCAGTGCTGTGTCTCTGGTTGTTACCAAGTTATGTATGGGCCATGGGGGCATAGGTGGCATAAATGGAGCCAGGCTTCTCTTGAAGGATGAGACGATTTGCCCAAATTGGAAGAAAAAAGGAAATTCCAATAGGACATTAAAAAACAAAAAAACAAAAAAACTCCCACAGCAGAGGGTTGAAATAGAGACTTTCAGACCTGTATTCCAGCCTGTTTTTTTTTTTTTCTCTGTGATTATTTGCCTGACTTTCAAGTACTGGATGTTACTACTAATGGCTCTGTGCTCACTCTCCTCATTAGAAGCTGTGAACTACTGCCCAAAAAGCTTATGAGTGATAGTTACTGCCATGGTTAGTGCTCCTGCAAATACCTTCCAGCACAAGAAGCCCTGTGATGACCTGTCTGTTGAGAATATCCTCAGTAATTAGCAGTAATGTGTTACAAGATAAAGAATTACTGTACCTGCAGATCACTGCTGCTTCTGTCTGCTCCCCAGGCATCTGAAGTGGAGGAAGGAGGTAAGAGTGCAACTTTGCTGGTGGGCACTATTCCTGGGTAGGTGCAAGTTGGTGTCCGATGTCTTCAGCCACGGAGCCTGGAAAAAAAAAAAAAGGGGGGGGGGAAGGGGAAGCAGCCACTAAAAGTGACCTAAAAGACAGCAGAGAAAGACTGTTTCAGCTATGATCCCAGCTCTGTAATGACTAGAGGTGATGTATTCAGATTATGGAAATGCATTAAAGCTGTCTGAATGTATGTGGTTGTATCACAGCAGACATGCACTGAATAAGCAGGTGCCTGCTCCTACTGCCCCAGGAAACAGCACACTGCAACAAGGCAAGGTCAGCTGAAATGTGAACGTTGGGGGGTCCCTGCAATGAAAGGAGTTCTTCAGTTAGTTGTGAGAAGTGGTGTAATCAGTGTCAGTTCTTTAAGAGTTACTCACACAGGACCATGAGGATTTTCAAAGCTATGAGAGTGGCTGTCCCAAGTTTAGAGGAAAAAGCTGTGTCAATAAAGCAGTATGTGCAGTTTCTCAGCCTGATCTGAGCCAGCAGGAGGTGCTAAATGAGAACCCCCAATTGTCATATCACAAAGGAAGAGGCACAACTGTTGTTCTAGTTTCTTAACCTCATTAGTAGTTGTACAGACTCCATCCTCTCTTCTCCCTCTTGCTAGTGAAGGAATGCAGCTCTTACATGCTGTTGATTTCCGAGCACTTCATTGCTCTGCCATCACAATGCTTTGGAAACATACTGGAAAGCTGTTCTGGCCCCACTTCTCCAGCTTCTCTTGCATTCTCATCCCCTGCACAAACAATAGGTACAAAATAAGAACCCTTTCAGAAGTCCTTGAACTTAGAAGCAAGCCAAGCATGACCTTTGTCAGGCAGCGAGGGTGACTTACAGGCAGCTGGAGGGAGGTTCAGGGTTCAGGTTATGGCTGAGGAGTAGACCTAGAGTGCAATTCAGGCCTTGACTCCTGTCCCATTCCTCACCTGTTTGATCCTGTTCCTTTTCCTCTCAGATTTTTCTTTGGGAGGCATACCAGATGACAAGTCAGTGTCCTTTAGCTCTGCAGAGATGAAATCATGAATAGGTTGGGGAAAAACAGCACCTTCTCTGAGCTGTGGGCGTCACAAAAGGCATTTCAGTTTGTGACTCTGTGAAACTTCATGGCCCTTCCAGGCCTCTAGTGCTGCTTTCTTCCCACGTGGTCCAGATCATTTGAGATGTAAATGACAGGAGAGTGAAATTTTTCTCCAAATTTGTGGCAGTTTTTACAGCATGGCAAAGACTGGAACTTCCCGGGAGTGAGACTTCCCAAGTTGTGTGATGAGTTACCAAATGTACTGCAATCTCACAATAAATCCCCACCATCGACAGAAGCCACACCGCAGTGGAGAGAAAGTGGGGGGGAAAAAAAAGGAAGGGAGGGGGAAAGAGAGATCAGACACCATTTTCCTTTCCTCTAAGGCTGAATGGTTAAGATACGTATAATAAACTTGCTTTTCAAGCCTGGACTATATGAGAACTACCATTCAGTAGTTCATTTGGCTACTAATTAATGGGATGACAAGATGTGATGGCCCAAACCAGTATTTAAAACAAAGTTATAGTGAAGAGGGTGCTCATCATACTCATGATTTTGAATAGTTTATTAAATGAAAGGTGAAGCATCAGTTTTAAATTGTACAAAAGGAAAAAAAAAACCTCATATTGTAAATGTACAATTTACAGAATTACTAGCAAAACCAATCAAGGAGACACTCATAATACAAAAACCTATTGACTGCAAACTGAACTGGAAACCCATTGCAGGTACCGTGATAATAAATGTTTGTTATACAGTATTCTACAATGTTAAATTAGGAATCAGTTTTCCACACAGAGGACTGTGAAGCACAAGGTTTGTCTGAGGCTCTGACTCAAACCAGGCAGCCATTATTGTGCCTCTATGCTCACAGAATTACTGTGATGGCAATTTAATGCAGCCATCCCAGCCCACCCAGCACCACGGGGATGGACAGAAGAGGAAGGGAGGTAATGTTATTATTTCATGACGCTCCAGCCACTTCTTCTGTTTCGTGTATTACCCAACTGACAGCAGAGGAATGGCTGAATCTCCCAGTCCAACATTTTTGGCAACCATTTCTGTTTGAGAACTGCACATGTGAAAAACAAACCTCAGCTGTGTGAAATGCTGGTTTGTTCTTTTTAGATGTTTTTTCCCCTCCCAGCAAATAAGCACTGGGTATTAATGTTGTTTTGTTTTTAAATAAGCTCCCATAAAAAAGAAAAGCTCCATGATTACTTGCTGTTGCTTTAAAAAAAAAAAAAAAAAAGCACCTCTAAAACTGCTGTGCTCCAAGTGGGTCAGTCTGCTTTGTAGCTCAAATGCAGAAAGGAAGGTGAATGCTTGGGGCTGATGCCCAGAGGCACTGCTCAGTGCAGGCTGTGGGTGGGCAGCAGCTCTGGCAGCAGCCTGGTCTAACTAAGCAGCTACCAGGCTGAGGCATCAAACCCAAGCATAATGATATTCCAAATTATTGAAGACACTGAAAAATCTCTTATTACAATGACTCAGCTGAGGCTGTTCTGGGTTTGTCTTTTTTTTTTTTTAATGTTTTTTGCTTTTTTGAAAAATTGTATTTTTTTTCCCCCAAATAGTTACTCTTAATATGCACAGTTAACACTGAAAATGTAGCTGTATTCCATTGTAAGCTTAAGAACTTCACCATCTAAGCACAAGTTTCTATGCAGCACATACAGTACTTCTAAGTGGCAAAATTAATTTACAAAAATAGCGCAGAAGGGAATTGAGGGCATGGGAAGTGGACTTCTGTATGGTACAGGTAACATTGCTTGGAGGATGCTCAAGCGATTCCTTTCCCCCACCCTTGAATTACTGTTTCTTTAAATAGGAAAGTTGCTGTTTATGTACCTCGGGTTGGCAGGGCTTGAAGTAGGTAGTAAAAACAGCAAAGTGATTACTTGAGAACCATTGGTGTGTTTTACTGAGAATACTTTATTTGCTGGTATAAGTTGCTAAAAATGCACAGAGCAAGTACCAATAGAAAACTTACTGCTTTTGTGTCCCCATGTGCTATATAAAATGAATGTTACACAGCGTCTGTTGGAAAAGTGGCTTCATGGACATCTCTCACTTTATGTCCCGTTATAAATAAAAATAAATCTTCTCAAGAGTATAAAATCTGGGTTTATCATATCAGAATCTGAATTTTTTTGGCAGAGATGCACGTCATTAGAATTCTAACCTCTTCTATGAGAGTGTTCTTCTCAATGCCTACGAGAGGATATAAGCGTACCACAATGTTAATCAAATCCAGTGTGTTCAAAAACACTTTTCTGTAGCCAGAACGACCTGCTTATAGCATCATTGCTAGTCAATGGCTGATAGGCATAGGTTTAATAAAAATGGCTAGCTTTTAAAACATAAAAAGGCAAATGTTAAAACCGTTTTAAATTGTACAGCAGAAAAATAAAGTTAAAAAGTTCTGTTATCACTCAATGTTTTCAGAAAACATATGTAGAACAGTGTTTATTTTGACAGCTGTCTTAACAATTTAAAACTTCCTCCTCCTCTGGGAAAAAAAAAATCTGTATTAGGACAGTCAGGAACAAGGGCTACAAATGATTTTCTAGGTCAGCCTTTCTGAGGTGACGGGATTGGCCAACATTCCTTTGTGTCATTAAGAAGTTCCTCTTCTTTCTGTCACTACAAAAAGGGATTGACCTTAATCATTTGGTTAAAAATCAAACCGTATCACATCAAAAATGTGGTTTTCATACAAGCTATCACAGTATATAGGCCTCTAGCTCTAAACAATAGAGTTCCAAATTTGTAAAATGTCTTCAGCAGACTTCAGAACATTGGCATTCCAAATCCCTAGAAAAATGATTTAAAAGAGAGCAATTAATGAAGCGCAACAGTAATCAAGAAAAGAACCTCTGATAAACAGCAGGCAGTAGGAGTGAAGTCTTACTGAATCATCCTCAATGATAGCTGCGGAGTCAAAGAAGTCTGGCCTCAGTTCAGCCCGTTCTCGTCGGTTTCTTGAAGGTGGCTGAAAAGATGGGCAGGCTGTTAGAATCCATAACTGCCTACCAAGGATCTGCTGGCTCTACAGCTGATGGGCACGAGTTCGTCCATGGCCTTATAAAGCAGCTTTGCATGGATTTCCATAAAGGCTCAGATACGAATTGAGGCCCTGACATAGGAGAGTGCTGCTGAAATTCATATTTTACATAAGGAAGCAAAGAATTATACTAAAGTAACTTTAAGTTTGTGCCCATAGCTAAGGACTTGCTTAAGGCCCTTGCTGTCTTAACAGTGTTCTTGTAGTAGCACTGTATGTGGTCAGACTACTGCTTTATGCTTTGTTTATGATGAAACCCTGATATGGTCAGAACATTTTACTTACGATGACATAATACGAGAACTAAGCCTCTGCCTCATAATTTGGATGTGAAAGAGAAATACAAAAGCATAGAAACCAGTAAAGTGTGTAATGCAAAAATTCATTCAGAACTGAGGCCAGTAGGCTGATAGGAAATTCTGCTCGATCATATTGATGTGAAAGAAAAGGAGGTTGCAGTCTGATGGTACGGCCTGGGTAGGAGCAGCACCAGTACTGTAAGGTACTACCGTATGCCTGCCTTCTACTGCCTGCTGTGCCAGCACAGCTCTGTGCATCAAAACCGTGATCATGGATCCATTACCTCCCCTACATCCCAGAAAACAAACTAGGAAACAGAATGAACTCTGCTTGACCACAGTGAGCCTGCATAAAGTCCCGCAAATGAGTTAGTGATGGCTGTAACAATAACACAAGGAAGGAAGCAATAGCAGGTATAACTAGCTGATAGTTTCCAAACTCTTCATAATGTCAAACACCAAACCAAATCAAATGTTGTTACTGGATTTCAGACAGTCCCTTTGAACAGCTTGATGCTGAGTAGACAGCTTCATGTAATGTTCAATGAGACAGAATGAGGTGGTCTCACCTCTGCCTCCCAGAAGCACTCCCACTCCTGGCTGGATCTCCAGGGCAGGTCAGATTTGTGATTTCTTTAGCCTAAGAGGTCTGCACTGCTACAAATCATATCCTCATTCTCATAGGTGGACAAGTCAAAGGTGCATAGCAGTGCTTCAGGCACGTGCTACTGCCTGAATCCAGAATATCTGGAAGAGCAATAGGCAATGCTGCTTGTGTTTCTATGAATAAAGTCAACTGGGCCTGAAACTGCACTTTTAGGTTTCAGAAACTATTCAGATTATTTCCACTCCTTAATGTTAAGATCAAAGGAAATAAAGGTCAACGTTTTGGACACTTTGTTTGTACTTACTTACAGAGTTCCTTCTAAATCATCCTTCTACCACTTTAAATTTGCTATTAATAAGATTTACTGACCAGATCAATGACCATTGTGTCCTCAAATTCTTCATTCATATCCTCTAGCTGACCTCGTGAGGACATCATTACATCTTCGAAGATGGGCTCAGCGTCATCTTCCATGAGACCGCGTCTGGTTAAGTAGAAAGAAGTCATCGATTTCAGGCACTGTAATTTCCCAACCATGAACACTGTCATTAATAACAATGCAAAATCCATCCCCAATTCCTTGTCAGTGTTACATCGAGAATAAAACCAGCACGTTTACTCAGTATTAGCAGGAAGAAAATTGTATGTAAAAAACCTGCCACTTGCAGAGGCTAAAGCAGGAAGTCCAGTGTAATATCGTTATGACCACTAATTAAATCTGTCCTTAAGAAGGAAAGGGCAGTAGCCTCATTGGGTTTGTCTGTCCTTTTATAAACAGGAGCTAGAGCATCTGCCAAGATCACTGCTAGGTGCCTGGGAATCCACCACTGAATCCAAGACCAGTTTCTAACACTATAATGACCTGATCTTGCTAGAGATTCTGGTCCCCACTCTGAGAAGTATTTATGTGCTGAAAGACTTCGTTAGATCAGGAGCACAGAGCACCTTGTACAACAGAAACTTCTGCATTCACCCATGTGTGTTCTCTCTACTAGCTGCCCAGTGGGACACCTTCACAAGAGATGAGGTGGGTGAACAAACCTTAAACAAGTTCATGGGAAAACAGGAAAACAACTTGAGATAAACACTTGCTGTAAATTACTTAACAGACAAATGACAGTGCTTCGTGGGAAGCGTCTGGAAATAGTTGAAAGCAATTAGATAACTATGAAAAATGGTCCCACAAAGGTCTGCTGTGTTCACTAGGCACCTGCTTACAGCTGTGGTTAGGGGCAGAACACCCTGTTGCCTGGCATCCATCCCAACGTTACAAAGCTGTTACTCTGCCTTTATTAAGAAGAGTTAAACATCATTACAGAATTTACTGGTCACAACCCAGAAAAGTAACATTTAAATGCAGCTTTGCCATCCAAAATGAAGATGCTGTGAACACTTACACTGCGTGCCTTACACCAGTTCTCCCTTTCATGTAGTTCATTCCTGTCCTGTCCTTTCGATTTAAATCTTCTAGCTTCTGTTGGCCCAACCAAGATATCTGCATCTGGGGACTAACAAACATAGAGCAGCGTTGAGAACGACTGAGAACGCTAACAATTCTTAGTTGCCTGTTTTTAGAAAGCGTTTCCTCAAGTGTTTTGTCTGGGTATGCTTCAGATTTAGTTATTTAAATTACATCCATCGTTGTACAAATCTTCTGGATACCCTTCTGCAATTTGTCTCCTCTCATTGTGTGTGCACAAAAAAAATCCATTATTGTTACAATAAAAACAGCTACATAAAATGCTACCATTACTCATTCACTAATGCAGCACGCACCTGAAATGAGGACACTTCAAAAATTTAATTCATCACCTCAGATCAGGCAAAAATATGAGGAAGAATAGATCAAGTCAGTAACAGAAACGTTTTAAGACAAAAAGTCACAAAGTGAAAAACAAATTGCTTTCAAATGCATACTCCCATCAACTTTAGCATCCAGTAACGTATCCATATGCAAACTCCTGGAAGGCTGTACTTAGCACTAACTACATCCAGCAGTAGCAAGCAACACGTTCGATGCTTTGTGTATTGCAGTTAGAAAGAGAGAGTAGTAGAACATCTAGCAACATCACTTTTTAATTATGTAATCTCATATCCTAGTAAGATTCACAGAATAAAAGGGAAGAACCTTTTGTGAAAACAACCCAGGAGGAAATACTGCTTTGGGCATGATTGACCATTCTGCTCAGCAACTGACTGCTCTGTATTTATTTTTGACCTTCATCTTCCATTGATTTATTTATGCTGGAAAAGACCTTCAAGACTGCTGAGTCCAACCAGTGTTTTAAGTACCTCATGTTAGATAGCTGTGTACAGCTGTTATGCAAACAGCATACATTAGATTGTATACAACTGTATACATTCACATTTGTAGGGACTTTCTATGGAACACACAAGATGTTTGGGATCGATGCACAAGAGGATTAGGGATCAGCAGGATCCAACTAAGGTATGCTGTGGCACATAAGAGACAGAGTGTAAGGGGGAAGATGAGGTGACCCTCAGCATGTGTGTGGATGAGCAGCTAACTTCAGGCTGAAAGAAAACTATTCTCTACTGTTAGTTCACACTGTGAACTTCTGAGTGGGATCCAAGGAGAGCAACGCTGTCTGTCTTTGCTCAACAGTTCTCTGCCTGCAGCATTCAGCTGAGATAGGAGAAACAGAGGTTCAAGCACAGAGTGAAAAGCCTGGTGCAGCTTCTCTTGAAAAGAGTAAGGTTCTGCCACACCTTAAGGCAGCCCCTGTTCATCAGGCTCAGGAAGGTGATGCACAGCGAGCATCACCTTCACCGTGAAGCTGTCGTACTTTCCTTAACTGATTAAATATTCACAGAGAGAGAGGTAGCTTAGTGTTCAGCACAATGATGGGATCAGAGAGGGGCAGGGAAAAGGCTCTTGCTTCATCAAGTTCTTTGGTTTTTCTTTTTTTTTTGTTTTGCTTTTTAATTGAGGACTAGGAAAAAAAGGAGTAATTGTTGAGCTACAAAGTCGTCTTTATAATCTAGAAATTACAGCAACATCTGGGGAGGCAAGCTCCTGAGCTCAGGAAGCAAGGAAAATGAAGGTAGATCTCAGTACCATAGGAGTAAGGTGATAAGATGCTTTGGTTCAGATGTTAACAGTTCATCCTCAGTTGTGCTTTCATGGCCAGCTGGGGCTTTCCGCCCATCTCATCTGTGTAGGTGAGAAAATCCATGCCCCCCCTTGCCTTGTATTCACATCTTCATGTGCCAAGCCTCGTTCCTTCCATACAGCACCTGCTGGGAAACCTTGTGCCCATGTCAGCCTTTGTGCAGGAGAAAGGTAGCCCTGCCTGCAGTGTGAACCTGCCTGGTGAGCCTTTCATCCATCTCACACTGCCTTGTGCTGATACCACGTCGTTAGTATGGGGAAATAAGGGAGCAGAAATCTTTTATGGAAACACCAAGCATGCTGCAGAAAGTTATCTGTAGCCAGCTGAGATGCAAGTATCTCTTGTGGCAAACACAGATTCATGGATCTTATCTAGGTTTCATCTATTGTACTGCTGTACACGCTGTATACACAACCAAGGGAGAAGAATAGGCCATAAAAGTTGTAAGAACAGCCTCCAACCCAATTGCTGTTATTCTTTGTCTTCAAATTGACAGAATTAGCACATAACAGCATCCTCTGAAGACTTTGTTAAATAAACTACTGACAGATAATAACAATCATTTTCCCCCCATAAATTGATTTAAATGGAGGTGATAAAATGGGAGTTGAATGACAAAAAATTATGTCTAATTTAGGGCAAAATAAAACTGCCTGCAGAAGTGCCAAAAAGCAGGAGATAGCAGCTCAGCAGCTGAGTTGGACTGAAGAATTAATTTGTAAGAAATCGGTAAAGATGTCTGGAGAACATTTACTGTACTATGAGAGAAGGAAAAAAAAAGATAATATTTAATAGGTTTTTAGAGAAACAGTTCAATGAAACCTGGGCCCACAGACATTGTGATTTATCCATAAGCCCACAGTTATGCTATAAGACAGTTTTAATGTGAAGAACTTCTATCTTCATTACAACCTTTTTTTTTTTTTGGGGGGGGGAGGTGGATTTAAAATAATCTAACTATTGCTGAGCCATAGCCAAGATCTTTCTTTTGCTTTTGCAAAGAAACACAACATTTGTGGAGCCACAACTAACTGTGTACATTTTACACAACTTCTTTACCTGGGTTTTACTGTGTTTGGTACAGACACTTACTTGTGTAAAAAATCTTGTTCAGATCCCTGCTCCGACTCGTGCTCCTGGATCTGCTCCCCCATTTGTCTGGTGTTCTCTCTCAAGACAGTTGAGGTGAGCTGTGGTGCTTGCAGTGCTCCTGGGGTATGTATGTTTTCATTCCTGTTCAGCCAAGAGCCTTCCAGACTCTCGTCTAGGAAAGGAACATTCAGAATTACTGACACATCAGTGGTGATGTAAAATGCAGTACTGCTGCCCTTAAAATCCTCTCAGCCAACTCACTGAACCTTACGTTAATAATTAAAGCCTTCCATCTATGATGCACTTCTATACAGAGTTCTTTTTAGAGGCAGCACCTTCTGCAAATTCATGTTTTCAGTAGTTTAGTATCTATTGCATTAGGTGTGTCTTTTAGAGATCAGCTGGATAAATACTCACAATGGTAATTTTTGTGTTCTGTTAAGGAAGGATTACTACCAGTTATTCCCAGCAATAACAACAACTACTCAAAGTAGAAATACTTCAGAAAACAAAATGAAAAACATTGCAAACATACTGCCTTGCAGCACTGCCTGACTTGTTGGGTGGCTCATACACGTTTCACAAAAACAATTCCTAAGTACCAATTCTGCAGTCTAAATGTAGGAGTTACTTTCATACATATACATCAGATGAGATCCAACTGAACACTGCGATGGGAGTGGAGGCATCAGAAACCACAGTGAGAACCATTCCAGTGGAGTACACATGGGACATTTTATATAAGGAGAGGTGTGGCTGCTGTAAAAGTGATGTAAAGTGATTTCAGATAGCATATTTGGAGTTTAGAGCAGACGGGAGGATGGAGATGGGAAGCTGACTGGAGGTCCAATGTGTGATGCTGGGTTCGTACTGAGAGGGCAGCAAACAGGAGATGAATGGCTGGTGGGGCCTGAGACAAACGTGTGAGAACACAACTGTGCAGACAAGAGACATGAAGAAGTTGCTGCAGCAAGTGAAAGACAAGAGGCTACAGAAGAGGAGAAGACAAGATCATAGATTTCCTAACAGGAAGAAATAGCAGTGAGAAAGTAGCTGGAGACCTCAACAGGTCTCTTTGCTTTTCCTATGCCTTTTATTACCCCTTGGGCTTAAAAGCTGTCTAAAAAAGTTGCCTATTTATTCTTAAATTTGCCTTTTACAACACTAGGGTTTTTTAAAATCCTTTTTATGTTTCACTCCTTTAAGGTATTATGAAGAAATGTCAGAACTACCTATACAGACAGCAGTTCTACTTTCAGGAGCAAGAGAGAATATTCTCCAGCCCCAGCAGTCTGCTGAAGCCAATACACGCTGCACTGAGGGCAGGAAGGAACTACAGGGTCTGGCTTTGGTTCTTACATGCCATGATTGTTTCTGCAGTGCCAATGTCCTTCCTTTAGAGTGGGATTTAAAGGAAAAAAATGTTAGCAAGATCCAGAAACAGGTCTGCATTTGTGGTTCTAATGCTAGATTAATTAAAATTAAAACTAGGACTTCTGGAAGGGTTACAAAAATATGTAAAGATAAAAAACAACAACGGCCTGCATACATGCTGAATACAGACTATTTGTAGGCAACCAGCTGTTCAGCAGACTGGCTCTTCATAGCTCAACTTCTATGGACCAGTGAACAGTAAATACTTCTTTCTAAGAAGAGGATTGCATTTCTGATTATTTCCTGAGCTCATTATTTGTACATACAAAATGAGCCCCTTCCTTGTGCAGCAGTCTGTATCTGCCCACAAAAGCAGGCAAACTGGCTCCAGACTGTACTGCTGCTAGGTAATTCCCGTGGAAATTTTGGTACATTCAGATATTTCAGAAAGTCAACAATTAGGTGAACAGCCATAGAATCAGGCTTCCAGCATTTTAAGTCAGAGATGTTTTTGGAAAATTCAGGATCCCAGATATTGCAAAGAAAGGTAATATTCAAAAGGAAGGTGTTGCAAGTCAGTTCTTCCTCCTATTGATCACTGAACAAGGCAGGCATGAAAGAGTGGGGTAAATGACGTCATAAAACCTACACCCTAAGAATAAGACTTGTCTTATGGGGAAGGAGAGATGTTACTACAGTTCCTGGAAAAAATAAGGATACTGGTAGAATAAAATAAATTAGAATTAAAGTAGTAACAGAAGGAAAGAAAAAAATGACCCCAGTTGAATCCTGTGTAAACCATGGCAACCTGAGCAAGCAAAGTAAGCTGTGCTTTTTCCTACCTAGACTCTAGGTTGGCTATTGGAAACTAAAAGACTTAGCTCATGCACTGCTCAGCATAAGCTGTAGGGGAGAGCAGATCTGACTATAAGAGAATTAACATTAGATTCTTCACTGAGGGGTTACTATAGTAGATAACAATCTTGGAAAACACTCTGAAGTTTAAAGATCTCACTTATAATTGCTATCTATTGAAACGGTAAGCATGTTCACATAAACATGCACTACATCTTGCAATTTCACACTTATCAACCAGGAACAGATGCAATCTTGTAAGAAGTTGGCCATCATTGCCAAATTCCTGATGTACACTCCTGAAGTCACAGAAAAAGTAAATACACTGTATATTGGTGCCACGCTGAACAAAAACATGCATCTTTTTAGTATTTTCCAGTGAGCTGATCTATACGGACCTACAACACCAATCTCTATCAGAACTTCTGCCTCAGGTTTGCTCTAACACCATATAAATTAACAACTGCTTCGAAATAAAACAAGCAGAAAACAGAAATCTGTGACTGGGAAAGGTGCAGAGCAGTTAATTCCACAGCCACCTCCTGTTTCCACTGTCAGCAACAGCTTTTAGTAGTTCTCCATCTGAAAATCTCAGAACAAGCAGGAACAGGGAATTACAAGGCTATTTCTCATACAGAAATGTTGAAGCTTGAGAGCAATTTGCAGAACAAGTGCTTTGTTTTCACTGTTTACAAAATATAAGGGAAGCTGTAACGTAGGTACAAAATGAGAAATACCTGTACCAGGCAAGGTAAAACCACACCAACCTTCTACTCTCTTTTTGTGTAGCGGTGGCCGTCCTTTCTTATTTCTCACTGAAGAGGTTTTGCTGCTGCTGCTCCCACTGTTAACAGACATTCTGTCATCTTCGCCGCCCGTAACTAGTGAGTTCCTATAGGAAATGAGTGGCAGCCACACGTCTTCTCTTCTCTCCATCATCTGTTCTGTCAGAAATTTTTCTAGGTAGGTGTGACTGAAAATAGAAGACAATGAGTGCAGAGGCTCAGTGCGCTGTTTCCTCTAATTGACGTGCAAGTCCTCCCGCAGTGCTGAGAACAGAAATCTGCCGTGGTGTTTCCTTATTTTATTTGATAACATATGTTGAAAAAGCCTTGTACCTTGAACTGATTAAGAATTCATGGCATTCCCTCAAAACAAAGTAACAGTTAATTGTGTCCAGGTTACTCAGTTAAGGAATTTGAAGTTTTCTTTCCCCGACATCTTCCTGTATTTGCCTGCAGTCACTCACAGTGCAATCTACTCAAATTCCCCTTCTATTCTGCATAGCAAGTAAGCCACTTCTCTATATTGTTGGTGTGTCAACAGACAATCTGAATTTGTAGACTGAGGATATAATTTTACATCTTTGGAAAGGGAAAGGAACAGTTTTCTCAAATACAAGCAGATATTTTTCAGTAAAAAAATTGAAGATCCATTCCATTGCCATGGAGAAGTCCAGAGAGTACTTGCTAACTTATGGGAGGAACCAACCACCTTCTGTCCCACACATGGCCTGGAGAACAGGTGAGCTATTTTCCTTTTCCACTGAATGTTTAATTAAGATTGTCCATAAAATGAGTAAGAAAAGCCACATAAAAGTGATTCCAATGAGTTCCAAACTAAAGAACCAAGCACTCAGAATTAAGGCAAGAGAAGGCACTGTACTTCAGCATTACCTCATTCTGTTAAAAAAAAAATGTTACGATGCACTCTGTGATCACAATCTCATTCAGCACATTGCCAAGTGGCAATAATAAGAGTAATAATAACAATAACAGTAACACAAATAATATCAGTTATACTAATAATAAAGAAGTAAATCAGAAAGGAAGCAGAAGCCTAGCAAAATGGTAGTGTTTCCTGAACTGTGATTGGAATGGTATCTTACACCAAGAGCAGGTGACAGGCAGGCATACTGAATCAATAATATTTATTTTGAGGTAGGGAAGGCAATCTGGAGGGTAGGATGCCCACCAGCTTGCCCATATCTCCAGACATGCAGCTTTGCTGATGAGACCTTCAGGGTTATTCCAGAGCACTTTAACCTCCAGTCTAACAGCCCATTGCTGAGCTTACAGTCAGCTGGCTGGAGACCAAGCCAGCAGGGAGGTAAGTGATCCTGCACACAGGACTTCTCCACCAGATGGTGGTCATGTTCCTTGCTGCTTGCAGGCTGCTGCCCCTTTGCAGGGCGGGGGAGAGGTCCCTCTGGATTGGAGCAGCCATGCTACAGAGAAGGGCAAAATATAGTCCAGAGTATAGCTGAGAACGTAGTGTCAGCAAACTGCTATGGGGCAATGCACCCATTGCCTGACGAGTGCAAACATGGCAAATCTCTCAAGTGAAGGAATGCAGAGATGTCCAAAAAACATCTAGTTATCTTGATTCTCTCCATAGTCACAGCAGCCAGTGGAATCCAGGGCACGTCCGAGCTTATCTTAAAGCAGTCATTTAGAACAGATCAGATGAATCGTGTCCTAAAGACCCTATTTCTTTTCACCAGTCTTCAAATGCAGCTAAAGTAAATAGCTCAGATACAGAAGGCTACAAGAAAGACAGCTAAAAACAGGAGAAATGGATTCCACCACAGCAACCTTTGCAGTCCTGAGAAAAATGTGAGGAAAAAATGTGAATGGTAACACTGAAAGGCAAAGAATGAGAAATACTGAACTTCATGCAAAGGGCCAGGTCTGATTTAGCTGTCAGGTATGCTGTGATCAGGTAATATAACTTCAGATTTCAGACACTGGAGAAACTTGTGGAAGTACTGGTAAGTGTGCAGGAAGAATAGGCTTCAATAAATTCAACTGGAATTCAACTACATTTAAGCTAACAGACACAAGGTTCAGCTAGAAAGGCAGCCAGAAAATCCTTGATTCTTAAGCCCTCTTCTGAAGAACAGAACAGGCTGACAAAATTCAGGAGTATAACAATGCAGAGAAGTTTGAAAGCCTAAGTGCCAGGTTAGCCTGGATGAACAGCCTAATTCTCAAGCTACTTTGACCATTTCTTTTACTGTGTTTGCTGAACTGGAAAATTATTTATACAATTGTAAAGAAAAATTACAGAGAAGCTTGAGAGAATGAGTCAATTCAGGTAGTCATAGCAGTACGACTTTATATATACTTGTAGAATGACTTAAATTCACTGTGGCCAGAAAAGTAATTAGAAAGATATTTACAACCATAAATGATAAGATCTGGTAATTACATATTTAAGTTGTAATGAAGTTATTCAAAGAACTCAGTTCTACACTGGCACGCAGTGCTATGATGACGTTTAACTACGCGCTGTTTTTCCCTTACTGCTTCTATGCTGTGGCCAAATCTTGGATATTTGTTACAGAACATGTTAGAAACATACACTCTTACCTCTGCAGTGATGCTGACAACACATCTTTACTATGAACTTGCCTTCACTAATGAAGCTTTCTCTTTATCAACTCTCTTAATATCCACAGCTGCCTTTGACATTTTTTCAAATGTTGGTCATACAACAGTATTTCTTGCTATACATTCAGCTCTTATCAACAGTACGTCTGATTTATTTCATTTGTGGTACTTTATCTGCAGCCACTGATGGCCACACCAAATACAGTTGCTTGTTTCAGTCTGAGGTCTCTATCACTCTGCTCTTTCCTCACCAACAGCAGTGCTGTCTCTCACCCTGTCTTTCTATCTATTGTGCCATTAACAGAAGCCTTGACAACTCAAGAAGCCCACTTCAACTCAGTAAGTCAAAATAAACATAAACATACTTCTCATACAAACATCTAACAGAAATGAACGTTACTGCAATGTTTAGAGACCTCTATATTTCCTATACTGCTTACAACTCATTCCTTTTTCTGCTTGTCTGAAAAATGATTCTCTTTATTCTCAGTGCTCCATAGGAAATTCTAAGCAATGTTGGTTTTCTGTAAGGTCTCAAGTTCACTTAATCAGTGGATTTATTTTCATTATTACTTCAAAATATAAATTGAGGAATAACCATGTGAAAAGCCACCGGGCCTTCCTAAAACCCCCATTAGACAATGAAAACCTCAAAGCAGGGAACTTAAACACACAATTCAACTATTAACACAACTCAGCAAAGCCCACCAGAGAAAACAAGGCTATTACTTACACAGTCTTTTTGTCCTGCCGCAGGAGTTTAGAAGAAAATTCACTAAGAACTTCAAGGAAAGCAAGGTTAGGAGGTGGATAGTCTTGTCCTTTTTGATTCTGATATTTGAAGGCAAACTCTATTCCATCCCTACAGTGAAGAAATTTCAAGATGTTTTCAGACATTTGTAAGAAAATAAAAAAAAATCAACGTCATCCCATCACCTCTAAATGCTGCCTCAAATTCAAACTGTGATCACCCCATCTTATTTTATAATATTATAATTATATTATTATATATTAGCAAATAGCAGCTTTTGGACCTGAGGGGAATCAAATGTTCCCTTTGAATGTGTGCGGATTCAAAGTCAACAACAAAATATTGCCAGTCTCCAGGTTAGAAAGAGACTGCAATGTAAGGAACTGGGCAGCTGTGGAAAGCCACTGCCTTAGCAGGAATAGCCAGTTGGCTTTTTCTTTTTTTAGTCTGAAGCAGTAATAATTATATGTGAGGTTTAGCAAGGTATAACTTACACACCTACAGTCAGAGGAGAGAATTTACTTACCATCATACTGATCAATACACATCTGCCTTGTCTTTGCTTTATCATTTGAGGCTAAGGAAAACTACTTTTACATGACCCAATATGGCAAAAGCATGCCTGAACCTCTCTTCTTGTCACAGGAAGTGTCTAGCAGCCTACTGATTTCCTTTCGGGTCAGGGAAAATCCAGAAAGGAGTACAGGAGAAAGTGGAAGGAATGACTACAGATTTAAAAAAATACACTGTTGTTACAGGTGGATTTGAGCCTAAAAATGTCCAAGTATGTTTGTACTGCAGACATCTTCGGAGTATAATCACAAGACCCTGGGCCTAGGACTGAGTCTGAGATGCCTTTTATGCAAACAGTAAGCACTCCAGTTAGAGGAGTAGCAGTAAGGATGGCACCTTTCCGAAGATGTCAGCAGTAGGCACCCTTCTCAGGGACACACACAGAGTATCAGCAGCTCTGGTACTCCTGGCAGCAGTGTTGCAGTGACCATGGCAGAGAAACAGATGCTGTGCCATCCTGCTCTGCTCACATGCTTTCTCACAGTCTGCTTGCTGAAAAGTTTCTTAGAGCACAGGTATTTATGCTATGAGAAAAGCCTTTATAATAGCACAAAGGATACCTGAAAAGGTACTCATCAAAATGGTTGAGATTCTTGGCCTCACAATTACATCTATTTTATCTTCCTTACTCAGCTCAGTTTCAATTGCTTTGAATCATTTAGTACAGCTAAAGGAACTTTTTTCTTCTCAGTGGGATCTAGGTTCACTGCATACTACTGGATTTCCCTTCTGGAAAGTATGGGTGAGCTGCTCGTGTGCCTATAGAACATCAAATGGCTGAGGAATTCCCCAGGTCAAACTCCAGGAACACGGCTGATGCTGAAAGGCTCAGATCAGAAGCAGGCAGTGTTTCGGTTGCAGCAACCTGTAGCTGAGGTGATACAAAATGAATACATTTCCACCAGTTATGCCTTGGTGTGTACTGTCCTTATCTGAAGGATTCATGAGATACTGAAGATCAGACAAATTTGAGGATCATCATTTATTCCTAGATCTCTTCCAGTGAAGCAGAATAGCTAGGTTGACTCCAGGGACGCATCCCTGACAGGCTGCTGAACCCTCTCAGTAATCCTGGGAAGTTATGGGCTGTGCAGGTTTGAGGACAAGATCAAGACAGACCATCAAAAATCTCTTTCAGGATCTCTGTTCTTTCACTGGAGGTCTTCACCAGTAGTGATGACAACACTGCTGACTGATAGCCAAGTGGAAGAAGCTGCCTCCTCACACTGAGAACTGCTTTAGAAAGAAAGTGATGCAGATGGCCTGAGACCTGGATGTTCAAGGAAGCAGCAAAAAAAGATGGTGGGGACTGAGCATGACAGAAAAAGGACACTGCCATGCATACACCACAGAATCACAGAATGGCTTGGGCTGGAAGGGACCTTAAAGATCATACAGTTCTAACCTTCTCTGGTGTGGGCTGGCTGCAACCCATTAGACCAGGCTGCCCTGCTCACCAGTGACTAATCTGAAGGTAGAATAAAAAAAGATGCCATCTTCAATGCAAAACAACAGCACACTCAGCTCGAGATATGAAGGAACTTGCATTACTTTTGGGTTCTGAAATATCTCACGCTTTTCCCATCTTGAGTAAGACACACATTATTTAGCATGCCTGGAACTCTCACACTCACCACCGACAGCCACCTTGTGCCATTTGGACAGGAAGATGTCACCTTTAATTTGGACAAGCATTAGGACTTTCCAAGAGTTCCCCAGATATTTGCTGAAAGCTTAAGATGGGCATGAAGGAGAATCCAGAGTTTCTATCCAAACTCAGAAGACAAATTAAATTAAACTAGCAGGTACAGATTTATCTGATATCCATTTTCTGATATCCATTTCCAAATATGATTTTTGTCTCCTCCAAACTACTGCATCACTCATGTTTTTTTTCCTGGCCAAATTCATTCTATTGTTCGCATTCCTTTAGAATATAAAGTCATGATCATGTTTGGCTCATCTTAGTCTTAATGCTCTGAGACAGCAAGCATTAATATTTTAACCTTTTTATGGCATGGAGAAGTTATAATTTAAGCTTAGCAACACCTGTCTATGCTCTCCTGCCCAGCAGTTACACAGAAAGGATGAATTCATTTTAAAAATAAAATAGATCTTCAAATTATTGTTGTAGTAAATAAAGTAAAATAAATGTAGTAAATAAAGTAAATAAATCCCTAAGTACCTACAGAGTACACAGTACTGTGTTACAAAGAACTATCTGCAATTGTTAGATACAGTCCACACAAGTACATGTAATACCTGTGACTTTAGCTTAGATAAAAATGGCCATTCCAATCACACAAATAAACAGGCAGCAGTTATTTTTTCTTCTTTCCTTTCTTACATACATACATTTCCCCCCACTATTATTTTTCCGCAGAAATTAGAGTAAATCGTTATTCCAGGACCTGGTTAAATTATATACCAATAGAAGAGTATTCTGAGCAAAAACGTTAAGGCAAATATAAAAATCTAGTTTATTTACCACCACTCACTTGTGTAGTGTGGCCACTGCCTCTCTTGTCTTGATCTGGTCCAAGCCAAAAGTGAGGGCAAACCGACGAGCCAGTTCCTTAATTCCACTAACATGGGCAGATGTCCTATCCAGATTAGGACCTTGCTCCTGAACAAGTTCATTGAACAGCTAGAGAAAGAATTCAGTTGTTAAAATCTGTGTGCTAGAAAACACACTCATTTTAAGTCTTTTATTTTTAACCTGCGAGGGCAGAGAGGATGTAACACTCACTCCTTTTTTACACAGATATGACAGATCTCACTTATCTTCTAATCCACCTCAGCTCCCAGATCACCTTCTGGTAAATGCCAGACAACTGTCCCCCACCTTGTACTTGTGCAGACCATAGCTCGCAGGCAGTATTTTGGACTCTACTGCTTTCCCACATCAAGATGATTCTGCATTCTTAAGCTGCTTTCTAAAATGCCTGCTTCCCCCATCAGGTCAGTACCAGCTAGAAAATTAGGAAGCAAAATTTCTATTTCATCACTCAAGACTTAATGAATATCTGAAGAGCATCACTGGGTAAATGCTTTTGAAACCTAGTTGGTAATGCCATTTCAGCACAATAATTAACAACTCAGTAGTTTTCTAAACAGCTCTTTATTTATATTATCTTATTACGGTACCATTTAGACCACATTTTACTAACTTGCTAATGACAGCAGCATCAGAGGAGACTGTGTCAACAACTGCATTAAATTTATTGTTTCTGTCCTACCCACAAGCTCTGTTACATACAATTCACAAAAGCAGCTTCCTCTGACGTGATTTCTCCTTGACAAATTCATACTGACTAACCCATCACCTAGAAACTTGCAAATAGCTTGTCTAATATGTATTTTATTTGTGATGTGGTACTAAGCTGACAGATCTCTGGCATCCAGCTTCTTCCTTTCTCCAAGTCTTAAGGACAGGAATTACTTTGACACTTGTCAGTTCCTCTGGAGTTTCTTCAGTTTTTATCAGGTTTTCACACATCTCTCTTAGCTTCCAGATGCTACAGGAAATTCTCTAGTAGTCTGGAATGAATACTGGAAGGCCCAGCTGATCTGAAAACATCTTATTTATATCATAAACTTCCCTATGTAATAGATATATTTAGTACTTCAAGGGCCTACACAGTATTTAGGGAAGCACATGCTTTGTGTTGCCAGCAGAACAAAGATGGCTTTCATCATCAAGCCAATGGTTGCTAGAAAGCAAATTGTACATGGAAGAAACATGCTTAATAATACTGGAGGACTTCAACTAATCATCTCAAAGTATGAAAAATCTATCAGTGATTAGACAAAGGAAAGAAGGAGAGAAGGTCATTCTAATTCCTCTTGTTCACTAGCTACCAGTAATCAAACACTACAAATCAGCTTGGACCAAACTGCACTCAAAGCTCTCTTCTCTTGTTCTTCCATTTTAACCTGACCAAAACTTTCCCTGTTGGCTTAATGGTGCAAAGACAAATCAATGGTGACAGCTTGAATCACAGAGCAACACAGTCCCTTAACAAAAGCACAGATTTTTTTGCCTCACTATAAACAGTGCCAGAGAGAAGTCCTGCCCAGGAATTTTTGCAATGAAGGATTTCTAACAAGAATCAATATTCTTACCTGTTGCAAACTGAGAATGAGTGTCTTTGCACACTGGATTTTATCAATTTGCCTTGTTTTGCTCAGGGTTTCCTTAATGATATCTCCATAATCATTGTAGTACTAGGAAAAAACGTGGGGAAAAATCCTCTTTAACAGGAATTCTCACACAATATTTCAGTTTTTTTTTCTGATTACTTCTAGTTCTTCTTTTGAAAAGACAGCAGTTTAAACAAACAACAAAACCATAACAGTTTCAAATCCGGATTTCCTGTACGAGTGAAAGGCAATGTTTCTGTATAAAAATTCAAGCTGACTAGTCATCTGCACCTTGTGATAAGGGACTTCTTTATTTGTTATCTCCTGTGCTACATTTGTTATCATCTTTGTTACATCTTTTGTAACAAATATGTGGAAAAACAAACAAAAGAGCATTTCCTATTCCAAACTAAACGTTTGATGAAAGTGAGCTGTGGCTGAAAGTTATAAGAAGCAACAATGCATTGAACCCATACATTACTGAACAGATAGTTACAAACAGAAGATCCATGGTGAATTAGATGGCCATCATTCACTGAAGCCAGAAAACTGAATAAGGAATCAGTTAATAGGAAGCACTGGTTCATTCTCTGCACTGAATGAGGAATGACTGCTGAGAATCACAGCCTGCATAATCATTAAAACTTTGGGCTTAAGAATCAAAACTTTTTTTTTTTTTCCAGTATTCTTTCAGCTTGATTAACCCTTCTGCATTTGCAACCATCTGTTTTCATTCCCTCTCAAATACTGTTCTATCATCTGCTACAGAAATCTTCCTAGTTTGCACTCTCAATTCAGTTTCTCTCACTCATCCCTTATTTCAAGAGAAAGAGGGAATTAAAAAAAAAAAAAAAGAGTAGCAGCAGGTTAAGAAACTAACATGGAGTGTGATAGCTTCATCTTGAAACTGCTCCTCTGTCTTCTTTGGGATGCCTAATCCCTTATAGAGACAAGTGGGGTACACCTGGCAATCTGGTATAAGCTGAGGGACTTGGTGGACCCTGGCAGTGTCAGGAGTGCTATGTGCATGCTTACCAGCAGGTAAACGTGCAAGGAGAGTGTAAAGTGGCAGCTGTGTAGCAAGTCCTTCTGAATTCCTTTGGGACTAAATATTGCACAGAAGCAGTGTACGTTGATAAAATATTCAGGTACTGCATACCTACTTACAGCAGTACCTCACTGCACTTTTTTACTACATTCCTGTTTGAAACAATCTCTTTCCCAAGAGAAAAAAAGCCTGCTCCCCTGCTAGGCTGGAGAGCCCCAGTGAAACCGACAAACAACTGTTACTGTGGATTCTAGGAATTAATTTGAGGAGCAGGATAAGAAATTCTCTGTAAAGGTAAGCCTCTCTGAAATACTCAGCATCTTGTAGGACCAACCTTTGCCTCTAGTAAAGCCCTCCTTATGTAGGAAGGCTAGTTCAGACCTTATAGCTTCTCAGTGACAGGTGTGACTTAAAAAGGAAAAACTAGTACAGAAATCAAATAAGGCTGAGAAAGCTTTCAAGTGGTCAGTCTTTAACAACTGGACTGCAAGGGAGAGAAGCAAGTAACCTGACACTACAATCTATATTCTCTTAGCAGAACTCACAGAGCCATACCTTCATATAGTGTTTGAAGATATCAGCTGCTGCATGCATGTCCACAATGTCATAAATTATCAGCTTGCTAAAGGCAGCCAGAAGGTTTCTTCTCTTATGTAAAGCTTCTATTTTGTTAGCTTCATCCTCTTCATCTCCCTCTGAAAGCATCAACAATAAAGTTACTATAATTGCCTGTTATTTTCTAGAGCAACATGATTTAAGAGTAGCGTTCAGGAAAAAAGTAAGTTATTTAAAATGGAAGCAAGTATTGTTGCAAGAGAAGCTAAAATGAAAGATGATTACTCCTGAATGTTAGGACCTTCAAGGAATTTGGGAATTTCAGGAAGATGACACCATTCACCAAGGATGCTGTAGCCCTGAATAATACTGAACGCAATCCACGTGGAACTGAATCACTGATTTTCTTCACCCTGTGAAAGGCCACAGTGAAGAGCTGTTGAATGCTTTATGCTTAACTTCTGAAACTGAACGACAGTTGGAGACACTTCTTTAACATGACTAATCTATAAATGTTTCATATGAGAAGAACTAGAAACTGATACTTGTACTGCATGCCTTGGGTTTGTAGGTGTGAAATCCACAGCTCTAAAGCAGCAATAAACAACAGGAAATAAAATCCAGTTGTAAGCATTTAATTTCCATGTAGGACTTCACTCTGAATAAAAATGAAAACTATACACATAAAATGTGAAATACATTATCATACAGTAAAGCTGTATTACACAATTTGCAGAAGAAAATGCTATAACAGCTGTAATCATAGCAAATACCATGTGTTTGATAGAGAGCTTTTTTTTTTTTTTTAAGGGGAATGTCCTAACCAGCTTGAATTTAAACAGATCTGTGTAGGGGCCAGAAGGGACACAGCATCGCTGAGACTCTCTTGCTTCACTCTTACTGTATTCTCCACAAAGCCACTGCGTATAAATCATGTGTTTTATAGTAGGAACTCTTTTACAAGCAGTGGAGTTGACTGTATGTACATGTACACCTTAATCCTCAAAACTGAAGCATCCTCTCATTTTTCTTCATTTCTTTTTGTACTTACAATATATTCTGAATACCAAAAGCTGTAAATTGTCAGACTGACTTCATGAAATTAAAAGTAATATTTGGGGATGCAGATTACACACAGAGATCTTCATTCACCTTTTTGCTGTCTTCCCAGTCCAATTACAGGATGTTAAAAAGCACTGACATAGCTCAGGAGAAAATAAACACTGTCCTCTTAAAATATGCACTTTATTTTTTATTCTGATCATTGAGCTCACAAAGTAAAATTAACTTACACTGTGCACTTCTGGTGAAGTTGTGTTTCAAAATGCATTCTTTTCTGGCTACTGTAATCCATAAAGAGATGCTCAAAAAGAGGCAAGCTAGTGGGGAGCTAGTGAGCTAGAAGACTGAAAGCATCTCAAAAGCAAGAACAAATTCTCTGAGATCTTAGTTCTATACACTACTGTCTGAAAAGATCAAAACCAGCACCTGTGTGCCATGCAAACTTATAAGTAACTGAGTTCAATGAAAATTCAGAAAATGTGCCTACAGTATGCATTCAGCAGGTGTTTCAAATTTATTATTATTATTATTATTATTATTATTATTATATATATTTTTTTGGACTCTCTGGAATTCCTTCTCCTGTCCAAAGCTGTTTAGGATTCAGAAAATGGGTGCCCCTGTGTATGTATTTAGGCATTTGTAATGCACAGTAGTGGCAATGAGTTATTTAAAAACAGATCTGAATGACAAATCTGTCCTTCCTCGACTGAGAGCAAATAATCTTGTCATCCTTCTGAGGAAGCAGAGATGTCTTACCTACTGCTTCTCAAAGCATGGCCACACAAGGATGCCTAAGAAATAACAAGAACACAAGCAAGCACACACAATACTTCAACTATTCTGGTCTCCAATGACTTTCAAATCAAGAATCCTGATTTTATTTTGAAAATTTCAGTATTTTGAAAATTTCAGTATTTTGAAAATAAAAAGATTAAAAAAAAAAACCAACAGTTTTGTACAGATTAATAGCATGCTGTTTACAGGCTGCTCCCAGGTCTTCAGAAGTCACCTGGTCTCATGAAGTGAACTTTGTAACTACTTTTTAAGACACACAGCACTGAATGCTTCATATACACACTTACCCCTTGTCCTCCTAAAACCAAGGAAGGAATAATTTTGAGAACATTTCTGAGTAAACTGATCTGAAAGTTCTATTTTCCTCTTTCTTCTGCATCTGTGATGGAAAAAAAGCTAAGTAGAAAACTTGAAAGCTAAACGCACCCATGCTCTGGTTTTCATCATCTTGGTCAATGAAGACATGGTCCATCACAAAACTGAGAAGTTCTGACTGGAGGCCTGAGTCTGGATTGAACACCAATGGCTGAAGACCTTCACGCCCTCCAGTCATCAGCTGGTGACTAAAAATCATCAAGAGATCACAGAGCAGCATGAAGGCCTGAAAGGCAAAAGAGATACAAGAAGAGTAAGAAGCTTAAGTAAAAACCAAATACCATTTGTCTAACTTCTAGATATTCTCTCCTTTACCTCCTTTAACTAAGCTGAGTTATGTATGTTTCTGTGCTGTGAGGAGTGTTCACTAAGGGTTCCCTTAGTTCTAAAATACTACGTCTCTCATTCCTACGTAGGGAACTCTGTTTACTGATTTCCATGTCCAGGATGAACTGTACTAAATTTCCTTTTCTTCTCTGTGGGAAGAACTGTAAATCTCTTTCTACTCCAAGGACTGCATTAAAGAAAAAAAAAAAAAAAAAAACCTCTTTTGATAAACAGTTTAAAAAGTTAAAGAAGAAGAAAACTACAACCTGCTTAGACTTTGGACACAGGTGCCATTATTTGGGATTTTTCTCTACAGTACCTGAAATTTAGGATTCATTTCAGTCATGACTTGTCTGCTGCTAATCCTAATGTTCACCTCTAAAAAAGAAAAATACACCTCTAAAAAGAAAAAGTTATGCACTGAGAGTGCTTTTTTTTTTTTTTTTTCTTTTCTCTAACCAAGATAAAGACAGCACAGGTACAGATGATGATGTATTGTAGACATGTCTGGTCAGAGATTTATTTCTCTCAGTCTAAAAAAAAATGTGGGATGTTTCACTTCTATATCTAAACTTTACACTTTCTTCTCTCCTTTAAGATGCAATCAATCTTTGCTGAGAAGAACGTATAGATTAAGGAGCAAACATACAAAAGAGAAAGTATAACACGAAGAATTCTCAAAAAATCAATAAAATTGAGGAAGAGTTCCTATACTTGCAGGACCAGACTTTTTAAAAAAGAAAATAAAAAACATCATAGATGAGTTAGGTGAGAGGGATCTCTGGAGTCTCAAGTCCAATCTACTCTGACTGGGACTCTTGCTGTCTCTATTTCTGGTTGGTCACAGCCTTGAAAACTTCCACAGAATGGTGCAAAACTTCTAAGGAACTTCTAAGAAAAGCTGATAGTATCAATGAAGAAAAAAAACAAAACTTAAAAGAATAAGAGAATTAAAACACTTTAAAATATATCAAGAACAAAACCAATGCAGGAATGGTAAGAATCATTTACAATTTGTTGATGCAGAAGTAATATTAGAGCTAGCTTACGCTACAATGGTTGATATTTTCATGAAGCTAGATGCTATTTTCACATTATACTGTGTTAATAAAATATGTTCTATGTCAAGAGTAACTATTCAGAGTACTAAAAATAATTACTAAAGTTAATCTACTGGAAGACAGTGACACCTCAGAGTCCTGTAAAAATACATAAATAGGAAGATCTCTGAGCCTTGAATATTTCTATCAACTTGCAGAAGACAGTATAAAAGCCAAACAGAGCTATCTTTCAAAAACAAAAACCAGTATCTGTTAAAAAGTATTATCTTTTAAAAAACACATTACCTGTGTGCCATTTAATTAGTCTTAGCAAAATCATGGAAGTGCTGATATAAAAAAGCAATTTGCAGACAACTAAAAGATGTCAACAGACCTGATATAAATCATCAAATGTTAAAATCCGAGCAAATACACCTGCTACTGTTTATTGCAGAGACTGCAAATTATTTCAATAAGTGCTTGGATTTAATTTCTTTTATTACAATTTCTAAATACACATGACAGAAGCTTCCCAACCCACGTACGTGTGGCTTTCCAAAAATTGAACACACATAACTGAATAACTAACTTTGAGCCATAAAAAAAAAAAAAAATAATAATAATAATAATAAAAATATATATATATATGAATACCTTGCTATTATCATGTTTTGTATATGTAGCTTTGGCACACGTGTGCTCTCCTGCCCATGCAGACAGATGCATGCACGTCTAACTGCAAACAGCTTTCTGGAGAAGCACAGCAACCTATGCTATAATTTCTACATTCTTGAAAATCTAAAGAAATCCCCCTGCTGATATTTATTTAATGAAGACACTATGTAACTGGATATTTTACTATGATTTACCAAGGAGACATAACTATTTGTCAAATAACTATTTTTGCATAGTGTGAAATTAAATTTGTAGTGTAATGCAGAGTATTTTTGTAAAACATTATTTAACATTCTTTTCCTGCTAGAAAGCATACATAAGAATGACCTGAACTGCTAGAAGCCTCAATTTTCTCCAATTAGCCACCATGGGAAACAGAGACACAATAATTAGCATTTACTGCTACATTTAATGGAATTATTAGGATGACAGAATAATTAAATATTAAGCTTAGACTTTTTTCCCCAATCTACCATCAGGCATTTGACTTGTGTAGGAAGGCAGTTGCTCTAGATTCCCCAATACTCAATGCAAAGGGGAAAAAAAAAAAATATCCAGAAATATACAGATTGAGTCAATCTGAGGTCTGAATCATCCTCTGAAAGTGCCTGTTTACATCTGCTAATACACTAGTTAAGAAAAGGAGTGGACTTTAATTTTAGGTGATTCAGTTAGACACCTACAGTTAAGACAGCTGAACGTGGGCCAAAGCATCTATTGTTGCATCTAAAATGAATGTGGCATTAGCTGTACTTTGAAGGTGATTTTAATAGTTCTTTTTATTGAGTGTTGGGTCAGTTTTACTTGAAGGAAAATCATGCATGCCTTCTAAGTTTGGTGCAGTGTCATCTTGAGTTTTACCACAGTTTTTAACATTCACACTTCAGTAAGAGCATGTGACAGACACTTCCTTTACCTGTTCCTTAACTGGGGTGTTGACATTTGATAGACACTGCTGGCAGACAGCCAGAAAGGATTTCACAGTTTTCCTCAATACCAGCAAGTCCTCCTGGAATAAATATTAAAAAGAGACAATATGTAAATATTAATAAAAGGCTGCTAAGAAAAAAAGCATAAGAAGGTGATAATTTCACACATTCAACCCCATGAGCTAGTAAAACAAAGAGAGGCCATGCAAATGTATGCATAATAAAACAAGTCATTAGTCTCCAGAGGAATGGCACAAGGTTTCCCTGCAATAAATACTACTAATAAAACAATACATCTCTGGGTTACAATTATCTGTATTTTATATTGGATGTAAATTATAAATGTTTTAGAAGAAAGAGATCAATACATCAAGGTCAGCCCACCTGGTGGTTTAAAAGTCATTTTGTATGTAGATAAATCAACATGAACAAAAAACATCAATGAGCAATCTCAAATTCAACAAAAACATTATCCTAACTGCCTGCAGACATGGGAAATGTGAAGGCACATGGCAGAAATTTAATGACAGGGGGAAGAAGGAAGGAGGTTTGTTGATCTAGAGAAAGGAGGATTTGTGGGTAGAAAAAATAAATATGAAAATATACATAACTTGGCACCTATTTAAATAGTTACTCTGTTCACATTAGGAGCAAATTCAACACAGAGAGGAAAACAGGAACCACAAACCACTTGGACTTATGTTAGCCTCAAGTTTTGTCAAAGAGGACCAGCTCTGTCAGCACCGACTCACAGATTCTGCTACCTCTGCATTGCTCAGTGATACCAGCAGAGCTCCTGCCCTGTCTGCCACCTGTCTGGCAGCACTTCTGATGTGTATCTGCAGCTGCTTCAAAGATCTTTTACCTCCCTGTTTTCACCAGAGATTTCATGTAGAGAAGGGATCTAAAGTACAGCCATTAATTCCCACTGAGACTGCTGGCCTGTCACTACTGCTGACATGCTGTGCATGGTATCTGCCTGGAGCTTTCAGATGGAAGACATGTCCTTCAGAACATCCAAACAAAATCTAAAGATCCCATGTAGTGCATAAGCAACATTTTCCCTGCCAAAAATTCTGATTCCTGATTTTGCTGTCTCTTCAGTCCATGTGTCTCATTTCTAGTTTTAGCTTCTTTTATTGCATCCTATTGCAAGATCTCATTATTCCTTGTTTACTGAACAGCCTTTTTGTGGTCCATATGTTCTTTCTGTACTGAATTCACAACAGAAGGCAGGTTTGCAGATGCACCTAAGCAGCCACAGGTTTCTAGATCTCTGAACCTCTTGATTTTCAATACAGTAAGAGTGGCTTTCTGATCTAGTCTCTGAAGATCTATAAGCTACATCACCCTTTTACTACTAATCATTTTTCTCTCTTAATACAGGCAAGGATCCCTTTCTGTAACTGCATTACACTACAATTACATGACCTACAAGGTACCTCTGGTCTCTTCTAAGTGACAAATCTCTAGTGATCAGCCCTCTTGCTCCCAGGCATGCCTTCTCTTTGGCTGCCTCTGAAGCTATTACATTGGGATGATTTCCCAATTTCAATTTTTATCTAATATATTAACCACTTCTTAGCTACTGAATATGAATTACATTAAGTACACACATTCAGCTGCACTGCAATGTGATATTAATGCACTACAGAAATTGGTATTACAAAATAGTGTCTTCAACAGTCAAAAATGCAACTTCCTCAAGTTTATTTGATCCTTCTAGTCTTTTTTGTTGGCCATATTTGTTCAGCCTTCTACTGTCTGTTTTCCATCAGCCATCCCAAGAGTTTCCCTAGCACTGATAGCACACTTATCAGTTTGCTGTGACACGATCATCTGGCTTACACTTTTAAATATTACTTATTTATATACTTATATATACTTATTATTAAGTATATAGATAGATTTTCTATCTATAGCAACTACTTTCTATAACATAATACCTTCCATTTAAATGCTAACGATTGAAAAGAGAAACTAAAACCTACAAAAAACCCATATAAAAATTTAGAAATTAAATGTCTCCCATTTTTCTTTTTGTCAAAGTCTGAATAACACCTAGCATACACTATTTATTATCCTCTCTTGATAGCTCAACAAACATTCCATTTCAAAAGTACAGACATCAAAAGAAAGCCTCGCTGAACAGTGCAACAAAGCCATCTGGAACTTTCTAAAATTGGAGAAATCCCCAGACTGCTGTAGAGTGACAATGTGGTTGCTGATTTGTTTTTTTTTTTAAAAAAAAAAAATGGTATGGAAGAAAACAAATTATATTTTCAAGTCTTTTACCATTCTAAGGCACACAGCCAAGGTTCTTGAGGTGTGATTACAAGAGATGCTGGCTTCAGCAGAAAAGCTGGCATAAAATATGTACTGTCCTTTTGGTTGCTAGGCTAAAATCATGAAGTCACACTGCTAACTGGATTACTGAAGAGACACATGATAAAAATAACTCACTCTTGAGCTACACAACTAATATCTTAAAATGTAACTAGTACATGGAACGAGAATGAGCCACTAAGAAAATAGGACTTGAACTGATTTTGCCACCAACTGTAACTGAACAACTGTTTGCAAGACTTATCTGAAATTCTTCAGTTATTTTCTAGCTTAAAATTGAAGGTTTTTTCCCACCACTGAAGTCAATGAGAAATGCTGTAGTTCTGCTAGTTATTGTTTTTATTCTTATTTTCTTTCCTCTAAACTACTTCTGTGAAGTATTAACTTGCTTCTTCCAAACCCAACTCTTTAACAAACTTCATCATGTTCAAGAGCTGTTAGCATTCAGCTCCTCTGCAGAACACAACCCAACCTTCTGCACCTTGTGACACTTCAGCATTTTGTGCTTTCCTTCACTGTGCCCACAGTAACATGAAAAGCCTCCAAGTCACTACGTTCTTCTTTAAATCCTTTTAAAATCCTCTCTACTAATTCATCTGCCCACTAATCACTTAGCAATAGCATTTGGCTGGTCTGGCTGCAGCTCATTCAGAACTCTTTCACTTTTGACTTGCCTCTGAATGCTTGTTCTATTCTTGCTTTTTTTTTTTTTTTAATTATTGTAAGACTTTGGATTCTATTCTTCTGTAGATATTTCCTTTTCACTACATATATGTACAGTGCATAACTCAATGGTCCCAGGCACTTGGTTTGTTGAATGCGTGCAGAAATCTAGCTGGAAAAAACAGTTGTATAACCCAATACTTCCCAACACTTGTTTCCCAAGATCTACACATTTTCAACTGATTTTCCTTTGAAACCACCTGAAAGGCCCCTCTTCATCTGAAGAATAGTTTTTCTCTAGGACATCACAGACTGTTCCTGCAAACAACACAGTATAAATCTCTTCCCCTCTGTGCAGTGCTGCCTACCATAAAGAGCACTGCTCTGTTTAGCAACAGCCCCCAGCCATGGCCTCAGCCTTCCCTGAGTTCCACAAGAGCAAGGCCAGTGATCAGAGTACTGGGCTGAGGATGCTTCAAGCTTTGTGCCTGTCATCCTCACCCACTGCAACCTTCCTTTTATTCATCAGAGCTTCCTGTAAGATCTTAGACACCAAGACGATCCCACTGGATGCCACTGATTTCAACAGATGTCATCCCTTTCCCTCTCACCCTGCTCCCAAGCCACCTGGAAAAAAAGTGTTTTAAAATAGCTCTGCCTCACCTCTATTCTGTCTTTAAGTTAACTGGAGGAATTGTATTCGGCAGAAAATCTGGACTTTCTTATTAGTTCAAATAACCAGTAGTTACAACTATTCCATTCAAATGTCTTGAACATTTTACACTGGTATTGCTTTTGTAAGCATGGTGACTGAAACTGCAGTGTGCAAACAGTGTAACATGGCGTGAGGGGACCTGCAGAGAGTCCTCCTGATAACGTGGTCTGGATAAACAACAGCTGATGTGGTGAGAACATGAGTGCAGCTGTGTGTGTGAACAGAGCAACCAACGTGAACTGTTCTGCAGGGGTGTTGGTCTAAAGAAAAAAGATAATGCTGGGAGGAAGCTAGCAGTGAAGTCTGCTTAAAACCACCACATGAAACAGTAAGCAGGAGATTACCAAGAAACTTTGAGAAAAGGAAAGTCACCTTGAAAATAGATGTAACGGAATCACGAAACCCTGTGATTATGGAGTCACCTTGGTGTGGAACAGTGGCACCCATCGCTGCGATCACTGCCCACGCTGGTTGTGCACCCTCCCTGCCAGCAGCCTGCACTCAGCTGAAGGAATCTCACTCAGCCTGGGGTGCAACACGAAGGACCCACACCTCCAGTGCGTATATATGACTGCAGATGCTTTGCATGGCATGTGAATGTTTAACAGACTGCAGCAAGTGGCATGGATACACAGAAAGCTGGAGCACCCTCCTGTCCAACAGGGGCCATGCTTAAGTAGAGGATCTCAAGCTCCCAAAGGAAAGGCAGTGGACTTGTGCCTCCCTCTTTTTATGAGAGCAACTTTACATGTCTAAATATGTGTGTGTGTTGGGGAGAGGATTAAAATCAATTGCAAATAGTTACAGGACATTTCATGTGTTCAGAAACATTTCTCAAGTGTCTAGTTGTGGTTTACCTGCTGTATTGGTTATGCTGATCCTGGAGACGTATTTAATTGACTGCATGTTAATTATGCATCTTTAATGAATCAATAAGCTCCCACAATCCTAATTTGATTTAGATTACAAGAGTTATCAGGTTTTCCCTGCCACACATAGAAAGCCTACAGACTAGCACACCTAGCCTCATGTAGCCCAGCCAGAATCCAAGACGTGCCCAGCACCTGTAACACAGAACGTCCCTCAGAAGGCAGTGTGCTGTAGGCTTAGGCACAATGCCCATCACAGTAAACAGGACATTCCTTTTGGGAGGGAGACTGTGTATCTGGAAGAACCATCTGAATACCAGATAAATAACAACTTTATCCTACAAAAGATTCTGTTCTCAGTTGTATCCCCCTGGTTGCCACAGAATCACAGAATGGTTTGGGTTGGAAGGGACCTTAGAGATCATCTAGTTCCAATCCCCCTGAGACCAGGTTGCTCAAAGCTCCCCATCCATGTACAGCCTGACCCTGGAACAAAATTATTAACAAAATTATTTTCAATTTCGAGCTCTGCTCAAATAACTCACTTTGAAAGAGCAACAGACTAACTAGTATTTGTGAGTAGGAATTCACACAAATGATCCAGCTAGTCATGGATGAACATTTCTTATAAATCAATCTCTATCTCTGATCTCTCAGTCTGGATGCTCAAGAGGAATCTTAACAAAAAAAAAAAAAAAAGTCTTCTAAACATGAGCCTGGTAATAAAAATTCATAAAACTGTTGGGTACAAAACAAAGAAGGACTTAGATAAATTAGTTTTATAACCTATTATGAATTTCTCATTTTTGCAACAATTATAGGTTTCTCCCCACTAGCCTTTTCATCTCTACCTTCTCTTCCCTTACCACTATCCAGCTCCTACTTCCCTCCTAATAACTGTCCTATCACCTCTCCTTCCCTTGCTCCCACCCTCCTAGTAGGTATCAGTGACCCTCCTCTTTTCTTTTAGAGACAACTCACATGATCCGTATCCATACAGAAACCATGAAAATGCTCCCACTTTGTACTGTGATCTTCTGTTATTTCAAACTTGAAGGGCTTACATACCCAAAATCCTATCTAATTTTTACAGCTATTATCACTGGTCTGCTAAAGACACCACTTCAGCCTACAAAGCGTCACCTTTATGTGTCCTTAGATTATTACAGCTATAGCAAAGTATGACTAGCAAGCTGAATGGACCTGCACATTAAAATACGGTGTCAGAAATATTAAGAGCCTAGATAACTAAAAAACGCTAGTGAAATACATCATCCCTCAGTCTAATGTGTTTCCTATTAAAGTCTTTGTCTTCCCATACATCTTACTTCCAAAGTGATTCCCTTTAATGCCTGCTAACTCATAAGCCTAAATCATGCCAAACAGCCATGGGCAAAATGATCTCATAATGACTTAATGGACAGATATATTGCATCTGGGTTTGTTTTCACTGTCAACAAATGAAAATTAAAAGTTTGATAGAAAAAAATATAGAAAAAAAAAATGTTCCAAACATCAGGTTTGTAGATTTCTCTTTAACTTGTTTCTGCTGTGGGCAGGAAAATACACTTATTACTATAGATTTCATCTTTAATTTGGTGTGTTACTTCTGAAAATGTCCTAAAAGATCAGATAGAGGCCTCTAATTGAGAAACTGCTAGGGAAAGATTCTGAAAATATGAAATACAACGATCAAATTACATGTAATATTGTCTTTACTGCATTACACTTGCATGCATTTGCTTTTTATTAGTAACTGTCACTGCTAGTAACCCTATATTTAGCAACATGAAAGATGTACCTAAAGGCTAAACAAGGTAAACATACATAAATATTAAGCTATCCGTGATGTACAAACCACTGGTACTGCTTGCAATTAGATAAGCACTGTTAATTTAACCTATCTGTTCATACTAGCTCTTATATCCAAATTAAATACATTCAGCAATAAAAATGTAAAAGTCAACTAGTATCAAGTCCTGATAAAGACAAGCTTCTGCTATTCATACAGTTTATTCAGACATATGTATGATACTAAATACATCTTAAAATACTAAGCAAGTCAAAGTGCAAACATTTTCCACCAGCTTCACAGGGGTACAAAATGACTGTACACTGTGTAGAGTTGCAGAGAATTAGTTTCATCAGGTTTAATGCCTGTTAAGGTAAGTTCTGTTTCAGCAAAATTCATGTGATCAAATGTCTACTTACTTTGGAAGGGGAACCTTCAGTGATTTTCACCAGCTGCCAGAGAATAGAGTAATGCGAACACTGCAGTGCCTGAACAACTATCTGTAACACAGGCAACACAGAGTCTAAGTATGCTGCAAATAACAAACTGTATATAAAACGTATAGCATATTTTGGGGACCAAAAAAAAAAAAAAAAAAACCAGCTCTAAGGAAGTATTTTCTGTTTTTGTGGACATGGTTTTCCTTATTCAGCTTAGTGCAATAAGAAACTAGCTCGTTATGAGTAGAAAATTTACTGTGGTTAGCTGGGAAACAAAGCAGAAAAGGAAATTGTGCATTAGAGCACAGTAATGGGAGTAATCACAGCACAACAGAGGTACAACCCAATGCCTGCATACCCCAGGTATTTAAACATTGGTTTAAATACCTCTAAATCTTACTGCATGAATAGTACAGTCTAGAACATGTAGTCCAATTAAAAAAAAAAGAGGAGAAAATAATCATGGACAACGCAGGACACGTGTTTGTGAAGCCCACAAAAGCATCAATGTCTTCTTAAAATTTCAGTTCTATAATAGCTGCTAAAAATTCCAAAACCTTTTCAGCCTGGAGGTATTTTCAATGGTTTGTGCTTCTGTGCACAGTAAATCAAGTTTGTAACAGCTCTTAGCTGCTTCACAAATCACTTTTCGGAAGGATATTATTAAAGGTGCCAAACTATTCCTATTCAGCAAACTTGTAGTGGTCTGAGGAAAGACCATACTTTCATAGTGAGGAGAGTTAAGGTTTCAGAATCTTTTTCCTAACACCTTAGAGAAGTAATCTGGGATGTGGCAATAAGTTGGGATACAGAAGTCAGTCTCTACTATGGCTCCATCTACTTTCACCAAACTTGGCTGTGAGAAAAGCCTCAGACCTCCCAACATTTCCTTTCTGAAAAAGGCTTCTAAAAATAGATCAGAGTTACATGATTTTTTTTCTGACTAACAGCTGGCTTCCAAGAGAAATGAAAACACAGCTTAAATACTATAGCAGGCAGTCTGCAATTTAAGCTGAAATAGCATTCTGAGAGAATCTGAAATACCCTTTGCTCGGTGGTCCCTTTATTAAGAACGCTAAGAAAACAGAAGTCCAGATCATATCTACTGAAAGAACCTCACTGGAAAGGTTGGCCAGCATCCTTGCTAAGTGTTTTTTCAGTTTTCATAACCACTCATCTTACCTTCAATGCACAATAATTGCAATAATTTGAATCACAGCCAAGGTTTACAAATGATGGGTTCCTGTGTAAAAATCATGATTTATGCAGTGCCTGTCACAGCCAGGGACATGAGTTACTCCTTGCTTTAAAATGAGAAAGGTGAAGCAAGTAGCTCAAAATCACACTGAGTAAAAAAGAAACAAGATCAGGTTTTCTTCCTCCTGAAAAATGTTTAACTACAAGAATAACTTCATTTAAGGTTCCATGGCTTTCCTAAATAACTGATGCCTATCTCCATTATGAAACTCTTGTAAACACTGAGTCCCCAAACGATGCAATGTAGGTGTTGCTAACGGTACCTGTTCTGGCATAGCTCCATGTTCAATTCCAGTTCTTAGTAATCTGTAGCAGTTACTGAACAGATCCCATTTTGTGAGATCATGAGCACTAGAACAAGACATAATAAAGAGAGAGAGATTAGTTGTGTTCCCCGAAACTCCATCTTGCAACAGGAATATAGTCTGACCTGGCAGCTCAGTGAGCAGTTTGGTATTTTTGCAAAGCAGAGACAATACAGCATGCTGACAAGGCAGCTGCACAATTATTTCACACCATGTTAAAACCAGAAGTTAGGCTTTTAGATGATAGAGGAGAAGAAAATGTTTGCCACATTGGATTTTTGTCGGTAGGAGATAAACTCGATGCATACCACGCAGCTTTAAATGTTACTTAAGGGTAGCTACAAGCTCCTTCTCAGTGTTGCCCTCTAAGTCATTTTTCCTGTTGTGTTCTAAACATTGACAGAATTTCAGAAGGCACTTCTCTGGCATGGCAGCACAGACTATGGCCAAACTGCAGTTACACTGAATGACTAATCGCTCAACAGTTACATAATCTTCTGTCTTATCATTTGGCAAATAATTGCATATGTTATCACTAGATATTGAACATCCTGAAATATCCAAACCAAGAGCAATATATATGTCATCAAGACTGAGGTCGTGTTAACCATTCCTTCCACTCAGCATTTCGTATTTCAGCTGTACCAACCTGATTTGCTGGGAAGAAAAATACAGATGAGATTAGCAACAGAAGTTTTAGCCTTACACACCTCAACAGCTGGTGTTACAGGTTCGTAGTAAAAAACTGAGAAATGCTAAAAGAAACATACGGTAACCTAGAGAATTATTTTTCACAACAAATTTAGGATTTGCAGTAGAGAGAAACTGAGAAAATTTGAAACCATCTATAAAATGTTTATAAAAGAGCAATCCCCTCAAAACAATAAAAAGACAGCTCGATAATTAAAATACTCACCTTGAAGAAGGGATGCTCTGACTGAACTGGCAAGTCTAAAGTAGATAAAGCAGCCTCACTCATCTGTCTCCCTTTCATTCCCATACTTTGATCAATAAGATATGCTCACTTTTCCTATCCTCTGCTTTTGCCCTGTGTTGGAGCTGCCTGACTTTTTTTTAAATAATTAACTACCCTGCTCAGTGAGAAAGAGTATTTCCCTGGTTCTGAGATGAACTGAGGCTGAACCAGGAGCTTCAAGATCCTGTTGAGAACCAAGTATGAAATCCTTTCCCAGTCTGGACTGTGTTGGTCCCACAACACGGAAAACCTCCGCGATAAAAAGTTTCACTGAAATCTTAACACTTATGTCTTTCAACTGAGAATAAGTGAAGTACGCCCAGTACGCACTCTAGAGTTGTGCCATTAAGCCACGGTGCACCTTAATTTCTACTTAATATCCACGAGTAGAAGGAAAACAATAGGAAAATCTAAAGCAAAGCAAAACAACACCTTCCCCCCCCCCAAAAATGAAGGAGCGAAAATACACTCCCCACCTAGATTTTGGAGTGTCTTGGAAGTAAGGAAACAAAATGTTTTACGGACAAATTATAGGCTGTCAGGGAACTGCCTCTCACTAGTGCTATTAAGCACAACGATTCTGCTTCAGCAAATCACAAGGCTGCTTGTAAAGCAGAGTTGTACCTCCTTAATTACAATATTGTAATTAAAGCAGTAAAATCTCCTTGGCCTGCAGAGGCAGGTATCTGAATAGATTATTCTACAGAGAATATGAAAGAAAAACTGGTGCTGTGTCTGCCTTTTATTGCAGAGCCCTTCATGTCAGGGACTGGTGGCAGCAAGCACCCCTCACTGCCTTGACAGCTGGGGGCACCTCAGCTTTTTGCTCAGAGCCTGGCCTCTTGAGAAACTTTCCAGCTTCCAAAGCTGAAAAGTACTAGCTAATAGAGAAACTTCCTGAACAGAAAGCTTCCACATTAAATTTAGGCATATTCTAGTTCATTTTTCTGTTTTGAACTATTCAGAAATTAAAACTATAGCAAAGAAGATACAGTGGACACAACCCCATCCTTCACAGAGTTCAGACTGTGCAACTTAGAGACTTCAAGAACGAAAAGTCATATGACACAGCCTTTTCCCTACCTTCATCTTCATGGAGTACAGAAAGCAAGGCCCAACACCTCAAAGGAGGTTTCTTTCCATCTCTACGGTAGCACTGCCTACTGGGGCATACTTCTACTAGAAAGTAGTCAGATGAAGTGAGGGAATCATTTCCACAGCGTTTCCAAAAGTGTGGAAAGAAACAGCCTACAAAATTTCCTGTTAGATAAGGTGATCTGCCCACCCTCAGGCCTGCACTCTTTTTAGAGCAGCAGAAAGCAAAAGAAGCAATACCTTGGGTTACCAACAGCTCTGCAAGATGCAGGTCTTACTTCTCTAAGTGAGAATTAAGAAATCAATCATTTCTTCTCTTTCTAGAGATAATGAACTTCTGAATAATATAGTCTGAAGGAATCTGATATGACATATAGTCCAACTACAGGAAAGTTACTATAGTCATTGCCTGGCATATTTTATAAAGTCCACATGGGGCAGGAAGGAATCAAATTCTGTATTATATTTGAGGACTACTGGGCAGTGATACCAACAATCCTCATTTCTAAATGTGAAACAGTGTTCTGTGCACAGGAAAGCATGAAAAGAGCACACCCAGAGGAACGGAGCTGATGTCTCAGTTTCATGCATCTTGTGTGGAATTACCTGGAGCAATTCAGTAAAATGCTGATATAAAAATTGCTACAGCACTCATGTATGAAGTGTAAAAGCTCAGCTGAATTAAGCCAGAGTGGGAATGGGAAGATTGTGTCCTTACATGAAAACACAGAAAGAAATGCCTTGAACATCAGTGAGACCCTGGCAAAGAAAAGAGACTTAGATATTTACCCTAGGTGTCCTATTCAGAAATCCTCAAAAATTTGTTATTCCATTTTGAAAACTTGAAAGGGAACATTGTAACAATGAATTTTATTTGTACTGAAATGCTAATATCCTTCCTTGATGGAAAGCTATCAATTAAAAAGCGTGCTGCAAGCCTCTCATCAAGTAGTTTTCCAGCCCTTCCAAAACATCCATCTCCCATTGCATGTTTCACTGTTCCAGCATGCAGATGATTTCTAGTACTGTGATTAACTTCACTAACAAACTTGATTTGCATTAGTTTAAGTGGAAGAAAATTGGGCAGCAAGTGTGATCTACAGAACATCTCCTCTGATCTTCTAAGCTTTTTAAGCTTATTCATTCCCACATGATAATGCACAATAAATTGACCCTCTCAGAAAGGGGATTAGCTCAGACTTGGGAAATCTCAGTACAGAAGCTTTTTTTGGTCTGGAAGGCTTTTCTGATAATCCCTGCCACGGTTTTTCCCACTTGCTGGGTTTCTTTCTCCCAGAATATGAAGAAGCAGCAACGATGAAGGAAACAAAAGGTACATTTCTCTCACTGGAAGAAGAGAGGGACTTGTTTCTATTGAAATCCTCACCAAATGTTTTGCTTTGTCAGTGCAGTTTTACAAGACCTGAAGGGTATCTCAGTTGTTAGCTGATGATGGATAACGACAGTATCAGGCAAGAGCTATCAAGATGAGAAAACTCAATGCAAGTTCTGAATTAAAGATCTTAGCCTCATAACTGAAGCTCTGACAAAAAGCTTAAGATTTGTGTTGTTTTCTTCAGTGTGTACTACAGCTTTCACCAGTCCTCTCAGGGATGGCAGAAGTGGCTCCACTGTGTTACCAGGGAGACCAAAAATCTAATTTGCACATCAGCCTGCTGCATTATAGAAATTAGTAACGATTTAATGATCACTGTAGGACTCCTGTTGAATGGAAACGACGAGCAGATATTTCCAAATCATCTCATATAGTGATTCAATACAGGACTCAGAACAGCTGAATACTAAGCAGAGAAAGAAAACCAGAACTGCAAATCCAAATATACTAGTGTAAAAGATGTGGCAGAAGCAAGATCCTCTCTAACACTGTGATAAGGAAGAAATTCCTTCTGGCTCTCAGTCATCTGCATACAAAGCTTTCCTACATGCTGATCAGAAGCAATTACTTCCTACAGCTGGTAACATGAGGAAGATTAGGTCTTTGTTGCTATACAGCAAAATCCAGACAACTGAAGTCAAGTTTCCCAGATTTCTCTACAAGTCATTAGGGTGCCAATATGTCCAACTGAGAGCAGCAGAACCCTGGGAAGATGCTGGCTGGTTCCAGCGGTCTTGTTCACTCTGCACTACAACTCAGATAGTTAAAACTTCATAAGTCATGCAGGAGAGTATGACTTCTGTAGTAGAACACTCATTTAGTGCAAAGGAGGCTATGCCATTTGCAAATTAAATCTGTAAAATAGTCATTAACTAACCAATAACACTGATGAATCCAAAGAGCAGTTTGGATGGCACTGAGAAGTGCCACCAGCCATTCATCAAACTCTGTTTCTCATTTTAGACCGTAAGTGTTTTCATTTGTTAACACCAGATCTCAACTGATACTTGTTGAAGTGACCATAAATTTTCAAGGGAAAAGACACATACTTGTGAAAAGAGGTTAATCTCTTCAGTGTGGAGAGCACGTTGTATATGTCGTCATCATCAGCTTCTTCTCCCTGAAAATGAAAGAAAATCCATGAAGGCAGTTCAGCAAACCAACGGAGAGAACATTACTTCAGTAGTAAGGGAAGGAACAGATTTCTTTTAGGTTTTGTGTTGATCACGAAACACGGTCCAAATTTTACAATGAATTTTATCTACATTCTATAGTAATACTTAAATAACTGCTGCATTAGGAAATCAGCAAGATCATCCAAAAATATGCAGCAGTATTACAACATTAATACTCAAGCAAGCATTTTCCAGTAATAGAAACCATTTCCAAGACAAAAAGCCTAGTTTTATCCTACTTTACAGAAAGGACTGAACTGCAGTTTAACCACAAGCTACAGAATGTGCCACGAGAACACAGCCAGACGTTTGTCTGCAGATGTCAACAGCAAGTATTCTCAAGTGATCAGTGGGAAAATTCCTTTGTTTTCTTATCCTTCATTGCTGTTCGCTATACTGCGTGACAACCATGTTGCATAGAATGACATACATTCAGCACTGGATGGAAGGTTTTTTCTTCTGTTATTTGTGTTTAAGGTTGACATTTTAAAATATCATTATTCCAATGTTAAATAGAAAATCAAGTGGAATTAAGGTACTTCTGAAACTTAATTTTTCCAGCAATTTTCTGAAAGAGTAAATCCACTTAGAGCTATTTTTCTCCACTTTGTTTTGAACAATCAATTTCTTTCCAGCTATAGGCCCAACATTAAATCATCTCCCTGCTTTTAGATGCAAGTGGCAGTCAATGTTTCTTATTATCAACCTAGTGGGAAGCCATAAAACAATGTTATACTTGCTTGAATACAAGCATACAAATTTGCAAATAAAAAAATCTCTCTGAAATGAGGAAATAACTTAGCTAAAATCAATCATTCTGCAACGAATTATTCGGTAGAGAATATCACAGAGGCCAAAGTTTTTTTTCTCCCTTGATTAATCTCATTTTTGTCTTCACATCTTTCTCAGTGTCATACATATATTTTTATTTTTATTTACTCTGCAAATAAAAAATTACTGTTTTTATTTACTCTTAAATGATCAGCCAGTATGCATGAGCCATATTACTTAAAGACAGAAGAAGATTTAATTTAATTTATTTAATACAGAGCTCTAAATCAGAGACTGTAGCTTAACTTTCTATAAAAGTACATCACAAGTAAGTGCATCTGCCACAATGCACGACTTTATGAAGTGCAGGAAAAGATCTATGCAGACCCTAAGTTACTTTTAAAAATCAAGAGAATTACAACAAATTAAGTGGTGCTACACAAAATTAAATTTACATAAAACAAGAAAAAATAAACCAGATTTCGGTCCTTATTCAATGCATTCTGTCTTGTGCACGCATATCATGTAAGTAAATCCCAGGTATCTCCAGGCTTCAGTTTTGTATCTTTATTTCCTTCTTTCCAGAGCTGTTTCAATATGCCATGATAAATATTTGACTAAACCCTCTCTTCCATTCAAGACATGATCCAATTTTCATTCTGCAGTCAGCAAATCCATCTGGGACTACTGGAATTACCCCAAGCACTAATGCAAATGCACTTTTCTTTGCATTTTTTCCTCAGCTTTCATCAAATTCATTTCACGTGTGAATTGTTTAAATAATATACTAAATTTTCAGAAGCAGGACTGTACCAGAGTCTTTGTTTTACAGCATCAGATTTAATGCTAGTCTAGGGGATTTTCTACATGGAGAAAGGGCTCCAAATAATTATGATAGAATTGCTGCTGCATTCCCTCTTCACATGGATAATTTCATGACTTAGTAATAATGTTTTTGTGCAGTCTATCATAGTGTGTTTTAGGTAGTCTAACTGAATTCATTTTAAGGAAACAAACCTCCTGCAGCAGATCCTCTACAGAATGGTTGAATCGATCCACAAATTCATCAATAAGTTGGCTGTGTGCTATGTCAACTCTGTTCTGGATGGTATATTCTTCACTACAGAGTATGCTGTAGGTTTTGCTGCAGGCTTCAAGAACATCCGATTCCACATGCTTTTCCACAACAAACTTAATTTGTTTCAGTAAGGCATCCAGATGCTGTAGATCAGAAAAGAAGTTCAGCTTTTACCTTGTCAAACAATAAGTCTCAAAAAAAAAAAAAAAAAAAAAAAAAAAAAAAAAAAAAAAAAAAAAAAAAAAGTCAAATAATACAGCAGGTTATATTACCAGTATGCCAAATGAAGGCACGGTACTGTACAATAATAGTGATCAGATACTTGAAAGCAGCTAGCATTACTGCTCAATGTACTATACCTTTTCCATTCTGCCAGTGCTATAGATTTCCAGATCAAAATACTGAGGGATTTGCAGGAGATTTGCAACCTTCTCTGCATCAGCGGAATACTAGAACATCATTGAAACAAAACAAAACAGTGAAGTAAAAATAAACATCTATACCACAGAAGGAAAGTTCAAAGCCAGTTGTAAATACCAGTGAGCAATTTATTTTTGTAGAAAAATATACCTTTGATAGCAACATAGGAAGTGCAATAATGAAATGCTCAGTCAATTTATTTCTGTCGTCTATCTGCGTTTTCCTTTCTTTTGCTGTCAAGACCTGCAAGTATCAAAGAAAACTACAGTAAATACAGTATCTGCATATAGCATTCATTAATTTCTCTGAAGTTGATATTTCCAAGAAAAACTCATGCAAGTACATTTTTAATAAAATCAAAAGAGGAGGGAAAGACATTCAAAAACATTTGGACTGAAGAGCGATTAAGTGGGAGGATCACACTTCCTAAGAAACTATAATTGAAAAGGAAAATATCATCCAGCCTCATACTGCTGTTACACATCAACATGTTTTTAGGATTGAACTTGAAATATAACCCAAGGCAGTGGAAGTTTTGCTATTGTTTCCAAATAAATTGAGCTCTAGCTTTCACACATTAAATAACGTGTTAATGAAAGACCTCGGGGTGAAATGAATTATAATTCAGAAAACCAAAATCAAACCACACTGTAACAGTGATTCTCATTAGCAGTTTAACGGCCTCATCTCTAAATTGGAATGTAATTCTCAGTGAGAACACACATCCAAGCTCACAGAATTCATTTACAAATTTCAATGACATTTATATTGAGGCTACAAACACTGTCATAGCAAAACCACCTTAAAACAATAAGACATATAGATAATAATCATCATAGCTTCATAAAAGCTTAGAACTGGCCTACTGGCTTCAGAAAAGGAGAGTGGTCGTGAAGAATACTTTTGAAAAGTAATAAAATATTTACATTATCTAAAGACTTGCATTTATCCAAGCTGCTGAACTGCACAATAAGGGTTACAAGCTGAAGACAGAGTGAAAACTGTTTCACAAGAGTGTGAGTGCATGATTAAAAATCCCATTTCAGTTCAGAAAATATGCTAATGAGTCAAAAGAAACTTGCAGTTACCATCTCAAAACTCATGATCTAAGTGAAAAGTAGGAAAAGCTAAATGTCATACCTGCACCTCTCTCTATGTGAGAAGGAACAGCTGGAAACAAAACATGCTTAGAACAGGCAGCCTACTGGCTAAGCATCCAAAACAGCCATGGAAATGAAGGGGGAACACCTAAAGATTTGTCACCAGGGTAAGAAACCACTTCCACAGTACACAGCAGATAGATGGACACACGTACCAACAACTGCAGCTCCTGCACAAACTCACAGAGCAGCACCACCCATGCCAGCAAAAGCTGCTAGCTCATCAGAAGGCAATGCAGATGCAGCTAGCAACTCAGACTTCACCCTGTAACAACCCAGTCATATTCTGATGACCTAATATTGCTATTAATAGTGCTATTAATTAAGCTGGATCTCTAGGGATGATCTTGATGCTACTTTGACTGCCCTTCAGAAAGTGAGTTTATTTTTACCTTTGTAAAACTATAGACAGCAAAAATCTAGGAGTAATTATTTTGCTGAATTTAAGTCAACTAAAATGTAGATCTGAGAGAGAAAAATTACACAGACAGCTTACAGTACCATTATTTACTGCTACAAACAGAGATACAAATGTGAAAATGTCCTTAAATTAGATTATATGCCTGCTGGAATGGATTTTGCTAATGCAGCAAATGTTTACATACACACGTACATTTGAGTAAGTATTTTTGTAGACTGCCCTCATCTCTGAAATGTTTAAATAAACCAGGAATTTCTTAGAATATTCTTTATAAAGCAAGGTACAAAAAAATGTTGAAATTGATGATTCCTGGAAATTCTCCTGGGATGCTGTTTTAGGACATGAAGCTAATCTACTTCTAGTACATAAAAATTAAGAAGCTAAGTAACTGTCTTTAGTTTAGCAATAAGGTGTGCTTAGTGTGTCTCTAGATTTCATCTAAAATGTCTGTGTCTTTCTTTATTAGTTATGACTATTCAGAAGAAAACCTAACAGAGGTACCAAATGTTCACATGGTTTATTTCATTATAGTCCAACTTAAGTAAGAGGAAGACTAAAAAAAAATAGACAAATATGTTTGGGAAGCTGAAACTGAATGCTGTATTTATGGAGAATAAATATTAAAGTCTATTCATCACCCTGACCTTGTAACTTATGCTGAAATGCTTAGAAGAGCATACCTAGCCTTAGGAATGGAACTCAACTGATGGACAGCCCCACCAGTTATTGTATAATAAATAAAAAAGGTATCTAGATCGGAATACAAACATTATTTCAGATTTCAAAAATTTATTTCCACCCAAGGAAAAAGGTCAAAGTGAATGGATATATAAAATCCAAGGAGTATTCAAGCTGGAAGGAAACTTGCAAAGTCCCAGTCCTACCCCTCCTGCTCAGGGTAGTCAGCTCTATTCATCAAAAGAAAACTCAAATTAAAAAAAAGATATTTTCATAAACAGAATATAGAATCATATAGTGGTTTCGGTTGGAAGGGATCTTGAAGATCATTTAATTCCAACCCCGTTGCTATTGGCAGGGACATCTCCCACTACACAAGTTTGCTCATATCTACTACTTGTCCTTAAAAGTGTGCATACAAAAAACTGATTATAAAAATTTCGTTTAGAAGTGTCAAAGTATGGTTTTATAGAAAAGTATTTCATGTTAATGTAATAACACAAATAGTTCTGAGCTACCCATTACAGTCCTACTTACTCTTTTGCCAGTGCCTCTGCCAACTGGAGGGTGTGCTTCAGCAGCTTGTCTGATTGTACACACCATCAGCTCAATCAGAGCACTCTCCTGACGGTCAGACATGGCTATGAAGAAAAATGAACAACAAAGATCAGCTTTGATGATTCTGAAAGAAACCTTAAAGATGACAAATCTGTGAACGCAGTTGTAAAGCACAGGAGACAGACAACAAAAGACACAATATCATTTTGTTCAGTTTACAAAACCAAGGCTTGCTTGCTCACTCTCAGCAACCTCAAATTGAATACGGCAGAACTGAAATTAAGTCCAGAGAAAGGCAGTCTGGAAAAATTTTGAAGGGGATTATAACAAAGATCTACAAAATTCTGAGTGGCATGGAGGACATTTATAAAATACTCTCACCGTCATGCAGAATTAAGTGCTTCTGATCACATCTCAAGGGCCAAACCTGACTAGACTATACAGAAACCTAAATGAACCAAAGTGCCAGCTCCTTTCCTAAGGAAATCACCACATACATGAAAGGTACACGAGTGTAACAGGGGAATACCAAAAGTTGAGATGAAGCAGAGATGACTAGCACACTGTGCAAGGAAGCAGTAAGAGTTCACTGTTATTTCTGACAACTTAACTGCTGTGAAGGTTTCTGGAGAAGACACCTGAAACATTATAAAGATCTTTAATGACATTATCATTAGGAAATCTTTGCCACCAATCTCCTTGGCTACCTGACAAAGGGGATACATAATTAATTGTGAAAAAATTCACTCAATTATTTTTCTTTTAATAATTCAAGAGGGTTTAAAATTGTCTGCAAAAGCCCCATATTTAACACCATCTGAAGTTTTTGTTTACTCAAAACTGTGTTAGTTACTTAATTTACTAAAATGTTCACGTATACAGTAGTCATTTAAGTGTTCAGACAAGAATCTTAGCCTTTAATATTAAGCAACAACACTGCAGCAGACTTCATGAGTTGAAAAATGCAATATAAAACTTCTCCTTTTGAAAAAGAATGCATTAAAAGTGGATTAAAATCTAAGTTGTACTTTCTCAAATATGCTTTCTAAACAAATCACAACATAAGCACTTCTATTGCCACAGTGAAACACCTTTTTAAGTCATAACGAACAATAATATGCAATATCAGTAGAGAGGTTAAACAAATACCTTCTTCTCCTTGGACTGGCTCCTCCAAGAGCAATTCTGTCATGCATTCCCAGTCTTTCAGCAGTTCTTGAGAGCTCTCCCACAAACTGTCCACCAAATAGGCTGCATGTTCATGCAACTGCAAAATCAAAAGCACTGGTCAGTACAGCATGCAGGTACAAGCAGTTGTTCCTCAGCTGTCACAATCATTGTGGCATGGACAGTGTCCACGGGCACGTATTTGTAAATAAGTGGGAAAGAAAATAAATTCAGTTTTAAACTAGCTCTGGAAGGCTTTCTTTCATCTGAATGATACAACTGTGTGACAGTGGGGATATGCTTTATTGGAAAATGGATAAGAACAAATGGAGCTTGTCTTTCAAGTAAGCAGCTTGTTTGTGAAAAATCTCTGAATTCTGATCTAGAAGACAAATTTCCATTTTCTCACCTTCCTACTGTGCTATAAGAAGAGATGGTGAGACAATACTAGGAGGAGGTTCTAATACATTCTTTCTGAACAGGCATTTATTTTTTGGCGCAACACATGGATATGGAAATATTTTTCACTTTAATATAACATTCAATATTAGAATGAGTGGGACAAACAATAACAAAATGAAAATGTGTGCAGTGGTGTTCCTATTACAACTAGTTGCTGAAAGAGGAAAACACAATCATAGAAGGAAATCACTAAGGTTGGAAAAGACCTCCAAGATCATCTAGTCCAGCCATCCACCTACCACCAGTATTTCCCACTAAACCATGTCCCTTAGCTCCACATCTAAAGGTCTCTTGAACATGTCCATGGACAGTGACTCCACCACCTCCCCGGGCAGCCTGCTCCAGCCCGACTGCTCTCTCAGAGAAGTAGTATTTCCTAACATTCTACCTGAATCTCCTCTGGCACAACTTGAGGCCATTCCCTCTAGTCTAATTGCTAATTACATGGGAGAAGAGGCCAACCCCCAGCTTACCACAACCTTCTTTCAGGGAGTTTTAGAGAGTGATACGGTCTCCCCTGAGCCTCCTCTTCTCCACACTGACCCTTCACAGCTCTGTTGCCAGGGCCTCAATGTCTCTCTTGGAGTGAGGGGCTCAAAACAGAACACAGTACTCACAGATGTGGCCTCAGCAGTGCTGAGTACAGGGGAGGATCACCTCTCTATGCTTGCTGGCTGTAATATTTCTTATACAAGCCAGAATGCCATTGGTGTCCTTGGCCACCTGTGCACACTGCTGGCTCATGTCTGGCTGAGCAGTGACCAACATCCCCAGGTCATTTCTTCCACAAAGTCTTCAAGCCAATCTGCCCCAATCCTGCTGCACTGCCTGGGGTTGTGGCCAAAGTGCGGGACCCAGCTCTTGGTCTTGCTGAACAAGGCTGGTTTAACAACACAGTTCAACAATACATTGACAATTGAGACAGAACAATTACAGTTTTAGGAATATGGTAAATTCAAAATAAGACACTTTTTTGTTAGCATTCCGTTCACTTAAATTTTTAAATAAGCTCTACAATGGGTAATCCTCCTCTCTCAGAAACAAGTAGTGGAAATCCTAATGAACTCAGGGGGTACAGAATTAATGTTAACTTATTTTTAATTGCAAAAAATGGCTCTGTGTGAATAGCCACAACTGTTCTTAACTGAGGAAGCTATTCATGGGCTTCCACTTATTTATAAATCAATCTGTAGCCATCATCAAAAGTAACAAGCATAACATGCAAAGCTGATTCGTTTGCCAGACATGGGAATGGCTGCTAAGTTGGAGAACCTCTAAGAGCTTATGGAAGGCGGTGCCAATACATCTTTGTACTTTTCTATACATCACAGAACCTTCTGGTGCTTCTCACAGCATTACCTTTACTGCCTTCTGAATGCACCCTCTCAGACTGCAGTGCTTAAATCTTCTCATTCTGTGCTGGTGGAACCTTTCAGATAGTGCTAACTATTTACTAAAATTGGAGTCAGAATATTCTAATTTGTTGGTAACAACTTTCTCAAAAATAGCAATAGCAAAAGCTAACCCTGAGACCTAAGTGGTCTCAGCAAGCAGCATATGGCTTATGTGGGAAAGCACTCTGCTGATCAAGACGTTGGGAAGGAAGTTGGGTTCCTTCTCTCCTCAGAAGAATGGAGAAGATAATCTAGGTAACTCCCCACCACACACACTCAGATTTAAGGCATGAAGAACACTGAGTATGATAATTCAGCACAGCTGCTCTATCAACAGATACAGCTCTAGTGAGGAACAGGATACGCCTGAACAGCAACCCTGACACCAAAGCCTGAAAGAACATATTTGTCCGAAGGAAGCAGGCAAATAAGCCCATTTGCTTATATTGTATCTGCAGAACAAACATTCCTCCTCCTCTGACAAGTAATCTTGTTGGACATGCTGCCTTTCTCATCATCTAGTGGCCATGGGCATGTCTAATGCCTGTGGCTATATGACCATCCTACCTAAGACTTTCACTGAGTGATTACATCAGCTAGCAAAACTTCATCATTTCTCCACAATCAGCTTAGGATTTTCACTAGAAAACAGAATGATCTATCACAATCTACTTCTTGAAAAAGCTATAGGATTCAGCTGTAGAATACATTTAGATAGCAGATTGGAGGTCCACACAGGTAGCAATGTCTCATCCAGTCCTGTTGGCTTCTGAGGTGTTTCTAAACAATGTTAACATTAACACTATACCTAAATGTTATCCTTCTTTCAGCATCTGATTGTTTCTTTTCATTCTCACAGTCAAGTCTCTTGTTCAAACCCTAATAATAATTCAAATACCTGATTTGTATCAAGTACCTTTCCTTCTGCTTTTTATACAAAATGTACATTCTGTTGAGAAATATTTGTCATTCCTTTCTTTCAGTCTTCCTTTGTCATCTATTAATTACCGAATCAAATGTATCATCTTTAAACCTTTCTCCCACAGTAACTTCAGAGTATCCTGTACCTGTCAGTTCACCTTTTCAAGTTTTCTTCCATTCAAATGCTATTCCTCACCTAAATTACTGTCAGCACTCTTAGCATAATATTTTGCATATGTTTGACCTCTACAGACTGTGGGCACCATTCAATCCTGAATGTGGTCATCGAACACTTAAGTTACTGTAGATATACCTACATTCTCCTCCGTCGGCTGCTCTCAAGATGCAGCTGCAGAAAGCCCTGAGCAACCTCACCCAATCTCATAACTGTCTCCACTTTGACCTCAGTTGTCCCTCAGATCTCTTCCATTCCAAATTACTCTGTAATTCCGATTATAAATTTTGTTCCTTTCTGGTTTAAATAATTTCACTTTACAAAGAGTAAACTCTAGAAGTATAATCTTGGGTAGCTTATTTGAAAACAATCCCAGCCAAACAAGTAACATTTCTACGTTGCAATGACACCTAGAAGCAACTGTATTACCAGCAGTGCAGTACTGACTATTTGGAGACGTGCAAGAGCATAATAAAACATGGAAAAGATTTTGGATTGAATTGGCTTGACTGACAGTGAGATGAGGGACAGTGTAAAGAGCATACAGTATTTCAGAGATTAGTAAAAAACAAACAACTTATTAATATATGTTGATATGTCACTTCTTAAACATGTAAATATTAAAAAAATATATTTTTACCTCACTTTCAAGAAAGAAAAGAACCAACATTCTAATGAGGTTTCCATTTGGACTATTTCGTCCTCTCCTCTTTGCTAGAGCCTCTTCAGCTTGGGGATCATGTCTGCTGAACAGTCTAAAAATAAGCAAAAGGAGCTAACATGTTTATCAACACAATCTCCTTTAATCCATAACATGAACATTCATTCTTGATATGGCAGACTTGTTCATAAAGCACTCTGAATGTGTGCTAAGCTACTTTTTTCAACAGAAAGAGGGCATGACCTGGCAAAAAGAGATGAATTTGTCTTCTGAGTCTTCAAGTTCTTAGGCCTGGAGAAATTTCATAGAGGAAAAAGCTCTCTAGAAAACATTTATATAGAAGAATTTTGCACAGCTTTATATATTTGCATAATTTATATAATTATTAAGCTATCAAATCCTACAGCACCAGTAGCATTTACTCCAGTAGTGCCTTAAGAACGAAGGCTGTATCTTCACTGCTACATTGACCACAGGATGTGGTATAAGCAAACTTGACAAACTTCAATAATCAGTAGCAGCATAAATGATAAAGCAAGCTGACAAGTTTTTTGGTTCTCTTTAAAATGTACATTATACATTCTGCAGTGAGCTCCAAAGTACTGTCAACACTCACATTTCATAGCTTACAGGGATTCTCAGCTATGCCTACGTGTCAGTTACACTGATTGTTTTACTTTGTGAAGTTTGAAAACTGCACTTTGCTCTTACTGCGTCCACAAAACACATTCTAAATGTGAAAAAACATCCTGATTTTGCTCCTAGAATTAAATCAAAAGAGAAGGAGTTGCACAACAACTCTGTATTTTAATTGAAGACATCACACTTTTTCTCCCTGCTTGTCTAACAGGTGAGAGACAAGCATCTCAACAGGTGCTGAAATATCTTAAACATTCACCTCAAGGCCAACTCAGTGATTTTCTGTGTTATTTGCTTTCATTTCTAACTACAGAGAGAAACTATTGACAGAAAGTAGCATTAAAATGCATAACATTAATCAAGTTAAATCTCACCCAAAATGCTTTAAGTAGAGACTCTAAGTCATTTAAAATGGAATACCAGCTCTTAGATGTTAGAAGAAACCAAGAGAAACAAGACATTTTTTCCTCAAGGCTATTTCCTTTGAGAGATATCTACAGAACACAGCATACTATTTCACTGTAAAGAAAAGTTAGGATGAAGTTTTGTCTTGACACTAACATACAGATGTGTCTTCAGACAGTCATTTACCCTCTAGGCATTTTACAGGATTATTTTTCACATATTAGTTTATAAAGGAATCTCGGTATTAGTTTTAAAAAGAAAGCAATACAAGAAACAGTAACCATTTTCTTGAAAAACACTATGTGGGACATTAAATGTAATTGAATTTTTAAATTCATTCTCTGAAACGAATGTCTCTTCACAGAGATGGAGTTCCAGTAATCCACCAACAGGAGCTTATACTTACAATGTGGATTTCTGAATCACAAATAAAGCACTGTGAATTAAAAGAACACTAGCAAAGGAAAACAGATATTTTTTAATTCAACATCTTCTGCCATGGCAAGAAAAATTACAAAAGCTGGAGTTTGGTAGAAATACTCTGTAAGTATATCAAAGAATGTAGGGAAAAAGAAAATAATTGCTGAAAGACTCGAGTGCAAAGACCAGCATCAGAAGGTTAATGGCTATGACGTGGCAATGTCCTGCTCACAGTCACTAGCACAGCATGATTCACTCCCTGGAAACACTGGCTCATTTCCTTTGGCACAGTGGTTATAGGAAAGATGGAATAAAGGTGTAGCATGTTTTTAGGAGATGTCAGTGAATTTAGAAACAATTTTATTAGTCGTTAATACGCAGAAAACTTTCAAGTTCATGATTTTGAGATAAACTGGTTTAGAATTCTGTAAACATAATGACTGCATACTGGGTGGATTGTCAGGGCTGGACAGGTCCTATACTATCATGACAGTAATCATCCAGTAAGAACTGCAGGATTTAAAATTACTTTTAATACAGAGAGATACGTGAAGCATTTTACATTTAGGCTGTGAGGAGTTAGTATGGTTACCTGGATGTTAGAGCAAGATAAAGGGAAATCCAGTTTCCTCAAGTTTTTAGGTTTTTATTTTAAACAAGAGCGTAAGTCTGTGTTTCAAATTAAGCACCTAACTTGCTAATATTGGTGTATTTTGGCCAACTGTTTGTTTTCCTTTTGACACTGCCACTACCAGGGAGCATTTCACAATCTGGGCTTCTTCCAGGTTAATGGATAACTTACTTTTTATGAAGGAATTCTCCAGCTGCTACTGCAACAGGCCGGTGTGCTGAATACACTAAGTGATAAACATTCTCACAGTCTTCATTCGACAGAGCTTCTTCACTTCCACTGAAACAGGCAAAAAGCAACACTGAACTGAAACAGATGTTTAGTTTTAATCCCCTTACCTCCCATAACTTACTTTTGACAGCTACAAGACTGTTTCCTTTGTACAAAATCCTAGGCAGAGGAACTGACTTCAAAGATCTTTGGTTTGATTTCAAATACAGAAACATTTAAAGGCCTTGTAAGACTGAAAATCTGTCTGATGTTCTTCTCTCAGTTGTATCAGTAATTAATGTAAAAAAATTCATCACTGCTTACAAGTCTTGCCAACTTAATTACCATCACACTAACTACAGTATGTATGCTGCAGGATACCAAACACTTATTATTATTCCCAATTCCTGCTCAGAGGGGCCAGGCCAGGCTAGGTGGTAAAACTGCCTCCAGTATAGGGGAATTTGCAGAAATTCACTGGACAAAGGCAGCAGAAAATTAAATCAGATTAGATCACAGAGTGGGGGACACAACTAGCACAGTGTATGTACCAATAAAATCAACATATAATCACTTTAAGATTGAATCACGATGTGGGTTTAGAACTACAATAATGCTGATAAAATAAAATGTCCATCACTCTTACAGCAGTTACTGTGCTGACTATATACACTCATTTTCAATATCAAGGAAAAGAATCTCATCATACCATACTGTGCTGGATTTAAAAATGATTAAAAGTTTATTTTCTGTAATTATTTGTTGACAATAACAAGTCAACTTTTACTCTTTGTGGGTAAACAACATAGCTGGAGCTTCATAGAATCACAGAATGGCCTGGGTTGAAAAGGACCACAATGCCCATCTTGTTCCAACCCCCTGCTGTGTGCAGGTCACCAACCAGCAGACCAGGCTGCCCAGAGCCACATCCACCCTGGCCTTGAATGCCTCCAGGATGGGGCATCCACAGCCTCCTTGGGCAACCTGTTCCAGTGCCTCACCACCCTCTGGGTGAAAAACTTCCTCCTCATATCCAACCTAAACCTCCCCTGTCTCAGTTTAACACCATTCCCCCTTGTCCTATCACCATCCACCCTCACAAACAGCCGTTCCCCCTCCTGTTCATACGCTCCCTTCAAGCACTGGAAGGCCACAATGAGGTCTCCTCGCAGCCTTCTCTTCTCCAAGCTAAACAAGCCCAGTTCCCTCAGCCTTTCCTCACAGGAGAGGAGCTCCAGCCCTCTGATCATCTCAGTGCCCTCCTCTGCACCCGCTCTAAGAGCTCCACGTCCTTCCTGTGCTGGAGGCCCCAGGCCTAGATGCAGTGCTGCAGATGGGCCTCACAAGAGCTGAGCAGAGGGGGACAAACACCTTCCTCTCCTGCAGGCCACCCCTTTTTAATGCAGCCCAGAACTCAGTTGGCTTTCTGGGCTCCAAGTGCAAGATTCTGCAACTTCTAAACTTAAGACAGATTCTGAGTGCATGTTTTTAATGAAACACAGGAAATTTTTCACTTTTCAGCAGTATTCTTGAAAAATGTGATAGGTAATGGAACTATAAGTATATTCTATCAAAAATATCACTGACACTACATATAGGAATAGTATTGCTTCTCTCCCTGTTTAGTCAGCATTTATCAGAAAAACATTTCCATGACAGGACTCTATACGCCTCATTTTTTTTTTTTTTTTTTAACAATTATTTTTAAGTGGTCATTCCCCATCATAGTTGTTCATAACATCTTTTCAGAGCTCCTAACTGCCAGAATACTGCCCTGTGCTGTTTGATGTGACCCATATTCTTCAGCTCCTAAATGCATCAGCCTTCACCTATCTAGGTTTTAATCACACAACCAAAGAGAAAACAGGGCAGGAAAAAGAATGAACTGAACACATTTTGCTTTAAAAATCTTACTGTACTCTCAAATGATCCTAATAACAAAGGAGAAAGATATGTTCTACATCTTGTTTGTGATCATATTTGTAATATTTATTTTAAAAACATAAAAGAAGAGATTCTCCTTCTTAACAAGTCAAATACTACAGTATCTTCAAAGCAGTGCTACCCCTAGGTAAATAAATAAATAAATAAAGCCTATACTTTTCTTTTTTTTACCACAAAGAAATGCTAGTCTAATCTTTCATCCAAATTCTGCATGTCCAGAAGATTCTTCAAAGTGGAGTGAATGAGTATAAATATGATGCAGGAATTCTATATATGTTTGTAGCACATTTCAGGGAGCTTAGGAAAAGTTCCTCCAGCAGCACATACAGGAAGCTGCTGTAATCAGCTTGCCCTTAGAGACATATTGTTTCAAGCAGTGTAGGCAAGGGATGATTACACACAGAATGGAATTTTGTATCAGGGATGCCACTGTACCTGTATAAGGAAAAGCCAGGACCTGGAAGCATGTATCCTGCATGGCCAATTGTTTTAAACTGCAGATCACCAGCACTTCCTCTCCATAACCCCAATCAGGGTATTAAAGATAGCATCTTCTCTCTGTCAGCTTATTTGCCAGATGACTCTCTTTTCAGCTATGCTAGATAATCAAATCTCCTAACACAAGACCTTTTTTAGTTACTACTAAAGTTATCTCTGCAGATATAACCATGTGTTTTGGGAAAGACAATCATTTTGCCCCTGGCAAACAGTATAAATATCCACTGGCATTTTTCTCAACAGTAAATGCACCAAAACAATCTCAATAAATCACTTCACCTATTTTATTTCCAGGAGATCAAGTCTTTTATTTTAGCTTCTTTACTATAATATTACATATTCAGTCCAACTTAATAGTAAATGTAAAGTAATATAGTGAATTCATAGCACAGGTGAAGAAATAAAGTTAACTACATATTACTGGCTTGGGTAACTTTCAGAGGGCAAACACTTATTTAAGAAATACTCACTGAAGTATTAGTGTGACTAATCGAATGGCTTCCACAGCAACGTCGTATTCCTTATCAAGTGTCATTGATACAATGCGATCCTGGAAAGGAATGTTATTGCAGGGATGAAACAAAAGCACACAAAGAGCTATCAGATTTAGAAGTCCACAGACATAAATACTCCTGAGGAGAAAGATCTTTCAACAGGACACGTGAAAATCCTTCCGTATCATTCAATCATCAAATGTGCATCTTAGAAAGCTGTGCACCATGTGCAGAATGGAACAACAGGTTTGTAGACATGAATGGAATAAAATACTGAAGAAAACAGTCCTTATTCTTGTGTGCTTTCCAAGAAACAAGCAAGCAAACCTTGAAACTGGAATGCTGTTCTGGACTGGTCTGGAAGAGAACTAACTGCACACAAAGAGCAAGCACACAAGTATAAAACTCCTTTTCTACCTCTAAAGAAGGCCTGGGAGAGAAGAGCTCTTCTTGCCTGCCTACAGATCAAAAGGTACTCCTGATCCTTGGTCTTGGAAACGGACTGATGTGACAATATTTCTTTATCCAAGAAGACCATGAATTCAATTCTGCCAACAACATCAGGCCAAGAATCAACAGCGTGGATATAGTATTTCTTATTTTATTGCCAGAATCTCTCTGTGATGGAACCTGTCAGACAGATACTACAGCCTTTGAAAATGAGATCCTAGCACCTAATGTCGCTGGAAGGTGAAATTTCAGAGGTTTAGCAAGTTCAATCTTCTCCAACAGAAATTTTCCATGCAGTGGAATAGGTCACATCTGCATTTATAAGCTGAAATATTAATTTACACTGTGAAGATCACTTTGCAGTATGTATTACCACCGTGAACAAGATAGGCTGAAGAGTAAATCCACCTCCTGTCATTCAAGACATGGTGACAGCATTCTGCCAAAGTCAGGGATGAGGGGCAGCAGTTAAGCTGCTGCAGCTAAATCTGATGCCGACTTTGTCACTGACTGTAAAAGAATTAACCCATATCTTCTCTACGTAGAAATTAATGTTTGCATCAGACAGGACTTCTTGGTAGAAAACAGAAGTGTCTTTGGTGGATGAATGGATGAACATGGACAAAGCTGTTTTGTTTTCCATGTGGACAAAACTTACTTTTGAGCTTATCAATTATGCCTAGCAACACAGAAATGCCATAAAGAATATGTATCCACCCCTTGTCTGAGAAGTGCCATCATTACATCACTCCCACAGGTATCTAGAATGTGCTACAACAGTAACAACCCAATGCAAGTAATTCTGGAACAAATTAACTTATGCCAGGAGATCTCGAGAGAGATTCCTATTGACGGCCTGAATGGATTGAGCTGAATCTCAGCTGAATGTGCAGCTTGATTCAGTTTTAATGAGGAAATACACATAAGCAGCCATGGAACTGAGAACAGCATTTAGCATTTTTCTGGAGAGCTATCTAGCATTTCTAGTTGTCCTGAGATCTTAAGCAAAAAGATTTATTCAGGCATTACAGAATTAGTCTGAGGCCTGCAGCTTCCACTGTCTGTTACTCAGGTAAGAGGAAATTTTGCCTTTAGTGCAACAGACACAGAAAGTAATTTTACAAAATTATAAGAATGCAAGCCCTGAAGTGAACATACAAAATTATGTATTTCATCTTCCACTTTGAAGTCATACCTAGCTCATTCCTGATGGATATTTATTTAACTTCCCTTAGAAACCTCAAATGAAGGAGATTCCATCGCTTCCCAAGTAGTCTGTTGTTATACAACTATCAGTTTGGACAAAAAGCCTTTCTTAAAATCCAAGACTTAACTGCAGTGTAAGTATTTTCTTCTCCATCTCTCAAGTCAATGTGGCAAAAGGCAGATTACCATTGTTTTTATCAGGTGTTTATGTAGAATAAAGATATGGCAAATTTTCTCTATTTTGTGCTTTTCTAGTTCCAAGTGGAGGATTTAACTATAACTGCAATGACAAACACAACCAGTGAAGCAGTATAAAATCAACAGAGAGAAGCTTTTCAGTCTGCTGCACAGTACTTATTTATGAGGATTTAAGTATTCACTTCTTTCCTAAACAGGATTTCTCATCAGCATTATAATCATAATCATAAATAATGATTTAATGATTTAAACAAAAATAAACAAAAATGAATTCCATTGGTCGTTTCTTTACCACAGTTTTCTGTTCTCCAAAACACAAAAGTGATGGCAAAAGGTGCCTGCTGACACGGTGAGTGCTCCAAAGCTTTCTTCACAGAGCATTCAAACAGAAGCAGTGACAGCATTTCTAACTCATCTCTCCAGATAATTCACTCGTGCAGTAAAGCAGTTATGCAAAAAAGTGAATTAACATCCACATTCTCGTTAAGATATTAAGCAAAAACCCAGCTTGTTTGTGCTAGTTTAAATGAAAAAAGAAAAAATGAAAAGGGGGGAAAAAAAAGGAAATATTCCTCCAGTACTTATCTCCTATGCAGGTTAATCATGGCAAGCTAATTGTCTAAAAATGCAATGCAAACTCCCATTGCAGAGGTTCTATTTAGCTCTGCAATGTATCGTGGTGCAGATCAAACTTCCTCCAAACACAAGCACAAATTGAGCAAAAAAAGCTGTCCTACAGACTGTTTTTTTTTTTTTACTTTGTTACTTTCACATTTATTATCGGTGTGAAACATTCTGTACAAATCCTTGAAATTCAACAAATCTAAAATTAAGTTAGCACAAGCAGATTAAGTAACAACAATGAATAAAGAGCAATAATACACACAGATAAATAATCACCTTGGCCAAGCCATACAAGTCGTAAAAGATAAACACTGTAAAATTAATTTGTCTTAATCTCAGAAGTCAGAAACAGTTTTGCATTTAATACATATGTCAAGACCACAACATAATGAGAAAGTTAACATGCTTATTTTAAGTACTTCTTCCAGAAATTGTATTTCCTCTTACCTTGAATCTGTTAGTGAACAGCTCCAGTTTTGGAAATAACTCTCTGTTGGTATACAGACTTTGGAGAGCTTTCAAACACTTCAACCTCACTTCACCTTGCTAAATAAAACACATTAAGATTAGCTGATATAATATCCTAATCAAATCTACATGAATACCAAATAATATCATTCTGTAATTTGTTTAATGTTCATTTAAAATTTTATGCTAATAATGTGTTACCAAAGCCAAGCTGCGATTCAACTGAAGACCAAAAAACCACATGTGCAGCTGCCTGCAAAGTTAATTTTTCTATTTGGATACACAAAGAAGTTAATGTGCCATCACTTTAACATCTGTATCTGTTTCCCTTTCAAGTAATTGCACAGTTCAAAAAGACCAAAGAGGCTGTAAACAAATAGAAAACAAAGATATCTGATTTCAAGGTGGTTGGTGAGAAGACAGTGCAGCAATTTATCTTTAGACTACACTTGTTTTCCTCCCAATACCTACTGTTTAAAGTCAATGTACAAGAGTTCAAAAAGAGCATAGTCTATATGTGGCACACAAAAACAACTCAAGTCATCTCTAAGCCATAGGCAATCTCTACAGCATCTCTGAACAATAGGCACAACAAACACACGCTGGATTTCTTTCTCTGCAACCTTCTGAAGGCCATCACGGGCCATGCACAGGAAGGATGAATGGGCTGAGGGAGCAGGCTGCCACCACAAAGCCAACGCATCCAAGCCACAGCCTGAGGAGCCAGCAGGAAGGACAGTAGCTCATGTTTTGCTGTCCGAGGCATCCTGTGGGCAGCAGCTCACTCCTAGTGACAGTCTTGATAGGGACTGCTTTGATCTGGTTGGCTGTAGGCAGGAAATACAGACACTGTGCCTATGGATCCTGGTTTGTCACCTATAGGAATGCTGGAGATAGAGGGAAGGGCTGGGTCCTCTGGACACATCCACATTATCTGTCTAGCTGCAGACACAGCTCAGCTCATCTGTAAAGTCCTGGTAAATGACGTGTTCTTGTCAAAAAACACGTGGAGGTAGCCAAAAGGTTATTTACACAAACCTGCTTTTCGTTTCTGAGCCTATTCTGTAATCAAGTCTCTGTTTAAAAAATGCTCCTTCAAAAAGGCTAAAATCTGGGTGAACATTCAGAGGCAGACGTACAAATAGAAGATAAAAATCCATTTTTTTCAGTTTCCACTAATTTCAAAAATTGCAACTGAAGAGGGAAAAAAGTTGAAAGGAAGATTTGCAGAACTTTTCATTGAAGAACGACTGTTCCTGACAAATCATCTCTATTTCTCTGAAGAGTTTCTAAGCACTCATGCTCTACTAAAGATCTTTTTAACTACTGCAGATTAAGTCAATGGGATGACAGTTCTGTTTATATGCAAAATCTTTCAAGGTACAGAAAATAACTGTCTTGAAGAAGAAAAAAGTTTATGTGGATGTCATCAACTGATAAGCAAACAGAGAAATTCTCCTTGACATTTTTTTTTTTAATGGTACTTACTGCTAAGGTACCAGAATTGGTGTTCCCTCAGCTGTGAAATCCTGGCATTTTGAAAGGCCAGGATCTCTGGAGTTATCACTAATCATTAGAAGAGGATGTAAACTTCCTACAGCCATAGCTTACTTAGCAGAAGAGGATCTGTATCAGTTTTGGCACGTCATGAACATTACAGAGCAAAAGTGAGGCAGGCAGTAACAGCTGCCCTGAAGACTGTCCTTGTGAGCAGATGTCCTGATGTTCAGTGAGTGCTGGAGTCTCAAAACGCAAAGCTGGTCAAAGAAAACAACAGCAACATGAGTTGAGGCTGGCAGTGCAGCTAGTGGCATAGCCAGTGGTGACATGCCTGCTGACTTCACCAGCACCACAGACCAGGCTCTCAGAGTTTAGTTCAGGCTTTACACAGAGGGTCTCCATACGACTTAGGAGAGCAGACTAACCAAGGTAGATAGGAACAGTGAACATTTGGTACTTGCATAGCCTGCCAGGAGACTGAAGTTGAGACATTAACAAAGGCACAATGAAGCCAGCTAACCTATTCCTGCTGCTAACCAGATCCAAGGAAGAAGACAAGTGACTGCAAAGCTAGGGGAGCAGAAGCGGAAGAAAGAAAGATACATGGTGCCTTTGGCTGAGTAAAGGCACAGGAGACACAGAGGCAGCCTCAGTAGATGACTGCCCTTCTCAGCAGGCAAACAGTGAGAGGACTTACTGCATCTGATAACAGAAAAGTCTGTTTCTAAACTGGTGATCAAGACTGGAATTGATCACTCTGGAGAGGAAGAAGTGCAACAGCTTGCTAATCTTGTTATAAAGGTCTTAGAAGAGTCGTGGAAATTAGGGACAGAAACCCACAATTAAGCATAAATAGGAGTGATCTGGACAAGAATGTAAGAAAGGCAAAAGTGTAGCTGTACGTAAAGATGCTGCACTGAAATCCAGAATGAAAGAGGGAAAATGGTCCACAAGCCATCAATATGCCTGACAGAAGATGTTTACTGTGTAACTATGAGAATCATTCTAAGCACAGAAAGTGAGCACTGATTTGAGATTCTAACATGCCAAATATCTTTTGGAAAAGAAACACAACAAAAATTTCCAACCTAGGAAGGGTGGAAATATTCATATTCAAATAATTCCCAAGAATTAGAATATGAAGGAAAGGTATAAACACACTGATGCTGGACAAGGACAGAAAGAGTCTCACGTAACCAAGAAATTAACTTATTTACCTAAACAACTCATTAGGATGTCAAGCACAAGAGTGATAAAGAGAGAGAGAAAGAGAGAGAGAAAGAGAGAGAGAAAGAGAGAGAGAAAGAGAGAGAGAAAGAGAGAGAGAAAGAGAGAGAGAAAGAGAGCAAAAAGGCCCAAGCACAGCAGGGTTAGACAGAAAAGGCAACAAAGAAAGCATTCGGTAAATATGTTCACAACACAACAAAGAAAAGTTACTTTGCTTTGAAGGAAATAGCCACTTTCTTTTTCTTAAGAGTGCAGGAAGTAAAAAAGAAATAATAAAATTACATAATCTTTAGCTTCTGCAAGGAAAAACATTTAGTGACATACACAGCCAAGCATTCAAAAAAGCTGCTAGAGAAAGATGTGGAAAAACCAACAGTTTGGGCATTTTAGGAAATTTTTAGAGAAAGATTACAGATCTATTGCACCTTAAGTAGGAGAGGAGTAAGCAACATTATTTCCCAGGTTAGCTTTCAGGCAGACTTTCTTGAATTCTGAGTTGAAGGTTATGTCAACCTAAGAAGGGAAGTATTTGCAATCACGCAATACCTGTAAATCCCTCTAAATAAAACGAGCATTAGTTTCTCAACTACTTTTGTGTAGTAGCATCTATGCTTTACATACAGAAAAAACAAGTCTGAAAGGAAAGTCATTTCCTAAGTGAACAATGGACAAAACAGTTGCATTCTCAGCATCCTAAATGCTACGATCTTCCTTTCCTCAGTTTCCTCTTCTAGAAAGACTGTTGTGTTTCCCTCAACCCCTTCAACTCCTGTGACACCTGAGCACTGCAGAATCCTGACTTCAGTCACACTGCTGTCAGCTCTGTGCTCGTCTCTTTCTCCAGTCAAACTACTGCTGTAATTCTCCTTCTCTCAAAGCTGTTTAATTTAAGAAAGATAGTACAAATATGTAAATAATTATCTAACATTACTTTTCATGAATGTCTCCGCATTAGGAATTGTTAACACTTTTATTTGCAATTTGAAATTGGAACTTGAAGCAAAAACATCAAATGTTTAACAACACTGTTAAATAACAAACATTTCTCATATTTCCCCTATTCTTTTTTAAATAACCCTCTAGACACTTCTAGTATTCTAGCATTCTAGTAAAGTAAAATCACTGCCCCTGCTAATGAAGTGAAAAGCATTACATCTGCCCCAACGCCAGCAGTTTGGGATACTCCACACTTCTCTGGGTAAGTCTTGCTCTAGTCAACATTTTCTTTAATGCAGCTTTCCCAGACCCAGGGCTGTCTAAGCATCCAGAGACACAATTATGTTTTCAAAACAGTTCCATACATCAATTCAACAGAAGCAATTTAGATTGCACAGATAAACTCCTTTTATTAAATGATTTTTAATGCAGCAGTATTCCAGGTTAATGCGTTTTTCAACTCATGCTACCAGATCCACAACAAGGAAAAAAGAAGCCTAAGAGGAGAGAACTGCAGAATTAGAAACCCCCTACAGACGCTCATTTGAAATCCAGGAAAGGCAGAGAATTAACACTGCCAAAATTTTCCAAATTACAACTCAATCTTTCAGGCAATGACAATGAAAACCAGGCTATTGAGAGATCTTGTGCTTTTGGAAAACTTGCATTTTTTAATTGTTTCCTATTCAATTTTATTTATTTATTTTAAAATAAGTGCTTCCCTTTGCACTTCTCAGTGTCTCCATCTCTACTTACTTTTTATCCCTTGGTACGAGCAAGCTTCAGCTACCTCTGACACTTCCATTCTACTTTCAACCTGTCTCCTCCAATACAGTAATCATACACTACATCAGTAAAAGACACTGCCTAGCACGTGTATAGGGATATAAACAGTCTGAGAGTAGCTAGTAGAAAACCCAAGCCTCTTGGAGGCCTGCAACCACAACTACTGCAAAGCAGTAGAAATGGAAGAGCAACCTGATGATGCTCCTCTGTGTTTGGTCCAGATGGAATCCTCCCCTGCTTTTTTTTTTTTTGTTATTTTTTTAAAATGCAACGTTGTAATTCAGAATTTGTCTAATATGAAATGATGTGCTAATTTTGAGATAGCTGAGGTAAAATATGTTAATGTTTCAGTCACATGCCTAGATCCTGGCCTGAGGTCAAGCTAACTGGAGGATGTGACAACCTACTGGACACAACACGAGAAAATGCTGGATGCAACGGATCACACTGAGAAGTTGACACAAGTCAGAGAGTGCCTGGAGGAATGGCTAGATTTCACAGATGGTTATAGGGAGTTATGTGAGAAACTGCTGGACTTCACAGATACTAGAAGGGATTGGGAGCTGTGAAGTGCAGCACTACCACTGGAAGTGCTACTTTGTGAAAATGTTTTGCTCAGGTTTAAGCGTGCTCCAGAGCTGCCACTGCCGATTTTAGGCACGCAGACACAAATGTAGTATAGTCTAGTGTCTCTAGAGTAAAGTTTGGAAACTACAGGTTTAGAGGGGAAAACCACTGTCTGTCTGATGTCTCCAAAGCATAAAGGCTACTCTTAATAAGTACACTGCTGGTCCAAGTCAAGAGGAGATGCAGATCCTTGTCAGCAAAAGAATAATCAGTAGCACAACCTTTTTTCTCTTATTCAAACAGCATGAAGAGGGTTGAAGTCATATCCTTAACATTAATAAGCTGTACAGAGAAATCACCTTTTTAAAGGAACATGTCAACTACTTGCTATGTGAGTCAAAAGATCAAATTTGCAAATTTTGAATTTTTTCCAGCAGCTCTTCTATGGAAAAAAAAAAAAAAAAAAAAAAAAAAAAAAAAAAAAAAAAAAAAAAAGTAGTATAAACCATGATGCCAGGATTTAATGAGCATTTCAACACTACATGTAGGTCTCATGTGTTTTTCTTGGACACCACAAGCAAAACAGTTGAGAGTAAAACAACTATTTCTAGTGGTTTGAGTGAGAGTGGGAGGATGTCTAGTCCCATTTGCAGCCTGGAGTAGGAAAAAGACATACAGCAGTTCCAAGCCCTGTTCTGTTAGCATTAGGAAAGTGCTACTCTTGCAGGAATCAGGTGGTACCTTGCATCAACAAGAAGCATTTTGTTCATATTTTCAGTACAAAAGAACAGCAGTTAGTTGGAAAGAACCTCCAGATCCATATATTTTTCATTTTGACCAAATCTTTCAATTTTTCCTTTTTTTTTTTTTTTTCCTCCTTGAAGAACCTCTCATTCAAGAAAGGCATTCCAAGATTCACTCAAGCAATCCTCTGAGCTCTTCTGAGCTGGCACAAAGAGATAGACTTGAAAAAGCCTTGCCAGGTAGAACTGAAGAATGTTCAAGAAGGGTAGAGAAATGCCCTTTAAAAGTGATTGTAGCTGAAATGCCTAAAAACCTAAAATAGTAAAGGGTAAGAGATTTACTAGGAATGCCACTGTTGGGTTAATTCTGGGACCCAGAGATTTCTGGGTTCCTTTTCTCTAACTATTGGTTAATGTTAATGGAAGTGTCATCTGGAAAACGCTTTTCCACTCTGTTTCAGATGCAAAGGTTCTCAGGAATGATGTGACAAGATGACTTTAATAAGAAGAAAAGCAGCATGGAAAAAATCTGTTAAGACAGTCTACTTCAGACTGAAAAATAAAACTACACAAATAAGCATATGATTCAGGATGACTGTATCCTGATTTAAGTGAACAAATTAAAAGATGCTGGTTGAAAGACAAATGACCAACAATAAAAATGAACTACCTTTTTATAAATCGAAAATGATATACTGAACATGTGTAAGGCAGTGGAAGGCAGTATGCTGTACTGTGTACAGTAATACAAAATACTTACCCTGTCATGTAGTGTCCAACCAACATATTTTAAATAACTATCATTCAGGAAGGCATCACTATACATTTTCATCCAGACACCAATTTCTTCAATACAGACAGCTCTAATTTCAGCAATAGCATCACTAGTAAGAAAAAAGAGAAAAACCAAAACAGATTACAGACATACCATTTAGCCCTAATTCCCATTGCTCCAGCCATATTTTGCTTTTATTTGGATTTAACGAACCTCACTAGGTAGAGCTTGTCACCATCCTCACTCACTGACCTACCTAATCACTTCAATATTTTTACATTCAGGTGTGTTTCCATTAATTCAAATAATTCTCACTCTAGCTGACCTCTTAACCTCTTTCTTCTCCTCTTCAAGCAAAATTACGAATCCAAATGCCACAAACCTCTTCTCAATAATAATTTCTGAAACATTATCACCTTCATTTCCTAAAGAGGCTTGAGTCTCCAGGTAGAGATCCAGAGTGTCAGGTAGGAAAAGTTATCTGATGTAACCAAAGGACCCCAAGCAAAGGGGGAGAATGGAATTTGATTACTTGCTTCATCCAGCATACAAAAGCCCTTCTAAGAAAATCTAGGAGAACTGTACATATTTTAACCTTAATTTCTGCCATTTTTTCTTGGTTTTTCTACATTCCAACTGTGACAAGTGATGGAAGAGGCAAAGACACATCTCAGACAGATTTATCAGCTGCTTATTGAGGTAGGGCAGCAGGAAACTGTCTGGAGAGATCACCTAAAGAGTTCAGAGATGGAAATGACTTCAGTCTGATTGGCATTTTCCTGCCTGATTGACACAGAGCACGGCATATTTACTAATAACAAACGACAGCCAAACAACAGGAAAAGGGATTGGGGCCATCTGGCCCTTTGGTAATTTCATCTTTCAGACATCTGTTACTATGAGAAATTGCTTGTGCCATTCCAGCTGGCACTGTTTCACAGTTCCAAATCTCAGCTATAATCAAAGAGTAATGTACAGAGCCACTGTGCTGAAGAAGGGAGTGCCCAGTGCTTTGCAAACACTGGCCTTGCTTATAACTGAGAACCCCATTCTGGTGTTTGTTTTGCCTTTTTTAAAAATCTTTTTGGAAAAGAAACACTGATTTCATTCTAAAGCAGCACCAGAGCCCAAAACCAAAATATAATTTATGAAAGCAATACACTTCAAGCGTCAAGCAAGAGAATAACTGCTATGTAAGAGCAATTGCATTATTCCTGAAGTCTTCAATTCCGTGAAATGTGAATAATGTGTTCTCAAACTTATGCTTAAGGTACAGGTTCACACAGTATGGTGTAACAAAACTGTTATACTACCTGTACATCTGCCTACGTACTTCCAATCTTCACGTTGCTCCAGCTCAATGGGTGCCATACTTTATATGATCTTCCAGACACCAAGGTGAAAACCACAGTTCATTCAGATTGTCTGACATGTCACACAGTGGCAGTATCACATGACTAGAAGATACATTTCAGCTGCCAAATAGGAGCTTTTCCCATTATGTGTCATATCACTGAGAGGAGGCTGCACTGCAGTAACAGCTTATAGCATGCATTTAAGTATTACACAAGTGCTATTAGCAAATCTCTAGGCATGCCACCAGATCACCATCATTGTGCAACATGAAACACACTGCTTCTACCATCTTCCAGACAGAATCACTGTAACTGGTCTGTCTAAGCTCCCAGAAGACAGCTGTGCTATAACCTTTGAAACTGGAAGGTAACAGTCAATCCACAGTGTAGATAAGCTGCATTACAAGCAGAATAAGTCATTAAATAAGCTGCTCCTACCAGGGAATTCTCAAGATTTTAAATGCTGTAAGGGAGAATGTATTAAATAAGTTATTACATCCAAGGCTTTGCACTATGAAAATTGCATTTGTTACAGCGACAGTGAAGAGAAGTTATTTCACCACCTTATAAATTTGATAACTGAAACATTCTGGAAGGATTTTCCGGCAAGCTTAGGAAGAACTCAACTGTCAACAGCTATTTAATCATGCAGCACAGCCAGACAATATCAGGAACATTCATCTTTTCCATAAGAATGCATTCGAGCCTCTCTAGGCAGACAGTGAAAAGCTGATCCTCCATTCAAATAGTTCTCAGGCACTATAAACTTTTACCCCAAGAAAGAAAAAAGAAAAAAAAAAAAAAAAAAGACAGACTGACAGGAAAACAGAAAGAATAAAGCAATTAAAGTACAGCAGTACATGAGAAAAAATTCCCACGTGAGGCATGGAAAACCAGCAGAACAGCCTGAAGTAGCTGGAGAGACACAATAATTTGACAGGCACCAGCCTCCCATTCTGCCACCATCTTTCAGGTAATGGCATTACCAAAAAAGCAGCTTTCACCTTTTTGTAGGAATACCTAACACAAACATTCCTGCTCTTAGTAACATTGCTCCCATGATGCAACTTGGTTTGTCAAGGCAGGCCCACAAAATTTAGGACAAACCATAGCAAACACTGTTAGGAAGTAGGTTGTATTAGTTGTCCAGTAATGATGTTCAGAGAAAAAGTGAATGAAAGAGCCACCTGAGCACATATATTTCATGCTAAGTTGCATCTGAGTATTTTGATTAACGCCAAGAGTATTTAGGACACTGCAACAAAAAGTCTATCATGGATAATTAGGATATGTCAGGTGGAAGCAGGCATGCTTCTCAGGCCCTTGCTGGAGTGGCTGCTCATTGCACCTACTGGTTTTCTCAGTCCATCTGATCAGCAACTGAGGTTACTGAAGAGCAAAGCTGAAGGTAATTTCAGTTAACGTGATTGATCTGCACTGATTTGAAGAACCCCACTGTGCTGCTCCATCACACATTTCTTAGGACAGGCCTCTTCTACGTTTCCTGCATGCTTTTCTTCACAACTACAATTATCCCTCTGCCCACCTTAATTGTATGTTCTTCTTTGTGTGCCAAACCTTTTCTCACTTACATTTTTCATGCTTTCTGCATTTTGTCTGGAAGTTTTCATAGTTGATATTTTAATCCAGAATTTAAATCTAAAAGGTTAATTGCATAGTTAAGCATTGTTGAGTTTTATCTTTTGACTGCAGTAAGCCAATTAACATTTAAAAAGCTGGTTTCATCAACACATCGCAGATGCAAAACAACCCTAAATCTATTTTGAAAGACTAAGGTGCTCTGATAAACCATACTCCAAAATAGCATAGAATAGTCCACATCTACTGCTTTTTCTATTTTCTGTTCACAGGACAGAGCATATCAACTACTGAAAAATAAAAAGCAATGTGATAACATTACAATTACTGGTTGATGCTCTTGTTACAAACATCCAAAACAATAAGCAAACACTACATGCTAATTGGAATTAAAGTTTTTCAGTGCCTTAATGTAGTTTTTAAAGAGGGAAAAAAAAGCCTAAAATAAACTTATAGCTGTGGGTAATGCATATATTATGGAAACATCAGAAATTTGCTGTTTACACTTAAGATACACAAAAGGAAATGGAAGATAGGGGTAACCAGCAACCAAATCTGCCCTGTTATGATACACAGTGGTCATGATTTTTCTTAAGATATGTAATGCTTATGCTCCCACTGCAGACAACTTTTCTCGTTAGGAGACAAGGAGTGAGATGGCATGTCTTCCACAACTCCTTAAAGCTGTTTTACTGAATTAAAATAAAGTTCTGTGGACAGATCTACTGTGCAAATTCTAGGGGGTAACGCTTAAGATTTTCTTCGAGGACTTCAGTTATTTTGATACTGCTTTTGTGACATCTACAACACGAGAAGGAAAATCAGAGAAATTTCTTTGGCATTAGTTATGATTACACATTGCTAGCAAAGCATACTGTAGCACAGTTTCTTACCGGTATCTATGAACAAATATGCCCTTAAAAATAGAGTTCATCATATTTTCGATTTCATCTTGGTTTTCTTGTAGCTGTAAAATAAGTAAATAAAAGATCACTGCTCATTATAATTTAATATTCTGCAATTAGTTACTGGGAAGCATTAGGAGACCACAAAAGAGCACTTAATTAAAGGTATTAGTAGACTAATCATTTTTGACTTTTCCAGCCTATATTGTGTGCATTCACATACATATGTATACAGTACCTTAATGGAAGAAGGTTAACGTTCACTATAAACATCAATGAATTTAGTTTCAAATTAGTCCTTTGAGGTCATTGCCCTTTTTTTGGCTACAAAAATTCAGGCTGTAGACTCCACGTGTTCAGTAATGGCAGCAGTACAGCAGTCAAACAGGCAACTGTGTAAGAATGGCAGCTCAAAAATGAAGCTGGTTAACTTCAGTTATGGACCAGGAAGTCCCCCTTGATAAACTGGATGCCCTACGTAAGGAAAGGACTTCAGCATGTGCTCAGTCTCAAGCATGAGCGTAAGCTGCTGTAACTTCATCACCCACAGCAATCTAATGTCTGAATGAGGAAGCATTCCAGAGTCAGAGCATGGGCACTTAATACTGCTGACACCCAGTCCCAAATCTTACACTGCAGAACAGCCAAACCAAACCACCAAAACAAAACAAAACAGTGCTTTGAGTGGTAAAAATGTTTTGTTTTTTTTTGTTTTTGTTTTGTTTTGTTTTTTTTTTAAATTTCTTAATAGGTCCTCTCTAATATGAATGCACTTATTAAGTATTATGGAAAGATTTCTTTGTGTCAATGGATCCGTTAATAAATCCCTAAAGAATATCTTGGAATCAATTAAAGTATTCTCATACCATCAGGTTTTGTGCAACCTACGTAAAGATGACTTGATGACACCAAAATGCAGCTCTGATAAACAAGATGATACCAATTTTATACAATCAGCTTTTAGAGTAGAGCTGCTACAACACTCAAAGCCACCTTTCCTCAACCAAGGTGTTTTTGAATGTCAAAGCATAATATAACAATGAATGTTAATTAAAAAATCTTCATATTTTCAGTATAAAAACCACAACTGAGCCTTGTAGTACAGACTGCACATATACACAAAATAATACAAACTGTAATCATGGACACATACATTTAACATAGAAAATATCTTCAAGCCAGAGGCACAATTATAATCAGCTGTTTTGACTTCCTGGATAGCATGGGCTCAGAAACACTTTCCCCTTAGGGTTTATATTTTTCAAGCCATGTTTATAAATATTTCTACACTACCTTCCAGATAAGATCTTGTAATATTCAGTAAATGAAGCCTCACAGGTTTCTAAAACACGGGGAGGTGCAGCCCCAATTTTGCAAATGGGAAAACTCAAGTATGGGGAACCTTCTTGACTGAACGATCAAATACCTGAGAAATGAATTAATTTCATAGTACAAAGGATTATATAATAGTAAGGCACTAGTGTAAACAAATGAAACTCAGCGTCAGCATTATTAATGCCCACTTTTGTACGCCCTCCTACAAACATGGAACTTATCACTAAGGTAAGGTTAACTTCTACAGGATTGGGACTGGGACAGTCAGTGAAGATTCCCACCCTGCCCATTGTCTGCAGAATCTTTTATGTTCTAACATTTAAAGATACAATACCCAGGTGTACTTCAGCATCAACATTAGCAACCCTTTCACAAATTTGGATTTTCTCCAACTAATTTTTATAATTTCAGCTTTTCTAGATCACGTATCTGAATTTGAATGCTTAATTCAGAGAGAGAACTGCCTTACAATTCCTGCTCTTACCAATGCAGAAGTAATTTAATATCACCCCTCTCAAATGTAAGCAAAATTAATGGAAACACTTTCTCTGTTGACTCTGCAAGCATTTGGGGAGATTCAAAAACACATGTATGAGAAGTGCAAACTTGACTTACTACTGGCAGCAATTAAAGCACAACTATTTCTGTTTGTAGCAGTTCATGTTACTAATCTCATACAGTTTGAAAATCTCATTGGCAAGCACAGGCCTTCAAGCCCTACTTTCACATCAGATATGTAGAAAATGACACGAGAATGAAACACATCAGAGAAAGCATACCATCTTTTCTACTGCTAATTAATTTCCCACACTGAGATTGCAAACTGCCCATGAATAACTTCAAGAGGATAAACGTATGCTGATGAAGGTGCTTATGAGCTTTTATTATGATGGCATTGCATCAAAAGAATCTACTAAGGAAGTGCTGGCACAGAAATACTACTGTAAATTCAGCACATTTAAGCACAGGAAATAAACAGCATTATGCTATGAATTCTCACACAGGGCCATTATGCCATCTAAACCTAATGATTCCTTTTCATTCCATTTGCCCTCCTATGTTTGTTACCACACACACTCAGTCATCACCCCTCTATGGCTTGCTCCTATGCAATATTTTTCTAAGATTTCAGGAGCAGAGAAAATAGAGACATGTTAAGAGGTAAAGTTTGCCAAACATTTAACCTTATTCTTCATTCAGGCTTTCACTGCCCTGTGCATCAAAGCTTTAAGATCTCCCCAGGGCAATTACGTGCTGCATCTCCAAGTCACTGAAAAGAAATGTTGATGAACAAGGACAAAGGATGTCCACAGGCACTGAGGTAGATATTGAATCTTGGGCCTAAATAGCGACTTGGTCCTCTGGAAAATTCAAGCAACGATCAACAGATGTGGGATAAAAACTGTTTCCCCGCTGTTACAGCCAAGCGACATTGCTTCTGAGATTCTGCTTCTTTAAGACTGACATGCTTCATTTCAAATGTCTGCCTTTCAGTTTCAGCACAAGTGATTCTTGCTTTTATTAATTAACTATTTTCAAGAACTATAAAAATCAAGAGAAAATTGTTCTGTGGATCACAGAGTTTAGATACAACTAAAAATGTGCAATTGTAATTATCCCCCAGACTAAGCCTGTAAAGTCAAGCAATTTAAAGTCAAAAGTTATACCTAAAAGAACCCAAGGTAAATACAGGTGGGGAACCCTGACATCCTTAACTTCCCACTGAGTAAAACAGTGGTGGAAGAAATGCACTCAAAACTAATATATTAAAAATAATAAATTTAAATCTAAGTCATGAGTTCTGCATGGCATCCTTACAGACTTTGGCTGTTTCCACGTTTGCTTTCTGATTCTTATTATTTCTAGTTTTTTTGTTTTGTTTTTGGTTTTTGTTTTTTTTTAAATATAACTCTAAAACTGAATTTCCTAGGATGCATTGTATTTAAGGATGATTACAGCATCCTTCTAATGGTTTTGATCATGTAATGGCAGTGTGATATTTGCTAAAGGTGACTTGAATGTCTCCCTAGCTTCTCTTTCTAGAGTCCAAGTGCTATAGCCCTGACTGGTGTCTTTCAAAAGTAGTTAAAAAAAAAGTGGTGACAACAAGATACTACATAATAATCACAGTGCTTAATGGGAGAAATGGGCAGCACAGCGATGGACTACAAGAGACTCTTTTTAAAACCATCCTGCACAACTGCAGTAGGTTACTATATACAACTGAGACAGGTTTTCTCCCCACCTGGTCACGTACATGAGACAGAGAATAGAAATTATCTTGTGTAAGCAGGACAGCACACAAACTCAACTGTACATGGAGATATAAAATTTAGAAGTATGGCCCTTGTAGCATGCTTGAGATCACACAAACGCCATAGCAGAACTAATCCCTCATTTCTCACAACTGAAGTCACAAATCAGCCCAGACCTCGTGCTGGAGGGAATACCCATGAGCCAGGAAACAAAACAACATCTTTCCAACTTGCCTCTTTTCTTTTCTGAAGCAGCAGCTCCAATCTTTCATTAGCTCTTTTGCCAATCATTTTGTTTCTCTCAGCTTCGTACTGCCTCTGTGTATTATCCTGATGAATGCTCAGGTTTAAGGCAACATTCACAAGAGCAGTCATAAGCTTCATAGCTGCAAAAGCAAAAGACAGAATATGACTCTTAACCTGCAGTCAGAGCTCTAAAATATTGCCTCAAGCAGATCCATACTCACAGAAAATAACCATCCTGACCCTGATACAGAACCATCTGGATAGGCACTTCCCACCCAAGCAATACCCGGGTCACTCGGCTGACCTAAAGATCAGAAATCAGAGTATATGTACCAAATTGAGCTCCAGGCAATGTTATTTACCCTTTTTCTGCAAGTTCAAAGTGCATAATATCATAGAGCAAGAATATGAATCCATGGATCAGTGTATACCGTGAACCCAGTTACTGTGGGTTACAGGCATTTCTCTACTGAGAAGTATCATTACAGATGCCTCCACATGAAGTGTAACTCTTAACCAGTGAGTAACTCTTAGACACTGAGAATTAATGAATTTACAGGGACCACAGCAATGCATCTCTGACAGATAATCCGACCCTGCTTTAAAGGCAAGTGTATGATTGTATAAAAATATTATTAGAACTTCAAGTGCCCTTTTATTCACAGTTGCAAACCTTCTGGATACAATATCGTTAACACATTTCCGTCTTAATTCAGTTTTAAAAAATACATTAGCAAGTGTCTTTCCCATGTTCTTTGTGGTTACATCACAGTTTACAACACTGAAAACAGAAAAACAAAATTAACAATTGCACTCTCTCAGGCTAAATATGCAGCACAGTCCTCAAGATCAACAAGCAATTACACAAATGGAGAAGTGAAACTGTTCTTATGGTTAACTCTCTCATCCACTGCTTAAAACCTGTAAGTCTAGAAGTACCCATACAAACTTCTTACCTTAGTTTCTTGCTATAATGAATCATTTCTCATTCAAATTGGCTAGCACAAGGAAAATTGAAAACAAAGACCTCAGAAAGTATAAATGAAATTCTGAAAGATTTTCGTAATTTCTTATCAAGACTGAGCTTCACAGTACCACGATGACCTGTTCTTTGCAGGATAGCAGTATAATCTAACATGCAAAAACTAGCCTAAGGGAAATTTGTAGAATCAAAACAAAGCTCCCATAGCTTGATAATACATAAAAACGAGTAAGTGTATGGCACATTAATTGATCATGCCTCTCATGCAAGAAGCCAGCACTGCCTTAAATAACTGAAGCCAGTTGTGATAAACACAGGCCTTGGCATTTGCTCATCCCCGCTCGCAGTTTCTGGTTACAGAACAGCAACTACTTCTTCTACACAGCATGGTTCTTGGGTAACATCTCTAATGTATGCTGCCATTTCCTCTTTCCAATCAAACCTCTCACACTTTTCAAACATTTGCCCACATAAGGATGAACCAACCAGTTTAAGAGACTAAGACTATTGGAGCTGTTCCAGAAGTAATGCCTCATTTTATTGTGTTGCCCAAGGCATCAGAGGTAGGCATTGGTGGTGCGGCAGCAGAAGCTGAGCCTTCCCATCAGTATCCCACTACATGTTGTTGCTGTGTGACAGGCAGCAGCAGAGAGGCAGTCTGACAGAATGGAGCCTGACACCGAAGTGTGTACAGAGGAGTGGAAGTGAATTCCTCCATGTGGAAAAAATGGCACTCAGTGACATTCATTGACACTGGCTGAATGATTCTGGAGACCAAAGAGTGGATGTAACACAGCGAAGTAGTGGGTGGTGTGTTTAAGCAATGGCTGCAGTGACAGTGAGTCACCTTCACTGGTGCACATTTGCACGAGTGTGGTATGCAGCTCTTGTTCATCACTCGCAAAAATGCACAGCTAATGGTGGTGACTATGTTGAAAAACTGTGTTTTGTAGTTGAGAATTTGCTCTACCAAATAGCGTTACCGAGCTCTTTGTATTCATTATAGTTTCCACGGAAATACACAGGAGGCATTACTTTCAGAGTACATCATATTCCGAGCATATATTAGCATTATTCTCTCTCTCTCTCTCTCTCTCTCTCTCTCTCTCTCTTGCTAGTAGCAAGTCAAGATCAGTGTCCATTATCAGCCAGATGAATCTCAGATTAAATAAGTGGCACAGATTTTCAGCAGTGTTCCAAGAAGATGCATTTCAGCATGAGATCGGTAGAAAGACACCACCCGATACAACTAGTTTTAGATATCCGTATCTAAGCTAGGAATTGTAGTATTAATTTACAAATGGTGAAATACAGCTACTTCTACACAGCAATTCATCCATGTTATCAGAGATTTCTAACATACTTCAGATGAAATACACTTATAAAGCCTATTTCTGTCTAATAATATAACCAGTCTGACTCAGATGTAGGCAGATGTGTTGAAAAGTGCAGGATGGCCAGAGGTAGAAACCAGTGAGATACAGAATTTTGGTCCAATATTCCCAACATTATGTTTCTCCAGAGTGAAGGCACAGAATTTTATTGACACTTAAAATCAGTTTGCACTCTGAAATGAGAAATTACTAAGGCATACAACAAATGATTAATAAATACAAGACACGAGTATGCCACTTCTGATTCAAAGGATTCACTAGAGTCCCCTGGATTTGACAGGAACCTGTGAGGCTGATATATTCTCTTTTAAAAAGAAAAGTGTATACTAAGTACAGTTACGATGCACATGGTGCTTGGATTTGATCAAGCCTTCCAGAGTTCTCAGTGCTTGTCAAATTCTACCTGTATCAAAATTAGCAGTAATTCTCAATTAGCAGTAATTAGTATAACTGAACAGTTAATAGCTTCTTTGAAAACACCCCTTAGCACCATTTCACTTACCAGCTAATGTACTGGTGTGCCTGAAAGCGCGGACCTGGGAATCTGACAAACCAGTCAGAAGAGAGATGACCGTGTCCATCATGTACTCATCATAGATGATGCTATATTGACACTGTCGAATGAGCACCCCAATGAACTCACAAAAATTGGATCGAAACTTCTTCCACTGTGGCCCAGGCATGGTAAGGGGGTAATCACCACTGTCCTGAAGAACGAGAAAATGAATACTCTCAGTGAGCATGGACCAAGTTTCTAAGCTACACAGTGTATTTTTCTCCCAGACAATGCAGAACAAACAACAACTAATAATTCTTCGATAAATAAAGAACCTTGTAGGCGTGAAATCACTTTTTAAGAGATTTGATTATAACTGTGCTATGCTTGCTTTGTTAGCTATACATAGTCCAAATATGCATCCAGACAATTCTTTTCCTTATGTCCTGAGTTAGGAAAAGGAGGCAAAGGATGACAAAGGAAAATTTCAAAGTATCTAAGGTCGAAACCTAAAGAAAGTCTTGTGTGACTGAACATTTGTACCGTTCTCCACCCTCCACCTCCACCCCAGGTGGAATATTCTAATCTGGCTGCCTCTCCCCACATAATATGCTTTACTCAAGTTTGCAGCTGAGATCTTATCAGAAACTAAATATTGCCCTTTTTTGATCTTACAAACTTTTCCTTTTTCTTGTGGTTAAACCTACCGTCTGAGAGATGCAATAGATTTTTTTCCTGCTTAACTTCTTTCCAAGATTAATTTCACAATACTGCATCTCAGTGAGACTGCCCCTCCTATTAGAAAATTCATAAACTTCTTGGTCACCTGATTTGTAAGTCAATTCCAGATTTATTCAAAATGTTAAGGTACTAATGTTCCAACCTGGATCTCTCCCCAAAAATAGGAAGTCAGCAGCAGCAAAGTTAAAACCATCTCTAGTTATTAATTCTGTGTTTTCATGAAGAACAAGCAGTTCTGTTATCCAGCCAGGCAAAGCCAGTAACTTAAGCAGAGAGGACTTGCAATCAAATACCCTTTAGCTTGAACTTAACAGAAGATGCTCCACTCCAGCAAAAACAAAACAAAACCAACAAAAAAAAAAGCACAAACTGAACTCAAACTCGATACTGTGATATTACAATCATACTAAAATGGTTACAGTTGCAAAGAAAAAAGTACACAAATATTAGAAAAATACAATTGTAAGGTTGTCTTACTGATCCTATTTCTATCACTGCAATGCTAAGAGACAACAAGTAGCATTGAATGCCTATCTTAAGAGAAATGAGTTCTGTTTCAAAACAAACAAACAAAATTAATCAGAGGTACCACACTCCCTAATTTGAAAATTTCAAAGCTCAAAATCATTAAGATTTGGAACATTTTTCTTTTGGCAGAAGATTTGTTACAAACAAAATGCTCAGAACTTTTGAACTATTTGCGTAACACTGCTACAAAACATAACTTTCATGTCAACTTACTATTTGGTTTAAACTGCCAATTCAAATGAACAAAATATTAATTTGCACACAGAAATTGTGCAAACGCCAAGCCTACAGTCCTGTCTCAGGAATGCAGAGTTCTTCATTGTAGGGTGGCAGTTTCAAGCCGTGAGCTACAGCATCCAGCATAGCAGCACAAATATAGGTGGGGTGAGAAAGCTTTCCACAGTTCTTCTACTGCCTCCTCTTATTAATCTCTGTGGTACAGTCAGCTCTAATATCTAGGATGTGGATAGATGGACCCAAGGCAGCTTTCGTACAGACAGACTTGGCTAGGCTCTCTTACAGTATGAGATGGGAGTTCCATGACTTTTTGTGATAGTACAACTAAGCCTTTCAACACATCACATAACAAACTTTTCACTATTGTTATTTCAGCATCCAAGTCCTACTCAATCCACAACACTGACTTTTCAAGATAAGTAACTGTAACTACCCTTTCAATTTATTTTATTGTTTTTGTTTTTCCATTATTATTATGTGATTATTATTCTTTCTACATCTAATATTGGCCCACCAATTTTCATCCTGCAGTCTAAACTGCTGCTTTGCCTGTTGGTGCAATTTCTTATACAGAAACATTGCTTACCACTGGCTTTCTTGCCTGCTGCATTTTTGGTTTACAACCAAAGCATACTATAACATATTTCATAATGCTTAAAGCTATTTGATGTTTGTACACTATTTGCAGACATAATGCTTAAAGCTATTTGATTTAGAGTGATTTTAGAGTGAAATAGAGTTTGTACACTATTTGCAGAATACATACTAAAACTACTGTATAATATCTGTATACCATACCTCATCAAATTCTTCTGTCATTTTCCTTATTATTTCTGCATTTTGCATGTTCCTGAACATTTCAATTCTTACAGTACCTGTAGTGTAGTAAAGGAACAAAAGAAATTAACACAACTCATGTTTTTATATAAAAATATCAATATCAAAGTCTTTCTGCTAAACGTACAGCTCAATAACACACATGAAAGACCATATAATGCAATGGTAGTAGAAACACTTTGAACAAGTGTTCTTTTGAAGAAACAGGTATAACGATCTGAATAGAAATTAGTGAAATTTACTCTACAAAAATCGAGTGTGTGTGATACAGCAGCAACTAAAAACTAATGCAGGACTCATATCATGTATGCAGTCAACAAATGGTTTTAATTGTGTCTGTAAAATCAAATTAAGTCTGTCTTTCAGTTCTAAGGCCATTACTAGTAATCCTCCCCCTTCTGTGATTACAGATATTCCATGATCTCTATTTGGAGAACATGAGTGGTTTTCAGACCGGAGCCAACACAACTGCATCATGTGCCACTGCAGTCAGTAAGGTTCTCGAAAACCAAAGGCTCAAAGGGATCAGCCAAGATGTGGGCCAGCTCAGGGCTAAAAGCAGTATTTGCATCCACATTTCTCCTTCACGTGGATTATGTCGTTCTCCCATTACCTGAACAATTAAATTGTTAGCGTTGACTTCATGTTGTAAATTGCACAGTGAAAGCAAAAATTGAAAATATGACAACACAATGGCAATTAATGAAAGTTCTTGTGACTTGATCCTAAATTCAATCAGAATAAACAAATAAAGTACCTTTACATCACACCACTGCCTTAGTAACTAAACATTGTCTGAATCTCCAACCACGTATCAGAAATCAACATATGGAACTTGTATTTTTTGTTACTGTGTGATACATACATATGTATTTTAATTCATCACCATCTTTTTGCCACTTGGCAATCCCCTTTTTGCTAATGGAGGAAATGCATAAAACTTAAGTAAACCACAGAGCTGCAGCCCAACCTTGTTAGCATTACAAAGACTAAAAATTCAACTGGATTAACAGTCACTGCATGGCTTCAAAAATTCAAGCCACAAAACAGCTATAACAAAGGTAAGTATAAGTATACCAACAGTTATGGGAGTGTTTTAATTCCACTATTTTCTTTTCCTTGAAAAACAAGCATTAGAAACACACAGATTTCAAAATATGCAAGCACAGTTAGAGCTCACCCATCTTCGACATCTTTGCTAGGACGCTATTTCAGAACGCAGTTTAAGTCCTGATTTCTTGTAATGGCAGTGTTTCTTCACGAAGTAATATTTACTTATCCATTTCATACTAGGTTACACTGTCGGCCTCAGTTCTAAAAACAGTGATTTATGTTTGTGTATGGCAATCTCCATATTTTGAACAAGCAATTAGTTACATAATATACTAATATGAAACGAAAACCCAAAAGAATAACGCACGACAGAACGCTGTTTTATCAGCTTCAAACTCATCTCTAAGTATAGATAAATTAGGTTTCCCTCAATATTATTACAGTTTCAATATGCCTCAGTGTGTTGAACAGCAAATCCACCTCAGCTGCATCTATCCCTCTCACTGCATGCTATCAGCTGTCCTTATTTTGGTTAGCATTGTAAGCCCCACTGAGCACATAAGTCACTGACTGCTGGTTCTTTATACTTTTCATAGTCCTGATTCAAGTTTTAGTCATTCAATTTATGACTTCTGTTAATAACCTTAAATAGTTTCCATAAAATATATAATCATGTTGCTTTGTTGGACAAAAGTAAAAATTCTGTAAGAAAAGCTCTTTGTTAATGCATTTCACCCAATAAATCTCCCTTCAATTTCGTGTAATTCTGAATGTAGTTCTCTTTATCTTTTCTCCCTGAGGGTATGGAATGTAATTACACTGTGGTCACTATTACTTAAGGCCTCAGATATTTCTAGCTTTTAAATGACCTCCTGTTACTTATGTTACTTAACAGTCGAGTATAGTTTTTGCCTGAACAATTTCTTTAAAGCAATTGGTTTCAGGAGTAACTACTGTAAGCACTGAGGTTTTTTTTTTTTAATTGCACTGCTGCAACATAATACATTTATGACTAGGTCTGTTTATCCCCGCTTCTTTAATCACACAACCTTGCAGATGCAGTATGAGCCCCCAAGGAAAGCTGATGGCTGGTATAAGACGCAACTCCCGTGTCGCTATCAGACAACAGACTGCATCTCCTGTACCACAACTGCAGAAACCTGTAGGCTGCCCACTACACACTGGCCCAGGGGTGAAGCTGCAGCCACAGGACTACGGACCACAGGCATCTCCTCTGAATCATGGCAAGGCACTGTAACTTCCTCAGTTAGAACAGAAAGAGCTTCAGCTATATCCTGGGCACCTGAGGATTTCTACTGATCACCAGACACTGCTATTACAGTGAAAGTGTGTTCGGACTCTAGACACATTTTCCAAATAAGTGTGGGCCCAGCTCGCTGTGGGCATGGGACAGGGGCATGCACAGGATGAAAGAAGCTCCTGACATCTCCTAGGGATGCCAGAGAGGACAAGAGCCCATGGAAGTGAAGACAGCTCAGTGGCTTCAGAACGTACGTTTACAGTGAGGAGAGCAACCCAGCTATTTTAGAAAGCTTTACAGACAAATAGCAACAACAACACAAAATCTGAAAGTTGGCAATTCCAGTACTTACACAAGAAAGGGAAGTTTATACAACAACAACAAAAAAGGCCGTGGCAGGAGTGGTGCTCCACCTCTAATAGCCTACAGTCATTTAAACACTGCTAATGAATACAAATTGCTCACTACTAAATGGACTCCTGAAATCCAAATTGCTGACAGTTGGCAATAAATTACGTCCTATGAACCACAGTGAGGTTTCATCTCCATTACCTCCACTCAGGGAAGCTACAAAGCCAGCTACAAAGCCAGCATCACCCCTTCTTTGTACCACCTGCCCAAACTCAGACAGCTGCCACAGAGTGGGAAATGTTTTGCATAGCAAAAAGTCATGATCAGAGCATGGTGAAACTGTCAAGAGAAGATAAGTTCAATAAAAATCTTGCAAGGATGAATTATGATTATACAATATCTAGGTGGGCAATGTTTCTTTCCCCCAATATCATTCAGTGTGCATTTCCTACACCTTTTTCCCCACTAACATTATAGGACAGAAATAATCCACTTCTGCAACATCCATAAAGCACAGTTCTTAAATCATCTCAAGAGCATTAATGACAAACCTCTGTATGAAAGATGATAAAAAAGGACCAGCATCAAACCATACATTATTTCTCATGACTCAACCTAGGTCATGTGTACTTCTGGAATATTTCATTGACTGTTCCCAGAAAAGACAGCCTGAAACTAACCAGAAATTACCCACACTGTTTTTTTAAATTCTATTTTCTGTGAGTTGCATACCATCCCATAGGAATATTAACATAGGTCTTACTTGATTGGAATAAATATGTATTCATCATTAATCTAAATGGAAACAGTACTGGGCCAAAGAGATGTTAAGCACCCTAAAATCCTAACTTTCCATTCATTTCCAAGCTCGAGTACTGAAACACTTTATTCAAACCAGAGATCAGGGTTCTAGAAAGAAGACAGCCTAAATAGGTGTATGTTAACTTCTGTGGCACACCCAAGGAATGAATTTTACTGACGTATTCCCCAATTACTTGTGCTGCATTCTCTCTGTGTTGCCCAGCTTCTGCTGCCAATGAAATAGTATTCAAAAGCATTATTGTCCTAAAAGACACAGCCCTAATTTGTCCTTCCAGCAGCTTCAGATCATGGACACATACTGAATGAAACAGTAAGAACCCCAATGGGAAAAAAAAAAAATCACATCCTCATACAATTAAAACCTTTTCAACCAGAGAACCAATTACTAGAAAGAATTCCAGCAGCTCATTTATGTTTACTATCCTAATACAAAACAGAAACCAAGTATCTGACGTGTCAATTCCCAAATCACATTCAAATTTCCCTGCAAAGTTAAGACCTTACCATTCAACTGAAACACACAAGTGTATTCTCTTGTTGTCTAAGTCATCTGTATGTTCTCAGTATGTTCACATCCTCTTCTGAAGATCATCACCATTATTTTGCTCTTCACTTTTCTCTTCCAGAACTGGGAATATTGTTTTAATGACTCAGCCCATTTAAGTTGCCATCCCAACAATAAAAGTTACCTCTCACAGGAAATATTCTCCATTTGTGTTCTTTACCTTCTCTATCAGAGAACAGTCACCACCATGTTATACAAACTAACTGGATAATCCTTGACTTACTATCTTCTACTCCTCGATGACACCTCACCAGTTTAAGACCCTCCATCTCACCAATTACTGTATGGCACATAACCACACACATAACCAAAACCACCTGTAGGCTGTAAACTCCTACAACAGAAGCTCCCACATTCTCTCCTTCTTCTATCATTGCTGAGACATTTTCCAGAGACTTACACCAGTCTTCAGACCAAATAAAAACACTGGTATTACACAGGACAAGGATTTAGGGGCAAGCTGCTGCTTCTGCATTTTCAGATCTCAACTTTTGCTAAAAATACTTTCAAACAGTTATTCTTTGAATTAAATAAATAAGAGAAGACAAAGACCAGAAATGCCATTATAGAGTTCTGTACTAACTCCATTGGGAGCCATAAACAGTATGAGAAACATATGAAAGGAACAGAGTTCCACCAGACAGAAGAGAAAGTAACAAATATACTAAGTTTTTAGTCATCATTGTGAAGAAATACTTGAGAATAGAGACATTTTTCCATGCTAAACCCAAGAAAAGTCTGCAACAAAATCCAGTTTCTGGAATGGAGGGAACTTTGGTCATTAGGGTCCCTTCCATTCGTATGACCCTTTTGTGCTCTCTCCTCCCAAAGCCTGACTGCCACCTACAGTTCCTACTCTGCGCTCATTTCATGGCCAATAAAGGCATGCATGTGAAACCACACAGTAATTGACTGAGACAGAGAGAGGCACGTTCAAAGGGACCACTACTAAAACATTTCTAATTCTACATCCTCCATAATACAAGGCACAGAAATCTGTTACTGTTCTGGTTTACATAACTTCAGCTTAGGCAAGAATTACCTTCACTTTCTGCTGATATTTCAAAACCAAATTTGGCCTTAAAAATGATACTCAGTATGGAAACCTCAAAAATTTACTGAACAGGAAACTGACTTAAACCAACCAGTAACACCAATAGTGAGCATTGCTGTACGCAGCCCTCAATACAAGAGGTCAAAAGTGCTAATAAAGGTGGGAGGACTTATTAATCTTCTGACTGACATGGGCTTCACTGCACTGCACTAGAAGCAGAACTGTAGTACAAAATAGCAATTATTATTATTATATTATATATATTATATTACACATATACACATATAATATATATAATATATATTATTATGTTATAATATATATTATATATTATAATATTATATATTATAATATTATATAATATATTATATTGTATATTATATTATTATTATAAATACAATTATTATTGCTATTTCTGGCATCCCAATTCAAGGACAGTTGTTTCATTGTTAGTGTGAACAATTCTACGTTATACTTTAAAGTTCAGAGTTTTGAATAAGATTAAGAAGCTGACAAATTCATGTGGTATGAAATCAACCAGTGATTTCATACCATTTGGCTGTTCAATCCTTCATATAAGTTATATTGACACACCAGTGAGGAATAACAGTTCTCTTATTACAGATACAGTAAGATACACACCAAAGATTCTGAAAATGCTACAAAGAGGACAAAGATATGCATTAATGACAATCCAGCCATTTCCTCTAGGCTGAAAAATAACCACATATTCTTATTGTAAAAAATTAAATGTGTATTGTAAATAAATGAAATCCTATGGAATTCCCAATCTATTATCTGTGAGAATCTGCTACTTGCTTAAAGTGACCTAAGTGTCTGAAGAATGAAGGAGAAAAAATACAGAATCTAGCCCTGACCCAAAGAACTACCAACCACTAAATGTGACTGTTGTGCCAGCCTAGAAGGTTATGTGCTACAGAACAGCTGAGCCTATTCCAGGATTGGAGTTATTTTTGCAAAGCAGTGCTTCACAAATGGTTTCACAAATGGTTTGGAGCTTCCTAAGCATCAATAAGTCAAAAGTCATGCATTTATGCAAAGCACATCCATTTTCAAAGCCTTATAATGAACTTCCTTATTTTAGTTTTTAAATTGGGTGTCATACGATAATAAAGGTGTTCTTTTAAATTAAAAGATTAAAAAAAAAAAAAGAAAAATAAGAAAAATGGCCAGTTTTCAGAATGCAATATATCTTTTTAAAGAAGGATTTTGATAGAAATATGCTAACCAGCAGATATAAATGCTCTGAAAGAAAGGATGAAGCAGGCGAAGTTTGCCAGTAACCAAATTATTTAGAATAGCTGAAATTAAGGCTGACAGCCAAGGCTGCAAAATGATTTCATAGTAACAAAACTGATAAAATGGCAAATAATGCATTTCAGAAGAAACAAAACCACAGTAATTCCACAAGCTACTACTAGAAAAAGGGGCAGATCTGCATAATTTAATGCATCCAGAAATAGCATGCTTCATGTATTCAAGTCTTAACAGTTTTTATACAGGAAACCTCCTCAGTGAGTTTCAGTCAGACAATATGGCTCTGGCACAGTTTTACAGTATTTGCCTTTGGAAACGGTAAGCTGCTTTTCATCTTGATGTTAATGTCTCCAGCTTTGAATAACAGAAGCCACATAATTAATAACTAAAGCCACACAACTTGCGATGTAGTATTTGTACTGAATGACTTAACAAAATGAATCCTTTCATGCTTTGATAGCTCAAAGTAATAATTCTCAGAAGGCATCCACCTTTTTGTCAGATCACAGCAGATTTGAACAACAGTAAATGGCACAAATATGAGCAAAAGCTCCGGAGCCTCTGCTACCCCAAAGGCAGTGCTTTGTTCCTCCTAATGTCTTAATGCTTGGTGGAAGCATCCTCAGCTACAGGCCTCTGGCAGCTGTGTGCTGCCCCATGCTGCCTCAGCTCACTGTGATTGAACAGCCTGTGATCAAGGACAGGGGAAAGCACTGGCTCCAATGCATTCCTGGCTTTAAACTCCTGAAACTTTCCACCTGCTTACTACTGATTCTACAACTGATTTCAGCCCCTCCCCCCCCCCCCCTTTTTTTTTTTTTCTTTTCCTTACAGTTTCCCCTGTTTGTGCTATGAGGAAACTTGCTAAGAGAAACATTTCACATCAACCATCACAGGAACCAGAAAATAATGTAAGGACTCCCATACTCACAGTCAGCACTAGGTGTTAGGAGGTGTGCAAGGACACGCACATGTGTAAGTCCATCTTGCACCGGGCAGTAGTTCAGGTTTACTCAACTGCAGGTTGCTAAGCCACACTGTGAACGTTGTACTTACTGCTGCTAGTGGATCTATCACCTCTGAATTGTTTGGACTTTTCATACCACAGAACTGCACCTCAGCTCTACATTCTCTTAGAAAGTAACTCTATTTCTAGAAATGCTGCCTGATCATTTTGCAGGATAAGCATGGGATCTTTTTTGCAAGAAACAGTAAATAATTATTCCTCTATTCGTCATTCTTTTCCCTGGTGCTCGGGTCTTTCTCTACGTTCTTTTGGAAGTGAGATGGTCTGAAATGCATTCAATACTCGAGATGCAGATACAATGTACTTTTATGATATACTTCTTTATTTTTAATATATACACATAAACTCATCTTTAATTTCTGATTCTTAATTTCAGCTCCCAAGACACTACTGAGCAAAAAGGTTGTATTTCCACATCTCTGGAAACAACAACAGACTCTAGGAGTAACAGTTTATTGCTTCATGTTACTCAAATCCAGCAACAGAACCATCAGTAGCCTGGAGGAAGGGCTGAAAGTTCAGGAACAACTGCTCTTTGAGAATACTTTTATCAGGCTATTTCCACAGCTAGGAAACATGTCACCCATCAGCTGCACTGGTAACACACAAGCCCTCAAGCTTCCCTCAGTAAAAAGAGAGGCTTTCCCCCCTGCCCCCAGTGGGGATCTCACCAGCAAATACACACACCTGTTTGGAAGGCGTAAAGACAAAGCAGCCAGACACCTCGCAGCAGCGCCCAAGGACACAAGACTCAGGCAATCCAAATGCAAGCATATTAACAGAGCTTAACACCACAAACATTTTTGTAGCCAAGGGCTGAGTAAAAATGTTACTTCGATTGCTAAAAGGCTACAGGCATAACCAAACCCATGTTCACTGCAGGAGTCCCATGCTGCGAGGCGACTATCAAGGTATTCCAAGTTCCTGCTGTGAGAACTGCAGTTTGGTAGCAGGTGTCTCTCGTTATAATGCACAGCTGAAGCAAGGGTAAAAATAGCAAAGGTCTTGAAAACACTGAATCTGTCTGATAAACCAACTTCAGCTAAAACAAACTGCTTCGTACCAGTATTTGTACTTACAATGAACCAGCAGACCCTCTTTGTGCCATCTACAATATTTTGTAGTAATTACAATAAACCCCAGAGTGGTTTTAAGAACACTGAATCTTCCAAAAGTCAAAATAGATAATGCAGCTAATAACAGATAAAATATAGATACTCATTTTTCAGAATTCCCTATTCATCACTCTGAGAGTTACCAGGCAGTCAAACACTGACTGCTATCTTCCCACATAACAGCAAAATTAATGCTACATAACCAGCAGAAAGCTAACAAACCTGAGCAGTCCACCTGATAAATGCTGTTGTGCTGCACAAGAAGAAGGCAGGAGACACAGAACTGTGTTTGAAGCAACTGAGGTCTAAAATATTTGTTTCTGCTGATTATATAAAAGCCATCAGCTTCCTGAAGATTATCTGCTTCTTTATTTATCTGAACAGAGGAAATGAAGTTTGTATGCTTTTCTATCTTTAATTATTCTGCTTAATAACATCCAAGCTGTTTCTTTCAACCAAATCTGACAAATCTAAAATGTTCCAGTGAATTTCACCAAAGCAGGTAGTTGAGCAGAAGCCAAAAACAATCTAAATCATTAACTCAGTCTGCTCAGACACCAAAAAACCCTGAGGCCAGAGCCAGACAGGGATGTTCACATTGTGAATGCCAGTCCTTCTCAGGAAAAGCTTCAACTGGAGCACAGCAGCCTCTTCCACAGTAGTGTTTGTCTATATAGCTGATTTAGCTTCCAAAAATTTATAAGCTTCTACTAAAACTCTTTTTGAGAGAATTACATGGCATTCAGAGCATCATCTCTCACAAAGAGTATCTGCCACTTGATCAGTATGCTCAGTAGCTTTCATACCACTCAGTAGAGACAAGCAGTGCAGACACACGAGGTATTACTCCTCATTAATTCTGCTTCTCAGGAAATTATTTGTTTCAAGTAGAGATGAAAAGCATTTACCAGCCACCATCTATGAAAAGCCAATGCAAAAGGTTACCAGAGCTGGCTGACAGCAACGCCTTTATCTTCATCGTTCCCCATTTACAAGTACACAAGATGAGAGAAATTCTCCTTTTTCACACAGCTCTTTTTTCCTAACTTGCTAAGATAAAACTCTATTTTCTCTTATCTGTTTGTTCACTCCAACACTTTTTGAATATCTGAGCACATGTATGGGGCTTTTCTTTGCTTAAGGTAATAAACAAATTTGAGAAACTGTCTGCAAAAAATACATAATATGTGCACTTAGCAGAAAGCATGTGCCAAACTTTAGATGCTCTCTGCAATCCTCATTTATTTGCTTCTATGCACACTGTGATGTGCCAGTCAACTTACACGGCTGCCTACAATTCTGTTCAACTTCATCAGAACAGAGAATAAGCCTGGAAATGAAGGGGAGTTGTGCTGGTGAAACTATTGCATTGTGGATGTGTGCAGCTCTTGCTACAGCCAATGAACTTGGCAGGTAAATGACGGAAGAAAGAGGGAGGTTGTACATGAACCGATGAGGATGCTGCAGATTGCTATTTTCTATCACTTCAGAGTTCCTACGTGAGCCTGGACAGTCCAAACTATGTCAAAGAAGGCCCATAACTGCACATTCTTCATTTTTCAAACATCCACATTGGGCTATCATGGATCAATTCAAAAAAATACAGCACACAAACGATGGTATCTGGAAGTACACTGCCTCTACCACCTTCTTTTGGGTATGAAAGAAAAAAATTAAGAAGAAAGGGAAGAGCTTGCATTAGCCCTTCTTTACTGGAGAGGATTCCATTCTGTTAGCCTTGGCTAGAATCCTGCTTTTTTCTTACTGCAAATATGTATCTATTATACAGAACTAAGAACTGCAAGTTTCCATTTCACGATCTTCAAGAACTGTCTGAGGTACTCTGAGCCCAGCCACTAAGTTAACTGAAAATCAGGAGTAAGAAGTCAGTAACAGCTGAGCTTTAAGCATTAGTATTTATCTGAAAAAAGTCCTCCTCATAGGGAGTGGCACAAATACTGTATCCGCTGTCTCAAAAACATTTTTATCCAGGATGCTGTGCATGTGCTAGCCAATTACACAACAGGAGATATCTTTATTTACAAGGCAGTTAAGAAAAATTAGCTGAAAGTCTTCATGTAAGTATTTCTCCACTATGATTTTTAAGATGATTAGTAATGCTTAATTTTCTGTATTGTACCAATTTTTTTTGGCATAACTACACTCTCACCTGTAACCACCTGTCTACACAGACTCTTGTCTAGTAATCGATTTCCTGTCCTTCCTGCATGAAATTTTTCTTTTATCAACAATAGAAATACCAAAGGGTATTACATTATGGGTCATCTGCTTATGAATGCTCAAAAATTGAGTTACACTTTTAAATGACAGCCCTGTTCAGCAGTATATTATGGCTGTACCATTGTGCAGCAGCCTAGAGCAGCCCCACAACGTACACACCAGATGAAACAAGAACACATTTTGGCCAATGAAGCAGAGCTAAACTACTGGGATGTACGGCCATCTGCCTCTTCAGCTTCCTAAGCTCACCTGTGAAAATCTGCCCTCACAGAACCCATTCCTTTCTTCTAATTTTTGGAGTCCATTCTTTTTTTCTTTTGCTTTATACTTGCCACAAGTTTACCTCTTCATCCTTCATCCCTCTGTTACATGAAAGTACAAGTCAGATGTTTCAGTTTCTTCTGCTCCTTGAGTTTTCCCTATTAATGAGATCTCACGCAGTTAATTACATTTTTTCCCCCTAGGATTTTTATTACTTTTTTTGCTGTCACTGCAGGCTGATAAGAACAAAAAGAAATGCATAAAGTATTTCCCATTTTCAAAATTGCTGCCACGTTATGCTGTTTCCATGAGATCAAAGTCTCAAAATACCTAAGGGTTAAATGCATCTTACAAAACACTGCAATATCTCTTGCTGCTTCTATACACAACTGCAAGCTTTGCTTGGCACATGCAGGCAGGGAAGAACACTACCAGGGGGTGAGGAGTGCAGACACTTGTGTTTCCCAAAAGCAGCTTGTTGCTCAATCTCCCTTCAGAGCACTGGGAAACAAAAGCCACTTAATAAGATTAATTCTTTATTTCCCTGGAAGAAAGCTATGGAATATCCATCTGCACAATTATCTGTGCAAGTTAAACCTAGACAGAAGCCCTGCAGTTTATCTGTAACTTGTCTCACGTCTTTGATACTGAACCTGATTCCTGCAGTGTCTCTATTTTCTAACCTACCTTGGTTGGAGCGAAGCCAAAGTAAGTGAGCTCAACTCCTATTAATATTGTAAGCTAAAATAAACACACCTTACTATTAGAATCCCAATATTAATATACATTAGTTTAGATTGCACTATACTAAATTGATCTAATACATAGCTGAGATCAACTAACGAACTTTGAATGTGCTGCAATTTCCTTCTGTATTTTTATCTTTCCTCCCTAGAATGCATTATTAAACACCTCTGCAATCAATGAGTTAAGTTTACCAAGCTATCACTCATGCAGAAAAGCATTACGTCAAAACTAAATTAACTAAAAGTTAATCTTATATCTCAATTAAGGAGGTAAAATAAACAACTGTGGTGTTATATATGTAATACGTAAAGTAACACTACAAAGTAATAGTGGCTGAAGTATCAGATAATCAGACCAATAAAGTAATACTCCAGGCTAAACCAACTGACAATTTTAATAAGCAACCATTCCTTCTCAAGACTGGAAAGCTTAAGGCCAACAGATACAAAGGTAGTCTGGAAAAGCCTCATGAACTGCTGAGCCTGGGCACTGCTCCTGATCAGCAAAATGGTTACACCAAAGCTTTATTTGCATGCAGATATCCCAGAAACTTCGGTCAAAAGCTGGCTGTGACAGCTGAGTTAGTAAGACCTACGGGACCTAAGATTTGCTCATAAAGATTACATGAACGTAGCTTCACTCTTTGAGCTCAACTGATGCATTTTTTATAGAAAGAGGAATACAAAGGAGAAAGTGGGTAAAACAGAGATATGAGAAGTCTTCACAAAATTCCACATGGGACTAAGAAGATATAAATGATACATATGAAATATTTGTATCAATAAACTATTTAATACGAAGATGTTGATGTCTGAAAAAAAACAACAACCAAAATAAGTCCCAAGGAACTGGCCAGTGAAATATTAGAAAGCTACATAGTGATTATTTCTTAATGTCACATAGCTGAAGCACAATACCTTCCGCTACAGGCTACCATGGAAACCAGAAATACAAATGGACTGAAAATTAGGTTATCAGACAAATCTGGGAGTAGGAATGTTCTTCACTGCTATGAGACAAAATAACTTGGTGTGGACCTGCCCTGCTGTCTTTCCTATTTGTGTTTTTATATCGTTCTGTAAGCCCACACAAACATGATGTTTAGTGTGTCTGAACATCTTCAGAGCTCAAATATAAGCCTCAAAAAAACCAAAAGTTAACATAACTAAATGTACACATTGCAAATTAAGCTCTGGTCATGTGAGTGGTGTTGGTAGAGAATAAGTCATACTTTACATGCATCACCAAGAATTCCAATCTCCAGGCAAACCACAAGCCCTGGTTCTAATACTAATACGCGCTGGTTCTAACACTAGCACTGGGAGGTTGGTGTGTCAAGTAACAACAAACAAAAAACAGGAACAAGATAAATAATATAACTCGAGAACAAAGAGCAAATTCACTCATGCAGGTTTCCTGCACAATTATGTACCACAAAGATTATATTATTTCTAACTCAGTCGAACAATTCAAGACAGTTTGAATGTCTTCTGGTTCCTTTGTTATTCCAGAGACAGAACTCCAGTCCTGTAAGAGAACTACTCTCAGCTGGCACCAGGAGGTGACTAGCAAATATTTCCTTCTGTATATTAATGGAAAGGACTTCATCTTCTGGATGCAATGCCAGTGGTAACTGCTGAAAAAGAATTACAGTACAACAGCTGCTGGAAAATTATAAATCAAAGTGCCCTCAATCCATAAATTGATCTTCTCATAATTCAAAACTAAAAGCTATTCTGTCACTCGTCATTTATCCATTGGGCAAATAACACAGCAAGACAAGAACAAATTTAACAAATTTAAATGAGGGCTGCTCCGAAAGCAATGCCTCCTATTTTCTTGGCCCGTGACACCAGAGGCAGATGTTGGTGGGATGGCAGCAGAGGCTGAGCCTTCCCATCAATATTCTGTTACATGTTGTTGCCATGTGGCAGATGGCAGCAGAGGGGCAATCTGACAGATGGAGTCTGACACAGAAGTGCAGCTGAAACAAAGGTGTGTCACTGAATTCCTCCGTGTGGAAAAAATAGCACCCAGTGACATTCATCTGTGGTTGCTGAATGTTTCTGGAGACCAGACAGTTGATGTGAGCACAGTGAGGAGGTGGGTGGTGTGTTTCTGCAGCGGCAATGGTGGTCAACTCCACTGATGCAGATTATGATGAGCACAGCATTGCTGGCAAAAATGCACAGCTAATGGTGACAACTATGTTGAAAAACAGTGTTTTGTAGCTGAGAATTCATTCTATCAAATGGTGTTATGGTACTCATTGTATTTTCCATGGAAATAAATAGGAGGTATTACTTTTGGAGTGACCTACTTACTTTTTTTCTGAAGCTGAAAACAACGGGGTTTGCTATTCCTCTACCAGTAGTGACCTAGCACTATGAAAATGTGATTGAAAGTCAGGCACAATGGCTGAATTTATACTCCTCCCCCTTCAAAAACAACTGTTAGTGCATGTACTTTTCTATTTTGAAGTGCAAAAAACAGATTTTTTCTTTTTGCTAGATCAGTTTTATAAGCAACAACTCACTGCAGATCTGAAGTAACTTGTTTTCAAAGACTTGAAAGAAGAGATTTTAATGAATTCCACTACGTTCCCCACTTGTATTTGCTTCACAGGAACTGAAAATCTTCCACTGGCTCTATTCTCTAAGTAAAACACAGGACATCCATGTTACAAGAGTTGGTGTTAGGGCAGAAACAATGCTCAGCACCTTGTTTTGTCCAGCAAATGTTGTCAGCTCCAAAATGTTTAATAATTCATTAAGTTTCACAGGGCTTTTTGCTGTAGAAAAAGTCTGAAGGAATGACTTTGATGACTCAGTTTGAATCTACTTCAAACTAAAGTCACAAGAACTGCATCTGGTGTATCATAGAAGCTCCCTACAAAAATATTAGTACACTCAATGCAGTATGAATTCAAGGGGAAACTCCATTTCTTTATGTTCATAATTTAAGAAATAAAGAGGAGGCTCAATAAATCCAGCTCTAACTGGAAGAAACGACTCAGGATGTTACAAGAAGTTGTGGAAACACATCTGACCTCAGCTGCAGTGCTGAATTTTGCCTTTTTTTTCTTCTTAGCTCTCAGGAAAAAACAGCTCAAAGGTAATCAGTAAGAACACAGAAGTAACAGTAATCCTTTGCTAATCTCAAAAGATGCCCTTCCTCTTCTTTATTAATGAGTCACCCTGAATGCCTAATTAATTAAACTGATTTGAAGAATACAAGATGAAAACTGTGGAGCAAAAATTGTTTGAATCAACCCAACAGAAATGTGTCTCACTTCACCAAAAACTAAAGTTCCACCACCACAACATCCACCAAACTATTTTCAGCTAAATTGTTTAGAAAAAAAAAAAAAAAAAGTAGCCTTTATTTCCATCATCAAATAGATGTATAATAGTTCAGTTTAATAAAAGAAAGGCTACTTAACAGCACTGTTAGGTCCCTCTGAAATTTCCTCATTTATACAGTAGCGTAATTAAAGGGACTTAAATGATTTTCCATTTCATATGTAAACCACATGGGTACTTACTAATCAGCTTCGGTCTCCTGAAATGAAAATACATCTCTCCCTTTTAATAGTTGGTCTATTTTTCTTAATAGCTTTTTTACAGAACTGCTTTTCCACCTTACTTTGTTTGTGTACTTAAGGGATCCAGTACAGTAAATGATGTGGCTCTGCTCTATTGAATATACTATCTTCCATTCTCTTCCAGATATCTTACTTCATTCATTAATTTTACTATTATTCACCTGCCTGAGCTCTGAAGTATTACTGTGACTTCTGTTCCCAGAAGCAAATTACAACTAAGTAAAACTCCAATCTGTCACCTCTGGAAGAATAACCATCTTTAATGAAGACTCCATACTTTTGCTAGTAGTTTAATGATTTTATTTCTAAACTTTTTAAAAGTCGAGGAGCATTCTCTGATCAGTCTGTGATTGACATGCCATTAGTTCACTTGAGGATGTCCTAGCTGGAGATTTGTGATTCTTCCTTCCAAGTGATTTTTATTACTTCAATTGTTTTTATTGCTTGAAATGGGACTGGTTCTGCATTTTGTTGCACCTCTTTCTCTAACTGGATGATACAGAAACCTCTTGTAACAGGTGCTCTGTGGTGATCCAATTTACCACCTTCCACAGCTGTGTAAACAGGACCCCAATGCAACCTCTGAAAGAAAATTTTAATTTGTTTGAGCTGCAATATTTAAGTTATGAAACATTCACAACTACCCAGGCAAAATTTTTAAGAACCATCACTCCACAATGTTAATATTTTTTTTAAACTCCTATCACTCTTTGGTGGTATTTTAGTAAAGTATTACCTCTACCTCTTCCAAGGCACTGCTTGCATTACTTAATGATTCGATTCACACAGCTGGCTGTATTCTCCAGGGTCTGAGCTGGGACTAAAGGTGTCAGTAGCAAATGTATTCTTGTCATACTGAATTAGATCTGACGCAGAATCTGTTTTAGTGGGTTTAGAGTCTCATAAGAGCGTATTTCAAGTAACATTATCGGCTATATACACATATGATCAACAAGCACATTACTGACTGTATCTGTGTAACAAAATAAGCTTTCATTCCCAAAACTTTCTGAAATTTCTCGGCCCTCTTTCTATGACCACGGTTTCCTAAGTCACAACAACTCAGAAGCAATCTAGATTCATTTCAATAATAAATAACAGGGACTATGATAAATCTGATGACTACATGAAAGGTATTTCAAAAGATGACGTTATGACTTTGCAGGGATTTGTTTCTGCAGCAGGTGGTGCCTATTAAACTCAGCTGGCTGTTCCTGAGAGAAAAGATTTTCTCATCAGTCAAAGGTGTTTTAACTTTGGAACTCCCAAATTCAACCCTTTATGAAATTGACTAGTTTCAAACTGAAATGCTACAGAGGGTGAGTATGAGTATCAGTTGTTCTAAGCTAAAATTTAACCTAATGGTATCAACTGAAAGAGGACACAAACATTTCTACTGATGTACCCACTTCTCAATTGATGACAAGTTATCCAAGAACTAGGATCACCTTTGCTTATTTAAGCAGAGGCACAGACAGTGCTGGAAAGGCTGCTCCTCAGTGCTCCTGCAAGAGTTGATCATACTTTTGTTTGATGCCCTTTTCTGTTCTCCCAGGTATCCCCAAAATTTGCACTGTGCTTGCTTGAGGCAAAAAAGGAGAAGACAACATGGAGGTAAAGGACATATATAACAATGCTCCTGTAATAGATTTGATCCTTGTCACACCAGAATATGTCCTAACTACCCGTTAAAAGGAGGAGCAAAGGTTAAGGCTCATTTGGTCATGATTCAGATTAAAGAAGATTGAGGGAGTAGATTGATGTAAATAGCTAATAAAGCATGCAGTATTAAAAAGAAGTTACTGAAGCCTATAGTTTCCTTAATGCAAGAGAGAGAGAATCAAAATTACAGTGTTACCTGAGAGAAAAGTCACTTTTTGAACTTAATTCCTACCCTTTGCCTGCAGTCAGATTCCAGCTTCAGCAGAAAGCGTATGTTTGGAAAGACAAGAGAGGTGAGGAGCCTTTGCGTTTGTCATCTCTTAAGAATGCACTGAGATCTAGTGGTATTTGATGGCTTTTTATAACTAGTTTTTGTCTTAACAGAAAGTCCCTCTGAAGTCATTAAAAACAACAACAACAACAAAAAAAAACCTAGCAAATGTATTTAAAACATTGGTAAAGAAGAACTCATACACAGGCACAATTTGCTCGTATGTCTTAGAGGAGTACTGTCCAAGAAAAATCCCTACTCTGATCTGGCTTTTTGGTTTTTTTTGAATCTATTTGACATACAAACAGAGAAAATCATACAGATCTGACCAGTAAGACAACAACTATTCTGAATCCTTAATATCAAGACGTATTTATTGGTCTTCTCTTTAAAAACAGCTGAAGCATCATCACTTATCTGCGAGACTTCTCACACAGTGACTTCATAATCACAGTGAGAACAACAATTTTCCAGACCCATACGTATGTAATTAAATGAATATGGTAGAAAACAAGTGGTAACATCAGAAAGCCTTGTACAACTTATGCTCAGCAAGCACTATCAAAAATGAATACACACCATGAATTTAATAAGTGGTGTACAAACATAAACTTTGTTCCACACTTCCAAGGAGGAATTTCAGCAGAGATCTGAACACACGACACAGCACCAGCAGTGCAGAACTTGCTCTTGGGCTGTAACTACAAAGGTAGTTTGTCCTTCCCTATGTTATACGTTTGAGTGCTCTAAAATATTCCAGTATCGAATGTCCTGTTAGTTAATTGAATAGATTTGTTTTAGATAATCTGAAATTTTAAATCAATTCACATGAATTAATCAGGTAATATCTTGATTTTAAGCCATCTTATTTTTGATTTGTCATTGTACTTGATGTACGAATAGTTAAACGTATTTGTGAGAAAGTAATGTATTTTTAAAAAGCAGTTTAGTTTAAATTACTGCTGCTTCTATTACCAATTTCTAGGGTGAACTCCTGGACTGAAGTCAGACCCCAAACTAGCAGGTATTTCATTCAGTGATTCTGGAACCACAGACCCAGTATGCCCCTCACTCACATCTCTGCACTGCACACTCAGCAGATTTCTGCAGTTTTTTCCCATTACTTTCTGAAAGCAGGATGCACCTTTGGGGAAAAAATGGACATGGGTTCAAAGGTACTTATCAAAGCATGATGTGCTGCTTCAGACCTTGTTCATACTTTCACAACTGAATTATTTTACTTCTAATTTTTCACGGCTTTCCATCCCCAGAAACATCAGGGAAATGCAAGGCTTACCACCAGAGTTCTGCAGCTATTCTGCCCACATTTTGAAGAGGTAAAGAACATAAAAAATAGTGAAGAAATAGAACATGAGATGGAAAGTACAGATACCAGTCTGCAGAGAAACTGGAAGAAAGATGGAAAGCCTTTATGAACCGTAAGTCACCGACAGTGAAGCTAAGGCTTGAGCTCCAAGAAATTCAACAAAAATCAGCCATTTGCAAATGCTCACCAAAAAAAAAAAAAGAGATCTAAACATAACCATATCACCTGCCAAGTATTTCATATGAACATTCTAAGCTTAATTATCTTCATTTAAAGAAATGAACTAATGGGGGGTTTAATGTAGCTCTGGTAATCTGATCTGCTTTCCACCCAAACCAGGTTTATAATTTGCATCTTATTTTCACTTAGAATTTTGTAAGCTTTCATTTCGTGATAAACACACTAAAATTGACCCTGAGGCTCAGAATCAACATGTATGAAGTTCAGATCTGGTTTATCTACACCGCAGATAAAATTAAGAAGAAAATAAAGTCACTTCCATTCTTCAGTCCTGCATATTCTTGAATGTGGTTAGCAGAATCTTTTTAATGTCTAACATAGGTATAGGGGGTGTATTTTTATTTCTGTATGTTTTGCATAGAAAATATTTTCTAAAACCTTGACATCACCAGGACTTAATACATATACAGGCAAATGCCTTCTTTTTTCATGTGCACTACTCCTTTACTTCGCAGCTTCTCCCCTATACTCACACACTAAAAAGGGATTTTACTAAAATAAAAAAAAGCAACAAAGAGAAAGCATATTTTACACCCTGAATAAAAATACAAAGTCCAACATAATGAAGCTTATTTTCTCATCTGTTAAAAATATTAAATATATATAAGTTATTAATTTCTTAATAGTACATGAATGACTGAAGAGAGAAAGTGTTTTCCACATGCCAAAGCCAGCAACATTTCCCACAAGCAATTCTGCAGTTCCTTATGCAAAGACAACTTGTAGCAAATTATGCTTATCATTCATGCTTCTCTCAGTGCTCAATACGTCCGTCTGTAAGATCAATATTATTCCAATGATCACAAAACAAAATTCTGTGCAAGTAAGTAACTGATGTGTGACTGACCAAACATTATTCTATTTACAACATCATAGCCCTATTAAAGCATTATTAATCAAAGCAAATGTTACTATTTCCTGTCTAATTTGCTTTCTGAAATCCTGCCCAAGAGCAATGCAAGCAGTTGTTTCTTCATTTGTTTTGCCAGATTATACAATGGACACATCACAGTGTTTTTTCCTGTTCTCAGCCTTCAATTTCCTTTGGCGAAATATAAATCCATTAGCTTGCTCCATGCCCTTAATTAAGAGCACAGAACATTAATAAAACTCCAAATAAGCACGCATCTTGGACCCACGCAAGCTAGCTCCTAAATCCTGCACTTGTTGATTCAGTTTTTATCATTTGATCACAACATTTTTCAGAGCTTCTTACAGGACTGCGTGAGGAATGATAAAAGGCTCCAAGCAAAAGGGTACTGATCCCTACGTGCCTGATTCACAAGGAAAGCCTCAGCAACAAACATCCTGCTGTGCACAAAGTTCTTACACAGATTCCTGCTTTCTTGCAATTACAAAAAGGCAACCCTCAAACCCACTAGCAGTCAGAGCTGACAGGTGGCAGTGTGAACGTTTTTCATTAATATCTGATTCCACAAAAAGAGCTAAGTGAAGCTTCTGAGGGGGGAAACAAGACATAAGAAACTTCCTAAGAAGGAAATCCACTAACTTCCCTGATGAACAGTACTACTCCTAAAATCAACTGTAGTGTGCCATATCACATAACTTTTTCTAAGGGAGAGCCCTTAAATCCAGACATGGCTGTCACATGAGGCAATTAACAGTGAGGGTGTTTCATCAGGTTTGCTCCTTCAGTAACTGGTGTCCTGAAGCTGGTCAACAGCAGGTAAGGCTAGCAGAGGACGCAGTGCTTAAATCACTTTGTAAAATCCTCTCAAGAATTTGCAGGTTTCTGGTTTACCTATCAGAAAAGAAATGAGAGGGAGAGAACGAATGGCAGTGATTTTGCTATGTACTTAAAAGTAGTCAAGAGGTTCTCCCCTTCAACATGTGAGTGACCTTTTTTCCTTCAAAAGAAAGCTTCTTTTCTTACATGAACCTGATGGGTCGGTTTGTCCTTCACAGCTTAAGAGGTGGTTTCAGCCACTAATAGCTTCTGGTTAGGAGAAAAGATACATTTATGCTGCAAGTATGGCTCTCAGCCTTTAAAATCCAGAAAGGTCAGAGTGCTTATGGGGTTTTCTGTTTGTTTTGTACCAGTAACAGAAGGCAAAAGCAGACAGCATCTGCAGATACGCAGATCAGCTCTAAATCCAAGGAGCTCCAGAAATGGAAGCAGCCTGGTTGTCATAGCAGCAGAGCATGCTACCTGAGCTAATTACTCAGTCTGAGAGGCAGAGCTAATTAGCCCAGAAGCAGCATCACACTGACACAGATCCTTCAGGGACCCGGGCACACATCCTGCTGATGAGACATTTCAGCTTACTTGCAGCTAGTGCAAAAGAAAAAGAAGTTCCTTCAGATAAGAAAGCAATTGAAAAGAGCTCTGAAACAAACACAGCAAACTGACCCTGAGCTGCAACTCCACGGCAGAGGAGGACAGCTGTATCCTCACTGCCACAGACCAAACTACCAAGTTTGGACTGGCAAACTCAGTTGCACAGCTGTACTTATTCCCTCCTGCCAAGTGCAAGTTCTGTGAGCAACCAGTTTATTACTACAAGAGCCTAAATTCTATAAGCTCCCTGTTATTTAAGAATGCAAACTGCTGCATTTAGTTTCTGGCAGACCTGGAAGAACGCAAATACAACACCTGTGTTATGAACTGTGAATACTGTAGAAAACAAGTATTACCAAACAAACAAATCTTCTTCCTAGGGCTGCAAACAGCATTTATTTATGGTTTTTCCAAAAGCAAAAGCTTTTTAAAAACTGAACACTAACTTTTTCATCTTTCAAAGCTACTAGCTAACATAAGATCTTCCCTCTAGAAAATGAAAAGCATCTTAAAGTGGGAGGAAACAAGAAAATACATTTATCAATTTGCTAGTTCTTGTCAGCTATTCTTCTTTCACAGAAGCAGCACAAAACATCACAAAGAACACTACATCAACAAAGTGTCAAAGGAAAGGATTTTTGCTGGAATTCTTAAGGAGAGTAAGATAAAGGAAAACCTGAACTGCCTTCATGTTTTTGTAATCAAAATCAGCAAAGGCAATAAACATAAATGCTGAGTGGGAAAACTAGTGCAAAAATGGTGTAAAGAATTATTTTAGCCCCTTTGAAAATCCAATTATTGGATGGAGATGCTTTTGTTAGCTTAGCAGGACAACCACTGCATTCATAATCACCTTCAAAATACAGGAAAGATTATGGAAGTCTTCCTGAAAATAATTCTCTCATGTTTTAATTGTCATAATTGCACAAACCAGAACACATCATACAGAAAGTAACTGATTAAATACTCAAAAGTGCTGACAAAGGATAAGCAGACACTTGAACATTTGGTTAATATTTATTGGAAGTTACACATATCTCACATGTTAGCCTGCACAATACATAACATTTTCCAATTCTAAATAATTTATGTAATGTGACTGCTCATTCCTATTTACAAGAGGTCACTTCTCATTTCAGGAAAATCTCTAAGCAAAACTGAAGGATGCCAAAACTCATTCAAGCATATGTGCTGCCCAGTAGAACGGAATAAATGTGTAAAAATCACTATTTCTCTAATTATAAATATTTTTGTCAGGTTCAATACTGTTGCCAAATAAAGCTATTAAGTTTGGTACTTAAACAGTCTCTAATTAAAGTCAGAAGAGGCACCTACTCTTCACCTATTTGAAGCTTTTGAAATAAATGTCAAGCTAAGTGTATTTTACGTATATTTAGATATCAAATATTTCTATTTGCTAAACTCAGTCCCTTTCAAAGCTCCCTGGGGAGCCTCCTTTCAAGTTAGTTGTTGCTCTCCTTCCTTCAATTAATACTCACAAAGTTAGATCTGTTAGTGGTTAGCATTTAGATCAGACTTGTATTTTAGATTAGAAATTAAAATGTCATATTTGGGAGGACATTTTTCACCCAGAGGGTGGTGAGGCACTGGAACAGGTTGCCCAAGGAGGCTGTGGATGCCCCATCCCTGCAGGCATTCAAGGCCAGGCTGGATGTGGCTCTGGGCAGCCTGGGCTGCTGGTTGGTGACCTGCACACAGCAGGGGGTTGGAACTGGATGAGCACTGTGGTCCTTTTCAACCCAGCCCATTCTATGATTCTATGATGTAATAGAACATGTATTCTTCCAATGAAAAGGAAACTCTGGTCTTCCTCACACAAACACAGAAAATGGCCAAATTTCTGGATCTCATTTGCTTTAAGGGTGGCTTACTACACATCTTACTCTAAGTGGCCTATCAAGGAAATCCACCATCTGGGGTAAAGCTTTTACTTTTTGCAGTGGGCAAGCACGCTTACAGCATGAGAGTGGGAAAATGCAGAGCTGGGAATGGCGAAGAACAGAGCTGTTTGCCAGGGTCTTAACCCTCTTACCAGCTGTGACTGTATCCACTGCAAAAACTCCAGCACAGAAACAAATCCCTCCACCACCACACTACAAAGCCAAGGGACAAGTCATCTTTGCCTCCTTTTTCTTGCCCTTGCTATTTGAAACCAGAAGGCCACTAAACGAACTCAGCAGAGAGATTCCCTGTGAATGCAGAACAGAATACTGAAAACTGATAAAACTTTACCATAAACCCATCAAACAAATAAAACTATAAAATCCAACAACAGCATAAAAATTAAATGACATCAGCCACTTGAAGTGCTGTGCTTCACAGCCAATAATGGATAGGTTTTCTGGGAAGCATTTGCTCAGTAGTATGTGGCTGACAGCAGGCATTCAGCCTGCATCAGTCAGTAACAACATGTTTAAAAAAATATGATTCTTCTGAGATTTTAAGAGCTGCCTTCTCTAATAGGAAATGTAGGAATTAGGGAAGAGCAGCCAAGGAATGAAGGTGTAGAAGTCTGTTTTTTTTTCCACATACACCTTCAAAAGAGAGTAGTAAAAATAAAAATAAAAATAAAAAAGCAGAGGAAGTTCAACCACTTTAACATAAGCAGCCAAACAAGTCTGGAAAATATTTTAGGTAATATGTGTGAAGAACACAGACACAGACTGGTATCCTAAACCCCAAGCTTCAGTCCTTCCACAGCTCCTGTCTTTCCTACCATCCATAAATAAGTTTATTTTGTTAAGCTACTAAAAACGTTTGCTGAAGCTACTGTTGGCTGACATTTCTTTCTCTCTGATGCTTTTACCTGTACCTGGGACTTCTCCTTATACTTAAGAAGGAAGAAAATAGACTTCTGACTAAATCATTGGATGGTCTGACAGTATATTTACATGCCAGTTGCAAAATGAAAGAAACGTATTCTTGAATAACAGGTTATTTTCAATAATACTCAAGGCAAATCATATGAAACATTATTAAACTATTAACAGTTTGGCACTGGGTGCTACAGACAGTGGAGTTTTGTCTTTCACTCTTTTCAAGGTTGAGTTAACTGTAAAATGACAATACATGAAAAGTTCATTAGAAAGCACACTGTAGCAATAGAATACTGGAAAGAGCAGCCCATGATAGATAAATGGAGACTAATTAAATAGGGTGTAAAAGACTATCCACTGGCTGCTGACTTGATACAGTATTACAGAAGAAGAAATAAGATTGGTGCTTCAGGGAAAAAAAAAAAAAAAGAAAAACCAAAACGCCAAGAACAGCTTCTTTCTTCCCATTTGAAGGCAACCCAAGCCCGACTCCCTCCTCTTCTGTTAAAAAAAGGCTTATTTTCCTAGAGAAAGAGAAAAAAAGGCAGTTGAAGTACAGTTACACCTACTAATTTTTGTAATAAAAAAATCAGGAGGGAAGAGAAAGGGGAAGTAAAGATACGCCTACCTTGATTAACAGATCTTTTGTCTCCTTTTGCTGACGAGCAGAGTGTCTCTGGGAGGATTTGTACACTTTAGGATGATGACAGGAAAGTGAGAAAACGAAAGAGTATGTCCTTGACAAACAAGCTTTAATAAAATTATTCCTGAATGTAGACAATATTTCTGTATAAACCATGCATACACGGAATACCTCCACGTGCCTCCCACAACAGAATCAGCATTTTCACTAAGACACACTTGTATGACTGTCAGATTTATTCTATACAACTTGTTCCCAACGTTCTGTACCTCGACATCCTGAACACTGGATAAAGAAGTTGATTAAATCCAGAAGTGCTATGTCCCTGTCTTGTTTATATGATTCAATCCAGTCGTCCACCACAGACTGTCAAGAAAAAAAGAATACTGATCAGACACTCTCAAAAAAACATTTTATTAAAGGCAAAATATTTATTCTTTTCAGAATCTAATTTCATAACTGAGAATTTATTTTACATAATTATATGTATATACAAATGCAGAAATCTATACACCTTCTCTCAGGGTGGAGACAGAACAAATATTGTTAGAGAGCAGAACCATATGCACTGTTTTCCATATTATAATCACATAAAACACAGATTCAAATTCAAATTGCTTTAATTCCTGAAAATTCTACTTGCAGTATGTATCCAGTTTCACACTTGCATTAAAAAAACAAAGACTACGATTACATACAGAATGACCAACATACATGCCCAGGAAACTAATGAGCAGAAGCCATTTGGGGATAAAAAAAATGAATTTACACTGCATAATGAACATGTCAATATTTATAGAGGCCTAAATACTGTATCAATCATTCAGAAACACTGTACATAGTTCAAGAAGACAGAATGAAATGAATATTTACATGAATATACAGAAGTTGCTTTTATAGTGTTTGGAAGCCATTAAGCCACCTGAGTCTCAGTATACCAAGCAGAGTCAGTTTCAAACCGTGCTCAGAACTATATGTAGTCAGGAGATATCTTTATCACCACTGATCAGCAGGCACAGCACGTGGCCATTGCTATGAATAATAGCAGGGGAGAGGACAGAAAGCACACAGGTGTCGAGGTTTGTCATTTGTCATGTATTAATCTCTGGGGACACAGAACGTGCTTCAGTGGCTTGATGAAAACATCCAATAAATGAATTTTGCCAGTCAACATAAAAGTGCAATCACATCACTGGAAAGAGCTAACAGCAGATATGCACCAGCTGAAATGAGTGCAGAAACACATAATGAATGGCAAAGCCTATAGCTGCCTCCCTTACACTCTGCCCTACAGTTCTGACTGCAGAACTATCAGTGCTGGGGAGACCCATGATTTTTAAACTTCCCAAAGTTACGAAAATGAAGCAACGAGGAAGAACCAAAGAAAGAAACTGTGGAAATAATTTTAAAACTACAGTAAAAAAGCAAGAGGGTTGTGTGGGTTGCTGAGGTCTGTCTTGAGCAATACATGAATGACTTCCTTCCACGTCACTGACACACAGTATTATTAAAGCTCTCTATTCTGACCTCCTCAATAACACAAGCAGGGACTGTAGTGAATTGTACATGCTTAATGTAACTATGATATCATGTTATACTCATTTCATTAGGAGAAAAAAAATCCTTCCTGCTCCATACATGAGATAGCACTCACCAGGCGAAGCACGATGAGGCTCTTGGAGCATATCTGACAAATGGATTCTTGTATTTTGGAGTTTGGGTTTATAATGCATTTCTTTCTATGTATTTGCAAGAACAGCATCTGCAAAATCAGCCAATATGCTCCACCTTTACACAAATCGCTACCTTTGCTCTTAACCCAAGTCAGGATGAGACTATCAGCAGTTATTCAACAACCACCATAAATTCCTACACAGCCAAATTGCCAGCAAACTAAGTTTTTGGAGGTTTTGTCTACCAACACACTCACAGACATGCACAGTAGGAGAAGAAACGTCAGGAAGCACTGTCTATCTGCTCCTCAAAAGGAAACAAAAAAGGAAGACTTGGCTCAAATTAATCTTATATTGAATTATGTCAAATTAATGTTATGTTGAGAAAACATGAAGCATCAGCACAAAACTATTCAGAATGCTTCACCATTATTTCAGCACAAATGTAGACCTGTTCCTCTTAGTACCAATCACCTGCAGAATTCTCCCCAGCACATAAAACCAAATATAGCCAAGTGTGAAATTTTTTTACTAAACCAAATATTGACAAAGCTTAATGACCATCCTGCTGGTGTACTAACAAAACATTTGTTTGAACAGCTTTATTAGTGTAACTATCAGAACAACACGAAATTGCCAGCTTAAAAAACAGCAGCCAGGCCGAGTCAGCCCACAGGTTCTGGCCCAAGAGGTCTTAACCAATCGAGTAACAACTCACTGATACTTCCAGTCACTCTCCCAGACCCTTAATCTACACCTCAGAAGTTTCCTGGTCTGTGGATATTGTTGCACACACTTCATTTCTATTGTAAAGAATGTGTCTGTGAACCAGAAAACTCTACCATCTGCACCATTTGGTTGCAGCATATCTCAAGAGTTAATTATTCAACACCACCACAAAAAAAAAAAAAAAAAAGAGTAACTTCTGTTTTAAATTTGCCAGGGGGTAGTTCTACTCAATGCCACCTAATTCTTACAGAAGAGAACGCAAACCTCCAGCCCAATTTACATTCTCCATGCTTCCATCACATTCCGCACTTGCCAGCTCTCGGGCAGCAGCAGCAGCACCCTGCTCAGTGCTCTTTGACTTGCACAGAAGCACTTCCATATTTTCACCTTTGCTCTTAACATATTCTGAAGTTTACTACCTTTCTTCTTCAGCCTGGGAAATCTCAGGTGATTCTGACGTGTTAGCATCTAGTTCTCAGCCAGTGACTGTGCACCACCCACAGCCCAATGTCACCAAAGCCTTCCCTGCAGAAGCAAGGCTGAGCTGAGAGATTCCTTTCCAACCTCAATTTTGCTCCTGGATGTCGCTATGACATTCTGCCCCTTCAGCTATAGCACTGCAAGTGCTTCTGCACTGTGCTATAAATTACATCAGTGAACCCATCTGCCTTAAAACAGAGGATGCAGAGGGAGACTCAGAGGAAAATTTTCCTGTTTTGATTCTACTTATTTCAAACAAATCTTTTGTTTGTAAAAAGTTCCTCAAAACTGTAGCATCAGTTCAACTCTATGATCTTCTGCTTTTTTTTTTTGCTTTTTTTTTTTTTTTTGGTCTTTTCATGTAACTACAATGAGTGAGGGATGAGCTATGGCCTTGAGCACTAAGCACCCACTCTGTCCTCAGCAGCACTTTAGTACTTGCTGTGCTAAACTGAGAAACATGATGCAATTCAAAGAAGAACAGAGACAAACAGAAGATCTCAAGTCTCGCGGACCAGACGAAAAGCACTGCAGAGTCTCCAGCACCAGCAGCAGATAGAGAACAGTAAAATCAGAAGTAATGCTTAGAGCAGGGACAGGAGGCAAAGACTGCTTCCTGTACCACCTGGACCTCGCAGGAGATTGACAGAAAAACTGAGCTAAAATTTCTAATGTTTGGGACAAATTGCCTCACCTTACTTTATGTGCACAGCACACGAAGTCACAGCCAGTCAGTCTTAAACTCAACAGTGTATATATATATATATTCATTGTGCAATGGCTGCTCCAAAAGCAATGCCTCCTACTTTATGAGGTTGGGTGTTGGTGGGATGGCAGCAGAGGTTGAACCTCCCACCAATATTCTGTTACATCTCATTGCCATGTGGCAGATGGCAGCAGAGGGGCAGTCTGACAGATGGTGTCTGACACGGAGGTGCAGATGAAGCAAAGATGAATTCCCCCATGTGGAAAAAGAGAACACAGTGATATTCACTGACTCTTGCTGAACATTCCTGGAGACCAACGGTGGATGTAGCACAGTGAAGGGTGGGCAGCGCTCTTCAGCAGTGGCAACAACTGTCAACTCTGCTGGTACAGATTATAGCGAGTGCAGCATGCAGGGTCTTGTCCGTTGCTGCCAAAAATGCATCGCTGATGGTGGTGCTTGTGTTGAAAAAGAGCGTTTTGTAGCTGAGAATGCGCTCCATCAGACAGTGGTATGGTTCTCACTGTTGTAGTTTCCATGGGGGAACTACAGAGGCATTACTTTTGGAGCGACCTACAGACTTACATGTCTATCTATATCAATATTCAGTAGAATCTTCAGTATAATTCATCTGTCCAGAACAGGAATGCACTGTGAGGCAAGATAACTCCTGCTAAAGGCTGCTCATGATGACTCCAAGCAGTGCCTGCTGGCTGCCTGGGGAGATGGGGGTGACAAAGTAGCACCTCAGCCCTTGGCACCAGTGCACAGCTATACAAACTGTGCTCACTAATCCTGGAATCCTGGAGGAGGGCATGTATTTCCAATGTATCAAAATGGAAGTAACACCTGTAGATGTACATAATTCAACCCCTCATACACATTTGGCATGCTTATTGGTAGGGGTTTTTTTTTAGAGATTACAGTTTAAGGCAACAGGAGATAATGAAGCCAGACTACATATGCTACAACAGTTGGAACCTAACCAAACTGTTAACTTCTTGATGTAACAGAAAGGAGCTATAAACCTGAAAACATTAGGATGAAAATAAGAAAAAGATACATATCACACCCAAAATAGAGACAAATGCCAACTGAACCAAGAAAAGACAGCAGTAATCCAAAAACCACAAAAAGAGGTTGAATAGAGAAAAAGAGGGGAGGCAATAGTGTAGCAATGGGTGCAACAACGAATCGCTGCCAGAAAAGGAATTTTTTTGCTAAACATGCATAGAGGGAAAGACTGCTATTAAAAACAAGGACTTCTTGATGACAGTCTACATGTTAAAACCAACCCTTCCATATCAACTGATCTTGTTACTACTCCCATTCCAGTAATCCCATTTTCAAGGTTATCTCAAACATAAGCAAGCAACAAACTACATTAACAATTCTCACAGCAACAACTCATTTCCTGGTCCTTTCCCTGTCATCTCCCCTACACACAGAACTGATATTGGAGTGAAGGCACCGGGGGAGGAAGGGCTCAGAGAGCTCTTTGGAAAAAGGCAGCTGCAAGTCAGCTCCATCCAGCAGAAGAATTCACCCGTCTTGTTGTCTACTTCAGCAGAACACTTAGGAAAGGTGGCACAAACAGTCTGCATGAGTTGTGCTGCTGGTACCCATCTGCTGCCAGGCGTTGTTACTTTCAGATGTAGTAGAGAGTGTTGATCTACCATATGGAAAATAACACTTAATGAATGCACACAACAAGGAAAAGGCCCTTGACAGCATTATGATGGACAACAAATGAGAAAGCACATGAAAAACTCTTTAGCTTCTCATTTTCGTTTCCAGATTGGAGTAAGGAATTCCTCCAATAATACCAGATGACCCCTTCTAGTTCCCTGCCCTAAGAAAGCAGCCATATGTGCACACACAGATACACGCACACATCCATATATCCAGGCTACAGATAGACAAAGACATGCACACAGATGCACCACATCTGAGTCAGTCACTGGAATGGGGCCATGCTACAGAAATGAATTTTTTCCAGTATTTTTTTAATTTTAAAATGTTTCCATTCTTAAGAGAATTGAATGAAGACTCAAGATCTTCTGCAAATAACAGTTGATATATTATGAATAAGAGGTCAATACAGAGATTTTAAAAAATTCCATAACTGCTTTTCATAGAATCTCACAGATAACTACTTCAAAATCTGCCACACAGCATTGTTGGAAGACAAAATTTAACAAGGCTGATAAGTAAAAAATTAGGAGCTTGAAGAAAGTTAAGGAAGCAGCAAAACAGATCTGAATAAGTAACTTAAAATCAATCATGGAATCTTCACAGATGCACTGACCTTCACATCTCTAAGTCTGCTAAAAGATACATCAGAACACTTCTGATTCCTGAGAGGAATAACAGGTTCAAATGCCAGTAAAAGCAAAAGTCTGAGGCAGTGAATGAAAAAAATGAAACTCATTATCTTATTACCTCCTGGAGGCTTTTCGGCTATGAATCAATTTCATATTCTTACAGTGGAAGAACGTTACAACACTCAGAAGCATTACATGCTGGAGAAACCATAGGGACTAACTGCTGGTGATACTTGGCTAGCTCATGTAAATTAGCACAGTCTCTCTAAATATTAATGAAAGTTCATTTCATAAAGCTATTTCACAATTTAAATTGAGCAACAATTTGGCAGCAGTGTACAGAAAGTAAATACTGTATCCAAAGGGGATGTTCAAGTGAAAGATGTGAGCCTGCTGTGCACTAAGGCAGACCAGTGATTAGGAACATTTAAATGATTTTCATTTCATACATCTGACCCTGGACATGCCTCCCTCACACTGAATACAACGGAGAAAATACGACTTGGGGATGAGTGCACGGTGTGCTTGTATTGAAGGTACAAAAAATAAAAGGAAAGCATAAAATGTGGCTTAAACTGAGGTCGTCTGCCAATGAATTGTTAATCAAATGAAATTCAAAGCTTACTGAAACAGAAAGCACAGTAACATTATGATTTCAGTTATCTGTATAAAGAACAGCCTCAAGAAAAGAGAAAAGCTAGGAAACACCCTTTAACAGGTGGTGAGAATAGCTTAAAAGAACAGTGAAAATAAGAATATAGGGAAAGAAATTGAAGTACAAAAGACTTGTAATGTTCTGTGTAAAGTTCTTAAAGTAAACCTACATCTCTTTTTTTCTTTTCTTGTTTTCTTTTCTTTTTAATAATGGAAGTATTTAGGGTCATGAAGTATACATGAAGTATTTTGTGAAGACTGAGGTAATTGCACTGAGTCACCGAGGAGAAGGCAGCACCCAGCATGTCACAGTATGTGCACTTTAAGGTTGTGCATCACACTTCCAGATGACTGATTGCATTCCTACTGGCAGACAGAAATACACACCCACTGAAAGAACTAATGTAAGGTTAATAAAACAGAACTGTAGGTCGAAAAGCTGCAATTTATCCTTTTTCCTCTAAAGATGGTTATTTTAAATTAAGAGAGTTCATGCTCTGCTAACTGCTAGAGAGCATTTTCTAACAAGCCAAAATGGTTATTTTAAATCTTACTTTAATGTATCACTGATTCTTGTTCTCTATAAGCAAAGACAAGAAAATCTGCTTATGCAGTGCTTATCTACGTAACTTTTTTTCCTTGAAGCACAGAGAGTAAAGGAACAAACTTAAGATAAAACAAAGGGACTCACGCTCTCCACACAGAGGCATCTGTTTGGCATTTTGCATATTTCTATGCAGAAGAACGAGTGTGAGCTGTCATTATGTGGGGCAAGCACTCTAACACATTGTATGGAAAAATGTGGTTGGAAATACAACCACTTCTGAAAGAGAAAAATATTTAGTTCCCTAAGAGTATTACAGCGGCATGATTCAAGTGGCATTACTCTTATATGCAGAATAGGTACTGGAAAAATTATTCTTGCAGATGGATTAAAATGACAGGAACCAGCAGGACAAGTATCCTTGCTGCAGCACAGCTACAGCACTCAGAATGGCACCTCCTCACTTCAGCCCTCAGGAAAGAAGGGCAGACTGCAGCAGCCTCGTACCAAGCCCATTTTTCACAATGATACAGACTTTGTGCAGCTGCTGATCTCTCACCATTCACATATTACACGATTTCTAAAGGGCTCTGTCTGTTTAAATTGGACCACTCATGGGCACAAATGGTTCTGATGGTTGTGCTTGAGATGTGAAAATCACTAGAGGAGCACAGAAACAAAATCAGTTATTCCAATATGAGAATCATCAATTTATTAAAAACCGTGCTTCAATTTCTTTTGCTAGTGTTATTTGGAAAAGCTCACATATCATCTCAGATGCTCTAAAAAAGGCTGACATTACAGAGAGCAAAAAATTCATCTGCCTTTAACCACAGTGGGCATTTTCAGGTATAAATGTCTTTGCACACTGCACTGTAAGCTCACCTTAGTTGCAAAATCATCAACCATGAATTACACAAGGGAAAAGAAGTACTGTGTGATGACTGCAGAAAAAAATCATTTGGTATTAAGGCATGCATCTTCACTTAATTGATGTTTAATTTGGCAGCCAAACTGTTGCTAGCACAACAAGCATGAGAGCATGTACCTGGTTCTGATTTTTCCTTTTAAATCAGTAGCATACACCAAAAGCAAACCAAGATGAGGTTGCAGAAAAATCCATCTAGCAGTATCAAAACTAAATACTATTTAAAATGACAATAATAGTTGCAGTCATTTTATTCTGTAAACTTTAGATCTACTTAAAACTCCTTGGGAGTTTCTGAGGCTGTTTGGTAAAATTCCAGATCATTATTCCAGATCATTATCCATTCTTCAAGAGAACACAGTACTGTTACAGTACAGCAAAAGACTAATAAACCATGCTTGCAACACAAAGAACAGGAATAATACTTAATATCCTTAAGTTTGTATGCTGTTAAATCTTAAGAAAAACCTTGACTTCCTGAAATAGCCACGGTAGATGCAGAGACACTATCCACTGAAGAGGACTTCTATTAGGAGAATTCAGGGAGAAAAAAACCACTAAGGCTATTGTAAACACAGACAGGACATTCACTCTGAGCTGCAAACAGTCTGAGGTAGGGAGAATTCCCAAAATATGTCTTGATGTCTAATCGTCCTTTCTTATTTGCCTTTGCCAGTGACAGGATACTGGACTTATGAGATGATCCAGTCAGAGCTAGAATGTTTGTATTTTTAAGCTCAAGTAACAAGGTGTGTATGCAAAACACAATTCCTCCTGAATAAGGTAGATATGATCGTTGCTATACAGTCATTTTAACCAAGACTAATTCTGAGTTGCTGCCAGAGATGAGCTGGATCAGAGAGCCGATCCAGCTGAGAAATATCATCCCAGTGCCACGTATCTACTTCTGGGTGTGACTACAAAATACACCAGAAAAGTGTAAAATACACCAGCTGTGGGTGGGAGAGAAGGTGGGACAGATCTGATCCACAGCAGCCTCAGTTTATGAAAATGGAAGTGGGCAGACAACAACTGTTCTTATCTAGAGCCACTGAGAGGTCTAAGGATCACAGACATTACACTGCATAATAATTATGCAATTAAAATAACTGTGTGACTATATTTCAGGGAGTTGAGAAGAAAGCAAAGCAATGCTTAATCTGGATGCTGACCGTGCTGGGAAGCAGCTGGTAATGCTGCACAGGCTGTGGGACTGGCTCTCCTGTAAGCACAGAACGAGCAGCACCATGAAAAATTCCATTTCAACATACTAAAATACCTTGGGATACAAAGCCTAAAACACAGACATAATGGCACGTAATGGAGATGTTTTACTCTGAACCATCTCTACTCAACACCAACATATAAGCAGAGGGATCAAATATTTCAAATATCAACACTGAAACGGACGTTTGCAGTTCACTACAGATAAGGGCAAATGGCAGTGCACAGAATATGATCTCAGCACAGATCTGTTTATGTTTTGCTACCAAATGCCTTGTTGGATTACTGCTGATTATCTCTGATTTTCTGGGAGAGGCACAGATCTCCTTTGCATACATGAAAGCAAAATGCCTCCACACCTGGGTTGACCAACACAGAAGCATAAACTTTATTACTGCTAACTGGACATAACTGACCCATCAGAAATGTTCAGCTTGCAGTCTAAACAACATGTGAGGTGAGCACGTCTCTTAATGCTGGGGTCAGAGAGCAGTGCAGAAGTGCCCAGGAAGTCTTCAGCCACAGGTCAGCCTGCATACTGGGGCTCAGCTGTGGTGCTGGTGGGCATTAATCCACTGCCTTCACTCCCACCAGTGTCAGCTCAGACAGTTTAACATAAGAAATGATGATGCAGACTTTTTGGCCTACAGAATTTAAGGGTGGGGAAATATAGTGGGTATATCTGCCCCCAGCAGAAAAGAGCCAAATGATAAAAAGCAGGAAAGTGTCATATTTGCATAAGAAAGTAAAATGTGTGCATAAATAGCTCTATGAACAGTTTTACTGGATTGAAGAAATGTACCATCAGAAAGCAGTAAGGTCATACTGCACTGCATACAGAGAGAATTGCCAACTTCTGAGGCAATTAATGATACAAAAGGCTAAAAAACAAAACCAATACCAACAACCCAGTACTTGGCTAATGTGGGTATCAAATCGATTTGCAGAGTTCAGATGAGAATGTGATGGATGGATACAGCTAACACTTCATGAAAGAGGCAAAGATCCATAGGCCAAGAACACCTCTGAAGTTATACATATTTGAAAAACAAAATATTAACACAACTTTGCTTCCCTGGAAGACCCAAACGGCAGTAAGCTTGCAATGAGAACCAAAACAGAGGAAAAAGATTAAGTGGAACTGAATACTCCTCAGCTAGACTTCCAGGAGCTGGCAATAGTAAGCCAGAAAAAATCTACCAACTAAAATATATCCTGAGAGCAAACAGCTGGAGCAGACAGATCAGAAATGAAAGCACACAAAGTAAAATTCCCATGTAATTTGAAACTATATTAATTGGTTTTTTTCTGTTTTCCATTGCTGGAAGCAAACTTCAGAGCACTACAATAACAACAGGCTCATGTTACAGAAAAATAACTAACAGCAATAAATAATAGGTTCTGACAAATGCAAATTCATGTCATTTCTCTGACAATTGACAATACTGACAAACGGCTAAAAAATCCACAACTAAAACCTGCACCAAAACTATGAACTAAAAAAAAAAAAGCCAAGCATTCCTCATTGTTTCATAAAATCCCTCAACTATTTCCTTTGTTTCACGTGGCATTATTATCCAGAAATTCAAAGTAAAAATAATTTAATCCCATTATAATTGCATCCTCTCCCCCACTGTAGCATTTGGTACTATTATTATTTTTGGAATTTTTTTTTAATCAATAGTAAATTTGGGAAGGGACACAAGTGACACACACTCTTGAAATTAGCATCAGAGTCCCTGAATGCTGCCCTGAAAGGTGGGGCACTAATGCTCTGTGCCTTCACACAAACTTGCCTCCTCTTCTGCTTTTTGTTTACCTATTAGGAACAGCTTCAGATGCTCTATTTACTTTTTTCTCATGCGTATGAGATACAGGCTGAGCATGTTTTAAGCACATGAGCACATGCATATAAGCACACCCCCTGTATATTTTTACACAGCCATTACATTTTTCAAAACAATTCCTTTGTATTTGAATTCCAAAGGTTTCTTAATACAAACATACAGATTATTTCCTTTTACAATTTAATTTGAGGAAGACTTCTTTGAAATAGATAAAATGTATCAGTCAGTTCCACACACACACACAGACAGTCATCAAACATGAAAGCAATCACTCACTACTTCTCGTTTGGCTCCTGCAAATATCAGTAGCTCTAAGACAAACACACTACGTAAAGCAGAATGTATGTTCAGTACTGCAGTAAAACCAGAAAATAGACTCCAGATGTTTCCTCAAATCCTGCCAAAAACAAAATTTGAAAAAGCACTGAAATCCAAGCAAGTTGGAAGCCTCAATGTAAAACATGTAGGAAGGAGAGGCACACAGAACCTGTAGTTTTGTTAGGAGTAAATTTGTTCTGTCTTCACCTGCTAGACAAGAAGGGACAATCCTGTATAACTGTAAACCCAGCAAATGAGAAGAACAACATTCTACATCACAGATTTGAAATCCAGAGAAAACATTCCATAGCTTTCATGCATGTGGAAGGCTAAAAATAATGAGACTGTGATTTTCAGCCTCATTTTCCTAATTTACAGTTTTTCTCAGAACACACTAACTGATGGTGATGTTGCATGAGACCCATTTTGTTGAAATGCAAAATAAAGGAGGTCTTCCTACATAACCCTTCAGCAGTAACTGCTATTGGCTTTTAGCAGCAACGGGTTATCAGTATTCTGGACCCACCATTCCTCCTTTACATGCCAAAAAGAAAGAGCTGAAGCACAGCAAGTTACTAGAACCATACAAACACAAAACAATCACCTATAGGGGTTCTTCAGATGGGCCTCATCTAGGCTAATGACTTTAAGACCTCAGATCAAAACATAGAGAAGAAACTTTTCTGGAGGCATTTCAAAAGAGCTGTCTTAGATATTCATCTTAGAGTGAAAAATTTGCCTTCAGGGTGTGCCAATCTTTGCTCCTCAGTTAGAGAGGAAGTGGAGGCAACTAGCTTAGCTCTATTCTGTAGTTCTGGTGGAGACAGCAAGAGGGATGCAAGTACTCAAAAGTGTGCCAGCAGCTATTTGGAAAGGTGAAAGAAAAAAAAACAAACAGGAAAACAAAAAGCTCTGTACCCAACAAAAGTATCATTTTATACTTTGTCTTCCTGCAAAACGTGCTACAGGTTGTTGTTTAATGGACTGCTTTAATGGACCAACATGCATTTTCAGCTCAAAAGCAATCAACAAAATATTTGTGAATTCAACTGAAATAACGACTTTCTGAACTACCACTTGTCTTTCAGAAGCAGAACAGCCCCCAGCTCCAACACAGCTCACTGTTCCTTATCAGATACAGACTAAGATAATGTTAAACATGAAAGTTTATTGGACCAATACAGCTTATGAAAAAAATCCAAGTGTTTACAAAAGCATAGCTTAGGTTAAACTCCTACAGCCAGGATACCCTGCAATCTGAAGTATAACACAGTTAGGTATTTTACCTGCATAGCACTCTTTCCCAGCTTAACCACCTCGAACAAAGTGACAGGGTCTCCTTCTCCATTCTGCTGAGGGTGGCCATTAGCTCTTCCACGACTTGCTCCTCTGGCTCCAGATTCAGAACGACCTTTGTCTCCTGGAGACTTCCGAGGTTTCTTAGTGGCAGACTGGGCAAAGAAAACCAGCAGAATGAAAAATTTATTATAGCTATGAGATCTGACATCACTCGAAGTATCCTTACACATCATAGATAGATTCTACACACACGTTTATTCACTCACACGCATAAATATACACAAACATCACAGAACAAGCCAGGCTAAAACGGATCTCTGGTCTCCAGTCTTATCTCCTGCAAGGTCAAAGCAAAGTCAGCTATGAAATTCTGGGCTTTATTCAGTCAGGAATGTATATTTTCCATTATCAGTAGTTGCTGAGAAATAACCTAAAAGCCACTGACAAGCCAAGGAATTCCAAACCACTGAATTCCCAGTTTTTAAGCATCAGTTCACGTGAACATCCATATTAGTCTTAATCAAAACAAACAGACAGTTGACAGCATAACTCAAACTAGATAAATGGCATCAAATTACAGACAGGACAGAAAAAGTGTTTTATGCTGGCATACAACGTAAACTTTCAGAATAATGATCTTTGGAAAACAACAAATAATTTATTACACATATACTTGTCATGTTAACAGTCATTTTCTGTAAGCAGTTATACAACTTTAATGAAAAACACTGTAATGAAGACACAGCACTTCAACTCCGATAAAATTAAATAATGAAATTTACTGCCAGATTTGGCAGATCATCATAATAGCCCCTTTCCTGCTTCAGAATTCTGAGTAAAACTTTTTCCCTGTAAACCTAAATTGTTTAATAGATTTTTTGAGCTTATAATCAGATGTTGTAGATCCCACTTTGATGGGTCACCTAGTGAACTGTTTGAATTTTTCATCTCATGCAAAAAATCAGTTTCTGGAGGGAAAAAAATTAAGATTCCTGCTACAATCTCATGTGCAAAATCTTCTCTTTCTCCCTCTCTGTGAGGCAGGCAAAAGCAAAAACTGCCATCTGCCACAGAACAATGCAGCCGTTTTGAGGAATACTGTAATAGAAAACAACATGCAAGCAACTCTAAAATTGTACTGAGGACAATATTCTCACAGTACCATTTACCTTGAATATACAGGTACCCAGTTTCCATTAAAGCTTTTAGTAAAGAGCATGAAGTCAGCGTTTTTAGTTGCATCTTCCAGGATGAAAGGAAAGGAATCTCATTTCTGGAATAGAGCTGGTAGAAGACAGAGCTGTAGGCTAGCCTTCTCCTTTAAAAGGGATCACCACTGGTGGGGACAGAGAGAAAAGGGCGAGGAATAGTGCAACTGCTTCTTGTAAACAGTCAGTTAAGGACTTGCATACAAATGCAAGATAGAAAGCTTAAATAATGGCAGAATATCTATGAAAAACTTCTTAGATAACATCTGCATTTATGATTAGAAGAATATGAGTTCTCTCCCAATTAATTTTTTTTGCAAAGTTTCTTTTACCAACAAGAAAGCTATAAATACACTAAATGTTTTAGATCTACAAAGCTCTGAAGAGACACACTATCACTATTTAATAAGAGTGAAGAAGTAAAAGTAGTTTGATTTAGATACTGATTAGATAATCTGAAGAAATGTTTTATGAAAGTGGCAAGGCCCTGCCACACACTGCCTAGGGTGGTGGATGCCCCATCCCTGCAGGTGTTCAAGGTTGAGCTGGATGGAGCACCAGGCAATGTCTCTGCTCATGGCAGGGGTTTGGAACTGGCTGGTCTTTAAGGACCCTTCCAAAGTAAAGCATTCTATGATTCCATTCCAGAATGTACAATCCACATGCTTACTCAATCTGGGTGACAGAAAGCCATAGGCATATGAGCTAGCTAGAAATACTGCTGAAGGAAAGCAGGAGGGCAAGCTGATGCCCTCCAGAGATGCTAAGCCAGAACATGGCGCCTCTATACTCAGCTCCTCTCAACATGAAATTCAAAAGGGTGATATTAAATCCTGCAAGGACTAAGGGAAAACAAATAGGAGACGGATGCGAAATGCACACACCAAGAATGTGAAGCACAGGTAGTCCTGCATCTCAAAAGAGAGACATGCTTTCGCAGGTTAGGGTGGGCCTTTGGCTCAACCCAAAAAACAAAATCCTCAAATGCCACGAAGAGCTTCCACACAGCAACAGTCCTCACCAAGGATAAGTCGGGCTCCAGTAAACCTGACTACCACTTACAAGCATAACATGTGGCATTTCATGAGATCAGACAGAAAGAAATTTGTATCAAGTCCACTCTCCTCAGGATCCACCAAACAATCATGAAGATACAGGGAAAAGATTCCTGTGCTTTCTAATGGGAGCAACAACAGCAGTTACTGTGTGCCCCATCTCACCCACTGTTTCAGCACCTGTGAGAGGCCTGAAATTGCTGCTTTCTACCTAAAGCCCCCTTAACTTGAGTCACCCGTGGTGGCTTGATTGTTTTTCATTTTAAGCATCAGTTTGTCAGAATCCTGAAGTGGCTTAATTTTCCAGACTCAAAAAGATTGACTTTTCTTCTGTCAATGAGAGGGATCCCTGAATAGGGAACAGGAATCCCTGAATATGGAAAAGGCAAGCTGGTTAGCTGCTCTGTATCTAAATACATCAGTAATCCTCCTTACTGCAGGTATCTGCTGCAGAGACAAAGCAGGATGCTGATGATGCTGACGATGTGAGCGATGGCGTCCAGAGGGAGAGACAAGGAAGTAATGCAAGGTAAGGAAGCTTGAGGCTTCTTAACCTCACAAAGGTGCTGCATGGGGGCACGGGGCTGTAACAGCCAAAGCTGTGCTTTCACTCTGAGATCCAGGTGCATGGGTCAGACTGGTGGGAGTGGCAAAACAGTGTGCTGTCTGAGATGGGAACTGGGGTCACCCCACGAAGACCAAAGATGGATTTCTCTAGCTTTTTCTTTTCTAAACTATTCCAAAACCAAGTTCTAAGCTCAACCTATACACAAAATATTTTACCCTGTTATGTCATTATTCCACAGAAGTAATCACTAGAAACACAGACATTAGTTTCATTCTCACAGAATTCAGTAGAAGTGACTCTGCTCATGTTCAAAATCAGAAAAATGTTCTGATAAATGCTGTTACAGACATCAGTCTCAAACACGTGAAAGCCTCCAAATTACAGTCATATGAAAACGGAAGTTATTAATTACTCTTTTTTGGATTTGTGCATAAGGCTACACTGGCAGCAAATAGAGCTGAGAATTAAACCACGTAAGCATTACAAAATGTAGGAATTTCAGAACATGCCAGAAAAACTCTGAAATGGTCTTACTACTGAGCACCAGGTTCAGCTGTTGCTTTATGGCTTAAACTAGGGCAAACAGGAAACAAAATCCTTAACTGTAACTAGACTATCATTGCGAAAATTAACAATTCTGTAATAAATAAGCTAATGTTTTTCCTTTCATGTCTTTAAAATGATTCTGAAGGGAAAAAATGTGACTCACATTTGAATGAACAAGTTATAGAGTTAACAAGCAATAGAGTTCACTGGCACAAAATAAAACAAGAAAATAAAATGGCTTGACATTTTCCATTAACGTTGCCCAAACTGATGGGAAATATTTCTAGAAGAAATAGACAGTAGAAGAACTACAGGTCATTAATTCCACCTGCCCCCCAGTGACAGCCTATATGTGCACTCACACCACAAGTAATTTAAAGTAACATCCCATTTCTTAAGAAAGAAGTGTTTTAACCCTCCACCTGAGCAAGACAGAAGAACTTGCCTCTCAAAGGCATCATCGTCTCGAGAAACTTCTGCTTTATATCACTGTTAAGCAAGAGAATCTCTGGTTTGAGCTTTCTGAATGAATCCTCATAAAAAGAAGCTACCTATCTAGCTATCCAGATAGAAGTTATTGGACTCAGTCCTTTGAACTTCATCACAGAAACAAACAAGGTGCTCCTATTTGAAAAACCTCATCCTGCAAATAAAGACAAGATACAGGACTACTGACACCCACTTCACATACAGCTGCATGACACGCACAAAGACTTACTCAACTCCAGTTTTAAGGGACAGACGTGAAATACCAGGTCAGCAAGCTGAAACAGGACAGGATGTATGTCACACTAAACCACAAAACCACTATTAAATTCTTCCAAGAGGATTTCTTCCTCCTGTTAATCAGGATGCATGTGATTTGGAACTAGGAGGAAAACTCAATCCCCTGAAATATTTATCATCCAGACATGAGACAAATTTAAAATCTCACATATGAAAGCAAATATAAGGTACCATGGTCTGTCTCCTCCACACCAAAAGAAATAAATACAAAAGTACCTGAAAGCAAAACTGTACAGTCTGTGCTGGGAACAAAAGCATCCAAAGTGCTTTGCTTCATCTTGCCTTAAAAAGAAATATGAGGAGAGAAGCTGAAGAACAGCATGCAGCAGCTTCTAGGACTGCGAGATGAGAAACACCAGCAGAGATCTCAGAATTGCCACCCCTGGAACAGACTGACTTTTCTTCTTATCCTCCAAACAAGTCAATCTCTAGCTACTCCCATTTCAAAATACAATAGCTGAAATATTACCACAAACCTCTCTCATTCCCTTAGACCTCCAAGAGCTGACGTTTAAGCCGCGCAATTCTGGGATCCTGGGGAGGTAAGGCCAGGTAGGTTAATATAAAGCATGGAAACTGAAATTAAACAACTCTGTAAGACATCTCTGATCCAAGAGAGGAGGCAAAAACAACGGATAAATGAATAACTGATCTGAGCCTGAGCTCACTAATGGGAGAGCTACACCGGGGGTTTCAAATCCCCTACCTAGAACAGAGCATCCAATTTCAATAATGCAGCGTACAGAAAAGGCATTCTTTAGCTAACATTACTCAGCAGCACCAACCAGAGAACTGTCACACATCACTCCTTACACACACAGCACACGATTTACTAAACAGACACCGAGCTGGGTATGCTCACACATAGCTTTATGTAAACACATACACCAAGATATAGCCACTGACTGGACAGATTCACCCAACCCACTCAACTGATCCTCAAGCATCTGCTCTACAGCCCGGCTGTTCAGAAGTGCACATGGACCAGGGGAGGCCTGCCTCAGCCACACCAGTGCTAGTACAGAGCATGGTGCAGCTCCTGCCAGATGCACTGCATGAGTTCAGTGCAGTCAGATTACATTCTGAGATTTACTCACCAGGATCAATATGATTAATCTCTTCATCAGTCAACTGTGTACTCTACCCAGTAACATCCTCTTTAGAACTGTCTCTAAAGAACTGGGGGAGCAACATGGAAAGTAGCCCCTTCAGGAAGGAAAGCTTCCCCCAAATATTAAAGTTTTCTAGGAATCAGAAAAATCTGTGGTTACCAATGGTAAATTATTTAAATGAGCTCTATCACTTACAGAAGTGTCTCAACTGCAATGAGAAAACGTCTTTCTGGAAAAAGAAGGCTGGAAATAAAACATCAGTCCGTCTTTCTGATAAAATGTGAAATCAATTCTACAACCCCACAGCTAAAATCTTATTAAAGTAAATACGTGTATGGGTTTTTTTGATTGAGTACATTGTGTGCAGCTCTGTAACAGAACAGCACAGAAGAGTAAACTCTTTCCAAATATGCTTACGGCAGACGTGCCACCATAACTGCAATGACCTAAAGGATGTAAGTAAGTCAGCATTTCTGAGGAGATTAATTCTTATTAGACCATAATATTTTAGTTAGAGGAAAGAAATACTGAAACAATAAGTATCTTTGGGCATAAAGCTTTTCTTTAAGTCTGTAAGAGAAATGAAAAACAAAACATCTAAATATCAGTTGAGCAGAATAGCTCTAAATATTGTAATCTGTTATACATTTAAGACTGAAGATAGGTAGTAGCTATGGAGGAGCTACAAGCGATGTGAGCAGATGGAGGAGCTGGGGAGCCACACCTCCTGTGTCAGACAATTCAGCTGTGCAATCCAGACAGGATCACAACAGGGATGAGTCCGCAATGTGGAGGAGGAGGAAAATGAACATCCAGTGTTTGCAAAACCAATGCCTCAATTACTAAGCCCATGATTTTCATATCAAATAAAGTTATAAATTTAAATGCCTAGAACTAGTCTTTCAGAGGAGTTTGCATTTCTCCTTAAGGATATCAGAGACTGGGTGGCTTTTTCCTTTTCAGTCATTTTCTGTAGAAGATCCTTATTTATTCCTTTCCATTGCTGCAGCACGAACTGTGCAGGCAAGGTGTCATTGTGGATCCAAACACAAACATTTTGTCTGAAGTCATCACAAAAACTCAGAAAATTTGTGGTGAGGGGAAAACAGTAAATGTTTTTATCAATTTTAGCCAAGCTTTCAACAATTTCTCACAATATTCTTCTGTGCAAATTGGGTAGTTGTGATCCAGATGGACAGACAACAGAATTAGATGGGTGGAGAAATGGCTGAACTCAGAGGACAGTGGCTAACATTTCAGTCTCTACTGGCAGTAAGGGTATGAAGGAAGATTACACTGCAGTGTGTCTTATTCCACATCTTTATCAGATAGCCAAAGAGGGGAGAAAATGGGTTTCTGTCAGGTGTCCAGACGACATGAAATAGGCACCGAGACACTCACTGATATTGAGGGCAAGACTGCTGTGGGCAGTCTGGAGGACTAGGCTAACAGGACACTCACATTTCAAAATGGACAAAGACCTGTCCCATGGCAGAGTAACAAATCCCTGCACCTACCGGCTGTGGGCTAGTTGGGGAACAATTCTGTGGAAAATAATATCAGAGTCATGGTAGGCAGCAGTGTATCCTGGCAGTACAGATCATCAGCAGCCTAGCCTGCACTAATGTAACACAGCCAGCACATCAAGGAAGTGGATTATCCTCTTCCACTCAGCACTTGTTAGCCTGTATCTGGAATACTGTGACCAGTACAGTCAGGGGCTGGGAGCACTACCCCAGTGGGGCTTTTATTGCAACAGCATATGGTGGGAAGACAAGTGACAGCAGTCAAGAACTGAAGCAAGAAAGGTTCTCATCAAGTAAAAAGAAAAAGCTTTTTTGCAGCAGAAAAGTCAAGCAATGAAACAAATTGCTTAGAGAGGCTGTATACTATCCAGCCCTCAAAAAGCTCTGAGTAACATGGCGTAACATGCTCTGATCCCAAAGCTGACTGTGCTTTGAGCAGATCAGAACAGAACCTCACAAAGTCCCTCCCACTCCAGTGACTCCATGACTGCCCATCACTGCACTCTTCTCTGAACCCCTTCCACACCCAGTATATTTTCCTTGTGATTTTGGGTTAGAGGTAGAAAGGAGTCAAGAAATCAGAATTATGCAAAGAATTCCACATTTTGGAAAACTAGAATTACAAAAAGTACTTATTTTCTATTGTCTTCCTTGGTTTTGAACACTAGATTTGCTTTAATTTCTAAAAAACATAAAGGTGATCCTTTCACAGCATCTTGGTCCTCAGCATCAAGAGAGCTGAAGAGTTTTTTCAATACTCTGCATGCTTAAAAAACCTGAGGTTGCTCTATACATAAGCAAATGCTCCTGTAGAAACTTGAAGCAGGAGTGCTTCAGTAAATGTTCTCACAGGAGTTACTAATATGCTCAAATAGAGGGATGAGGAATACGTTTTATAACATTCACCTCTCTTTTCCACTCAATATGAAGGGGGAATATAATAATAGCAGCGTTGTTTTACCTTCAATTCACAGACTGACAGCCTTCTGGGTTAGCAATCAGGTTGCATCAAGCTTTTTTTTTTTTTTTTTTTTTCCCAATTGGAATCTAAAAACGGATACATTCACTAATGAAATGTTAAGAATTTCTCATTTTACTTTTTTCTTACAGGCTGTGTAAACAGATGATTTCTTTCTTTACATCTTTCTTGTTAAGATAAGGTAAGCTTATCTATCTGATGAAAAATATATAGCCTCACAGAAAAGACTACCCAAAAACCTTCAGGAAGGAGAAAGACTTGCCAAGAAAAGCCCAGGACCTAAAATCTTGGCTCATGAACTCCAGAAACTGGGATGCAAACTGAAAGCCAGTATGCTTTGGCTGCATGCTAGAGAGAAACACATGCTTCTGTCCATTCCTACAGCCTCCCTACAGCTATGCTTAGGAATTAGATTTAGGGTGGATGTTCTTAGGATAAAAAGGAAAACAAATGCAAAAAATCTCAGTCTCTCAGCACTATATATTTAGGCATTAATAGAGGGGCAAACCTGGAGACAAACACTAAGAAGAGAATCAAAACAATTAAGAACAAACACAGAACTTCCCACCAAAAATCTCATTCCACACTGTGTATTTTAGGTGATGAGAACTGCGTCACGTGGCCTTGAACTTAAAAAAGAAAAAGAGCACAAGACACAACAGAACTTCAGTCATTCCTAATAAGCTGGGTAGTAATTTGTAAAAGGAATGAAAATACAAGACCAACCTGCCTTGACACTGTGTGATAGAGAACTGTTTCTGCATCTTCCCATTTATAGGCCAGAAATGGGCAAACACAGCTAAGAAAAGCAGTCTGTTAGCAAATCTTACACAGCAGACAGCAAAATCATAGGTTAACTCTGGTTGATGTTAGATAAGTCAAAGCTCCCTACTGATAAGTAGAACATCAGGTATGCCAATTATATGATTTTTTAAGATGCATTAATTGATCTTCTGAGACACTGTTAGTACTATGCTGAAGCTATTCCATTCACACCAAGAGATGATCAGTTCCTAAGAAGATGGCTCAGCTGTCATTTGTCACTTGAAAAAAAAATCATTACAACTTTCTGGACAAAGTGGTTGTGTTGTGAGATTCTGCTCAGGTCTGGAAGAATGTTGTAATATGACAACAACAAAACAGTACAGAGCTAGTAAATTTTAAAAAGCTATATGAACTCATTTTTATGTCCCTTTTTAATTACTTCAAACACTTGTATTTCAACCTGATAAATACTTCATACTACAAGTCTTCATAGTTTGACATAGGGCTCATTAAAAGCCTATTTATGTGACCACAAGACGATTAGATGAAAAACAGTTTGCAGTCAATTTTAGATAGATGCATAACAAAATAAAACTAAATTACACATACTGGAGGCCTGCCAGGACGGCCCCTTTTTCTTTTTCCTTTGACTTCTGTTTCTTCAAGCTCACTGCCAGCATCTGAATGTGCAGTAGTTTCATTTGTAGAATCCCTAGGGGGGAAAAATACTAGATAAATGAAAATGATTTGAAATCAACAAGTAATCTATAACTGACTGATTAAATTTTTAGTCCTAAATCAGGAAAAAAAAAAAGCATTAAAATGCTTGCCACATTTATTCTGCAAACTAAGGAACCAAGCAATGCCACCCCTGGCAAAAGTCCTTACCTTTTTATGAGCTGGAATGTCATTTTATAGACTGAAACTTATTTAAATTAATAGCTTCTTTTGAAATCAAGTTGCACTTCAAAAGCTCACTATATTAAGCAGCATATTGTCAACATACCCATTCTACATAGTATATTCACTAGTATCAGCTTTCTTTTGCAAGTATTTTTGAGCTGCTTTTAAGGTCAGAGAGAAACCAATCGGGCATCTGATCTGGCTACCACATCATTAGGATAGTTGCACAAGTTCCCACTAGGATTAAATCCTGTTTTTAGTCACACTTGAAGACAACGCCATTGTGCAGCTGTTAATAAAAAAGGATTAACAGTGACCACGAGGCACAAACCAGAGGACTCACTTCAGTCTTAAATCATTGAAGATCCTTGTAGCTAGGAAAATGCTTCCACTTGTGTAATAATAACAAAAAAAAAAAAACACAAACAAAAGACGCCTCACAAAGCTCAGATTATTAGCAGAGAAGCCCATAATAATTGTAGCAATTCCTGGTTCAGACTAAGGCCATACTCAATAGGGAAAAACATTCATTACCTCCAATTCCTCTTCTTTCCCCCTACAAGCCAAGCCCACTTGTACCTGCCTTCAAAACAGACCTGGCTGCTTGAAAAAATTCAGCTTTTAAGTCATGTTCCAAGACATTACATTTTGCTCAAGACAAACCCACAACCAAAACCATCTGTGAATGATGTGCGTTGTTCTTTGCAAGACCAGCAGTGCATGACATCTCCACAAATGAAAGAACACCTGTAGTAATGTCCTAGGTTATTCAAAGCTGGGTCAAGTCTAGTTCTAGTCACAGACTTCCTTAAAGGCAGTTAATTCCTTATAATTATAATTCCTTATAATTTTCTTGAAGTGAAGGCAGTTAAATTGCAGTAAAACTTGTACAGAGGGAAGGGGAAAAAAATCAGGTCTATTCCATTAAATTATAAACCTTCCAATATAAAAGGCATTAGTGATCTGGTTGGTGGAAACTGAAAAGCTAAGACCTACACAAATCTTCCATGCTGTCAGTGATTTTTATTCATTTGTTTGTTTGATCATGAATACCTCAGAAATTTGCTGCATCACCAAGAAAGCTATTTAGTAATGCAGAAAGATGCAAATATCACTATATCAGAATCAGGAATCTTCTGACACTTGTTGTTGTTTCTGAAATTAGTGTATTCCCCTAAATTAGCATGTTCCTCCTCTAACACAGATGATTTTGTGGAACTATGCTGAAATTCTAGTATTTTGAAGAAATATTTTCTGACCTTTTCCAGTTAACAAGCACAGGAACACCATGCAGTGTACATTTACAAAAGTTGGAACACAGAAGAAAACACAGCAATCTGCTTTCCTGACAGTAATGCTGATGGACTACCTCGCAGTAGTTCTACCTATCCCAGAAATGCATGTGTCCACATTCAATACCAACTGGATTCAAGCACATTCAAGTTTTCAGACTGCATATTTTTATGGCATTTTTATGGTTTCTACAACTTAAACTGAAGTTTAGATGTGATGAAATTAGAGAATTAACTTTTCTGCTCCTTAAGCAGGAAATTTGAAAAACTCAACATCGAGATATGAATTTGAAAAATAAGTGAAACCAAATGAAGGAAAAAAAAAATCAGTGAAACCCAACAACAGCTCAAAATGACTTGGTTAAACAGCTTCACAATGATGAAAACCAATCCAGCAAATCCAGATGAAAACAATGCCTATGTGGACGGATGTATCCAGGCCCCGCACATGCTACAACTCAATGTGCAAAACATGCATTTGCCTCACAATGACAGCTTTTTTTTTTTAAATAACTTCTGAATGCAGAAGTGAGGAACATGCATAAGTGAGGATCTGCTGCATTCTGTTGCTGCAGATAAATTAAAGCCATTCACTCTTACTCTATGTAGAAAAAAACAGCTGCTCTCATCCACACAGAACCCTAACAAAAAAGTGTCAGGCATGGGGTAGTCCAAACACATTTCTGTGGAAATACTGTAACTTCGTTAGCTTACAAAACCACGCACCTAAAGTCATCAAGACAAATATTTTTTTCCATTTAAACCAGATTCAGCAGTCTGCCATGACAAATGGCTCTACCACTTCCCCGAAATGCTGAGTTATGGAAGGAAATAAATCAAACCATGCTAGTATTTTGCATGCACCCAGTCCATGGACATCTTCATTTTGCTACACCAGTGTCTGGGTCTAACTCCATCTACTGAGATGTGTGTGTTTAGCAGTTGCTTCAGAGCTCTATGTATGAAATGAACATTTGAATAATTACTAACCTTTTCACTTTTCAGCAGAGCTCTGCCACAAACCTGATAAGCACGCTTCTGATTCTCCTGTTGAAACACTTCTCATTTGCTGGAAGCTTTTTTGGAGAGGCCCAAGAAATCAGTGAGGTAAGATTCATTTTGTCTTACTTTTAGACGTACACAACACACACACTGAAAATCAGCAATATACCTCATGCTAAAGTCACTGTCCAAAATAGGTTAGACAATTTTTGAGTTTTCTTTCCTCCACTAATGGTAAGGTGGTCTAGACGAGGTTCTCAAATAGAAATGTTCAAAATTTTAAAACGATCAATCTCCCCCTAACAGTAAGTGGGGAAGAGAAAATATTTCTTCCCACAAAGGAGCGTAAGCTTGTAACAGGGGAACAAATTAATAAGCAGATCACGTTTATGGAGAGGGGTGACAGGATAAGGACAACCTACAGTCCTTGGCTGACTTAACATGAAAACAAACACCTGCAGTATTTCCAGAAGCAGGGAGTTCTGTTGTAACCATGCAGCTCCTGGACAAAAAGGCCCTTGCACTGAGCCCTAGGGCTCCTTCAGTGTGTGGGAGGAAGTGCTTCTTGCTTCTGCCGAAGCCTTATAGCTGCTCTGAATACACACACCCATGTTCCTTCCTTCTTAGTTATGAACTCAGGGGAGGAACAAAGCATCTCAGAACTGCTTGCAGTTCTGTCAGGTTTTTAACATTTACTAAGAGGAGCATCTGGCCAGCATCCATCTCTCTCGTTCCCTACACATCTTTCAGAGCTGCTAGGAAGCGATTTTTCCTATGGCAGTCACCTGCAACTTAACAGACCAGAATTATCCTATCCTTACATTTCACGTGTGTGTGACTCGTCACTTGAGAGAAAAACCTAGGTTTTGCTCATCATTTTCCATTTACCTTTCCTGAAGCTGCTGGGATGGAAAGTGGGCCTAAGCAGACCTGCATGAGAGGAAAGGCAGCAGTGCTGGAAGGTAAGCTCTTCCCCTCCAAGACACCTTGAACATGGCAGAGACATGAGAGAACTTGGCAGAACATGAGGAGACCTACAAGACCAGGCTGAACAAAGTAAGGAAGAGAAGTCATAACCTCTGTGAGGAACCTAAGTATACTCTGCCTTTCTTTCTGGTTTCTGTGGTGGCACAGGCATTCTAGAAAACTTGGCAGTAACTCCAGAATGCCTCCTAAAAACTCTGGATATTATTCTGAAGCTGTAAATCCTGGCCAATGAAACTAACCATGTGGTAATGAAGAATTAATGGGTTACTCGTCAGTCCTTTGCTATGTCATGCTTCTAAAGAAAATATTTCCATCGACACAGTAAATTTCAAATCTCTGCAAAATAAGTCAAGTGAATCAAATTTACCTTCCTTCTACTACTACACAAAGCCTTAGCTGTGTAATTCATACCATGCCCTTAAAACAAAACTAAAGAAACAACCACACCAAAAACCTATGTTCATATACCAGTTCTAGTAAATAAAAACACTTCTGTAGCCCTTGTCTGTGTTGTTGAGGTGGCTCAAGGTTCTGGCAGACATAAATCCAGTAATTGCTACCACCAGCCTCAGCCTCATGAAGAAAAGCATTCACAAAGAAAAATGGCTAAATGCACAGGCTCATGAATCATGGATGAATCAGCTCTCATGGTTGATCTTCAAAATCTGAGAGCATGTCTCACAGCAAACATGACTCATCCCACCGAGGCACGGCTTCCAGCAGTCACCTAGGTCACGTAAACCAGACAGAGCACTGTGCTACGTCTGAAAGATGGATACGTAGCATTCTGCCTTCATGACATTCTGAAGCCATTTCAGTGAATCCAGAAAAACTAAAGATTCCTCCTTTTTGTATGCCCTCAAAGGGAAGAATTCTGAAAGGGAGTAACTGATACTAAGTATATTAACATAACAAATCGACTTTCAGACTCTTTATCTAAAAGGATGGCCTTAAAGGTTGGTTTGGTATTTTTAAGTTGCACAGTGTGGGTGGTTTACTGTCACCTCAATCATCTCTGGATTGAACAGAACTGCAATATCAAATGTCCCTCACACTTCTCAGCTGGTGTGCTGAGTAATGGAATCTATTAATATGCATTATATAACCTTAAATTCTATGCTGTTTCATTCACTTTTTAAGGCCATCTAGACTTGTGAACTGGGAATGGGAATATCCCTTTCCCATCATTACAGTGACAAAATGTAAAAGCTTTCCATCCTCAGCACATTTCACAAACACACTGTTACTTGAACATGGCACGCATAGGAAAATTTTAACTGAGAGCATCTCCTGGAACGCTGCCCCTCGGTGGCACCCATCACAGCCACCCACTGCCGGCTCACCACAGGAATTGGCTTTTCTCTGAAAATGGCTTTAAAAATACAGGAGATAACGACAATGCTAGGCATACTATTATTAAGGTCAAATAATTTCACAGTTGTCGAAACATTCAGATTCATTAAAGGGACTTTAATCTGAGGTCAGGAACATCACAGAAGGAAGGCTGTTTTACACGCAGCGCTAACTTCCATGTTCACCTCTCCATTCCCAACAAGTTATCACTGATCGCTGACTGCTGCAGCACCGAGGAGGCGCGGGCACAGCAGCCGGTTGCAGTCAGCTCTGTGAGGCGCGGCTCAGCCAATCAGCGCGGCCGGCAGCACTGCTGGGGGGCGGGTTTTAAAAAGGGCGGGAAAAGGACTGTGAGGAAACAGCACTGCGGGGCTGGCTGGACCAGAACACGTGAACACCGCTTGCCCGCTTCAACTAGAGGAGCCAGAGGCTTTTTGCACAATAAATACAGCTCACTGGAAGAAAAAGTACCCTCCTGGAATACACAAAAGTGCTCAGTTATGACAAAAGCCCATTCCTATTTCTGAAATCTAACAACATTATGAAGCATAAAAGTAGCAAATACTTGTTTTTGCTTTTCACGTCAAAGTAAAACCTCCATATAAGGAACCACCCTCTAAAGGAAACCCTTAAGTTTTATAGCTTTTCGGGCTATGACAACACACGAAGTCTGGAACACGGGTCTGCTCCCTGCTCACTTCTGCATTTTGAAAGCTGAGAAATTCAAATACACAAAGAATTGCATACTCACTGTAGTACTGGCAAATCTGAAGTAATCATTTTCGCAGCACTCTCAAAAGTAAGAGCTACATAGAACTTCTTCTCAAAGTTATAGCAAGACAACTACTTGGAAACCTCTGTCATGAAAAGAATTCAAAATCCAGTCTGTAAAAAAGAGAAAAAAAAACGTTAGTTGTGATTCCAGAACAGTCATACATTGAATGAAAACCACTGTAAACAGAAGTTCTGCCCAGTGTTTGAAGCATGGTCACTATTCATCCACTTGAAGCTCAGAGCCAGCGTCCCCAGGACAGCAAAACCATTTTCTTGCATTCCGTGGTTCCATTTCTGCTTAGGATTTTGCTTCAGCTGCTGCTTTGGGGCTTTGTATTGTGTAATCAAAACAAAGTGTTTTCTATTACCTCCCATATGCATTCACTGGTAACTAATATAAAAATGCAAACAGAACTGAGAAAATTTTAATTAACAAGATAAATATATGAACATGAGCAACCAGAAAGCATGTTATGATGTAGATTTGAAGGAATCTACTCTCTCTTCACAGAACAATAGAATAAACTTGACAGATAAAAGTTTGGTTTCATAAGAAACAGCCTGTTTTAGTTCTGAATAAAGGCAGGAGACCCACACCAAAACACACAAGTTCTGATTTAGGCATGACAACAACCCTGAGATATTCCCTTAATTGAACTACACCTCTAAAATCGGACCAACAGGCTCACAGATCAACATGGCTGAACTTCAGAGAAGATAAATCAGAAGCTGGACAAGTATCTAGATGCAAATAGGAAATATTTAATGATGAAACCAAAGTTTAAGCAATAAATTAGACTGCACAAATGGCACTGCTAGGCCTACTAGTAATATCTCTGTAGCAGAAGACTGACCAAGGAGTTGACTGCCATTACATAATGGGGCAGTGTGGCAGATGTGCTAAATCAAGGCAGAAGCATCAAACTATCTAAATAGAACTGCGCCAGTGTAAGCAAAACAGTACAACATGTAAAGTACTATTTGCATCCTACTACATCAATATTTATTTAACAGAGTTGTAACTGTACAATGTGAACAGACTTCTTTGCCTCTGGTTATTACAGTTCTAATTAGACTCACAGATGCATACAGCTATTTCTGCCAGCACTTACTACTTTATGCTATCAACAGTTTTACTTACAGCATCTCCTCACCGTGTCACCATGTTGTGTACACCCTGAGGTATACATTTTTTTCACTGGAATAACTGTCTTAGTTAGTAATACATTCCCTTTATTTTAAACAATAAATATTTTTAGTGCACACACAAGCTCATGTACTTATACACACATTCCTTCATATGCTAACTATTGTTTAAAGGAAATCTATCCATCATGGATCAACAGTTTGTTTTTATCTAAATCTGGAAAGATACAGGGCATCAATCTCACTTCTCAAAAGAAATTTCAAAAGAAGCTCAAGAAAACTGATGTGTATTTCATGTGCAGCATTCTCTGCGGACATATAAGGCATTCTGGACATCTGTTACGTAGAGTTAGATTGGTTTTTTTTTTTAATATTATTGATTTTTTTAGCTTAGCTATCATGCTCAGATATATTAACTAGAAAGTATGCTTGCTCAGATATAATTTAGTCAAAAAGAAAGTATGGTATTAAGGGTATAGAAAGTCCAAGGGAGAAAAGGTGAGCTCTTAAGTCAGAAGAGACTGAAGCAGCAAGGAAGTTGGACACACAGCCTTGACACAGTGTGAGTGGAGGACAACCTGACACAAAGGTGACTGTGGGGTCCTGTGGTATCTTCCCCAAGCCTATGTGCTGGAGAGGAAACTGCAAAACAATGCTGGAAAAAACCCAGCTGTATGTGGTTAGGTCCAGACTCAGACATCTAGAAGACAATGAAGTTGCCCTTCTACTGTCTTGTGCTTATTTAAAGGCAGTTAAGAAGGATTAAGCCAAGGAGAGCTAAATATAAGAACTGTCAGTGCTGGCAAGCTGGAAAATGAACAATGCACAACTAGAAGCCCAAATGGAAAAGTCACAAGCCTGATTAATTCATGGGACTGACCAGCAGTGGCATCTTACACTGCATGGAATGCCACTACCCCTTACCTGGCCCAAGCCAGCTGTATCTTCACCTGTATCCAACACAGCTGTGCTGGCTGTTGTTCTCAATGTTATGTCTTCCTCAGTTGAAGCTAGGAAACTCTTACAGGCCTTGTGAAAATCTTGCGACTTCACACAATGGTAAAACTGCTAAGCTCAAGGAAACAACACTCCTTGTTTCCAAAATTCACTCTTAAATTATCACCCATGTTGCTCTGTCTTGGTTTAGAAATGAAATATAAGTTATTACAGGGACTAAAGAAAGTCCTATGTGCTTGGAACAGAGTTCTCAATTTAGTCCTGTAATTAAAGCCAGTTTGACAACTGTAGAGAAATCACTGATCATTATGGACTGGTTTTAATAAAAGCAATACCTGCTTCTCAAAGATGATGCTTTTATAAAATGAAAAAATGAAACTGCCCCCTCCCTTTTCTGTCTCCTTCGGTCACATAAAGGCACTTACATATACTCTTGAAAGCTTGAGAGAGATTCCCACTTTTGTCATTTTTTTTCCTTACATGTTGATAGAGAAGGAGAGGAAGAGAAGAGTAAGGTGTTATTTACACTATAATAAACATGACACAATTGATTAAATCCTTATAAAATGCAGCCAGCTGCTTCTATTGCAGGAGGGTGTTGTTTTTTTTTTTAATGTGATGTTTTCTCTTAAGCCCAGTTTTAATGCTCTTAGCATGGTCGCAGCTTTTAAACGTGCATACCTGTGCTCAAAGGTGACATCAATTTATGCTGGGATAGTTAAAAATGACCACTAACAGAACATGAAGCAGGCAGTAAGAGACCATTGAGTTAAACATATGTTGGGAGAACAAGTAAATGTTTTCACTTCCAGTTGTTTTGTCATTTTTTTTTTTTAAACAACCTATAACAACCAATGCACAAACCACAATAGCCATTTATATAATGTTCATTTTTATAATGAATGTTAAATAAAACTGTATTTGAAAAAGCACCTCTTCCTGTAAATGATCAGTTTTATGGCAATTTTTCTTCAAGATATATCTCACAAGGAGCTCAGCTTTCAGAAAAGTCATATAATTTTACAACATTTCATCAGCATTTCCTCTAGTTCCTACTAATGTTAAAAACTATCTACTTTTTGCAGAGTCTTTAGATAATTTGCCTCTCTGGTGCTGAAGTAAAACACCATTTCAGCCAAACTAGATAAACCAACAGCTGAACCTTGGAAGTAGATAGGTTTGGTTGCTGCCTGAAGCAACACAAGGTTCAACTGACCTTACTACACACCATGTAACTACATGTTATAGAGCTGAAGCCAAAACCTAAAACAAAAACACACGCACAAAAACATAGGAGTTACATCATTACTAACTCCATCGCCTAGAAGATAAGCAAAATAAAAGATAACAGGTATCTGATTTACTCCCATTTTCAAAACCCTTTCGTTGTTGACCAAGTGACTTAGTTCCAACTTGCTGGAAAAGATATTCAAACAGTGGCTCATTCTAATGGAACGATATCTTCAGCTACTGAATGGGTAACGTCTAGCTGCCTTTTCCACTTGAAATGACTCTGCTTTCTCCTTCCATGCTCGTACCTTTTCTCTCAAGTTTAAAATCAATAAAGTTGTACACTTCATCATTCCATTAAGGCTCAAAGGAAGCTCGAAAGCTCCAAACTTCTGCTTGTGCAGAGAAGCTACACATGACAGTAAGCTGTGATGCAGCACCAGTGACTCTCGAGCTCTCCATATTCAGTTTAGAGACAAGACTTGTCCCCTCAGTAATGCCACCCAACAGCAGTGCCTGACAGCCACAAAAGTACTGCACATCAGCAGCAAAGGGCAGTGCTGTTAGAAAGCAGCATGCAGCACTTCCACGGAGCACCAAAAGCTTTGATCAACCAAGGTGAGAGAGAAGGAGGCTCTTGCAGGCAGGCAGATAAATTCCAGCATTTTACTGCTTTATCCAACCCCGAGCATGGCCTTGAGCAAGCCGCTTAAATCCCTCCTGCTCAGCTGTCCTATTTGCAAAGTGAGAATAATATTAGCAATTTCAAATACAAATTCTAAATCTTCAGGGGAAAAAAAAAAAGGTTGTGAGGAGCTAACAATGTAACCGATTCACCAAGCGCTGTGATGTGTTCTTCATTACTCATGGCTATTGATCCTGTGGAGGGCTTTTACATTTGCTGTGGATTACCTATTTCTAAAAGCATAAGCTTTATTTCTGATCCAGGTTTGGAACTTGAAGCAATAATTTGTTTACCCCACAGCCATTTAAGCTGAAATCTATGTTAAATGACATCTTCCAGCCCTAACTTTGAATATTAGCATTATAATTTAAGGGCAACCAATACAGCTTAGCTAGCTTACCATTAAGATAATTTCACTGAAGCTCTTTTACAGAAAAAATGCACCACACTTTTAACATACACATTATGCTGGCAAGCACTGCCATGACCCTCCTGCTCTGCCCAAGCTTGGGATGTGTTGGTGTCTTGGGCTGAGCTCCCCAGTAGGACAGAGCCACAGGCATAATTTTGTTTGGCAGTGAAGGAGTGGTTTTGAAGTCTGTGGCATCTGGTTGAAGACAATCCGTCTCTTCCTCAATTAACTTCAATAAGAAGTTAATAAGTAAAATGGAAAGAAAAAAAAAAAAAAAGTAGGCACCCAGGGAAGCTGAGAAGTGTGAAGCCAAGAACAACACGAAATGAAAGCTTTACCATGGACTAAGTCTTCATACCTCCAATTCTTTAAGGATATTTCCAGATGTGTTCCATATAAAATGTGGGGGAAAAGACTACCTACTGGTAACCTCTCACAGTCCCTTTAAAGTAGTGTTTGATTTCACTTTTCTTCTCAGTTTATCTACAGTTGCACCAACTTGTAGAGCTGACTCTAAACAACACACAGAACAGCTGTTGCTGCTTCCTCTCACCAAATGCTTTTAGCTTAAAGATGTCCTGCCCAGCCAGCCAGAAAAATAAGTCTCACTTTCCACTGTGCAATATTCTGTACACTTCACAATTACGAATGCAAGACCTCACACTGAAAGGTTACACAAATCTTCTTGCAGAGCTGGGGATAAAATTCTTACATGACAAAGACCTCCAAGCTTTAAGTCATACTACTACATTTCTGTACTCGGTTTTCTGTCTCTAAAAATGTGTGAACTGCCAAAAGCAATTCATTTCTCTATATATTCTGCCGGTACTTCCAGAAGGGAGCAGCTAATTCCTGCATGATGAAAGGCCTGTGCTACCAAGATTCCATAGAAAGATGACACAATCTGTTAACTGTGGTTTTAACAGCTTAGTTCACAACACGCATCACTCAGTTTTGTTTGATCACCTCCAGTGTTTGTTTCAATAGCTTTCAGTTACATTCATTTATCATCTCATAATACCTACAATGGCTGATATTAAAGAAATTAATCAAACAACTTGTTGCAAATGTTTGCTTGTAAGATATAGCTTTCTGAAGAACAAATCTTTTCCGTCTTTTTCAATTTCTAGGTTATTCATATTATTTTAAAATCCAAGTAAACCTGATGGACTAAAGACATGAAAACCAGCTTGCTTTCCTTGTATTCCTACAGACTCGTTAGCTGCTCCTGGCTCTGCGGACACCCAGCGCGACACTTGACCTGATTTTCTGCAGCGCTGAGCATTCACAACTGCCACTGAGCTCACGGGGCTGCAGGCATGCCGTCATTCACACGGCAAATGATTATGGTCTGACTCCACAAGACTTGGAGTTGTGGCACAAAATTCTAACCTTCAGCCAACGCGTGCATAATTAAAATCAAGCATTTTCTCCTTGTCATCTACCCACTAGGATTATTTAACCACTATTCTCCTATCTACCTGCTTTGAATGTAAAATAAACATAATTTAAAAAGGGCTGTAAAGAAATTAGGTTCTACTGTCCTCAGATTGTGAGTATAAAAAGACAGTAAGAAGTCTTCTGCTTCTCTGCACTGATATTTCCATAACTCAGATGGAGAGGTAAGATAAACTCAGTGATATTTTTTAGGGAGATGCAAGGGAACTGAGAGTCACAAAAAAGCCCACAGAGCAAAGAGAGAATTTGCCTAGCAAACAGAAATGAAACTGGAGTCATCTTCCAAACAAAAGAAAGAGGAATGAGAACTTGGAAAAAGATTGAATGAAGATACGGACTGCCTACGTGTTCACTATACTCTTTTAGTGTTAGGGTTTAGGTTTTAGAAGATAGCTGAGTTAACTCAACGAGACACTGCTGGGCAAAAAGGGATACCTGTTTGTTTGCTTTTGCGGTAAGTCAGTTCAGCACACTAAAAAGGCATTCAAGTTTCCAGGTTTTTACATAGGCAGTTTTAGGGACCCAACCAGGGCTGCAGGAGGCATAGTATCAGCTGGGCACAGAAAGGCATTGGGACAGTAAAGCTGGAATCAGACAAGATTAAAGAAGAATGATTTCTTCCTCAGCACATACAAACTGCCACAAACAGGAAGGCAAGGGGGGAATAAATGCTTTTTCTCAGAAAAGTCAAGTACGACGTTGAGAAAAACTTGGTAAGATCTAGTGAAGCACTCTGATAGTTAGCTTGAAGAGATGACCACTGAAGAGATCCACTCCTAAAAGACTGATACACAGTAGGAAAACCAGACCAGGCTTTGGGTCTGCTAACATAACACAACACAACACAACTGTAACTGCCTGCGGGAGGGGAAAGGGCAAGAACCAGATCAACTCAATATCCTCCCTTACCTCCGCTGCCCCTCAGTTATTTTAATGTTTCTGTGACTTTATCCTCAGTGAAATCCACGTGTGACAATAATTAAAATCAAATCCAGTGATTAAATCCTCAGTCAAGCACTTCGCTGAATAAGTGCTTATTACTGCTAAATAATCCACGCGTTGGGGACAGCAGGAGTCCCTCGTGTAGTCAAACACGTTTAGATGGACACAAAAGCTGTGAGTTTTTATCTTTGTGCAGCACAAAGCACAGTGGGCCGTATTTGTGGACAGTCTGCAGGCGCACCAGAAGAAGCATAAATAGATTTTTATGCTACCTTAGAAGAGTGTTTGCTCATCTGTAATTTTTTTGCTGCAGAGGACATCTGGCACTGCATCTGGAACACTGCCAACAATAAAACCGATGTTCACAACGAGAAGCAAAGTCTGACATGCTGAACGCTGGAAGAAGGAAGAAAACTCATAAGGATTTGGAGTTTTATTCCTTGGGCATTTGTTTTTTGCTCTGTCTCTTCTCAGATGGCACTAGTGAGAAGAGACAAGAGGAGCTGCAGAACAATTTGTGCAGATCAGCAAAGAAAACAAGCACTTTTGAGTTTCATGTAAATTCAAAGCTCTGGGATTGGCTCATGCTAGTCCTCATCATCGTGAGCGGGGTGTGCACAAAGGCTCTGGGAAAATATTCACTAAAATGATAACTAAGTTCATGTAGCTGCAAGCAGAAAGAGCTTTAAAATACCTAAATTACAAATACATGAAACTCCTAAAACAAGTTTGTGAAAACTGAACAAGAGCTAAAGCGTGTGGCAAATGTAGGCAAGATAAAGTTGGCCAATAAACTATTAAAAAAAAAAAAAAGGAAGAAAAAAAAACAAATAGAGAATCAAACCCTACCTCCCAACCCTTTCCTGAGAAAACCCAACCCCATGTCAAACCACACACCCCTCACCTACCATGTGCACCACTACAACTCCAGAACAATCCAAAACCACAACCTTCCACTGAAAAATTACCCAGCCTTAAATCCTACCGTGTCCCATAAACCTACAGAGCAGCTACAGGAACCCCTACACCTGGTAATCAACAGAACAACGCTGCAACTCCGATTTGATTCCACCACGAATCTTTCAGGTTTTCTTCCCAACAGACTAAACAAACCTACCATCCCAAGAACTTCATGCTCTCCTCGAGATGGACAAGCAAGAAATCTGGAAGGTCTTTAAACCAAGAACAACAGGTAGAACAAAACCCATCAAAAAACACGAAGAAAAATCCTCTTTGCTACTGAGCAAGTTAATTATCTTCAGGATCAACTTCTTCTGTGTACTGTACAGTTGAAGTAATCCAACAAAGCCATCGGTGCTACCACAGATGCATTAAGTCAGATCACCAGTCTCTCATTCTGTAAAGCCATGTTTTTTGCCTCAAGAATTTACAACAAACTCCCGAATCTGCATACTGGTAGACACCTCCGTCCTAACCTGACACTGACTCAGCCTCACAGCATTGGAGCAAACCTACTGATACACTGTGATCCTCGTGAGGTACTTAAGAGATTATAAAGATACAACCAGCCTTTCTTAAAACATGCATATGAGATCTATTCTGCAGTCTGAAAACAGATATTCAACCAGCACATACTGTTGGCCACTCTCCTGTGAGACTGCTCCCAGAACCTGCTCTGCTATTGCTTCTCTGCACACCCAGACCAACACCCCTTGTGCCTCAAAGCCAACAGCCACCTGAAATGCAAACAAGTGATAATGCCCAGGCAGCTTACCAACAACTGCATGTATGCTGCCAGAGCACTTAGCACTGCTTTCACTGATCAACCCAGAACTTTGCCTAAAGCCGCTGCTACAGAGGGCACAGAAGGGATTTTATCTGACAGCCTCTGCCTCAGGGGGTGCCCTTGGGTTCTACAAATGCCACAGCCTCCCACTTCTATCAGAGTACTGTTAAAACCTCTACTGGAAAAGTGTACCTTAAAATACTTTCATCTCCCAATCCTAAAACAATCCAACCATCACAAATTGGTTGGCAGAAGCTTATTTTTCCATGGACACATATAACCATTTTGGAGCTAAAAGAAGAAACCCAAAGCACCACCACACACCCAAAAACAACACAAAAGAACCCCAACAGCAAAAAATCCTGCAAACACGTTTCCAGTGACCACATTAAATAATTCAGACTGCAGTCCCAATTCAATCCCGAATCCAGAGTCCTTTACAGAGGCATATTCCAGACTAACGTGATTCCAAGCCTGAAGATGACTCCCCAAAAATGCATGGGTGAAAAACAGCAGGACCAGCAGCATGAACTCAAAAATAGTTACTTAGCAGCAGAACAATTCAGAGCACAAAATCAGTTCACTTCTGAGTTGTTGCACCTGATCCAAAACTCACAGTAAAACACATCTGGAAATTAAAAATTCGTGACCACTTTAAATAATGAACTTAACAAGGAAAGTGGCTTTATTACACAGCAGTTTCCTCCGTCTCCAAAGTTCCATGGTTAAGATAACTTGCTTCTCTGCCCTATGGGAAACATCAACGTTCTCCCCCCCTCACAGCAACTGCTTCCCACCTGTACTGAGGGCTGTGATTTTATTTCAGGCTAAAGGCATTTGACGCAGAATCTTATCTACTTTTTCACAAGGCTATCAGCGAGCCTCTGTAACACCCTACGTGCACTGAAGAGCCTTTGGACTCTTACATATGAAGATGCTCCGAGGGAAAAGAGGAATCTATAAGGACTGAAGACTAAAAATAAGCTACCCACCAGCATTCCCTAACAAGCACTCCGACACACCAAGCACAGGAAATCAATGCAATGGTAACAGTAAACACGAGAGAAGTTATTAACAAATACTACATAAAATTGGAAATAGTTCTGCAATAGTCCAAAGCACTGGTAACCCTAGGGAAAAGACAAAGAGCAGCTGGAGACAAGATTTTAGCTCACTAAATTATCTTGAAGAAATGCTTCTATCATTTGGTGATGAAATTAATCTCAGTCAGTCAGCAACCCCAGGAAGAATCAGGAGGGGGTGAAACTGCTTATTCTTTTCTGTTTAAAAATATCTCCCACACAGCAATAAATCCATTCAAAGGAAAATTTTATTGGGAAGTTATGCTTCCAAATACTACCTATTTCACTGCTTTTTTAGTGGTCCAGATAGAGGGATGATGACTGAAGAGTGCAGAACCAGCAAAGACCCCAGTTCCAAACTGGTCTCTAAAACCAGACAGGTTTTATCTGAAACATAAGGAGGAAAGGCAAGAACAGAGAAGTAGACACCCATGCTGGACAATAAGCAGATTCAGCATCTTTTCCCAAGGACTTCGTATACAAGATGGCTATTTGCCTTTCATCTCTCTTTTTCACGTCGGCAAATTCAAACCATATTTGACAGGACAGGTACTCCAGAGATGACTTCTGGAAAGAAGATGAAGGTGCAGACAGGAGTCAGTCCAGCAGTGCCACTCCTCCGTCCTGCTGTCGGTGCCACCCACCGCAGCACGGCGGGGCCCAGGCTCAGCAGTCTGGGTGGGCAGCAGGGTGGGCAGCCTGCAAGGACACCAGGAAAGTACTGCATTAACTGCAGCAAGGAGTGCACCAACACCACCATCAAAAAGGGCTTCAGCAATTCCACTGACCATAGAAGAACAGATACAGTGTTTCTCGCCTTCTTCCTCTTTGCCCTTTCCTAAGGTTGTTTTTTCTCTTGTCTTTTTTGGCAAAGCAAACAGTAAGCCTTTACCTTTACATGGGGAAAAAAAATCCCTATTCTGATCTCTAAGGATTATAAAATGAGACTGTGAACTAGATGGGCAATACAGGACTAACTACCAGTAGCCTCCAAATAGAGCAGCTGCAGTTGCCTTACAGAAAAGAGGCTAAAAGATTAGATCAGGAATGGATACAAGCTGTGCTGCACAGACCAACACTTCTGGGGGACCCAGAACAAGAACAGGGAACAAGAGCAACCCAGAATCCTGAGGCTATACTGACACAAACAAAATTTGTTAAAAAGTAAATAAATAAAGACATTGAGGATCAAGCGCTATCTAGTTGGTTTCAGAGGCAGCAGAGGTCACAGGTTCATTCAGGGGAAGAAAATAACTGCAAAATTTAGGTCAGCATTCCGAGTATGCATCACATAAGCTTCAACAACTCAAACAGAAAAATACTTGCTCCTCATAGACTTCTTCGCTTAGCTATAAAGATGGTCTCTAACTGGTCTACTGATATCAAAACCTGCTTATACACATCCTGCCAGTGAATGAGAGACTAAGGCAAGAAGAAAAGGTAATGGATGAGGGGAGAAAAAAACCCTCTTGCCTAGAAGGGAATCTTCATACCTCTACTATCAAATGCAAAACACTGAAAATGAAAAGCTCAAGTTCTCTAAGCTACTGTTAGGTAAAACAGAGTGAAATATAACAGAAGCCCTGGACAAGAAAAACTGCCATTGCCAGAAGCACAGGATCTCCAGGGAGAGAGGAAATTCCAGCAGCTGATCCACACAAGAGGTTATTTTTCCCTGGAAAACTTCTTGGCTTTCCTTTTTTCCAGAGAAGGGATCAGAGCACATCGTTTTAAACAGTGCAGGATTTGCAGACACTTCCTTCTGTATTCTGCACAGGTAGGGAGTGAATTTTCAGTATCTTTTACACAGCTACACAGAACCAAAATACATACAGTAATTGACATTTGAAGGTGTCAGGCTGTAACAGCAAGAGTGGGAATGTTTTGAAGCATTTCCTTAAACAGGTTCTCAGCTCCCATGAGGTAAGTTCAAACCAAAAGCTGCAACCCCGGGAGTTAAACAAGGGAATGCTTCCTTTAGGAATGACATAAGCCTTCCTCTTCTCTTCCACCTGCTCCTACCTCCGTCTCCCCACAAAATTACCAAATGAAAACATTAATCTCTAAGCGCTGCCTTCATCCCAGAGGCTAAAATAAAGCAAGCTTTTCCAGAGTGCACAGTATACACAATGAGATCATTTAATAAAGCATTCAACAATCACTTCAATAATTAAATGAGTCGAGGAAGATTTTTGCAGAAGTTAAATCAACACTTTGCACTGGCAGAAATCAAGTTCTTAAAATATGGAACATGATTACACATTTTCAATAGCCTTGGGATGAGGTTTCATGCAATACTTGAACCAAACTGTTGGGTTGCCACTGTTGAAAAGCAATCCTTGCTCCTTCCTCCTACTCCTGGCCTCATATTCCTGCTTCTGCCCTTACAACTGCCCATACACTGCTCTGGCCACAGTGAGACTGAAAAGAAAGAGAGAAGACTGGAAAAAGCAGAAGGTGGCAAACAGCCCATCCCTACTGCCCTCCCTACCATCACCTTCCACTGCCACACCACAGACCTATTCTACTTTACTGGCTCAATCGTAATAAAGTATGACTTGTTCATTTCTTTTGGAAAACAGCTGAATCAACACCCAACAACATTTAGTCCTTACACATTTGTTTGGTTTTTAATCAGCACTACAATTTGACAACAATATAGTGGATTACAGTATCATAAAACACTTGCTACCCTCGTCATTGTTTTTACTTATTGCCCAAATGTGTTACCTGAAATCAAAACTTTTCAAGTATCTTAGGAAATGGTTAATTTGAGACTGCAAACACTACCTTGGCTATAAGTTGAACTCCCCAAAGGATATATGAACAACCTCAACTTCAATCAGTGTAATACTATTACCAAAAATACCCAAATCCACAACTACACAAGAAACAGATGATCTCCCACTAGAGATCTGTTTCAAAGAACACAACTGCAAAAAAATGGCATTTGTACAGTACTATCAGTTATGTTTCAGAAGTCAGTGAGGAGCAGCACCTTCAGCCCCTCTAAACATCCCCAGTCTCTGCTGTGAGTGCTGACCTGGCCTGCAGCTGCAGTTCCCTCCTCCTGTGCCTGTACTGCCATTTGGCTTTCTGCCCATGTACACAACCCAGGAAGTCATCTAGCAGTTTCTGAACTTGTTTCCACGTTGCTGGTGTCTGGATGGGCTCCCTGAGGCAGCTCATCCCCTGCCCCACGAGCACAAGGAGCGGCTGTGGGACCACCTGCACAGTAGGACCCCAGCAGCACGCAGTCGGCCCGCACTGCTCTGCACTCGTATCACACTGAAATGCCTTAAAGATGAGGAGGAAAAATGGCTTTTCCAAATTTTCACTTGCAGTGTCCCATGCATCTTTTTGTCTCTAAAAATAGATCTCCCTGCTCAATAAATAACAGGCATTGCTTTCCGATAATTCAACACAAATTCCTTTCCTAAATGAACTCCAAAGATGTCAAAAGAAAAACAGAATGAGATTAAGGCGATTTGCTCTTATAATCGTTGCAAAAATAGAACAAAAGCATCTAATTATGGCAGATGACAGCCAATTTCTTGCCAACGCATGCAATGCCTTAACTGAGCAGTACCAAAATTACCGTGCCCTATTTTGGAGGGGGTGCAGAGGGCAGGGGGAAGGGCTACCTTCTCATCCTTACATTTCTCATTTTTCTATCAGTATTAGCCTGCATTAACAGCCAAATCATACACAACACGCACACAACATTGCCAGTGACCTACTAGAAAGTTGCTATAGCAACGACTGCTTTCAGAAATACATGTTGTGCATTTTAAGTGCCATCATAGCGTAACTCATCTGTCAATTAATAACCGGGGCTCAGAATAACACATCAGATGCACCCAAAAAAGAAAAAAAAAAAAAGATAACATAGCTTTAGGTCTACAAAATGAAATATCTGGAAAGCAATTACAAGTTTAGACTCACACAAACAAACAAAAAATATCTGCTCACATATTTAGCTCTATCTAAAAAAATCTAACTCTTGCATTTCTATTTAAGTGCAAAAAACTCATTAATATGAAAAAAATGCTGCAATTATAAGGGGGAAATCCTTCACATGGATCATTATGAGTCATTAAATGGTCTGAGCTACTTGTAAAATCAACACGTGGAACACAGCTAAAGTAATTTCATTTTCTATTGTTTGTTTTGAGTAAAATCTCCATAATAAGAGAAAAGAACATTGTATTTTAGAATATATGAGGTGGGAACTGGGTATAGAGTACACACTCAGGAACTTTACGCTCAGGAGTGTAAAGTTTCAGCCTCTCCAGACTTCCCAAAATCAGCTGGCAGCGCCTTTCTACAGTAGCAACTGAGCTCAAGGGATAACCCTGAATGAATCCAGATCTGGACACCGACCAGCTTCTGGCTGCGTGTCTTTTAGCTCACTTGGTGATGGCCACCATCCGTGATGCATAACAACAGTAAAGAACCACACAGCCAAGCACTAGCCAGCCCCTGAGACAGACAGCCTCAGGAAAACTCAGCAGTCACAACTGACAGCCTGGCAGGTCTGCCAGCAGCTGCTGACTCAGCAGTTGCTCAGCTCCTCTTGGAAGCGCACGCACCCAGCGCCAAGCTCTGCCTCACCATCTCAGCTGCCACATATCTCCTCTTCCCAGACTCCTTTCTGACCTTTTGAAAGCTAAGCTGAAACAAAGAATATTCTCTGTGTAACCGACAAAGGTTTGTCTGAGAGTCTTGCACTCGGGAGAACCAAACGCTGCCTCTGGCAATGGCGCAGAAACAAACACTGCAGTGCTCCTCAGCTGTGACGTGACCTTGAGAAGCGCTTCGGTTTCCTTTCTCACATCCTCCAAACCCAGTTCAAATCATTTTCTCACATGATAAAGAGATGGAAAGAACAAAAACAAGATGCAAAAACACCCCAACAAACAGTTGTGCATTGTTTTCTGCTTGGGAACACGGAGCTGCCGGCAGCCGGTGCTGTGGGCACAGAGCGGCCTGCTGGGGGCTGAGCATGAGAAGCCCTGCGTTAAAAGCCAGTGTTCACAACAGGGTGAGAGGCGGTGTTTGCCTGCTGCCTGCGGACCACGGGCAGCGCTCACGACACGCAGCACTGACTGAAGAATGTTGTCTGAAGGCGACAGACGACTTCCCTCAACCTCCGCAGTAAGACGCCATGAAGCACAGCCCTGAAAGTTTTGCATCCAGAATTCTGAATTGTTTAAACAGAGTGCGGCTGATGGCAGCTTCCTGAGCCAACCCTTCCCACAACTAGGAAAGAGGCAAGATGTCTTAACCTTGAAAGTTACTTAAACAGTGAGGCTCGTTCACACTTCAATACTTTCTTACTTCTAAACATCAGCATAAATAAATCTATAATAATAAAAACAGCATGCTGGGCAGAAAATTTGCAAAGATGAGTGCTTCCACCCAGGCCAAAAGCAGGGCACAAGGCATCTGTGTGCACGTAGCCATACTGCCCTGGAATCATCTCCAGATCCAGCTCACCCTGACTGCTTCTATTTGCATACGTGAGATTTTGTATCAACGTAACCCTTCAACTCAATTCTTTTTTAAATCCCTGCAGCCAATTTTGAAGAAAAATACCATTTAATCAATTCTTTCTTACCTCCCTTAAAGCCCTCCAGAATTAAGTCGCTGTCCCTGAACACACAAATCCAAGCAAATCTTGGGCTCTCCCCCTGCATCCCAAACGAGTCTCTAGTTTTTATCATGTATGCTGCTTTTGTCTTCATATCTAGAGAAGCTAAGTGCTGCCATTCAGAGAAACAAAATGCATGTTACTAAATGCTACTGTTTTCTTTCTACATAAATTTGCTCTTAAAAATAAGTACCTGAATGGTGATGCTCATCTATGAAAGTACAAGTCACCTTTCAACTCACATTTTTCTTCAGATTGAGCTCAAAAGCCCACGTTAATACCAGCTTTGCTAACAGAATCCCATGAATATAATCTCGCTAACTTAATATGTTAGCACTATCAGGAAAAACTGATTGTTTAAATGAAGTCTTCATGGCTTTTCTCCAATAACCTATTCACCACATACATCATTCTCACATTTTATGCTTCATTCTTAACAGGTAACAGCAATGAGGCTGTGGGACTCATCAGGCTTTCTGCTTTATTTGAAGGTTATGCTTTCTTCTTTCTTAAAAACATTAAAAATTAAAGTGATATTTTCCAGCAATCTCACCATAACTCTATTGCTCATTGGCAATGCATAACACTTTGTGCTGAAGAGCACCAGTGTCCAAGTCTCAAGCATGCTGAATTTTTCCCCAATTGACTAATTAAAAAAAATAGTTCTTAAAGCAGATGAAGTGCTTCTTAAATTAAAATATTTCTCCATAACATTTCACACAATCTATTATGGATGAAGCAGAATGAAACCTTAGTCCCTGCTGCACTGCTCAGTGTGTGTCCCCATCCTGCAACCACTGCTGCCCGAGTGTGACAGGACGAGAGCAGCAACCTTTTCCTTAGAGAAGTATCTTCAGAACTAATGAAAAAGAGTAAACAGTGAAACTATCCCCTCCCAGACAACAGAAAAAAAATCTCATCTCAAAATCTAAAAAATCTCTTATGCAAGGATTTTTCTCTGTCAGTGCAGTAAATGGATTGTGTGGATTTGGAAAAGGCAAGCACAATCATATTAAAAAAATAAAATTGCAAGAACAGCCATGAGCCATCCAATGTGATCCTAAATCTGATTAGCTGCCTCACGGCCATTTCTGAGGAGGTACCGATGCATTCTGCTCTTCCTTCTCCTGCCTTTTCAGAAAACCTACTTACTCTGTATTAACCTGTTTTCAAGATTTCCTTCCACAACAAGAACAATATTAATGTTTTCAGGAATCATGAACTTGAAAATCCTTACTGCCATTCCTGCCATTGAGTTTTCTTTTTAGTGTTTGTCTAGTTGAGATTGCTGTGTACTTCTATGCATTCCTTCTGTTTGTCTTTTCCAGCAGATTCATAAGCAATGGAAACAACAACGCCTGTTTCTCCGTGGACTGCTGTCCTGCAACTCTGCATGGATTCTCTAACATGCAACCATTTAATCTTGCTGCTGCTTTCATTGGAGACAGAGGGGCATGGGCGTAGGAGCAGGATGGGAAAGTGAGATTATATCAGTGCCTTCAGCCATCTCCCCTCATAAAAACCATAGGATAATTCTCCTTCCGACAACCCCCTCGTGTCATTCTTTCAAATTCCATTGTAATTGTCCATTGTTTTCAAAAGAAGCATACAGCAATACAGTCTCTCTAATGCATTTATGTAACATGAGATGTTTTACTATAAAAATGAGTTATAAGCCTATTTATTTCAAAACAAATGAAGACCAGAAATTAACAATATGAAAAAACATCCCAAGCAGTGATGCATCTCATTCCCCTGCTGTAACAGCACTGCAGCACCTCCACGGCTGCTGCCCCACTGCACATCATCAGCTGCACTGCCTCACTGCCATAAAAAACCAAGCATAACAAGGAAACATAGAAATGCAAAGCATGATTCTTCCAAAAGTGATATCAAACTACCTGCATGGATATGCATAAACCAAGAAAAAGAAGAAATCCCTCAGGAAAAGTGGTTACGATACTTGTTTTTCCACCCAAGCAGCCTATTACTTGCCAAAAATCCTTAGGCTCCTCTGCTACCTTACAAGTATTTGGAACACATGTGGATGGTCAGATGAGTACTGAAGGTTTGAAAGGACTTGCTCTGGTTCTGAACGCTTTCACACTCCTTACTTTGCATGTCTGCTTTAATGTCTCCCAGAACCCAAAAGAGATCCAAAGAACTATTCTGAATGCTCCAGAGTTTTAGTAGCACAGGATTTAATGCTTATCAATTTATCCTTCTATACTGTGAGCATTTTCTTATTCTAATGGAGGAGAAAAAGGGCTCAGAAATGAAGGAAAGGAGATGCTACAAAGCACTGTTTCCAGCTGACAAGTATTTTTCCTGTAGGTGCATCTCAGGAAGTGTTGTGTTCAGTTACTGGATTATAGGTTACAAAATAAATTGTGATAACCCTTCAAAACGTTGAAGAAGCACTTCAGTACCTCAGCTGACACCAATCCAAAATATAACTGATAAATCTAAAGAACTGACAGCAAACACTAATACCCAGGAAAGACTGGGTTATTTTTCTAAGTGCAGTTTGCTGGGTAATGTGTAACCTCACAAAACTCCACTCCCTGATTGAGAAGCAGTTAGAAAGTCACAATAAATTTCCCAGTGATAAAACAGTACATGAAATATTGCCGTATGAAGGAGTGCCTCCTAATAAAAGAACAAATAATAATGTATTATCCGATAAATTGAATTGTTCCTCCTGACGATAAGAGTTTAACCCATTTGTTTGCTTCCCAATACCTGTGAGACCATTTCCCTTACAAGCAAACACCCGGACCTCCCTCTAGGAGAGCACAGCTCAATGTATAGGTTTGAAGAGACTCCTACGGTGCAGACAAACACTAAGAACTTCGGGCAGCTGTGTGTGCAGAGAACACCTCAGCCTGCTCTACTCAGCACAGCTACCTTCAGACACTGCCCAGCTGACCTCCCGGATCCCAGATGTTCAGAACTGTTATGATGTTTAAATAGAACTATGAGTGCTAAGTGGCTTTCAAGAAATCATAAAGTAAGCTTGGAGGAAAGGAAGTTATTTATGGCTTCCCTGATAATATGCAAAGCACTGCTATGCACAGACGACAATGAAAGCAAATAATTTAATAAATGATTATACAGATGCAGTAAGAGCCAGCCTTCTGGTCTGGTACAAGTTGTTTTTGTCTTCTGAATGGGCTAGCAGCATCATCTCTGCCAAAGAAAAAGCTTCATTTAAAAAAAAAAAGCAACTTTCACATATTAATACTCACACTCTATCTCAATCTGAGTCCATTCTGAGAAATCATGAATTAGTCTATTGATTCCATTCCTCCTTAGAGAAGCACTAAATGGCACATCAGTGCAACCCTGCACACACACACACACACACACACACACAGTGCTCTTGGAGCTCTAGGTACTATTCAGTGGGGAATTTGAGTAGTCAAGGCAATAACCATTCATTTACACAGCTACACGTAGCAACAAAAGGCACTTTCCTATAATTTGAGAGAAAGCCAACTAAATTAATATGCTTATTTTTTCAAAAACATTTCCTGAGGAAAATGCAGTGAGTACTTAAGAGTGGCTGAGAGCAAATTAAAACATTTCCAGTATTATTTGTCCAATGACAAAACATTTATTTTCCTGCTTCGGGTTTCAACATGAGGAAATGAAGCGCCCAACGCCATTAGGGAGCACACATTAACAGTGAGCCAGAACAGCTCAGAATTTTTATACAGAACTTTATTACTGGAAAAAGGCAGCAATTTTTTATACAAACTACCCAGCTAAAGTGGTTACCGCCTCAGCCTTATGCTACAAACCTGCTTACCCACTGGTGCCTCCTGCAGCAGCCCCAGTTCTGAACGGTACAGGCACGTGCTGCAGGAAAAGCACCCACGTGTTAAGCAGGAAGGGGCACATCCTGGTAAGAAGCAAATGAAAAATCCTGATTACAATCAATGGAATTGTGAAAAGCAGCTAAGAAAAGAAGCAGGTGGTAAATCTGAAAGGCATTGTTCTGCTTATCTAATCCAACTCATCAGCACACAAAAGACAGCTACTTTACTGCAAGGAGTGAGGCTGATGGCTCAAAAGCAGTTATAAAATAATTTCTGGGAAAATGTGTTTCCAGGTGACGTGATGCAACTCAGTACTCAAAACACCCCACTACAGGATCTGAACTTCTGAAGAAATTGTAAAGCTAGGGAACTTCTGGCCAGCTTTCCTTGTTTCCCTATGGCTGCTCTGCTACTGTTGGTGCTCATCCAGAGCTCTGCAGGTTGATCAGAGTGGGGGGATATCCTGGTCCTTATCCGGCACAGCTGAGCAGTTCCAGGCACCAGAAGGGACCCCTGGAGTCGGCTCCAGCCAACAGTGAGCTTCTCTTCTCTTCCTGCAGGGAGCTGCCATTACCTCGGAGCAGCAAGCTGACAGCTACAGCAAGGAGAGCTCCAGAGCAGGGTGCCAAAAAGCTTTCATCAGCCGAAGACAAGGAAGCTGCTTGATTAGGCAGAAAAGCGTGGGTTTCATCTCAACCATGATCCCAGGAGCCCTAAACCAGAAAAATCTCCAAAGATTCATAACAGACAATAATTTAGTTTTGAATCCTTCATCAATGGAAGTATACAATTAAACAAACATACCAAGGATTATCTTTTCCAGTTTTAGCAAGGACAAGAGAATATCACCAATTGCACCACGCATGAGAGCAGCCCAGATCCATGTTTCACAGTATTTAACTGAGTCCAATGGAGAGACGTTAACAAGAATTTCAAAGCAGATTCTCCTTGTGCACTTAATCTCATGGCTTGCAGCAGGGTTTTTCCTCATTCAACTTTAATGGATGTTTTAAATTAAAATAGAGTCCTTATTTAGTGCTTAGAGCTTTTATGAACTTTCAGGTTTTACTGGGGCCATTTTAACATTTGGCTCATTCAAAAAATTTTCTGCTTAACATTCTGAATTTGAGTACTTTGCCACTGCAGATTTTTCCAATAGTAGAACAGCTTTTTAATATTACAGATGTAACAGGTTCTCCCATTTAATGTTGTTGAGCTCACCTCCCTACTTCATTACACAGCTCACGTTCAATACCATCCAAATTGCTCGTGGCCCTTTTCATCATTCATTAATTACGTAGCTCAAGTCCAACAGTGCTCTAATCAATTCTGCGTCTGTGGCTGGGAGAAAAGACGAGGAATCTCACCTTTTATTCTCTAACTCAGCAGTGTCTTTTCTACCATTATAACAGTCTTCTCTTGCTTTGTAAATAATGTTTTCCTACATGGATGTACTTCAACATGCACTTGTAAAATCTCTAACAGAACACGTTATGGATGGAACCAACACCTCTGGGCACTTCCAGACATGAACACCCATGACAGCCTGCCTGCTGGGCTCCTGCTGCCTGTGAGGCAACCTGAGAAAGTTGTGCTTTCAAGCTGGGCAACTCTAGAGCCATTTCCATCACTGATTGTTAGATTTAGCAAAAATGTTCCTATATTGGCTCCTGATACTGCTAAAGAGACAAACTGCAACAAATCACCTTTTGGAATGAACCCCTTTAGGTTTATGGCTCCTCCTCTGCAAGACACTCTCCCTACCTGCAGGGTAAAACCTGGCTTTGCTCTGTGCTCAGAGCCACTGTTTTAAGATACGTATGTTGAAAACAGCACACCTTCCTAAGCACTGGGAACTCCTGAATACCAGACTCCCATAGAATTTGGAGTTCACTGCCCATTTAGGGAAAAAAAATCAACACAATTACTTACTAGGTTTTACCACACTTGAGCTTTCCATGTGTTTTTTTTCTTCCTCTTGGTACCTTTTCAGTAAGAAAAAAAAAGGTATGAAATTGACTTCTAAAACTTCTTATTTTTTGCACGTACCATGCAAAACCAGCACTGACTTAACTTCACAAGAAGAATACCAGCAGCAGATCAGACATCTCAGCACAGCCTGCCTTCTCCAGGGGCACACACACCATTCAGATGTGGCTGCACTCGTTCTTTCCTCATTTTGGTTTGTTTCAATGATATATATATATCATTCATATATAACCAGTTTTCTCCCTGGTTTTACACTACAAATTGGTAACGTAGCACACAGCACTGAATTCAAATAAGTTTTCCCTGCCCTGCAGCATGGCTGCTTATGTCTTCTACCTGTGTTTGGTCTCAGACAGAGCCCGAGCCCTCCTGGTAACACAACTCGTATGACACCAGCTAACAAACAGACGACTGGTCAAGAAAAAGCACCCTAAGATGACAGACTTTGCACGCATTTCTATCACGTTCACTAGCCCACATCAAAACAATGCAATCAAGTTGCCACCCTCCTGCAGTAAGACTGAACGTCCTTCCCTGCTTGCAGGCGATGCAGACAGTCATCACAGGGACATCGACTGACCAAAGATCAATACTTTCAAAGCCCTGTTTCTGTGCGACAGAACTGCAGCTTTTAATGAAAAATCTGTTTTAATGCCAACCATCCCAGCAAAGCCAGCAGTGCTGAGCACTCAGCCCTTCCTCTGCAGCCACAATTCAGGGACTTCTTCAACACTTCAGTGCTCGCATTTTATTCAGAAATTAAATGCAGTCAATATAGCCATCTTCCATCTGGATACACTGGACAGATCAAGAGAAAGCCAAACGAGACAGTTCTTAGTTAAATCAACATTTCCTGTGCTGAAGCTACAAACACCTCACCAGCATTCAGAGAGCAAAGCTAAGGAACTCGTGTTTTAAGCTTAACAGTGCCAATACCAACAGGTACAAAAGCCTTAACCATCAGTTTTTGGTTATTCTGCAGTAGCAGTGATTCACTAAAGCAGTGAGCACCACGCAGCAGTTGCTGTAGCAGAAGCACCCATGTGTTCTACGAAGCCAAAGGACACTTGAACATGAAAACAATTTTGGCAGAGACACTTGAAAGAGGTTGTCACGTTAAGTAGGAACTGACCTCCCTCAACTAACAAGAGAATCATCTGCGAGAAGTGAATGATTAGACAAATTGCCAAAGGAAGAAAAGCCCTGAATGTAATTCATCAGAAAAAGGAGAACCTGAACATGTTGTACAGCACAACTTTCTGCTAGGAGAGTTTAAAATACTTTTCATTTGTACATGAACTTTTGAAAGGATGTTTATTATTGACTGTTCTCTAACACAATGTACATTTGTAACCTACCTGCCAGTGCCCAGACTTGCTACAATCAGGCTGCCTTACAAGGAGATGGAGGAGATGATCACTGTGGTAAATTTTGGCTTGCATGGTTGCCTGAAATCAACACACTGTTGTCATGACAAGCCCAAGGTAAAACCAAAGGGAACATCTGAGGTGTGTGATTGCTTTTCTGAGCAGAGTACTTATATTTTGTTGAACAGCCCACTCCGGGTTACAGAAGAAAATGGATCCTTGGGGTGAGAAAGACAGCAGCAGTTCTCACAGACAGGACTGATGGCAGAGCATCTGGTTGGCTCGCTGGTCTCATTCCTGCTCCTCACATCAAAACATCCACTTCCCTGCTGCCAATGGCAAGAAGTTCTGATTCAAGCTGCTATACCCCATGCTTAGTCCTCCAGCTCCTGCTTCCACTCAGGCTAGAATGCCTTTCTTTTTTTTAAACATCTTCCTTTCCAGTGAGGAGGAGTAGCAAATTAGGGACACACAGCACAAGCTTTCTTTTTTTCTGAAGGTGGGGGGCTTTGCAACTATTAGAATTGACTTACTAATCAATAGACTCACCAAGCCTATTGATTGATGGCTCAAACACAGCCAATGTGAAAACCCTCTGGAGGGGCAGGAAACAGTTCTGGAGATTGAACAGGGAACAGATTCTCCCAGATCTTCTGAAGTCGAAACAGAACAGAGCAGAAGATAAACCAGCAGTGGAATTGTGCACTGTGCTCATGAAAGCAGAGCACAAGACGAATGGCTTCTGAAGCAAAGACGTGAAGCTCAGGCACGACGTAACATATGACTCTGTCAAGGAGTCAGAGAGGGCATCTGCCTTTTCTTTTTTGCCTTGGATAACTGAGAGCTCTGAGAAGGGAAAGTAAACAAGAGATTGATGAATCTTCTCGACTGTTCTTCTAAGTATCTATGAAATATATTGCCAAGGTAAACGACATAATATGAGCTGTATTTTAGAAGAATAAAGTACTGCTGGCCTCTGAGTTGCAGCAATAGAGAAGAAATTCATATTCTCAGAGAACAGCCAGGTGAGTGGAGAAGCTGTTTGCTCCTCTACTGTTTGCTGCTGCACCTAGGAAGGTCCTCAACTACAGAGCAAAGCCCCACTGCACTGAGAGCCACAGCACAGAAGCAAAATGCCAGCTGCTTTCCCACCTCCAGACAAACCTCAGTATCACAATTATTATACATGAGACCACAAACTGCTCTTTAACTCGCAGAGGTACCTGTCTTCCTGCATGCCTTTACTGACAACCACCACCAAACACACAGCAGAGCAAGACACAGCTAACGCTGCTGGGAGCTGTGGGGTAACAAAGAGCACAGGCGGGGGAAAGGAAAAAAAGCTGCTTCAATCACTGTCACCACGGGTTTCTCAGTACTGAAAGACTCGTTCATCTGCTATCAATCCGTCTGTCGAGGAATTCCAAATTCATGCAGAAAAGCAGAACGGCTGCGGTGGTTGCTGATGATTCCACATAGGCAGTCAGCGTCCAACAGCCAAGGGAACCCCATGATACCCATCCCTGGTACATGAGAGCTGCACAGACACTGCTTCCCCACCACAGCCCAGGCCTGCAGCACCCCGCAGTGTTCCGGGGGGGGACGGGGCTGATCCATCAGAGGCCGGCACTCAGGGTGACAGGAGGGCAGCAAAGGTGACAGCACTGATTGTCACCCAGTGAGATAAAGAGATAAACACCAATCTACAACAAAAATACACTAAGAAACCACTGGGCACGGTCATCAATATTGATCTACAACATGAACAAAAGCCAGGAAAGACTAAGAAACGCAAAACGGTATCATTGTAAATTTAATTTTTCATCCCATTTCTATCAGGAGCCCACAGAAAATTTAGCTTGTAAACATATTAAGAGACCATATCAAAATAAACAGAAAAGGAATGAAATCTAAGTACAGCTCATCCCACACATAATATTGCACAGTACCACTTCCATACTGTGTCTAACTAATTCACTTCAGACCACACATGGATAGGAAACAAATAATGTTATTTGAACATGCTGGGACCCAAATAGTTATTAAATAAATGTTGTTAATTAAGACGTAACTGAAAGGTTGGCTTCAAGACTCAAGCATATCCACAGTACAAAAGCAGGCCTCCAGCATGAGAGACACGAGCTGCACACACAGTGTTGGAAGACAGCAATTATCCACACGCATCTTAGAGGAAGATTTTAAAAGCAGTGACTACATTCCCATTAAATGTTCCCAGTAAAATCCCTTTTACACTTTTTTGCACAATTTTTTTCACTTTTTCCCTTTTTTTTTCTTTTTTTTTTCCCCTCCCGTTAAGGTGCTTCTATACTTTCACCACAATAAAGTAAATCCTCTTTCTGTATTGTTGGAGATAGTCATAAGGATCTGTACTACTTTACAGTAACAAAGAAAAGAACATCTAAAATCAAAGGACGTGGAGAAGCGACGTTCCACGTATGCTTTCAGCAGCTTAATTCTGAGCAAACAAGGCAGCCTCTCTTTACCTCTCTTCATGAATACTGAAGGCTGCAGATAATCAAATGGCAACAGACAACTGCATGGGGCAACAGCATCCAGATGGAAGGTCCTTATTCCCCCAGACAAGAGCAAGCAAGAAAGCCACAGCTCCTGAGCAATCAACCACGGCCAGGCAAGAAGCCAGACAAACAGGTATTGTGCCTCTCGCTAACCAGGCAGGGCAGCTGCTTCTGCAGAGGGCAGATATCCATTTGTCCCATGCAGGTTCCCATCTTGTCCCTCTCATTCCCCGTGTGGGAGGAGGACGAACGCAGCTTTCTGAATGGCAGAACCAACAGTGACCCGGGCGTGTGCAGGCAAAGGCAGAACCTGCAGCACTGGCAAAGCCTTGTCTGAGCTGTGCACAAGAGAAGCACCTCTGAGCCACGCAGCCTGTGCAGAGCTCTCCAAAACATGTCGGCACAGAGCAATCACCGGCACCTACACACCACCAGCATCACAGCATGGTGCCCAGCTGGGCTCCAGGAGGCAGGATAGGAACTGATGGGGGAATGTGCGCTCAGCAGTGAGCGGGGTCAGGAAGCATGAGAACAAGATCTGTGAGGAAACACTGGGAACTGGGACATAAGACATGCAATTTGTGGTAGAGATCAAGGGAGAAAATGGTTCATCAGGAACAGCTGGGTGTGACCAAGTCAGGTTACTGCAAAATTTGTCAGTTACACAGCAGGAAAAATCAAACAAAAAAGCAGCGAGAATAAAAAGCACTGAAATAATCTGCTTAAGAAATGCAGCGGAATTCCCAGCAATTAAGAGATTAGACAAGCACCTGTCAAGAACGTGGTAAATGACCTTCCCCGAGACAGAGCAAGAGACTAACGCAAGGTCTCTCCTTTTTTGTTGTGCTCAGCATTGTCCTGGAACAAAGAATGCCCAAACAGAGCTGGGAAGTAAAAGTAAAGAACCACTGCATGCAACTCCTTACAATAAAGACACAACATTAGATAGAGATCTCAGGATGCTACAGCTTTCATCTCTCTTAGTGGCTGTAAGTGCAACGTGGATTTGGATTCCAAGCTATATGGCTGGAAATGCCAGCAAAACAATCAGTGAAAATATTAAAAACCAGAATGACTAGATATAAACACATTTTAATAGCCTCCACAGTAATAGTTTTCATTAGACAAAACTTCAAAGGTAAAAATCTGTACAGGATATCTTCCCTCACTGGAGCACGCCCTGCTTAGAGGACAGAGCTGTGTCTGAGTTATAAATGAAAATGATAAATGTTCTGCAATTCCTCGAAAGCAAACTCAGGATTCTAAAGGGAAACAACTGCAAGGCAAAACAGGAGCCCAGCTCTCTGCTGGTGAGCAAGCTGCTAGAGGGCTGCAGAACCAACGTTACATTAAACCCTTAACCACCTCGACGTTCTGAGCTAGGGATCTTCAAGAAAACATACTGCAAAGCTAAAACAGGAAAATCATAGAATCCTAGAATGGCCTGGATTGAAAAGGACCACAATGCTCATCTCATTCCAACCCCCTGCTTTGTGCAGGTCACCAACCAGCAGCCCAGGCTGCCCAGAGCCACATCCAGCCTGGCCTTGAATGCCTCCAGGGATGGGGCATCCACAGCTTCCTTGGGCAACCTGTTCCAGTGCCTCACCACCCTCTGGGTGAAGAACTTCCCCCTAATATCCAACTTAAACCTCCCCTGTCTCAGTTTAAAACCATTCCCCCTTGTACTATCAAGAAAATTCTAATGAAGTGGAGAGTAAGACTAGAGGTTGTAAAGAAAAGAACGTGGGGAATGCAGGGCGAGCTCCATTTTTCTCATCACATATAATCAGGATGTTTAGATTGAAAGAAAAAAATCAGCATTAGAGCCACTGGGCTCCAGCAGTGAGTGCACTGCCAGCCACCAACAGACAGCATCATCCAGCTGCTCCCCAGCCCATCAACCTCTCAGCTGCCGTAAGATTCAGCAGAGCAAAATGGACAAGATCCACACACAGATGCTTCTGCTTGTCGTTAAGTGCACTCTGAAGCACTAACAGCTCAGTTAGTTCTTCTCAGCAAGGCTAAAAGCAGTTTGCATTGTTCTTGCCCTTCCTTGAACACCACGCTCTGCCCGCACACAGCAGCGCCCTGCTGGCTGTGATCACTGTGCTGTGCTGCTGCTAGTTCAAGTTCCTCCTCTGCCAAAACAAATGTTCTCTTCCAAACAAAGTTAGAAAAAACATTTGTTGGCTATTTGTGTTCACAGTAACTTGCATGCTTTGGAAGCAACATGAATGCAGCATAAAGATACCAACAGCGAGAACTCAATGACAGCCCACAAAGAACTCAGAGCCTTGCTTCCCAGCCCTGGAAGTTATGTTTAAGATAGTCTGGTGCTCAGGGGACGCCTTGTGTTTACACCACAACAGACTGGTGTCTGTCATAGCCCCATCCTTCCTGACAAAACTGGAAGGATGCAGTGTAGGTTACTCTCAGCGAGGCAGATGCAATCTGTTCTTTCTGTAAAAGCTGCACAACGATGAAATCTGCTAAGTGCAGATCCACTCTGAAGAACCTATCTCGTGGCCTCTGCCAAGCTAGCATCCACTGTTTTGCAGATGCTTACACACCGGTCACTTCAGGGATTCATTCACTCACAGTAGCAACGTGCAGCTCCCACATGAAAGCCACAGAACAGGGCAGCTACAGCTCTTGGCTCTGAAGAAGGAAAACTCAGCAGAATTTTCCCACTGAAATACTTAAGGGGAAAAAAGTGGCCAAAAAAAAAAAAAAAAAGCCTTTATCTCATACTCAGGAATTAATTTGAATAATTTTTGTTGTAATATAATCAGCCTGCAGCTCTGAGTCTGGTGCAGGAATGTGCAGTGCAAGGTCTGTGTGCTGTGGGGAGCAGGATGCAACCCCATTGCCTGCTGTGGCCACGTGCCAGATGGCAGCAGAGGGGCAGACCGACAGAACAGCAGCTGACATGGAAGCGTTGGGTGCAGCAAAGGGGTAGCACTGAATTCCTCTGTGCAGAAAAACTGGCACCCAGGGATGTTCATCAATGCTTGCTGAACACCGATGGAGACCAACAGTGGGTGCAGCACGGCGAGGTGGTGGCTGCTGTGTTTCAGCAGTGGCAACAGCAGTCATTTCCATGGGTGCAGATGCTTATGAGCACGGCATGCAAGCTCATGTTCATCCCTGGTAAAAATGCAGAGCTAGCAGTGGTGACTGCTGGAAAACAGCAAATTCCCAGCTATGAAACACTATCAAATGGCTCTTTGTAGCTGTAGTAGTTTCTGTGGATATAAATAGGAAGCATTACTTTCAGAGCAACCTGTGTATATTCCCCCATTTTCCAATTATGCATTCGCTCCTCTGCAGATCCCATAAGCTCTGCCTGTGTCACACTCACCCTTTCCAGCAGCAATGAACCTGGTCATACATTCACAATTCAAACAACCCACGTTAAACCAACTGTGCCTTGTAACATCCAGCAAAGGCTCTGTGCGCTGTTCAGCAGTCTGTAGGTGAAGGGATCAGAGGTGGGGAACTACAGATCAGTTCTGATTGCCCCACACACTGAATGCTTTTTGTGGTCACAGTCACAGAGAGTCATTATCTCGTGTCAGGAGCTTGAATGCAAACAGGACTTACAAAGGAGCAACAGGTTGCCTTCAGGACAAAGGCAGATACAATGGTTAAACTGCAGATGTGGGTGTTATCAAAGCATGACTTTAGGTCAAGGAAGTTGTTTGAGGGAGATGCAACAAAGGAGCTGCCTGCCAAAAATATTTATGAGCAAGTAAGAGTTGAAAGGGTTATTCCCAGCTGCCTGTTTTACAATTACATCTACTACATCAGTGACACAAGAGAGCAGTGCCTCAGAATCTAGCACAGAAAACACAGGTGGTTTTTGGCATCACTTGGGCAGACTCCAAGCTCTGCACAAAGGCTACGGACATTCCAGCAAGTGGAGCATTCCCACAGGCAGTGCCCATGATGAAGCCCTGGCAGAAGTCTCAGAGAAAATTCTCTGAAGGTTTTAACAGGATACACCTTCAAGCTTTAGCAGCTTCATAAAAACTCATTTGCCCAGAGAAAACGAAGTGTCCATGAAGTAATGGCATCTACAACTGATAGTCATTTGAGTTGTTGTAAATGGGACGTTATTTGCTTCCTTGGTTTCTCACTCCACATCGATACCCTTGCCTCTTCACCCCCAATGTCCCACCTGGTCACTGACAGACCAAAAAACAGAAATAAGAAACCAGAAGAGTATGGCATAAGAAAGAGCAGTTTGTTTTACCAGATTTAATGGCTGTGGCAGTAACAAACATTTCAACTCAAAGACAAGGTATTCCCACCTCAACAGTCAGTCCAGGAAACACAGCAGCCACTCAGCAGGGCTTTCATTCCGCAGCACCAGTATACAACCCTTCAACGTACTGACAGAAAGGCATGGAAACATTCCTTTGCAAAGTGTAAGACACAGCTTTTCTTTTCTGTTGGGAAGAAAAACATGTATTACAGTCTGATACTGAAATACACATTTAAAAATGCAGGGAGCAGGGCATTTTGTTTCCATTCCTTCTCTGACAGCATTGGTAACACGGTTCCACTTGAACTCCAGGATGTTTGATAAGACCTGACTTCAAGTTCTCACTGTCATCCAGCATAAGGACAGCACTGCCAGAATCCACACTGGCTGCTTTTAATGAAATACAACATGCAGCATCTCTCCTCATCAGGGTCAGAACACATCCAGCACTTTGTGTAGCTCAGTAATTAGCATTCAAAATTACCTACAACACATTTTGAGACAAAGGAAATTTCAGCACTGCCTTCACCACTTTGGCAAAGAAAGCTGTTCCATATGCAGCTCATGGAGGTGACAGCTGATAGAGGGGTTAAACAAACGACCCAGGTGAGGGAAGAAGGCAAGAGATGTGTGCAGACCTATGGAAGTGACACATCTTCTGACCCAGCATACAGACCCTCTTCTTTGTAGGAAGATGAGAGAAAGGACATTATTGGTGCATTTGATTTGTGTAAAGGCAAGTGGAACAATCAGCTGGAGCTTAGGTATGTCATGGGGAGAGCTTCGAAGAGTTGAAGAAACACACTGGAGCTGTGGAATAGGAAGGAGATGAAGAATGAACGAACTACGGTCTGGAACTACAAGGGCAGAGGATCCAGAACATCAGTGTCACAGCTGCCCTTCAGAAGCCTTGGCAGCTATTTGTACTGCTTTAGCTCTCTGCCTTTGCTCACACTACCACGCTGTACTACATGATTTATTTCATGATATTTATGGTATCACCACAATTAAGCACTTTTAAACTCATCCTCCAGAAACGGACCTACACAACTGTATGCTGGGTGCGCGCCCTTTTTTCTGTTTTCCTCTAATTCCCATTACCAATAATTTTCAGTCCGTGGACCAATTCCTCCTAAATTCAGCAAAACAGAAATCCCAGCATATGCTCTCATCAATTTACAACATTTACTTTTTAAAGGAGATTCTTCGTTTCTCTTTGCCAGGTGTCATTCTACTAAAGCAAGGCTGCAGGAACACAAAGTGATTATGAGACACCAAAGAAGCCACGCAATGACAGCCTTTGAAAATTCTCCCATGCAAAATGGTGCTTGCTCTTATGGGCTGTTAGAGGTTGTGCCCACCCTCCCACCCAGCAACACGATGTGACAGCCTAACGAGCCTGTTAATAGAAATGATCCCAGAGACCATGGCAGTAGATAGCAGATAAATGACAGCATAAGAAAGGGCACACCAATGCTGCAGGAAAGCTGAATTTCACAAGTCTGTGGGATTTCTCTACAAGATTTTGCTTACCCACATGCCTACTGACTCTTCTTGATTCAACCCACCTTCATTTCTAAGAGACATTGAACAAGCTTCTTCACAGAAGGCTCTCAAGGAGAATAAGCTGCCATGGCAACCACAGGCCTGGCACCAGGGGTTATCTTGCTGTGGGCAGGAAACTGTGCAGGAACAAATGGCCATTTCTGACAGAGCTGATGTCAACAGTGAAGTCTCACAGAGCAGGACCCAAACTTTGAGGCGTTGGTAAGAATGTCCGTGTGGAAAAGGAGGTAACAGCTGAAGTGACAATTTGCTGGTAACACCCAGTTCCTCCTGGTGCTGCAGGCAGGGGCAGCAGCAAAGAACAGAAGAGCCAGCACAGACTGAAACGATGGCAAAGCTGGGTGGGGGGATTCAGCAGTGAGATACCCATAGGAACACACAAACACTGCCCCAAGCTGAACACAGCTTCGAGGGTAAGCACACACATCTGTGCCCCTCTGCATCTCCCACCTGAGGAAGGTGGAGTCTTAACCCTTCAGAACAATTCCTCCCAAAGAACACTGTTGTGTTGGCCTTGCATCACTTCTACAACACCCGATTCAGGTCACTCACCTGACAGGAAAACCCCTCTCACTGCAAGCACTGAGAGTTTGTCAGATAGCAAACCCAATGGGAAAGGGAAGGGGCCTCTTGGAGCTGCAGCAGGCTGTCACATCAGCTCAAGCATCCCGTGCAATTCCACGTGCAGAAACAGTTCTCATGGTCCTGGTGAGCACTAGGAGCAGCCGTGCAAAGCCTGCATGCTTATTACTCACTTAGATGGAATTCATTAGTCATTTCCAGATGAAGTTGTATTTTCCAGCGTTAAACACTAACACATTGGCGTCCTCCTGCTCCTATGGGATTCCAATCCTGAAAAGGAGAGGAAACCCCCCTGGGAGGGCAGCGACAGATTCTCATCTTGGCATCCAACTTTTGTTTCCAAAAACCATAACACATGCTATTCCCTACTGTTAAAAACAAACAAACAAACAAAAAAAACCCATGCATTCAAGATGGATTGTTATTACTTTTATTGTAGAAAATGTCTGACATTACGGAACACTTCTGACACACAGATCTAGTCCTGTGCACCTCCACAAAGAACGTTCTTATCCCATGAGCCAAACCATCTGTCAGTGCTGTTTCCCCCTCAGCTAACCTGCCAGCACCACACCAGTGTGCTGTGTGCTCACAGAACACAGGCTCACTTCATTTATTTATAGAATAAACGGCACTTATTCTGGTGAACTCCTGCACAGCAAGGAACACGGCTGCCCATACAGCTCTGGGGAACCACGGGAACAAGCTGCCTTCCAGCTGGGAGGGCTGAGCAGGGCACCCTCTGCCTCGTCCCTTTTAAGGGGATGTTTTCTTCTGATACAAAAGTGCTTTGGAGGTTGTGTAAATGAAATGGACAAGGTTTATACCGAACTACGTTTCAAACTGGGGTATGTGGTATCGCCTGGGCTCAGTAAAGATATCTTGGCAAAGGACATCTATTTCAAGCATGCCGTTGTTACTAAAAAGCATTCTAAAAGGTTTCCTGCAGAGATGTGAACGAAACACCTTGCCAAATCATCACAAGCTCAGGTCCTTGTAATGCCAGAAAAGGACCCAAGTTGTGGGCTGTTCTCTCACAAACGAGACAAGTTGGCAAGTGGTGAAACCATCATCTGCACTGAGACTGCCAGCAATTGGGAAGTAGCTACAAAATCAGAGCTAAGTCTGAAGGCTGACAGAAATGCCCCAGTGCAACTCCTCCTCCTCAGCTCTTTCATCCAGCCGAAGGGGGTGCTCACCTTAAAATAATTAAGATGATGAGGAGGGATCTTCCCAAAACAACACCTGCCTCAGGAAGTACATTTTCACACTAAGTTGCAACATGAAGTCATAATGTTCTCTAAACCTCCCATTGCCTAGAGGAACAAAGAGAGATCTTTGCATTCTGATCACATAATCAACACCAAAACTAACCAAGTGAAATCAGTTTGGAAATGAAAGATATTGTGAAGAACGAAGTGTATCCCTACATCCGGAACAGAATCAACAGAGCTGCGTGTTGTGAACACAAACCTTGTCAGACCTCCCTCTCCCTTCCACGAAAGAAAACCAACTCTGTGCCTTTCTGTTCCCAGCCAACAGACAGAACACAGTTACGCTGCAAACAAGTAGCTGGCCGCTTGCAATGGGAGAGTTCCAGAGCTCCAGGTTAAGTGAGCGACTGAAAGTAAAACCCCCAAACTTCAAAAGAAATGAACAAATCACTATGCATTTAACACCTTTTGGCTGCCATTGGGAATCCTGAAGCAGATCTGTTGGATTTAGAGAGGCATAGCCTCATTCCAGGCTTCGAGCAGTGCAGTGGGGCTTTACCCAAACGAGGGCACTTCAGGAAACTGGGAAAGCCGCAGGGCAGAGGCCAGCTGCCTATCCTGACACAGCACCACGTCCAAATTCACCCTCTGCCACCCCTACACGCTGTAAGCAGAGGAGGAGCCAACTTTGTTGCTCCTGGTACGTCGTGTGCTACCTGCAGAATTTTCAGATCTTCAGAGGAGTGTTTGAGTCATTTTTGCATCCCACCAGAACATCATTTACAAATGTTATGGTGAAGGTATGTCCTTATCCCAGCAACAAAACTTTCCTTAGTAAGTCATCACAATTAAGCGTTTCTCTCCCACCACATCTTTATACTCCTCCAGGCTCAACTGCCTGCTAAAATTGTATTTAAACGCCAGCATTTAGTCATCTTGTAGCACAGCAAGCCTTTGCAACAAAGGGAACGAGCAAGAAGGCAAGCCAGAGGTATATATTCTTCTTTGGGAAAGGGTATTTTCCAGTCAGGAATATTCACCCACTGAGTCCCTAAACATCCTGAGTTACTCATTTTGACGATGCATCAAATATTTAATGCTCATAAGCCTTCCCAGCTCACAGAAGGTGCACTGTGCATACAGCAGGTGTGATATAAAATGTATGCAACATGAAGACAGCAGAGCATGGAGACCTCCTCCATAGGGCTGGGGATACCAGCTGCTCTGCAAACCATTGCCCAGCATGTTGCTGTACAGGTTTGGCCACATCAGTAGGATAAGGGGAAGCAGTATAGACAGTGAGCTGCCATGTGCTGAGGAGGTGCTCTGAGCTCCTCTGCCTCCAAGCAGCCCCACTCTGCACCGCTATCTCCTGCTGCTCCATCGGAGTCCATTGGCCGGGCAGTCCTACCAGAGGCACCCTGTTCCACAGCTCCTGCTCCCCACCATGCCGTGCCACAGGGCAGTTGTGCTGGGGAGGTTTGCACCACGAGCAGCACTTCTCACAGTGCCCACCAACAGCTCATCATAGCACTACCAGGAAAACAAACCGGCCTCTGGTTCCACAGGAACTTCTTTACACGGCCTTCTGATCCAATGCTTTCCTCCAACCGCCCAGTGGGTCAGACCATGCGAACACACACCAGGTAACTTTGTTAGGTGCAGATGAACAGGAACTCAGCGCACGGGGCAGAACTACTTTGGGTCCGGGGAAACCACGGTGACCCTCCTTATCTCTGCTGAGGTAACACAGGGAAGTTGGGCAAGGCCTGAGATGTGGCACCCGCCGTGCCCACAAGGACAGCCGCCTTTTGTGCCTCAGCGAACAGAGCTACTGGATGAGCCCTGCAGCACCGAGACACGGGTACCCAGCGAGCAGCTCCGCTCAGCTCCGTGACGCGCACACAGCTGCCGAGAACGGCATTTCTGGACGCCGCTGCGGGCACCGCGGCCGCTTTCCTCTCCCGCCGCTCCCGCCCCGATCCCGCCCGTTCTCTGGCGCAGCGCGGCCGCCCGCGCCGTCCCCGGCAGCCGCTGCTCGGCGCCCGGTATCCGCAGGGCCGCCGCACCGTGCCGCCCCTCGCACGGCAGCGCAGCGCGGAGCTCGGCCCGCCGCGCCGTGCCCGCGCTCCCCCGGTGGGGCGTCGCACCGCGACCACCTCGCGGCTCTCGGAGCGGCGACGGCGGCTCCGGGCCGCGCCCCGCTCCCCCCCGCGCCCCGCCCCGGCCCTGGCCGCCCGCCAGCCGCCCCGCCGCCCTCCCGCGGGCCGGGCCCGGGCCGCGCGCCGCCGGCCCCCGCCGCTTTCCCTCCCCGCCGCCGCGGCTCCCGCTCCGCCGCCGGGGCCGCCCGGGGGGCCGCGCGGCGGAAGCGCCACCCCCGCTCCGCCCGAGCGTCCCCCGCCGCCCCCCGCGGGCCCGGGCCGAGCCGCGGGAGTGCCGCCGCCGCCCTGGACGGGGCCGGGCCCGGCAGCGGGAGAGGCCGCCGCGCTCGGCCCCGCGCCCCCGGCGGCCCCGGCGGGGACAATGAGATGGCGGCGAAGAGCGCCGCGCCCGGGGGACCCGTTGCTCCGGCAGGAGCCGCCCCGCCCCGCGCCGCCTCCTCTTCCCTCCCCTCCCCTTCTCCTCTCTCCTCGCACGGGCAGCGCCCGCTCCCGGCCCGGCCGCCGCGGAGACCGAGCGAGCGAGCGGCCCCGGCCCGCTGCCCCCGCCCCTCGCGCCTCCATCTTGGATCGGCGCCTCAGCGCCCTCCCTCCCCCGCGCCCGCTCACCTCGGGCCGCGCCGCGCCGGGCGGCGCCCCGGGAGCCTGCGGAGCGGCTGGCGCGCGGGGTCCGGGCGGGTGCGGGCCGGGGCCGGGGCGGCGGCGCTGGCGGGGGCCGCGCTCACCGGAGCCGCAATCCTAAACCGCCATCTGGCGGCATTTCCGACCGCCAATGGCGCAGCCGCCGCCGCGCGCCGGACCCCCAGCGCCCCCTGGTGGCCGCGCGCCGCCACTGCTCCGCGCCGCCGCCGCCGCCGGGAGGGGAGGGGCGAGGAGAGGAGGGGCGGAGGGGCGCCGCGGGTCGGGACGGCGGCACGCGAGAGCCGGGCGCCGCAAACGTCTTTCGCGCGAAAACGCCGCGCATGCGCCGCGCCGCGACCGCGTAGCGCCGTTAGGGCGCCGCTGTGGCCGAGGAGGCGGGGCGTCGTCCGGGTGACGGGAGACGGGCGGCGGGGAGGGGACGGAATGTCGCGACGGAAGGACGGAGGGGCGGGACCGGCCCCGCGAGGCGGCGGCGGGGGCGAGGCAGGAGCGGCGATGCCGGCCGAGGGCGCGGGGGGTCGGGGGCCGCCGGCCGTGGAGAGGTGCGCGGCGGCCGCAGAGGGCGGTGTGTCAGCGGCGGTAAGTGACCACGGGGCGCGGGGAGGGCAGGGCGGGCGGCGGCGGCCGCTTACGGAGCCGCACCGCCGGGTGCCGCCAGCGTGCGGGCCGTGCCGAGCGTGGGAAGCGGTGAATGAGCAGCACGGCGTTCGCCAAAAAGCTCCGTTAGCGTCCTGCAGTTCCTGAAATAGGAGAGAGAACATCTTCTGTCCGCCGCCAGGCTGTAATAAAGGCTGCGATCTTCCTTCGAGTATCACTGATTTTTAATAAGTGCACGGATGTAGCCAGGCCGTCTGGCCGGAAAGATGAAGGTGCTCCGATTTAGTGGCGTGCATCCCTTTCGCAGTGTCGGTGACACGGCACTGAACTGCCTGCCCCGCTCCGTCCGTGTGCCGCAGCCCGCACCGCTCGGCCCGCAGGCTGGGAGCTACGCGCCGGGCTCTGCTGCAGCCCGCAGGAAAAACCGCGTTGCGAGGAGTCAAAGCGGTGTGACAGAGGGACAGGCCGAGTCCCGTCACGGAGCTGTGTGGGTATGCGCCGTGCCTGCTGGATCCGTGAGCGGAAATTACCTGTCTGTAGTAACCTGGTAGAGATTGCCTCCGTCTGTCCGGGCTCGGGGCGATATCCCGGCAGCGTTAGGGAGCGTCCTGCCAGGCCGGCACTGCCGGCGCGGGGATGGCTGGCGTCGCGTTTCTGACTTTGTTAGGAGCTGCGGGTGCCGTGCCCGCAGATCTGTCGTATTACATTTCACTTGGCTGACAGGTTTTGGCCTCACCTGGCATAGGTTGAGAGTATTTTCCTGTGAGGCTATTAAAAATCTTTGACGGTAAGCAGCAGTCAGATGTCAAAGGCTGAATTCCCCCAGGCATGGCAAGAAGGCAAGCACAATCTCCCACTGCTCAGCACTGAATGGCACGCAGTCGTGAATTCCTACCTACCTTGGGATTGCTAATCAGCATACGTGTCATGCTTTTGGTTTTTTTAGGAGGGGTGGGGAGGGGTTCTTTTACAAAAGAAGTCATGGTGGGTGTTGTATTAATGGTGTGTGACATTCGGTGAGTCCGTTGTGAGGATTTGCACACCCATGGGAATGTGCTCCCATGTTGGCAGTCAGCGGCTTCCAAGAGCTGGCAGTTTAAACGGGAGTCAGGTTGGTGTCTGAATCAAGAGTTTGTTTTGCTATGCAATGTGAGAACTTTGCACGGGATTTAATTGTCAGCCTTCTGTTATATTTCATTCCAAATTTAATTATATTTTTCAGAAGAAATGCAAATAAACCATTTTGTCTCCGGATACAAAGCAGAAAAAACCCCACGAGCTTCATGTGATCTCCACAAAAGGCATTGGCAGAAGTGGCAAGTTTTCTGCAAAGGCTGTGTTAACTTGTTTTAGATTTGCCTGCAGGACAACCACTGTGGGTTTGGGATACGCACCCATCTCAGTCCCCTCTGAAATTCTCACTGTTAAGAAATGCAGGTGGCCTGAATGTACAAACAGATACCCTGTGAGACAGCAGAGCACGTCACATACCCAATCCTGAGTCGATGAAATGCAATTGTGATTGAAGCACTGCAGGTTTTTTTTTTCTCGTTGCTCCTCATTTCTGACGTTCTCCTTTCTGCTTTGCAGACCTCCCTGCTGCCAGTGCTGGTAGTGCTGAAGGGAGCGCTGAGCCGTGCAGCCATTTTGAGCTGTGTGCCCATCAGCCATTGTTTCCCTTCAGGGAGCTCTCTGAATGCATTACACAGGTCCAGCACTACATTTGCAAATGCATTTCATCTCTTTTCTATTCCCTTTTCTGTATTTGCTGGAAGAAAATGTCACCAAAACTCAGGAGGAAAGAAAGATGCTGCAGTATGCTAACAATTAGAGAAATGCATTTGAGGGGGTTGTTGTTTTTTTTTTTTCTCATGAACCAACAGTTGCAGCATGTACTCATCTGTTTCTGGATGAGGACTGAGTTTACACAGGCTGGATCCACTATTGCTCAAATAACAACACCTCGTGTGCACTGTTTGCATTTTTGTTCTCCCACTTTCCCCATGTATTGTGGAGATCAAGGTCCTCCCCACGTCTTAAAATGAAGACAAGGTAGAATAGTGAATGTAAAACACAAAGAAAACGCTAGGTACACAAGGAAAAGCTGTGCTTGTGAAAGGCACTGCCTTCCCGGACTCATCCTGTTCATTTTGCATTTGCTTGTTAAAAGAATCTGAAATTAACTTATAATTAGCTGATCTACAGAAAAAGCATAAGCAGCGGCAGATAAGACTGGGGCACGATGCTGGTAGTTTTTGTTTAAATGCCAGATGGGTTCACACTGCCCTCGAGTGCAGCTGATGCTCAGCTCTTACCCTCTATTTACTCACCTTGGCATTTCAGCTGGTGCCTCTCAGGTTTCCTGCAGTATATATGCTGTGCATTAATGGGAGTCCTGGATCCTCCTCCACCACTTAATGGTGTCCTGGGTGCACTTTCAGCCCCATTCCTCTCTGCCCCTACCAACCACTCAGTCTAAGAGCTGGGATACAGCTTCGCTTGGGTGTAAGCAAGGGGTTAAGAAACCCTCACCCTGACCAAAAGACTGTTCTTACGCAGATGCTGTTGTCAGCCAGGCACAGGCACTGCTTTGGCTGTCACTGATCATGGATGGAGAAAATGTGAAGGCTGAACTGGGTCACGATAGCTATCTGTGAAGTGCTACCACACCTTCCTGTCATTGCCTTCTATGTGGGTTCTGTCTGCGGGTCTCCCTGGCGATGTGCTGCTGTTTGCAGCCCAACCCCCCCACGGCTGTCATACACACCAGAGGCCAAACTGCTGTGGCCTGTGGGGCTGAGCTGCTCTCAGCTCCTGGGGAGGATGAGCCCTCTTGGGCATCCCCTCGTCTGCAGAGGTAAAGGCAGGACGGTGGGCATCGGATGGTGAATTTTCTTGTTATTAAACTGTAGGAGCCTTGTGTTCACAAACCACCATTCGCTCTTTAGATTACTTCACTCAATAATTCCGAGATCAAGCTGAAGCGTGATTTTAGCAAGATTACACTTGATTGCTTTTTCCTTTTTTTTTTTTTTTTCCTTCTCCAACAGTGCTCCAATGTTGCCAGTTCCAGAGGAGCACGGCCTCATAGCACGTCTCAAACGTTCAACCTTGAACAAAATCAGAATGTCTCATGCCTGCCTTGAGTGTTACTTTCTTTGCTAAGATTGCTGTGCCCTGTTCTGTTTGGTATCAGAGCTTTTACTGTTTCTGTTTAGATATGTGGACAAAGATGTAGATGACAGAGAAGTGTTTTCTCCTTCTGGCTTGGAATCAAACTTCTCAAGAGCAGGTAAAGTCTGCGTGTTAGTTGGTGTATTTGGTGGGGCACAGTGGGCCTCCTACAGGAAGGTTCCGTTCTCCCTGCTGCTGCCTCACTGGAAGGGCTCTGCATAGACGGTGCAGGGAACTGTGGACAACAAAATAAGCATTGAATGAGACTTGAAGAACTAGTCTGTTGCAAAGTCAGTCACTGGAAATAAGATGTGAAAAGAAGAAGGTATTTTAACATTGTCAAGTATCGTTCAAAAATGTGTTGTTTCTTCATACGCTACCTATGCCAACTTGCTCAGGGATGATGTTTCCCTGTGCTGCTCTCTGGGGTTTATAAATGAGGCTGTCATCTCCTGCCAAACTCCTGTAATCTTTTAAAATTAGCAAGCAATTAACAAGTATAATTCATTACAGGGTATTTACTGGCCAAAAAGCTTCAGCGAGAGAACTTTCTCGTTAGAATACAGATAGACTGGGACATTATACAACCCATACATAATGGGAACGTGCCATTTTCAGGAATTGGCGAATAAAATGGAGCTAAAGCAAAACCAAGAACAATCTATGTGTACTTGGACATGGCTCATAAAAATGGCTTGTAATCACTAAGAGCATTTGCATATTAATGAATCTCTTAGTATTCAGGAAATAAAAAATAATGGTGCATCCCTGTTTTTTCCTTAAGACCAGGATATTTCTCTGAGGAAATGGATTCATCTTTCCAAAAATATCCAGTCAAAAAGCGAGTGAAAATTCATCCCAACACGGTAACAGTGAAATACACATCTCATTATCCCCAGCCAGGAGAAGAGGGATATGAGGATGGTAATGAAGACACGGGAGTATTTATGGAGGACAGTCCAAAGACAAGACTACTGAATGCTGGGAAAAAAAGAGAAAGGACCTTTTTTGGTGCAATAGACACGCAGCTTCAGCCAGCACAACTGCCCAAGCCCAGTGAGATGGGGCATTTCCAGAACTTTCCTGAAGGAAATATACTGCAGTCAAGGAAAATGTGGATAGTCCTTTTTGGATCTGCCGTGGCTCACGGATGCGTGGCTCTAATTACACGATTAATTTCTGATCGTTCCAAAGTGCCATCACTAGAGTTAATTTTCATCCGCTCAGTCTTACAAGTGCTGTCCATTACTGCTGTGTGTTACTACCACGAGCCACCCTTTGGCCCCAAAGGGTACAGACTCCGGCTCTTCTTCTACGGGGTCTGCAACGTTATCTCCATTACGTGCGCTTATACTTCTTTCTCTATAGTTCCCCCTAGTAACGGGACCATTATGTGGAGGGCTACCACTACAGTGTTCAGTGCCATTTTGGCTTTTTTGCTAGTAGATGAAGGAATGGCTTACGTAGACATAGTTACGGTAGTTGGCAGTGTGTTTGGTGTTTGTCTGGTCATGATCCCCAACATCGTTAAGGAAGAAAACTCTCTGCTGAGCACCTGGAAGGAAGCTTTTGGCTACACCATGACTGTTATGGCAGGCTTGACCACTGCTCTCTCCATGATAGTCTACAGGTCAATCAAAGATAACATCAGCATGTGGACAGCACTGTTCACCTTCAGTTGGACAGGAACAGTATGGGGGGCATCCACCATGTTCTTACTTCAGGAGCCAATCGTCCCACTGGATGGAGAAACCTGGAGCTATCTCCTCGCCATCTGCCTGTGTTCCACAGCAGCCTTCCTGGGGGTCTACTACGCCTTGAGCAAGTTCCACCCTGCTCTGGTCAGCACTGTACAGCACCTAGAGATAGTCATTGCCATGGTCCTGCAGCTCATCGTGCTGCGCATTTTGCCAGGTACTTACGATCTTGTTGGGGGAGCAGTTATTTTGGTTAGTGTTTTCTTCCTTGCATGTTATAAACTGTCCTGGAAGAATTTAGAAAGGCAAGATTATCAGGAGATTGTGGATTCTTCCATTAAATGAACTGCAGTTTTGTTGTCTAGTTCTGGACGTGCGTTACTGCTGTATCTGTTACATGCGCAACCACATGAAAGTAAGATATTCCAACTCTGTTGTGTCTTAGTGTACTGGTCAGGTCCTCTTTCTACTGTGTAACTTCACAGCTGATGTAGCAACGTTGATATTTCCAGACTTCCATGACAGGTGAATTTGTTCTAGCGCATACAGTCACTGTTTGTCATGTGATGAAAGAATATTTGTCTCCAGCATAAGGGGTAGTGGAGCACAGGACAAGTTGTAGGCCTTTTCTGCCTCACTTACCCTGCTGAAGTAATACAGAGGGATCCACTAGCAACTGTCATTATTGTGCACTGTGGTAGTAGGAAAATGAGCAGTAAAAACATTAAAATGGTTAACCAGGGTGTCTGTATCCTGTGTAACATTTCTTACACTTTGGCTGTAATATTCCAAATGAAGTAACGCTAATAGTTCTGTGACTTGTGTTTCTGGTGTCTATATAAACAAAATAATGTATCAGTAAAGCTTTTTGTGCTCTGTGGTTAGGCTTCTATCTGAACTGACACAGGAAGCCCAGACCTCTAGAGGTGTCTTTCCCCCCATGCCCTTGAGTGGTCTGCAGTTGTGCTACAGCTCTGAAAAGAGCTCTGGAGCAGGGCAGCATTTCTTCTCTAGAACCACCTTCTCCAAAAGAGGTTTCAACTGTTAAGCAAGGGAGGGAAAAATAAAGGCTGCATTTGAGATTAAGGTGTGAGCAACGGTGTTTACAAGAAACAGCCTGGTAGGCATCTAGTGACTGTAAAACCATTTCCAGAACAGTCAGCCCCTAAACACATTCTCCAACCCAAAGAAGTACTGCAAGCTTAGTCTCCTTTCAATGATTTTCTGAGTCAGCATGCTTGGGTCCTAACAATTCAGTTAAAAATTAAATGGACAAAAAGCACTGGAATGTCATGGTTACAGACGGCATTCCTGGCCCTGCTTACAGCTAGGAAAGAGTGTCTTAAGAATCTGCGTCCACAATTGTGCTTTCTGCAATTAAATGCAGCCTAGTAATTGCATTAGTCCCTACCGCACATCCTTCCTACTCTGCCATGACCATCAGTAAGAAATGTGAGGTCAGGCATCAGAGGCATTTGCTTTCATCTTTCTCATCCTTCTGGGAACTCCTTGGAACTGCTGGGAGCCAGCTGAAAAGACACAGCAGGAGGAGTCTGAGCACACAATGGGTTTGTTTTGCACCCTGTGCCCACCAGGCAAGGAGGGAGCCATTGCTGCTTACCAGGAATGGCTCAGTTAGTATATATGATCTGGTGAAACCACAGCAACAATTGGGATAGATTGAATCCCAATAGATTGATAGATTGAATGGGTCTCTTAACAGGGAGAAAATAAATCTTCCTTGTTGGTAAACATAGTCTTGACAATAAACACTACAAGTCCATTGATTCTGACTTCCTGAAACAGAATAACAAAGAAGACATATCACAGTATTTTTTCAGATAGAAAACTTGAGCCATTGCACTCTGGCTCTAGGGGCATCAGATTCCTGAGACCACCAGGGTAGCAGGGAGGAATGGGTGCAAAGACCACTTAGTAGCAGGAGGTGTCAGTAAACACAGACACTGATGCTGTTACAGATATCAAGGATATCTGGGAAGCAACTGAAAGGCAGGTGGTAGGCATGCTGTATGATGAATTCAGCACACCCTGACCATCATAGTGGCATGAGTAATAACCTCTCCACATGCCCTCAAGTTGTCTCTCTGGCAAGGGGTGCAGTGCTGAGTCTTGGATTGGCATCTGTGTGATGAGCCCAGTTGCTGTCTGGAGCTGAAACAAGGACTTGAGAAGTGGTTTGGCTAAGGGCATGCTGTGGCTGACATCCAAAATAGGAAAATGTTCAAAGTTGAGAGCTATTTGGCCACTCAGAGGTGCAGTTGGTCACAATGAAATAAAGCCAGAAGGAAACTAGAAGATGAGAAGTTGAAGGCTTTGTTCTTACCATAGTTCCTAAGCAGTCCCAGGACACTTCGGCCTCTGAAAATATCCCAGTATGTCACTATTGCTGCCCTGTGCTTTCCTGCTCAGGGGCAACACCAGTAGCAAGGAGTGATCAGGGCTCCCCGCTGCCCCCTCCCTGCCCACCCCCCAGCATTGCTGGTTGTGAGCCCTGCCAGCTGACAGCAGATGGGGAGCCCTGGGGTTATGGCTGCATTGCAGCCAGGATCAGCAGACACCTCCCCGTGCCAGCAGACTGTGCCTCCGGCGGTTCTGGGACACCAGTGTTTTCAGAGGGAAAAGCCATCCCTCTTATGACCTCAACCAGTCCAGCTTCCCCCTAAACACCAGGGAAAATACATTTTACATGGGAAAATGCCACAGCAGTGGTAATCACTTTTATTCCTATGAATATCAAAAAAACAGATTCCCAGAAATGAGTCAGCCCAGCTGCAGCACTCCCAATGCATTTGACACCTGTGTCCTCCTAATGTTAGAACTGCCTTGGCCGTGCAGGGGTGACACGTTTCCTCGGGCACTGGCACACATTAGGGCTCCTGCAACAGCCACTTCTTTTCAGAGCACGTGGAGCCAGCAACAGGAGCACTGCCCACTGTAGGAAGGACAAGGAGCAAGTAATGCAATACAGCGCTGGGAAAGCTATACCCAACACTTTCCCAGCCAAAAAACACTTTTGTGGCTTAGGGCTCTGGCAGGGGCAGAGCAGTGCCCAGCCCAGCCTCTTGCTGCGTCGCTATAAACTCATTTCTCCTTGGGACAGATGGTCTTTCTTCCTCTCAGCGATCAGACAGCAGGAAAGCTTCCTTTGTGGAAAGCAACCAGTGCAAAAGCCTTCACCTCCTACGGCTTCCACGCCTGTCATGCTCTGGAGGCAGCCAAGCTCTGAGACTCTTTGACACATGCAGAAATGTGCTGGCAAGCAAGGAGTGCCTGATAGCGATGCTCCCAAAATGTTTGCACCATGCAATAGGGATGACAGAGTCCTCAGCAAGAATTAGATGGGCTGCTCCAGCCCCAAAGTAGCAAAGCCATCTCCACAGCACAGCTCCCAGCTCCCTGCTGCCACTAGCACGCACTGGCAAGCTTTTCTGCTAAGGCAGCACACACTGTGGAGGCAAACCAGCTACGCAGTGCGGTGCAGCTAAGCAGACCTGAGAGCATACTGCTGCTGAAACAGACTATCTTGCTTCCTCCTCCAGCCACCACTTCCACGATGTTGAATCAGTGATCTCAAGCTGGAGGCTGGGTCAGTTTGGCTGGCAGGCAGCCAGGTTAGTTGTCAGGCAGAAGGTTATTCCTGCCAAACCCCGATTACAAATTGACTCAGTCTGCAGCCATGGAGTTAGAAGACTGGACATAAGAATGGAGGAGCAAATCCTGTTAGCAGAGACTTGCTATTAGTTTGGTCACCATCCTGCCCTGTACAACCCACATAAAAGGGGTTGCCAGAGCCAGCAGCCAGGAGTGAAGCAGAGCACAATCCTACCCCGAGAACCTGGGTGACGGGCAAGGAGTGATTCCTGGGGCCTATGAGGCTTGGTCCTTGCCAAGCTGTGCCACAGCCTGCACAAGGTCCTGCACAACCAGGTCCACGTCCGCGCGGGTGGTGTCTCGCCCCACACTCAGCCGCAAGGCGTTCTGCGCTACGTCGCAGGGGATCCCACAGCTCAACAGAATCGAGGAGGGCCTGAAACAAACGTGGAGGTGAGCAGGTTTAATTTGAAAACACATCACCAGACAGCCTCGCAGAGCCTGAATAAGGAGCACATCTGTACAGATGCACTCCAGGAAAACCGCTTGTTTTCCAAAGGCATCTGCTCCACACAGCTTGTTTCCCTGTGGCAGATCTGGCTTTCCTCCTCCAAGAAGGAAGCTACCCAGTGTCACCATGGACTGGCAATTCCAGATGGCATTGCTGTACATCAGCCCAAAAGGACTTGATGTCCTATACGCAACCAAAGGAGTCCCTTGGAGACCCAACAAGGGCTTGAGTGGGTGAGCCAGACATAAGGCAGATTCTACTATGGCAGCGCCAGGCATTGAGGAGCACTTCCAATCTCAGCTGCATCACCAGAGCCAGGAGGGACAAAGTCCTTCCCAGCAGCAGTCATGCATTCCAGCTGTATTTCCTGCAGTGACCTCCTTCGCCTCCTTCTGCATCTCTAGAAAGCTTTGCACTCCCTTTGCTGCAGGGCAATGATGCCGACAGCCACCCACAGTCTCTTCCCCTGCCTTATTTCCCTCCCTCCCACCCTCTCCCCTATGAAAAGATGCCCTGCTAGGGCCAGCTGCTTACTGATCTCCCTTCTCAGAGTGGCAGGCAGCCCCAACACTGGCGAGAAGGATCTTGCAGTGAGACAGCACCCTGCGCCCTGCAAGACACATGAGCACAAATCTCTCCGTGCCCAGTCTCCCTCTGAGACTCACTGCCCAAGCCATGGCTGAGCTCCCATGTGTCTCAAGCATGCAGCATGCTGCAGCACAGTGGGGAAGTTGAACAAAGGAGATATATGAACAGAGCTACCTTGAAGGCCTGAGCCCAAGATGGAGACGTTGCAGGTGTTGCAGAGTCGCTTGGAGCCTGTAAACTGGCTGTTGAAGTGGATCCTCATCTTCCCAAAGGATGCCTGGAGAAATCAGAGGGCTATAAGAACATGAGCAGCTGTGTACTGGTGAGGAGGAGGCTGAGCCAGGACATACTCGCTCCAACCCAGGGCTCTGCCCTCTGCAGGCTGAGATCCAGGAAGGGGAGAAACAACCGGAGCCAGATCCGCTCACCTCTAGCCTGGCCTCCAGGTAGTCCCGAACATCCCGCATATGGGCCTCGTAGGCCTCCCAGTTCCTGCTCACCAGCTCTGCGGCCTGAAAAGACCCAGAGAGATTCTGTCAGTAACCTTTAAACAACTCCCTCCACAATGCAGCCCCCTAGCATGCAACTGCAGCACAGGAACAACCTCTGCAATTGCCACTCCTCCTGTCTCCCAATAGGCGCTCAGTGCCCCGTGCAGCATTAGCTGTGACTGCCCCACTGCTAGGGATTCTGCAGGGCAAAGTCTGCAGTGTGTACTTTGAAGCAGCTCCTTAGGCTGGCACTAGAAACTCACATCTCATTTTCCTGGAGTTCAAATGTCCTCTTGCACTCAGTATGTCATTTTTAAAGACTGAGGAGTGCAGCAGGCTGTGTCCGTGCTGGCTTTGCCAGGCAGCAACCACGAGAAACCTCTCACCTATCTCCAACTCACCTTGCCAAGGCCAGCAATCATCGGGGTGTTCTCAGTGCTGGAAAAAGAAGAGTGAGCAGTGACTTATCTACCTGGACCTTCTGGTCCACCCTCCAGTCTCAGGACACAAACGCTCCCCACATGGGACCCCTCACCACACGGAGCTCTCTGATGCAGCTGGGAAGGGGACAGCTCACCCTGTGACTCCACCCATGCAAAACCTGCACTTGAAGCTCCCACACAAAAACCCATCTCTCTAACCCAGGGATGAAAATGACAGCGCTGACACCTCAGCTCAGGCTGAACAGCCAGTGCAGTTTTGCCACTGAACAGCCACCTTACCCTGGTCGGAAATTCCTTTCTTGCCCGCCTCCAAAGAACATGGGGTGCAGTGGGGTGGTGGTGCCAGGACCACGCACATACAGTGTGCCAATCCGCGGGCCGTAGAACTGCAGGTAAAAAAACAAAACCAAAAACTCACGTTGACCCTGCAGACACAGTGGCAGGTGCCCTGGTGACAGACAACTGCCTAAACCAAACAGAGTGCCCCGCAGAACTGTCCTAGGCCCTCAGTCACCTCCTACTTTCCCTTCCAGACAGATCTCCCTGACTGGCACGATCCCCGCCACCCAGCTTTGCTCAGCTGCTGGGGGATTTCCTGGGATCTCAGCATCTGGGAGATTTGCAAACCCACAGCTGTGCCCCACAGTACTTTCCCAGCAACATTCTGCTAGTTACCCTGAACTGACCAGAGATATCGACAAACGCAAATGGTGTCTGAGCCTCATGAGCAAAGCTGTACCTTGTGCCCCACAACAGTGAGGTAATCCACCCCCAGCTCCTGCACGTCCACGCGCCCCTTGCCAATCATCTGTGCTGCATCTGTGTGCACCAGGATCCTGGGCAGCCCCTCCGCCGCTCTCCTCTGGTTGAGGGCACGGATGCGCTGGCTCAGCTCTGCAACAGGCTGACAGGAAGGGAGTCTGCATGTGAGGAATCACTTCCTCTCTCTTATTAAACATCTTTTTACAAGGATGTCTCCTGGACCTTCTTGGCTGCATCTCATCCCACTTGTTATCCAGAGACTCACCATGATGACCCCTGTCTCATTATTGGCCAACATGATGGTAACTAGGCAGGTGGTCGGCCGCACCGCGGCAAGAACATCATCTACCTCAGCCTGTCCACTTCGCGGGGATACAGGCACAAAGGTGGTTTCTGCAAGATAAGAAACAAGTCTCCAGGTTTGCTGAGAAGCCCCTCAGTGCTGCTGCCCAAACACTAATGAAGAGCAGAAGGGCTGTGTGGGCAACTGGCAGTCAGACAGAGTCCTGCAACTCTTGGGTCAGCAGGTGTCTAATACTAGCCAGCTACCACGCCCAGCTTGCAGGAATGTGGGCATGTATCAGGAGTTTGTGCCATGTGAGGGCAGCTGTGGCCAAATATCCCCAGTCCCATCCCTCCCTGCTCCATCCCAGCGCTCCTCTTACCTGCCAGGCTCTCCTTCACCAGCTGCTCCAGTGGCAAGCGGATAGAGTCATGCTCCACATTTGATGTCACGACGTGCGGCATGGCCCGGCCCTGCCCCTGGCTCTCTCGGAAGTACCTGAGGGCCGTGTGGATGACCATATTGTTAGCCTGAGAAAAAGAGAGGGGAGAATTAAGACCCAGGGAACGCACGGCACCCTTTCTCCCCATCCCCTCCGCACAGAGACGGTGGCCATTCACCGCCAGGTGCCCTCACCTCCGTGCCCCCCGAGGTGAAGATGATGTCCTCGGGCCGGCCCCCCACCAGCCTCGCCAGGCTCTCCCGCGCGCTCTCGATGAGCTCCTTGGCCTTCTTGCCTGCGGGACACAGCCCGGCAGCTCCACCTCCCACGGACCCTCGCCCCGGCCCGGCCGCCGCCCCTCCGCCTTACCTGCAGGGTGGGAGCTGCTGGGGTTGCCCCAGGCCCGACGAGCCGCCTCGTCCATGGCCTGCGCGACCTCCGGAGACAGCGGGGTGGTGGCGTTGTGGTCCAGGTACACCCTGCTGCCGGCGAAGCCCGCCACCTCTCCCGGCTGTTCCATCTCGGCACCCATTGCCGTCCTCACCTCGTAACGGAGGAGAACTCCTTCGGCTCCCGACCTCCCCCCCGCTTCCCCGCCCCTCAGCTCCTCACGCCTCACCCGCAACAATGGCGCCCGCCGGCAGAGACAGCGCCGCCCCTCCCGCCGATCGCCCCCATTGGCCGCCCGAGAGGAACGCCCGCGCGGCAGCGAATCGGCGCCCGCCCTCCTCGTGCCCGGCACGGCGCCCGCCCCCATTGGCCGAGGGTTCCCAAACCCACGGAGCCCCCATTGGCCCCCGGCAGGCGGCGCGCGCCTCGCGGCCAATCGCGCGGGACCGCCCCCCGCCATCCCGCCCCTCCCGCCGAGGGGCGCCGTGGGCGGGGCGGGGCCGCGCTCTCACTCTCACGCGCCGCTCCCTCCTCCCCGCGTACAGGATTCCGCGCGCGCCGCCTCCGAGCCGAGAGGAAGGGGCGGCCGCCACGCGCCGCGCACTTCCGCCGCCGAGCCGGGGAGGCGCGCGCGGCGAGGGAGGACCTTCCGGGAAAGGGCGGGCGGGAACGGCCGCGGCGCTGCCCCTCTCCAAGATGGCGGCGGCAACCTCGGCGCGTTCTCCCCGCTCTCTCCTGCGCAAGCTCCGCGGACCCCCCTCCAAGATGGCGGTGAGCCCCGGGGAGGGGAGGGGCCGGGCGGGCCGGGGGCAGGGCGCGCCGGCCGAGCGGACCCCCGCGCGGGGCAGCGGCACGCGGCGGGCCTCGGGCGGGACGGGCGGGACGTCGCGGGAGGCGCCCAGGGACCGCCGCTCGGCGCCGCGCCGTGACTCAGCGCCGCGGGGCCCCGGAACGCGCCGCGGGGGGAGGGGGGTTCCGGCCCCGCGCTCCCGCCGCCCGCCTCGCGCCCCCGCTCGGACCGCGATCGGACCGGCCCGGGGAGCCGGCGGAACGCCGCGGGGCGGGCACGGGGTCGAGCGGGCCTCGCCTCGAGGCTTTGCGGGCCCTGGGGCCGGGCCGGGCCGGCTTCCTGCGCGGCCGGGAAAAGTGCCAGTCAGCGCGCGGGCGGAGCGCCGTGCCCCGCCGCGACGGGAGCGAGGAGCCGGGAGCGAGCCCCGGGCGGCCTCGGTTTGCTGCCGTTTGCAGTATTAAGTTAATTAACGTAAACAAACGCGCTCTGTTCGACTTTACACGCCGCGCGGAAGAGCGAGAGCGCCGCGGTGAGCAGGCAGGGAGATGGGCCGGGCTACCGCGGCGGCCATCCAACTGCGTCGGGCGCGATGGAAAATCCCCGATCTCATTGGTCTGAGCGCCTTCCCTCATCTGTTTTCCTCCGCTGCGGTAAAAAAGGCCTCGTCTCACGTGCTTGTCCTCGATCGCTGTCTTTCAGGTTATGTCGTAACTCCGAGACGAACGCAGTGATGGAATCACTGGATACCGAGGTGAAGGCACGAAAGACTCTGGGAACTGTTGAGTACGTCGAGTCTTCGGGCTTCACCCAGGGAATCCTGCCGACGAAGAAGGATGTGGTTCAGAACATGCTATACCTGTTGCAGCCCAAAAGAGCTGGCCAGGCCCAGCGGTCCAAAGAGGATGCGGCTCAGCTGCTTGCAGAGCACCTGCAAGAGCACTGGTTGGTTTGCAACTTGCATACCATCGGAACGCAAAGCATAAAGAAACTTATCCTCAAAATGTACGAGGAGTTTACCAGATTGTACCAGACCAGAAAGCAGAGGCAGAACCAGGCTTACACGGAGAGAGCGGACAAATTCAACGAGAGTTCTGAGAAGCTCTTTGACATCTTTTGTACAGACACGCACATGAGAAATAAGCTGGAGGAATACAGCGGGATAAAAATGACTGGCATCGAGCTGAAGTTTCTTGAAGATCAAAGAAGCGAAAGAAAAATGTACTATGAAGACTTCACAGACAAGCAGGAACTGAAAATGATGGAAAGAAGACAAAAGATACAGTGTCTGGAGCACTTCAGAAAGCTCGCCAGGGAAGAGAAGGAAGGCAACAAAGCGAAGGGAACGACGTACAAAACCGAGGAGCAGTCAGATGAAGGCACGAGCGTGGATGAGGTCTATCCTGTGGAGGAGGAGAATGGCGGGGCTCCAGCCTTCTCGCTGAGGGGCAGAAGGAAGCGCCGGTGCACTGCATGGTCAGCTGGTGCCGCCACTCCTGCCAGCGATGCCATGCCCCTGGAGTGCCAGCATATACGGATGAGTATCAGGAGAGTTAGGCCTGGGTTCTACGAGACTGTGGAGAAGGTAGAAAACTGCTAGTGTATGCCGTGGTCAGCAAGCAGAGCTGCTGGAGTACAGGGTGGCAATACACACGTTAGGCAAGTTTGAAATCCCACAATCAATTGGAAGCAATTGTTTGAGATCCCCAGCCAGAGCTCAGGAACATCCGGGGAGGAACGCTGGGACAACAGCGGCGGCAAGGACTAAAACACATGAACTTGGAAGGATAAGTAATCATCAACTAACGGTGCGAAGGCTCAAACATAGCAGATGATCTAAGTTTATAGAGTGTGTAAGCCTCTTCCTCCAAGGTCTTGTCTACATCAGTGGGTTTTTGGAAGTCTCTCACCATTTCTGAGCCAGTGGTGGCCTAACAGGACTCCGATTTACTGCAGGGAAATAACTTGGACTTGTTGCTGATGGAAAATTAATGTGCTGAAAAGCCCTAACTCCTGCTGATTTCAGTGGGAGGGAAGGTTGCTCAGCCCCTTTCAGCAGAATTGGCATTTCTGCAAGGAAGGAAGCTAGTTTTCATGTGTAATTACTCAGTCCCAGAGAGGCGTCCTGTGACTTCATAAAGGGATTGCTCTCCTCCTTGAGGAGGAGAAGAGAGATCAGGAGCTGTCTGAGTGCTTTGGCTGTGAAAACATTGATGATTCTGAATATTTTATACTGGATTCTATGTTGACGACGTTTCCTTGATCAGGATAAATCTTCCTGCAATTGAATGAGTTTTAATATAAAAATCTTTAAGCTAGGATCAGAGATGTGAATCCTAAATGAACTGATAGTTTTATCTTCCTGGGGAGAGGGGGGTGGTATTAAGATAGAGGAAAAGATGCAAATTGCATTATTTAGTTTAATATGGGAAAAACTTTATAAAATATTATCCTGGCGTCTTAGGATATAGGGAAGAAACAATCTTCCCGTGTGTAGCTGTGGTATTTGCAGCAAAAGGCTCCTTAATTTGGACTTGCTTTTCCATCCCCTGTAGGTACGTGTTGACCAGCAGAGTGGAAATGGTAGTTTTCCACCCAGAGTTTATTTGAGAGAAGTATAATCCTCCTGCCCATGTGTATCTTAAGCAGTGACATGTCTGGTTTTAGATATATGCAGTACGAGAGTATCTGCTGTTTTTAGTTACGGTTGCTTTACTGGTTTTTAAATACGAGAGTTGAATTTGTACAAAACCCAGCACTGGAGGGTCTCTCTGCTGAGATTCCCAGACCTTGCCAGATTACATTTAAAAAACAAACAAAAAAAAAAAAGAAGCAAGTCTCTGTCCTCAGAAACACTCTGATAGAAAGAGCTCAAACTTGCCTGGTTTTCAAATTTACCTTTCAGTGTGAACATTTCCCCACTCCAGTATCTCAGCTTTACCCCATTTCTTTCCTCAATGTCCTGCATATCATTTTACTGATTATTAACTCGCACTGTTTCATTCTTTAGCTTTTGCTTCCTTTAACAATAAATGCATGTACAAATAATTTTGACAGTTCCTGTTACTTTGATGAAACGGTTCTTGGACTGCTTTGAAGTCCTTTGCCAAAGGAGGAATGAAACACAAATCAGCTGCTGTTCAAATTTAGGTGCAGCAGAGCTAGGAAGCAGAGGAGGCAGCAGCAGCCTTTGGCCCCGCTGCGTAGTCAGGCTCCAGCTGCATCCACCTTGTCCCTCCTCCTGAGGACGGATCTGTCTGGCTCAGAGCAAAACATCAGCTTCCCAGTGAACTTGCTCGTTAGTAATTGCCGGGATCCTTATTGTGTGTCTGACGAGTTCTTGGTAAGTTGCTCCAAAATATTTAGTGAACTCAATGTATTCTGCATCACTCTTAGTGTCGTTACAGGTTTGATAGCATGTACCCGCGTTCTGCAACACCCTTCAGCCTCCTCTGCTTGAGAGATTGCAGCCCTTTCCTCTCTGACGTGCTTCACTGACTTCCCCTTGCAAATTATGTCACGTTGAAACTATTTGCCTTCCAGCCCTGAGATGCTGGATTCTAGCCTCTCACTGGGCTTCTACACCAGCAGCTCTGTTTCAGCAGGGAATATAGCCAAGCTCGGACCTCGCAGAATTAGAATTTTTTAAATAACTGCTGTAAACCCCCCTTTGCATTACAGATATAGCTGATGTTATAAGTGCTAATGTGTAAAGTAAACCCGACAGGGCTGAACAGAATACGGAACACAGCTGTGTAGTGCTTTACGATTTTCAGGGATTCAGGGAATTTAAGGTTGTCAAATCTGACTTCCCGTATACCACAGGGAACTGCATTGCATTCAGAAGCCCCATACTCAGCCTACCAGTTTCAGTTCAACTGACGTGTCTTACAGAACGCCGAGGTGAAGAAGTCAGAAGTCTGCTGTCTTCCTCAGTGATACACTTGTTTGTCACCTTAGCTGTTTTCGGAGAAAAAAAAAAAGATGACCGTATTGTAGGCTGTGATTCATTTCATGACATCTTGTACAGGCTGAGCAGTGTTTATTGCATTTAAATCATGTTTGTTTCTTAACTGGGTTTGACTGTGGATAGAGCCAAAGCCTGGCTCTGTTTCTGCTGCAACAGGGGGAAGATTTCTATAATGATGTATTCTGATTACTCTTCATTGGGACCATGGTGCCTTTTTAATCAGGACAGTAAATCTTGTCCCAGGATTCTGTACTTTTGTACGTTAACGGTTGTTGACTTTCCTTTTTTGGTGTGTCCCAAATAAATTAATATAACATACTTCTGGGCTTTTGTTTCTTCTTTCTAAAGGGGGAGGAAAGAGGAAACTGAAGCTGAAATAAATCTGCTACGCTCTCCCTACCAGGCTCTTGCAGGAGCAGCTGCAAAGCATGCAGGTGGACCTGCTTTCATCTGGACTGCACAGGGCAGCAGTAGGCAAGCCTCTAGAGATAGGAGGAGAGTCTAGAAGCCCCACGAGGAGCCTGTTTCCCAAAAGTGCTAGACTCCCACAGCAGCAGAAGGTAAGGGGAGAGGGCTGAAATTTTTGCACCTGGTGGCAGCGTTTCACTTTGGCTGGCTGGTGTGCTTCAGGCACCGAGAGATCACTATCAGCCTCTCCTTCCTGGCACAGATCTCATGGTCTTGCTCTCTGTGTAAGTTCCCCTTTCTGCCTGCTCTCCTGACTGTGATTCAGGGACGTGTTGAGGGGATCCTAAGAGATGAGTGCAGGGCAGGCAGTGACTGAAAGACACGCGGAGGAATGCTTTGCAGGACCTCGGAAATGGGGAAGGAAGAAATGATGAAAATGGCTCCTTTACTTCACCAGCTTTTCACGGGAGGAGGGATTGGAGATGCACCCAGGAGCTGCAAGGAATCCTGATGGATGCCGAGGTGCCGATTTAACTGGGTGCTTGTGGAAAACATTTTCAGCAGCCGCAGCTGGATGGCACATAGGAACGGTGCTCCCCTGCCTTAAAACCTGTGCTTTGATTTTTGCAGGAGGAGCACTGCAAAAAGGACATCCTGAAACCTGAGTGTGGCCAGCCTCTGCTGCGTGCCAGCCTCTAGCCCGCAGAGCCAGGCAGGGCTGCTGCCAGCCCCGGGGAGTGTCTGACTCCTCTCTGCAAGCAAGAGCTGACCTTTCACGGCCTTTGAACTGCCAAGGTCTGCTGTAAGCGAGGTATTACAGAAATAACATCCCATCTCCCAGTAAATACATGCCTCTTCATTTGGCACCTGGCAGCCCCTGCTCTGCCTCTTGCCTATAGCATCTCGGAGAGGGGAAGGAACACCAAAAAAAGCACCTAAAATGCAAATTACTGCACTGCTGAGCTGGCTGGATGTGGAAAACAATCTGTCTGTGATTCAAAGCACAGGTGCAGTCACAAAGTTGGAATTCAAAACAAGTCTGGTCAAGCCCAGCAAGCAAAGTGCTGTGGGCACACAGCTCTCAGCTGTGCTTGGCTGCACCCGTGCACGAGGGAGCACCTCTTTGTAGTTGTGGGTGTGAGAGCTGCCCCTGTTGTTGTGTCACAGCCTTGTCTTGGAGGTGCTGGGCAGCTTAACGTGGGCTGAAGGTGACAGACTGAGAGTGCAAGGTGGGACACAGGGAAGCAGTACTGCCCTGACTCCCATACCACAGCTGCCAGGGCCTCCAAGGGAAAAAAACACTTTGAATCCTGAGAAGAGCTTTGGGGGTTTCTTGAGGTGAATGTGCTACTAACCAGAAATGGATGAGGGTATTTCCTGTCCTTGCTGAAGGTGTTGTCTTGTTATTCTTAAATTTCTGGACAGCAGCCACCATCTGCTGGCAGGGCTTTGTAGCCAGCAGAGCTGTGCTCCACTTCAGGCACATCCGACCTGTGACCTGCAAACAGCCCAGCACAGCTCACACCACTGCTGTGCCATCGTGGCTCTGTCCTGGGACACGAGGAGGGCACATCGTTTGTGCTGACAAATAATACAGCACTGTGCTTAATTTACAAGGAAATCATGTCAGCATCCAAAGATTGAAATCTGAAAGGATATTATGCAGAAATGTGCTGCCAAATTTGATGCATATTGATGAATGCTTTGTAAAAACAGAACAGCCAAGCTGAATAAAAGTCTGCCATCTCAACTACATATCTTTAAAAAAAAATTAAGACTCAAATGGGCTCGGTTACAAAAGCTGGTGATGTGGTAGCAATGCTGACTGCAAAAATCTCAAAACCATTGACTGACAGTTTATTAAGCGATGTATCTGCCATGCTTTCCATACAGTGTGTCCTGATTAAGAAAAGGGATTTCTCTAACATCAGTTTGTCCCACCTGACTGGCCAGGTGAACTGAAGAAACAGGAAAATCTAAGGAAACCTGGAACATAAAGCTGCTGGTTTCTAATGTTTTGCTTTGGCCATAGATAAAAGTACTCATGCTGCAGATATTGGTCAACTTGCCACTTTCCTTAGAGGTACTAATAACAAATACAGTATCACTGAAGTAACAACTTTGGTGCCACTGAAGACACAAGTCAATCTCTTGATTTGTATGAAGCAGTAAAAAATTACATTAAAAAGTGTTTCTCTTCCACCTTTGTCAGCATATCTGAAGCAGCTCCTGTTGGTGCCCTGGCAATGGTTGGTAAAAACAAAACAGCCAGGGACTTAAACAATTAATAGGAGATAATGAAACTGCTGTCAGCAACTCGTATTTGATGAAATATCACTGCATTGCATGTCCAGAAAATTTATGTGCAGAAGCTTTAAAGATGGGTAACACTGTGCAAATTGTCATCAAAGCTGTGAAGTTCATACAGCCCAAGGGACTGAATCATGGCCAGTTCCAGGAGATTTTTAAAAGAATGGATGCTGATTGTGGGGACGTCATTTCTGAAGGAAGAAAGGTGGCTGAGTGGGAGTAAAATGCAGAAATGATGTTATGATTTGTTGAAGTGAAATCAAACACTTTATGAAATTCCCCAAAGGGGAATTTGTACCACAACATGAGGACAGATAATGGCTCACAGATTCAGCATTTTTAGTGGGTTTGACCATTCATTTAAAGGAGTGAAGTGTGCGCCTTCAAGGTGAAAATGAACTCACCTGTGCTGTTTCAGACAGTAACAGCTTTTTAAATGACACAAATTGTGGCAAAGCCAATTGATGGGAAATCATTTCATGCATTGTGATCCACTGGCTAAACAGGCTGTGAACAGCAAAAAATATGCATCTATACTTTCTGTTGCAATAAAGGGATTTGGGAATAGGTTTCAAGAGTTCCAAAAAAAAATTTTTTTTTTATATTTGTAACCCCAGTTTCAGTTGAGATAAATACATTACGTGTGAATATTCAGATGGAATATGTAGAGTTGCAATTAGACATTCAAATCAAAGAAAAAATTTGTCATGTCTTTTTCCCAGACTTCCATAAGCCCTCTCTTACCACAGGGAAATAAGTGAAATATCCCTTGATTCACAACAAGGTCATTGTTTTTTGGCAGTATGAACACTTCTGAATGATTATTGCCAAGGATAAAGCACAGGAAGACGAATATTTCACCAAAAATCTCTGATGAACACTGGGAGAGCTCCCTGGGAAGGGCAACCGTGGGGCCAGCCTGAGGCATTAGTTCCACAAGAAGATCAAACATCCCACTAGCTTTATGTCTTTGCTGCTCTGTTTTTTAAGTTTTAATTAAAAAAATAAGTAAGTTTTGTTTCATATATATATTAACTGTAATATACATTTTATCTGCAGGCCAAGACAATTCCCATTCAATCAACACAGCCCAAACAAGCCAAAAGGTTGGACAGCTGTGCTGTACGTACAGATAGACATCCTTACCCATACCACCTTGCTCTTCACAGCGGGGACGGCTCCCTGTTGATCCCATTTTTGGTCCCACTTGCTTTGGGCTGGCTATGCAAGCAGCATCAGGCGCTGCCCCGCAGTGTAGGAATGGCTGTGCACAGCACCTGCAGCAGGGACAAGGCTCTGGACAGCGGCTGGAAACCTTCGCTGGGGCAGTCCCAGTCTCCTCCTGGGATGGAGCAACCAGGTCTATTACATCACATCACCCCCAGGCTTCCTTACACGAGGCACTCACAGAGTGCCAATTCCCTGCCCCCCCCGGCTCCTAGCATTTCCAGTGAAATCACTTTATAGCCCAATTTCCCATAGCAGGCAATTACACAGCAATGACTGCAGCCAGGTAAACCCCAGGTGTGTTCATAACACTACTTGTCATTTTGACACCCTGCATTACAGCACCGTTCCCCCTCAGTAACTGCATCCAGACACATTTGCACTTTCTTCAGCATCAGCACTTCTTCTCTGGGTGCTTCAGCCAGGCGCGTGTAGGCAGTGCTGTGCAGGCAGTGCTGTGCAGGCAGTGCTGTGCAGGAGGTGTAACCACAGCCTGCTGTCCCTCACTTGCAGGGCACTGCTTCCCACATACGGCTGAGTTTCTGGATGAGAGGAGCAGGTGCTGTGGAAAGTCCAGAAATTTTGGGATGATGCCTGGCTGACCGCAGGGACGGGGAGGTGGGGGCTGCCTATAACAGCAATCTGCCTAATTCCCCATCCTCAGCCTTCCTGGAGTGGTCACCGTGATGCTGGGTGTCCTTCACCGTTAGTGGTGGCTGACACCACGCCACGTGGCCTTGTACAGAAATGAGCGGGGAGCCTGATGAGCTTCCAGCAACCAGGGTGTGTATTAAAGGGAAGAGTCAGGGCTGGCTGCAGAGCTGCAGCAGCATGGCCGGGCTGGGGCTGGACAGAGACCTGCGGCACCTGCTGAAACTGCACCGCACAGAGATCGCCATGGCGGTGGATGATGTCTTCCCGCTGCTGCACGGCCTCGCTGACCACGACATCGTCCCTGAGCACATCTTCAAGGTGAGGCCGTGTGGGGGGTCCCGGCCACATTGTGAGGACCGGGGCCGGCTGGTGGCACTCACGTGTGCATCTATGGCTGTTGGTGTCATCGGCAGGAGACGCTGAGCCAGACAGAGCGAGAGGGCTCCCACCGCGCGTTCCACGCACTGCTCACCTGGCTGCTGGGCCGCGATGCTGCCGCTGTCCGTGACTTCTGGGCTGTCCTCTTCAAGGACTACAACCTGGAGCGCTACACCCGGCTCCGGCCTCTCCACAGCACCTTCCCCGCAGGTAGGAGGCCAGACAGAAGGGTCAGCACCCTTGGGGGCTGCACACGAGCAGTGGCCTGACCGAGCTCCTCTCTGTCCCCATTGCAGAGGTGGAGCTTGGGCAGCAGTGCAGCAGCAGATGCCCATCCCCCAACTCCATGGGACCAACCCCACACAGACCCCAAGGCAAGAGAAAAGCTGAGGAGTGGGACGGGGCCCAGGTGGCACAACCCTCACCACGGCACACTGCCAGCCCTGGTATGGAGGCCTAGCGTGGGGTGTATGTGGGAAACAGATGTAGGGGAGCACTTGTGGTGTCACCTGCGGTGACAGCCCCCCCAAAACTACTAGGGCTCCTGGCAAAGGCAAAGACTGTGAAGAAGCCAGAGAGTGCGGACACTGCACGCACATCCCGTACCAGTGGTGAGTGCCAACCTCCTGGCACCTGGGGGGACAAATTTCTCCCCAGAGTAATCCCAGTTGTGTGGTGACAATCTGGGTGAGGCCACTAGAGCCCCGGAGCCGTCAGGCTGGGCAGAGGAGTGGGCTGGGCAAACCAGGGGCAGCAACGGGTCAGTGTTTGCCTGTGCACCTCTTGGGGCCATAGTAGAAACCTAGTGTCTGGCTGAGCACCCCTGCCCACAGGCTTCCAGGCTGCCTCAGTGCAGAGGGGGGTCATGGTGCCAGTCAGTGTGGTGCCTGTCACCTGTGGGGCTATCGAGGGAAAACCTGTCCTTATCAGACAAGAGCAGAAGCTGGGTAAGTGCAGGCACGGGGCAGCCCCAAGACTGCCAAAAACTAAGTTTCAGCCCCCAGATCAGAAGCACCCCTCCTTGGGAAGGTCCCCAGAGATGGACAAGGGTGACAGAGATGGTACATGCTGGAGCAGCGCTCTGCTCTCTTCCAGGCAGTGCCAAGGCAGGCAGCAGAGCTAGGGATGAGCTCTGCGTACCAGCTGCTGGTGAGGAGCTGGGGGCCAGGAGCAGGAGCCGCAGCCTGAAGCCTACTTCTCGACCAAGAGCACTCCAAAGTGTACGATCCCCACTCACCAACACACACACGTACAGCTGCACAAACCCTCACAACAGCAGGGTCCTTCCCTTTCCAGCAGATGGGTCCCCAAAGAACCTTGTTTCACAGAGCGGAGAGATGTGTGTGACCGCCCAGGGCCATCTGCCAGCAGTACCTGTGCACAGCCAGGACCCAGCACCCTACCAGGTGATCCCAAAAGACAAAGTGATGCTACCAGTTGTTCCTGCTATATCCCTCTCGACTGGCCTTCTGCCATCAGTCTGCGGCTTGGCTGCCCCATCGTCACTGCCCTACAACAGCCTGGGAGCACCAGATCCCTGCCCCAAATACAGCCCATGGATCCATTTTGTGATGGGAGGGGAGGGGACAGGAGGTGCCGGATCCCGATGGCGAATCCCTGTATGCCCATGGTAGGACAACGAGGATGAGTGTGCCGTGTGCGGAGACGGCGGAGAGCTGATCTGCTGCGATGGCTGTCCCAGGGCCTTCCACCTCCCATGCCTGGTACCCCCGCTGCCTCGTGTCCCGAGGTGAGCCCCGCGTCGGGATGGGGCTCCGCCGTGCCTCATGGCCCCGCCGCCCCTCACAGCCGTGCTGGGGTTGTGCAGTGGGACGTGGCAATGCAGCTCGTGTGTGGCCGAGCTGGGCCGGCTGCGGGAGGCAGACACGGCTGCGGAGCAGCTCCCTGCGGTCCCAGACAAGGAGGAGCACGGTGCCCAGCCGGGAGGAAGCCACTGGAGCACCTGTGTCCGCTGTTTCTCCAAGATCTCCGCACCCCAACGCTGCCCCACGCGTGATGGAGACCCCGGGTGAGTCCCCTCCGCCTGCCCCCACGTCACAGCCCAAGCCTCTCCATTCCTTCCTGCCGCTCGGAGCGCTCGCAAATACCTCGTTGGCTTGCAGAGGGCTGTGGCTTTGCGGCTCCTGCGTGGGCACCCCAGAAGCAGGCAGCTGGGAGAGCACCGCAGCTGCTGCAAACCACGTGCTTCAGGCAGCAAAGGTTGGTACAGCCAGGGCCGGAACCGGTGCGCGGAATGCAGGCGGTGCTGGGTGAAGGCTGGGTGAAGGAGGAAAAGCCAGAGAGACAGAGAGACAGAGAGAAGGCGCAGGGACGAGCAATGGGGGCCGGGGGAGGGACAAGGCAGCCAGAGATGGGCGGGACGCTGGAGCTGTACTGGAGGGGGAAGAGCACAGCCCAGGGGCTGTGACTGTGGCCTGCGGGCCGTGAAGGACCGAAACGAGCGCATGACCAGAGGTGGGGGTGACACATCTTCCCCCACAGTTGGAGAACGGCTCAGCGAGCACTGACCCCATGTCCTGCAGGGAAGAGCTCGATGCCCTCCTGAGTGAGGTAAGACACAAGGAGTCCAGTTGGAACATACTGACAGGGCGCTGCTGGGTGCATAGGGAAGCTCCAGGGCAGTTTGGAGCACACTAGGAAGGACGATGAGAAACGGGGTAAAACAGAGGAGCTGAGAATAGCGTCAAAGAGGAGACTGACAACGTGTGGACGATCCCACAGGGAACCTGGGATGGGATCCTGCAGTGGGCACTCCAAAGCATGGCACGGCCCCTTGCAGACACACCTGGGCGGTTTGACTAGTGCCTATTGCAGTGATGGAAAGCAAAGCCAGACGAGACAGTGGAGAGAAGAAAGGAAAGACAAGTGTGAAATGACAAAGCACAACCAATAAAGAGCCGAGAAAGCAGGAGTGAAAATGCAGACTAAGAGGCTGTAGGGACTACAAAACAGCATATCGGAACGCTGTCCCCAAACACAAAAGCTGCCATTGTCATCCCGCAGCCAGCCCGCCGGCGCGGGAGCGGAGGGCAACAAAAGCCCGTCAGCAAAAGCCTACAGCACCCGGTATTCCCAGGAGGTCTCCCATCCAAGTACTAACCAGGCCCGACCCTGCTTAGCTTCCGAGATCGGACGAGATCGGGCGTTGCCAGGGTGGGATGGCCGTAGACGCTGCGTGCTCCTGCTCCGGCCCTCTTGCCAGCTGCACGCCACCGCCACCGCCCGCCACCATGGGAAAACAAGGGCCACAGCCCCAAAGCCGGCCAACCACAACGCGACCCCACGCTGCCCGCAATTCCCCGCACGTCACCCACACAACCGTACAACCCGGACCCAACCTCCCCACGCCTTCGCACATCCCCCGACATCCACCCTACCCAACGCGCGTTGACCCTACGCCACTTACAACCCTGGCACGGAACGCCTCCCGGCACCGCACGCACACGCCACAGCACCGCACGGCACGCACACATGCACACAAAGTCACACGTGCTTCCCCAGCCTCCCAAACCAACTCCAACGGGGCTCACGCACCGACACAGCGCCCCCAGCGGGCCAACACCGGCACTACACCGCACTGCCCGACCGACGCGCCGGACCAAGAGCAAAAGCAAACGCCGCAGCCCCGCGCCCGAAGTCCCAAGCACACGAAAGCCCGAGGCTGCAGCCGCTGCCACACGGGACAGCCCGGCCCACGGGCCGCCCCGGTGCTCAGTGGCACCCGCGCGCATCAGCCGCGAGCCCCGGGTCCAGCAGAAGGCCGCCCAACGCCCGCCATCCCCAGCGCCACCCGGCACAAGTGGCACGGACGCGCGCACGGTCACGACGGCCGCCACCATCCAACATCAAAAGCCCGTCAGCAAAAGCCTACAGCACCCGGTATTCCCAGGAGGTCTCCCATCCAAGTACTAACCAGGCCCGACCCTGCTTAGCTTCCGAGATCGGACGAGATCGGGCGTTGCCAGGGTGGGATGGCCGTAGACGCTGCGTGCTCCTGCTCCGGCCCTCTTCCCGCCTGCACACCACTGACACCACCCGCCACACAACGGGAAAAGTGCCGCCTCAGCCACCAACAAAAGGCGCAAGCCAACGGAATCCACGACTCCCCGCACCTCACCATCCAACGCTACATCCCGGATCCACCCTGACTACGGCTTACGACATCCCACAACACCCACCCGAGCCAAGCCAGCGTGACACCACGGCATTAGCAACCCTGCAGCGGCCCTCTTCACGGCACCGCACGCGCCCGCACACACACACACACACACACACACACGCGCACACGCACACGCACACAAACACACACACGCCTCCTCGCCCTTCCAAACATACTCAAACACCGACCGCCCCCCACCCCAACATCATCACGGGCCACCATCATGGTGTGCCTGGTCTATCCCTCTGTACTGGACCACTACAGGCAGCCTGGGGCTCAGCCACCCTGCCGTCAATGGGCTACAACAGCCTGCGCGCACGAGATCCCTGTCCCAAATACAGTCAGGGTATTGTGTCTGTGATGGGACGTGACGTGACGGGGTAGCACGTGGCAAGACGCCCTGCAGCCTGCCTGCATCCTGCTGCCGACGGCGAGCCCCTGGATGCCTGCCCACGGCACGACGACGACGACGAGTGTGCAGAGTGCGGGGACGGCGCAGAGCTCATCTGCTGCCATGGCTGTCCCAGGGCCGTCCACTGCCTGGCAACCCCGCTGCCTCGTGTCCCGAGGTGAGCCCCGCGTCGGGATGGGGCTCCGCCGTGCCTCATGGCCCCGCCGCCCCTCACAGCCGTGCTGGGGTTGTGCAGTGGGACGTGGCAATGCAGCTCGTGTGTGGCCGAGCTGGGCCGGCTGCGGGAGGCAGACACGGCTGCGGAGCAGCTCCCTGCGGTCCCAGACAAGGAGGAGCACGGTGCCCAGCCGGGAGGAAGCCACTGGAGCACCTGTGTCCGCTGTTTCTTCAAGATCTCCGCACCCCAACGCTGCCCCACGCGTGATGGAGACCCCGGGTGAGTCCCCTCCGCCTGCCCCCACGTCACAGCCCAAGCCTCTCCATTCCTTCCTGCCGCTCGGAGCGCTCGCAAATACCTCGTTGGCTTGCAGAGGGCTGTGGCTTTGCGGCTCCTGCGTGAGCACCCCAGAAGCAGGCAGCTGGGAGAGCACCGCAGCTGCTGCAAACCACATGCTTCAGGCAGCAAAGGTTGGTACAGCCAGGGCTGGAACCGGTGCGCAGAATGCAGGCGGTGCTGGGTGAAGGCGCTTGGAGGAACAGCCAGAGAGACAGAGAGACAGAGAGACAGAGAGAGAGAGAGACAGAGAGAGAGGAGGCCGAGGGACAGGGAATGGTTGCTGGGCCGCGGGCACGGCACCTAGACATGGAGATGTTGCTGAAGCTGTACTGGAGGGGGAAGAACACAGCCCAGGGGCTGTGACTGCGGCCTGCGGGCCGTGAAGGACCGAAACGAGCGCATGACCAGAGGTGGGGGTGACACATCTTCCCCCACAGTTGGAGAACGGCTCAGCGAGCACTGACCCCATGTCCTGCAGGGAAGAGCTCGATGCCCTCCTGAGTGAGCTACACCCGGAGCATATTCCCAGGGCACTACTTGGTGCGTACGGCAGCTCCACAGTAGGTCGGTGGACGCTGGGAAGGAAGATGAGAAACAGGGTAAACCCAAGAGACTGAGAAGAGAGTAAAAATGGAGACTGACAACGAGTGGGCGATCCCACAGGGAACCTGGGATGGGATCCGGCAGTGGGCACTCCAGAGCATGGCACGGTCCCTTGCAGGCACACGTGGGCTATTAGACAAGCGCCTACTGCAGTGATGGAAGGCAAAGCCAGACGAGACAGTGGAGAGAAGAAAGGGAAAAGGAGAGGAGCGAATCAAGAAGTGAGGCAAGGAAGAAAAGGCCAAATTGACACTAACTCAGTAGGGACTACAAAACAGCATATCGGAACGCTGTCCCCAAACACAAAAGCTCACGCCTCCCGCGGCCAGCCCGCCGGCGCGGGAGCGGAGGGCAACAAAAGCCCGTCAGCAAAAGCCTACAGCACCCGGTATTCCCAGGAGGTCTCCCATCCAAGTACTAACCAGGCCCGACCCTGCTTAGCTTCCGAGATCGGACGAGATCGGGCGTTGCCAGGGTGGGATGGCCGTAGACGCTGCGTGCTCCTGCTCCGGCCCTCTTGCCAGCTGCACGCCACCGCCACCGCCCGCCACCATGGGAAAACAAGGGCCACAGCCCCAAAGCCGGCCAACCACAACGCGACCCCACGCTGCCCGCAATTCCCCGCACGTCACCCACACAACCGTACAACCCGGACCCAACCTCCCCACGCCTTCGCACATCCCCCGACATCCACCCTACCCAACGCGCGTTGACCCTACGCCACTTACAACCCTGGCACGGAACGCCTCCCGGCACCGCACGCACACGCCACAGCACCGCACGGCACGCACACATGCACACAAAGTCACACGTGCTTCCCCAGCCTCCCAAACCAACTCCAACGGGGCTCACGCACCGACACAGCGCCCCCAGCGGGCCAACACCGGCACTACACCGCACTGCCCGACCGACGCGCCGGACCAAGAGCAAAAGCAAACGCCGCAGCCCCGCGCCCGAAGTCCCAAGCACACGAAAGCCCGAGGCTGCAGCCGCTGCCACACGGGACAGCCCGGCCCACGGGCCGCCCCGGTGCTCAGTGGCACCCGCGCGCATCAGCCGCGAGCCCCGGGTCCAGCAGAAGGCCGCCCAACGCCCGCCATCCCCAGCGCCACCCGGCACAAGTGGCACGGACGCGCGCACGGTCACGACGGCCGCCACCATCCAACATCAAAAGCCCGTCAGCAAAAGCCTACAGCACCCGGTATTCCCAGGAGGTCTCCCATCCAAGTACTAACCAGGCCCGACCCTGCTTAGCTTCCGAGATCGGACGAGATCGGGCGTTGCCAGGGTGGGATGGCCGTAGACGCTGCGTGCTCCTGCTCCGGCCCTCTTCCCGCCTGCACACCACTGACACCACCCGCCACACAACGGGAAAAGTGCCGCCTCAGCCACCAACAAAAGGCGCAAGCCAACGGAATCCACGACTCCCCGCACCTCACCATCCAACGCTACATCCCGGATCCACCCTGACTACGGCTTACGACATCCCACAACACCCACCCGAGCCAAGCCAGCGTGACACCACGGCATTAGCAACCCTGCAGCGGCCCTCTTCACGGCACCGCACGCGCCCGCACACACACACACACACACACACACACGCGCACACGCACACGCACACAAACACACACACGCCTCCTCGCCCTTCCAAACATACTCAAACACCGACCGCCCCCCACCCCAACATCATCACGGGCCACCATCATGGTGTGCCTGGTCTATCCCTCTGTACTGGACCACTACAGGCAGCCTGGGGCTCAGCCACCCTGCCGTCAATGGGCTACAACAGCCTGCGCGCACGAGATCCCTGTCCCAAATACAGTCAGGGTATTGTGTCTGTGATGGGACGTGACGTGACGGGGTAGCACGTGGCAAGACGCCCTGCAGCCTGCCTGCATCCTGCTGCCGACGGCGAGCCCCTGGATGCCTGCCCACGGCACGACGACGACGACGAGTGTGCAGAGTGCGGGGACGGCGCAGAGCTCATCTGCTGCCATGGCTGTCCCAGGGCCGTCCACTGCCTGGCAACCCCGCTGCCTCGTGTCCCGAGGTGAGCCCCGCGTCGGGATGGGGCTCCGCCGTGCCTCATGGCCCCGCCGCCCCTCACAGCCGTGCTGGGGTTGTGCAGTGGGACGTGGCAATGCAGCTCGTGTGTGGCCGAGCTGGGCCGGCTGCGGGAGGCAGACACGGCTGCGGAGCAGCTCCCTGCGGTCCCAGACAAGGAGGAGCACGGTGCCCAGCCGGGAGGAAGCCACTGGAGCACCTGTGTCCGCTGTTTCTTCAAGATCTCCGCACCCCAACGCTGCCCCACGCGTGATGGAGACCCCGGGTGAGTCCCCTCCGCCTGCCCCCACGTCACAGCCCAAGCCTCTCCATTCCTTCCTGCCGCTCGGAGCGCTCGCAAATACCTCGTTGGCTTGCAGAGGGCTGTGGCTTTGCGGCTCCTGCGTGAGCACCCCAGAAGCAGGCAGCTGGGAGAGCACCGCAGCTGCTGCAAACCACATGCTTCAGGCAGCAAAGGTTGGTACAGCCAGGGCTGGAACCGGTGCGCAGAATGCAGGCGGTGCTGGGTGAAGGCGCTTGGAGGAACAGCCAGAGAGACAGAGAGACAGAGAGACAGAGAGACAGAGAGAGAGAGAGACAGAGAGAGAGGAGGCCGAGGGACAGGGAATGGTTGCTGGGCCGCGGGCACGGCACCTAGACATGGAGATGTTGCTGAAGCTGTACTGGAGGGGGAAGAACACAGCCCAGGGGCTGTGACTGCGGCCTGCGGGCCGTGAAGGACCGAAACGAGCGCATGACCAGAGGTGGGGGTGACACATCTTCCCCCACAGTTGGAGAACGGCTCAGCGAGCACTGACCCCATGTCCTGCAGGGAAGAGCTCGATGCCCTCCTGAGTGAGCTACACCCGGAGCATATTCCCAGGGCACTACTTGGTGCGTACGGCAGCTCCACAGTAGGTCGGTGGACGCTGGGAAGGAAGATGAGAAACAGGGTAAACCCAAGAGACTGAGAAGAGAGTAAAAATGGAGACTGACAACGAGTGGGCGATCCCACAGGGAACCTGGGATGGGATCCGGCAGTGGGCACTCCAGAGCATGGCACGGTCCCTTGCAGGCACACGTGGGCTATTAGACAAGCGCCTGCTGCAGTGATGGAAGGCAAAGCCAGACGAGACAGTGGAGAGAAGAAAGGGAAAAGGAGAGGAGCGAATCAAGAAGTGAGGCAAGGAAGAAAAGGCCAAATTGACACTAACTCAGTAGGGACTACAAAACAGCATATCGGAACGCTGTCCCCAAACACAAAAGCTCACGCCTCCCGCGGCCAGCCCGCCGGCGCGGGAGCGGAGGGCAACAAAAGCCCGTCAGCAAAAGCCTACAGCACCCGGTATTCCCAGGAGGTCTCCCATCCAAGTACTAACCAGGCCCGACCCTGCTTAGCTTCCGAGATCGGACGAGATCGGGCGTTGCCAGGGTGGGATGGCCGTAGACGCTGCGTGCTCCTGCTCCGGCCCTCTTGCCAGCTGCACGCCACCGCCACCGCCCGCCACCATGGGAAAACAAGGGCCACAGCCCCAAAGCCGGCCAACCACAACGCGACCCCACGCTGCCCGCAATTCCCCGCACGTCACCCACACAACCGTACAACCCGGACCCAACCTCCCCACGCCTTCGCACATCCCCCGACATCCACCCTACCCAACGCGCGTTGACCCTACGCCACTTACAACCCTGGCACGGAACGCCTCCCGGCACCGCACGCACACGCCACAGCACCGCACGGCACGCACACATGCACACAAAGTCACACGTGCTTCCCCAGCCTCCCAAACCAACTCCAACGGGGCTCACGCACCGACACAGCGCCCCCAGCGGGCCAACACCGGCACTACACCGCACTGCCCGACCGACGCGCCGGACCAAGAGCAAAAGCAAACGCCGCAGCCCCGCGCCCGAAGTCCCAAGCACACGAAAGCCCGAGGCTGCAGCCGCTGCCACACGGGACAGCCCGGCCCACGGGCCGCCCCGGCGCTCAGTGGCACCCGCGCGCATCAGCCGCGAGCCCCGGGTCCAGCAGAAGGCCGCCCAACGCCCGCCATCCCCAGCGCCACCCGGCACAAGTGGCACGGACGCGCGCACGGTCACGACGGCCGCCACCATCCAACATCAAAAGCCCGTCAGCAAAAGCCTACAGCACCCGGTATTCCCAGGAGGTCTCCCATCCAAGTACTAACCAGGCCCGACCCTGCTTAGCTTCCGAGATCGGACGAGATCGGGCGTTGCCAGGGTGGGATGGCCGTAGACGCTGCGTGCTCCTGCTCCGGCCCTCTTCCCGCCTGCACACCACTGACACCACCCGCCACACAACGGGAAAAGTGCCGCCTCAGCCACCAACAAAAGGCGCAAGCCAACGGAATCCACGACTCCCCGCACCTCACCATCCAACGCTACATCCCGGATCCACCCTGACTACGGCTTACGACATCCCACAACACCCACCCGAGCCAAGTCAGCGTGACACCACGGCATTAGCAACCCTGCAGCGGCCCTCTTCACGGCACCGCACGCGCCCGCACACACACACACACACGCACACACGCACACGCACACAAACACACACACGCCTCCTCGCCCTTCCAAACATACTCAAACACCGACCGCCCCCCACCCCAACATCATCACGGGCCACCATCATGGTGTGCCTGGTCTATCCCTCTGTACTGGACCACTACAGGCAGCCTGGGGCTCAGCCACCCTGCCGTCAATGGGCTACAACAGCCTGCGCGCACGAGATCCCTGTCCCAAATACAGTCAGGGTATTGTGTCTGTGATGGGACGTGACGTGACGGGGTAGCACGTGGCAAGACGCCCTGCAGCCTGCCTGCATCCTGCTGCCGACGGCGAGCCCCTGGATGCCTGCCCACGGCACGACGACGACGACGAGTGTGCAGAGTGCGGGGACGGCGCAGAGCTCATCTGCTGCCATGGCTGTCCCAGGGCCGTCCACTGCCTGGCAACCCCGCTGCCTCGTGTCCCGAGGTGAGCCCCGCGTCGGGATGGGGCTCCGCCGTGCCTCATGGCCCCGCCGCCCCTCACAGCCGTGCTGGGGTTGTGCAGTGGGACGTGGCAATGCAGCTCGTGTGTGGCCGAGCTGGGCCGGCTGCGGGAGGCAGACACGGCTGCGGAGCAGCTCCCTGCGGTCCCAGACAAGGAGGAGCACGGTGCCCAGCCGGGAGGAAGCCACTGGAGCACCTGTGTCCGCTGTTTCTTCAAGATCTCCGCACCCCAACGCTGCCCCACGCGTGATGGAGACCCCGGGTGAGTCCCCTCCGCCTGCCCCCACGTCACAGCCCAAGCCTCTCCATTCCTTCCTGCCGCTCGGAGCGCTCGCAAATACCTCGTTGGCTTGCAGAGGGCTGTGGCTTTGCGGCTCCTGCGTGAGCACCCCAGAAGCAGGCAGCTGGGAGAGCACCGCAGCTGCTGCAAACCACATGCTTCAGGCAGCAAAGGTTGGTACAGCCAGGGCTGGAACCGGTGCGCAGAATGCAGGCGGTGCTGGGTGAAGGCGCTTGGAGGAACAGCCAGAGAGACAGAGAGACAGAGAGACAGAGAGACAGAGAGAGAGAGAGACAGAGAGAGAGGAGGCCGAGGGACAGGGAATGGTTGCTGGGCCGCGGGCACGGCACCTAGACATGGAGATGTTGCTGAAGCTGTACTGGAGGGGGAAGAACACAGCCCAGGGGCTGTGACTGCGGCCTGCGGGCCGTGAAGGACCGAAACGAGCGCATGACCAGAGGTGGGGGTGACACATCTTCCCCCACAGTTGGAGAACGGCTCAGCGAGCACTGACCCCATGTCCTGCAGGGAAGAGCTCGATGCCCTCCTGAGTGAGCTACACCCGGAGCATATTCCCAGGGCACTACTTGGTGCGTACGGCAGCTCCACAGTAGGTCGGTGGACGCTGGGAAGGAAGATGAGAAACAGGGTAAACCCAAGAGACTGAGAAGAGAGTAAAAATGGAGACTGACAACGAGTGGGCGATCCCACAGGGAACCTGGGATGGGATCCGGCAGTGGGCACTCCAGAGCATGGCACGGTCCCTTGCAGGCACACGTGGGCTATTAGACAAGCGCCTGCTGCAGTGATGGAAGGCAAAGCCAGACGAGACAGTGGAGAGAAGAAAGGGAAAAGGAGAGGAGCGAATCAAGAAGTGAGGCAAGGAAGAAAAGGCCAAATTGACACTAACTCAGTAGGGACTACAAAACAGCATATCGGAACGCTGTCCCCAAACACAAAAGCTCACGCCTCCCGCGGCCAGCCCGCCGGCGCGGGAGCGGAGGGCAACAAAAGCCCGTCAGCAAAAGCCTACAGCACCCGGTATTCCCAGGAGGTCTCCCATCCAAGTACTAACCAGGCCCGACCCTGCTTAGCTTCCGAGATCGGACGAGATCGGGCGTTGCCAGGGTGGGATGGCCGTAGACGCTGCGTGCTCCTGCTCCGGCCCTCTTGCCAGCTGCACGCCACCGCCACCGCCCGCCACCATGGGAAAACAAGGGCCACAGCCCCAAAGCCGGCCAACCACAACGCGACCCCACGCTGCCCGCAATTCCCCGCACGTCACCCACACAACCGTACAACCCGGACCCAACCTCCCCACGCCTTCGCACATCCCCCGACATCCACCCTACCCAACGCGCGTTGACCCTACGCCACTTACAACCCTGGCACGGAACGCCTCCCGGCACCGCACGCACACGCCACAGCACCGCACGGCACGCACACATGCACACAAAGTCACACGTGCTTCCCCAGCCTCCCAAACCAACTCCAACGGGGCTCACGCACCGACACAGCGCCCCCAGCGGGCCAACACCGGCACTACACCGCACTGCCCGACCGACGCGCCGGACCAAGAGCAAAAGCAAACGCCGCAGCCCCGCGCCCGAAGTCCCAAGCACACGAAAGCCCGAGGCTGCAGCCGCTGCCACACGGGACAGCCCGGCCCACGGGCCGCCCCGGCGCTCAGTGGCACCCGCGCGCATCAGCCGCGAGCCCCGGGTCCAGCAGAAGGCCGCCCAACGCCCGCCATCCCCAGCGCCACCCGGCACAAGTGGCACGGACGCGCGCACGGTCACGACGGCCGCCACCATCCAACATCAAAAGCCCGTCAGCAAAAGCCTACAGCACCCGGTATTCCCAGGAGGTCTCCCATCCAAGTACTAACCAGGCCCGACCCTGCTTAGCTTCCGAGATCGGACGAGATCGGGCGTTGCCAGGGTGGGATGGCCGTAGACGCTGCGTGCTCCTGCTCCGGCCCTCTTCCCGCCTGCACACCACTGACACCACCCGCCACACAACGGGAAAAGTGCCGCCTCAGCCACCAACAAAAGGCGCAAGCCAACGGAATCCACGACTCCCCGCACCTCACCATCCAACGCTACATCCCGGATCCACCCTGACTACGGCTTACGACATCCCACAACACCCACCCGAGCCAAGCCAGCGTGACACCACGGCATTAGCAACCCTGCAGCGGCCCTCTTCACGGCACCGCACGCGCCCGCACACACACACACACACGCGCAACACACGCACACGCACACGCACCAAAACACACACACGCCTCCTCGCCCTTCCAAACATACTCAAACACCGACCGCCCCCCACCCAACATCATCACGGGCCACCATCATGGTGTGCCTGGTCTATCCCTCTGTACTGGACCACTACAGGCAGCCTGGGGCTCAGCCACCCTGCCGTCAATGGGCTACAACAGCCTGCGCGCACGAGATCCCTGTCCCAAATACAGTCAGGGTATTGTGTCTGTGATGGGACGTGACGTGACGGGGTAGCACGTGGCAAGACGCCCTGCAGCCTGCCTGCATCCTGCTGCCGACGGCGAGCCCCTGGATGCCTGCCCACGGCACGACGACGACGACGAGTGTGCAGAGTGCGGGGACGGCGCAGAGCTCATCTGCTGCCATGGCTATCCCAGGGCCGTCCACTGCCTGGCACCCCCGCTGCCTCGTGTCCCGAGGTGAGCCCCGCGTCGGGATGGGGCTCCGCCGTGCCTCATGGCCCCGCCGCCCCTCACAGCCGTGCTGGGGTTGTGCAGTGGGACGTGGCAATGCAGCTCGTGTGTGGCCGAGCTGGGCCGGCTGCGGGAGGCAGACACGGCTGCGGAGCAGCTCCCTGCGGTCCCAGACAAGGAGGAGCACGGTGCCCAGCCGGGAGGAAGCCACTGGAGCACCTGTGTCCGCTGTTTCTTCAAGATCTCCGCACCCCAACGCTGCCCCACGCGTGATGGAGACCCCGGGTGAGTCCCCTCCGCCTGCCCCCACGTCACAGCCCAAGCCTCTCCATTCCTTCCTGCCGCTCGGAGCGCTCGCAAATACCTCGTTGGCTTGCAGAGGGCTGTGGCTTTGCGGCTCCTGCGTGAGCACCCCAGAAGCAGGCAGCTGGGAGAGCACCGCAGCTGCTGCAAACCACGTGCTTCAGGCAGCAAAGGTTGGTACAGCCAGGGCCGGAACCGGTGCGCGGAATGCAGGCGGTGCTGGGTGAAGGCGCTTGGAGGAACAGCCAGAGAGACAGAGAGACAGAGAGAGACAGAGAGACAGAGAGACAGAGAGAGAGGAGGCCGAGGGACAGGGAATGGTTGCTGGGCCGCGGGCACGGCACCTAGACATGGAGATGTTGCTGAAGATGTACTGGAGGGGGAAGAGCACAGCCCAGGGGCTGTGACTGCGGCCTGCGGGCCGTGAAGGACCGAAACGAGCGCATGACCAGAGGTGGGGGTGACACATCTTCCCCCACAGTTGGAGAACGGCTCAGCGAGCACTGACCCCATGTCCTGCAGGGAAGAGCTCAATGCCCTCCTGAGTGAGCTACACCCGGAGCATATTCCCAGGGCACTACTTGGTGCGTACGGCAGCTCCACAGTAGGTCGGTGGACGCTGGGAAGGAAGATGAGAAACAGGGTAAACCCAAGAGACTGAGAAGAGAGTGAAAATGGAGACTGACAACGAGTGGGCGATCCCACAGGGAACCTGGGATGGGATCCGGCAGTGGGCACTCCAGAGCATGGCACGGTCCCTTGCAGGCACACGTGGGCTATTAGACAAGCGCCTGCTGCAGTGATGGAAGGCAAAGCCAGACGAGACAGTGGAGAGAAGAAAGGGAAAAGGAGAGGAGCGAATCAAGAAGTGAGGCAAGGAAGAAAAGGCCAAATTGACACTAACTCAGTAGGGACTACAAAACAGCATATCGGAACGCTGTCCCCAAACACAAAAGCTCACGCCTCCCGCGGCCAGCCCGCCGGCGCGGGAGCGGAGGGCAACAAAAGCCCGTCAGCAAAAGCCTACAGCACCCGGTATTCCCAGGAGGTCTCCCATCCAAGTACTAACCAGGCCCGACCCTGCTTAGCTTCCGAGATCGGACGAGATCGGGCGTTGCCAGGGTGGGATGGCCGTAGACGCTGCGTGCTCCTGCTCCGGCCCTCTTGCCAGCTGCACGCCACCGCCACCGCCCGCCACCATGGGAAAACAAGGGCCACAGCCCCAAAGCCGGCCAACCACAACGCGACCCCACGCTGCCCGCAATTCCCCGCACGTCACCCACACAACCGTACAACCCGGACCCAACCTCCCCACGCCTTCGCACATCCCCCGACATCCACCCTACCCAACGCGCGTTGACCCTACGCCACTTACAACCCTGGCACGGAACGCCTCCCGGCACCGCACGCACACGCCACAGCACCGCACGGCACGCACACATGCACACAAAGTCACACGTGCTTCCCCAGCCTCCCAAACCAACTCCAACGGGGCTCACGCACCGACACAGCGCCCCCAGCGGGTCAACACCGGCACTACACCGCACTGCCCGACCGACGCGCCGGACCAAGAGCAAAAGCAAACGCCGCAGCCCCGCGCCCGAAGTCCCAAGCACACGAAAGCCCGAGGCTGCAGCCGCTGCCACACGGGACAGCCCGGCCCACGGGCCGCCCCGGCGCTCAGTGGCACCCGCGCGCATCAGCCGCGAGCCCCGGGTCCAGCAGAAGGCCGCCCAACGCCCGCCATCCCCAGCGCCACCCGGCACAAGTGGCACGGACGCGCGCACGGTCACGACGGCCGCCACCATCCAACATCAAAAGCCCGTCAGCAAAAGCCTACAGCACCCGGTATTCCCAGGAGGTCTCCCATCCAAGTACTAACCAGGCCCGACCCTGCTTAGCTTCCGAGATCGGACGAGATCGGGCGTTGCCAGGGTGGGATGGCCGTAGACGCTGCGTGCTCCTGCTCCGGCCCTCTTCCCGCCTGCACACCACTGACACCACCCGCCACACAACGGGAAAAGTGCCGCCTCAGCCACCAACAAAAGGCGCAAGCCAACGGAATCCACGACTCCCCGCACCTCACCATCCAACGCTACATCCCGGATCCACCCTGACTACGGCTTACGACATCCCACAACACCCACCCGAGCCAAGTCAGCGTGACACCACGGCATTAGCAACCCTGCAGCGGCCCTCTTCACGGCACCGCACGCGCCCGCACACACACACACACACGCACACACGCACACGCACACACACAACACACACACGCCTCCTCGCCCTTCCAAACATACTCAAACACCGACCGCCCCCACCCCAACATCATCACGGGCCACCATCATGGTGTGCCTGGTCTATCCCTCTGTACTGGACCACTACAGGCAGCCTGGGGCTCAGCCACCCTGCCGTCAATGGGCTACAACAGCCTGCGCGCACGAGATCCCTGTCCCAAATACAGTCAGGGTATTGTGTCTGTGATGGGACGTGACGTGACGGGGTAGCACGTGGCAAGACGCCCTGCAGCCTGCCTGCATCCTGCTGCCGACGGCGAGCCCCTGGATGCCTGCCCACGGCACGACGACGACGACGAGTGTGCAGAGTGCGGGGACGGCGCAGAGCTCATCTGCTGCCATGGCTGTCCCAGGGCCGTCCACTGCCTGGCACCCCCGCTGCCTCGTGTCCCGAGGTGAGCCCCGCGTCGGGATGGGGCTCCGCCGTGCCTCATGGCCCCGCCGCCCCTCACAGCCGTGCTGGGGTTGTGCAGTGGGACGTGGCAATGCAGCTCGTGTGTGGCCGAGCTGGGCCGGCTGCGGGAGGCAGACACGGCTGCGGAGCAGCTCCCTGCGGTCCCAGACAAGGAGGAGCACGGTGCCCAGCCGGGAGGAAGCCACTGGAGCACCTGTGTCCGCTGTTTCTTCAAGATCTCCGCACCCCAACGCTGCCCCACGCGTGATGGAGACCCCGGGTGAGTCCCCTCCGCCTGCCCCCACGTCACAGCCCAAGCCTCTCCATTCCTTCCTGCCGCTCGGAGCGCTCGCAAATACCTCGTTGGCTTGCAGAGGGCTGTGGCTTTGCGGCTCCTGCGTGAGCACCCCAGAAGCAGGCAGCTGGGAGAGCACCGCAGCTGCTGCAAACCACGTGCTTCAGGCAGCAAAGGTTGGTACAGCCAGGGCCGGAACCGGTGCGCGGAATGCAGGCGGTGCTGGGTGAAGGCGCTTGGAGGAACAGCCAGAGAGACAGAGAGACAGAGAGACAGAGAGACAGAGAGACAGAGAGAGAGGAGGCCGAGGGACAGGGAATGGTTGCTGGGCCGCGGGCACGGCACCTAGACATGGAGATGTTGCTGAAGATGTACTGGAGGGGGAAGAGCACAGCCCAGGGGCTGTGACTGCGGCCTGCGGGCCGTGAAGGACCGAAACGAGCGCATGACCAGAGGTGGGGGTGACACATCTTCCCCCACAGTTGGAGAACGGCTCAGCGAGCACTGACCCCATGTCCTGCAGGGAAGAGCTCAAATGCCCTCCTGAGTGAGCTACACCCGGAGCATATTCCCAGGGCACTACTTGGTGCGTACGGCAGCTCCACAGTAGGTCGGTGGACGCTGGGAAGGAAGATGAGAAACAGGGTAAACCCAAGAGACTGAGAAGAGAGTGAAAATGGAGACTGACAACGAGTGGGCGATCCCACAGGGAACCTGGGATGGGATCCGGCAGTGGGCACTCCAGAGCATGGCACGGTCCCTTGCAGGCACACGTGGGCTATTAGACAAGCGCCTGCTGCAGTGATGGAAGGCAAAGCCAGACGAGACAGTGGAGAGAAGAAAGGGAAAAGGAGAGGAGCGAATCAAGAAGTGAGGCAAGGAAGAAAAGGCCAAATTGACACTAACTCAGTAGGGACTACAAAACAGCATATCGGAACGCTGTCCCCAAACACAAAAGCTCACGCCTCCCGCGGCCAGCCCGCCGGCGCGGGAGCGGAGGGCAACAAAAGCCCGTCAGCAAAAGCCTACAGCACCCGGTATTCCCAGGAGGTCTCCCATCCAAGTACTAACCAGGCCCGACCCTGCTTAGCTTCCGAGATCGGACGAGATCGGGCGTTGCCAGGGTGGGATGGCCGTAGACGCTGCGTGCTCCTGCTCCGGCCCTCTTGCCAGCTGCACGCCACCGCCACCGCCCGCCACCATGGGAAAACAAGGGCCACAGCCCCAAAGCCGGCCAACCACAACGCGACCCCACGCTGCCCGCAATTCCCCGCACGTCACCCACACAACCGTACAACCCGGACCCAACCTCCCCACGCCTTCGCACATCCCCCGACATCCACCCTACCCAACGCGCGTTGACCCTACGCCACTTACAACCCTGGCACGGAACGCCTCCCGGCACCGCACGCACACGCCACAGCACCGCACGGCACGCACACATGCACACAAAGTCACACGTGCTTCCCCAGCCTCCCAAACCAACTCCAACGGGGCTCACGCACCGACACAGCGCCCCCAGCGGGTCAACACCGGCACTACACCGCACTGCCCGACCGACGCGCCGGACCAAGAGCAAAAGCAAACGCCGCAGCCCCGCGCCCGAAGTCCCAAGCACACGAAAGCCCGAGGCTGCAGCCGCTGCCACACGGGACAGCCCGGCCCACGGGCCGCCCCGGCGCTCAGTGGCACCCGCGCGCATCAGCCGCGAGCCCCGGGTCCAGCAGAAGGCCGCCCAACGCCCGCCATCCCCAGCGCCACCCGGCACAAGTGGCACGGACGCGCGCACGGTCACGACGGCCGCCACCATCCAACATCAAAAGCCCGTCAGCAAAAGCCTACAGCACCCGGTATTCCCAGGAGGTCTCCCATCCAAGTACTAACCAGGCCCGACCCTGCTTAGCTTCCGAGATCGGACGAGATCGGGCGTTGCCAGGGTGGGATGGCCGTAGACGCTGCGTGCTCCTGCTCCGGCCCTCTTCCCGCCTGCACACCACTGACACCACCCGCCACACAACGGGAAAAGTGCCGCCTCAGCCACCAACAAAAGGCGCAAGCCAACGGAATCCACGACTCCCCGCACCTCACCATCCAACGCTACATCCCGGATCCACCCTGACTACGGCTTACGACATCCCACAACACCCACCCGAGCCAAGTCAGCGTGACACCACGGCATTAGCAACCCTGCAGCGGCCCTCTTCACGGCACCGCACGCGCCCGCACACACACACACACACGCACACACGCACACACGCACACGCACACAAACACACACACGCCTCCTCGCCCTTCCAAACATACTCAAACACCGACCGCCCCCCACCCCAACATCATCACGGGCCACCATCATGGTGTGCCTGGTCTATCCCTCTGTACTGGACCACTACAGGCAGCCTGGGGCTCAGCCACCCTGCCGTCAATGGGCTACAACAGCCTGCGCGCACGAGATCCCTGTCCCAAATACAGTCAGGGTATTGTGTCTGTGATGGGACGTGACGTGACGGGGTAGCACGTGGCAAGACGCCCTGCAGCCTGCCTGCATCCTGCTGCCGACGGCGAGCCCCTGGATGCCTGCCCACGGCACGACGACGACGACGAGTGTGCAGAGTGCGGGGACGGCGCAGAGCTCATCTGCTGCCATGGCTGTCCCAGGGCCGTCCACTGCCTGGCACCCCCGCTGCCTCGTGTCCCGAGGTGAGCCCCGCGTCGGGATGGGGCTCCGCCGTGCCTCATGGCCCCGCCGCCCCTCACAGCCGTGCTGGGGTTGTGCAGTGGGACGTGGCAATGCAGCTCGTGTGTGGCCGAGCTGGGCCGGCTGCGGGAGGCAGACACGGCTGCGGAGCAGCTCCCTGCGGTCCCAGACAAGGAGGAGCACGGTGCCCAGCCGGGAGGAAGCCACTGGAGCACCTGTGTCCGCTGTTTCTTCAAGATCTCCGCACCCCAACGCTGCCCCACGCGTGATGGAGACCCCGGGTGAGTCCCCTCCGCCTGCCCCCACGTCACAGCCCAAGCCTCTCCATTCCTTCCTGCCGCTCGGAGCGCTCGCAAATACCTCGTTGGCTTGCAGAGGGCTGTGGCTTTGCGGCTCCTGCGTGAGCACCCCAGAAGCAGGCAGCTGGGAGAGCACCGCAGCTGCTGCAAACCACGTGCTTCAGGCAGCAAAGGTTGGTACAGCCAGGGCCGGAACCGGTGCGCGGAATGCAGGCGGTGCTGGGTGAAGGCGCTTGGAGGAACAGCCAGAGAGACAGAGAGACAGAGAGACAGAGAGACAGAGAGACAGAGAGACAGAGACAGAGAGAGAGAGAGAGAGGGAGGCCGAGGGACAGGGAATGGTTGCTGGGCCGCGGGCACGGCACCTAGACATGGAGATGTTGCTGAAGATGTACTGGAGGGGGAAGAGCACAGCCCAGGGGCTGTGACTGCGGCCTGCGGGCCGTGAAGGACCGAAACGAGCGCATGACCAGAGGTGGGGGTGACACATCTTCCCCCACAGTTGGAGAACGGCTCAGCGACCACTGACCCCATGTCCTGCAGGGAAGAGCTCGAATGCCCTCCTGAGTGAGCTACACCCGGAGCATATTCCCAGGGCACTACTTGGTGCGTACGGCAGCTCCACAGTAGGTCGGTGGACACTGGGAAGGAAGATGAGAAACAGGGTAAACCCAAGAGACTGAGAAGAGAGTGAAAATGGAGACTGACAACGAGTGGGCGATCCCACAGGGAACCTGGGATGGGATCCGGCAGTGGGCACTCCAGAGCATGGCACGGTCCCTTGCAGGCACACGTGGGCTATTTGACAAGCGCCTGCTGCAGTGAGGGAAGGCAAAGCCAGACGAGACAGTGGAGAGAAGAAAGGGAAAAGGAGAGGAGCGAATCAAGAAGTGAGGCAAGGAAGAAAAGGCCAAATTGACACTAACTCAGTAGGGACTACAAAACAGCATATCGGAACGCTGTCCCCAAACACAAAAGCTCACGCCTCCCGCGGCCAGCCCGCCGGCGCGGGAGCGGAGGGCAACAAAAGCCCGTCAGCAAAAGCCTACAGCACCCGGTATTCCCAGGAGGTCTCCCATCCAAGTACTAACCAGGCCCGACCCTGCTTAGCTTCCGAGATCGGACGAGATCGGGCGTTGCCAGGGTGGGATGGCCGTAGACGATGCGTGCTCCAGCTCCGGCCCGCTTGCCAGCTGCACGCCACCGCCACCGGCGACCACCATGGGAAAACAAGGGCCACAGCCCCAAAGCCGGCCAACCACAACGCGACCCCACGCTGCCGCCAATTCCCCGCACGTCACCCACACAACCGTACAACCCGGACCCAACCTCCCCACGCCTACGCACATCCCCCGACATCCACCCTACCCAACGCGCGTTGACCCTACGCCACTTACAACCCTGGCACGGAACGCCTCCAGGCACCGCACGCACACGCCACAGCACCGCACGGCACGCACACAAAGTCACACGTGCTTCCCCAGCCTCCCAAACCAACTCCAACGGGGCTCACGCACCGACACAGCGCCCCCAGCGGGTCAACACCGGCACTACACCGCACTGCCCGACCGACGCGCCGGACCAAGAGCAAAAGCAAACGCCGCAGCCCCGCGCCCGAAGTCCCAAGCACACGAAAGCCCGAGGCTGCAGCCGCTGCCACACGGGACAGCCCGGCCCACGGGCCGCCCCGGCGCTCAGTGGCACCCGCGCGCATCAGCCGCGAGCCCCGGGTCCAGCAGAAGGCCGCCCAACGCCCGCCATCCCCAGCGCCACCCGGCACAAGTGGCACGGACGCGCGCACGGTCACGACGGCCGCCACCATCCAACATCAAAAGCCCGTCAGCAAAAGCCTACAGCACCCGGTATTCCCAGGAGGTCTCCCATCCAAGTACTAACCAGGCCCGACCCTGCTTAGCTTCCGAGATCGGACGAGATCGGGCGTTGCCAGGGTGGGATGGCCATAGACGCTGTGTGCTCCTGCTCCGGCCCTCTTCCCGCCTGCACACCACTGACACCACCCGCCACACAACGGGAAAAGTGCCGCCTCAGCCACCAACAAAAGGCGCAAGCCAACGGAATCCACGACTCCCCGCACCTCACCATCCAACGCTACATCCCGGATCCACCCTGACTACGGCTTACGACATCCCACAACACCCACCCGAGCCAAGTCAGCGTGACACCACGGCATTAGCAACCCTGCAGCGGCCCTCTTCACGGCACCGCACGCGCCCGCACACACACACCACACACGCACACACGCACACACGCACACGCACACAAACACACACACGCCTCCTCGCCCTTCCAAACATACTCAAACACCGACCGCCCCCCACCCCAACATCATCACGGGCCACCATCATGGTGTGCCTGGTCTATCCCTCTGTACTGGACCACTACAGGCAGCCTGGGGCTCAGCCACCCTGCCGTCAATGGGCTACAACAGCCTGCGCGCACGAGATCCCTGTCCCAAATACAGTCAGGGTATTGTGTCTGTGATGGGACGTGACGTGACGGGGTAGCACGTGGCAAGACGCCCTGCAGCCTGCCTGCATCCTGCTGCCGACGGCGAGCCCCTGGATGCCTGCCCACGGCACGACGACGACGACGAGTGTGCAGAGTGCGGGGACGGCGCAGAGCTCATCTGCTGCCATGGCTGTCCCAGGGCCGTCCACTGCCTGGCACCCCCGCTGCCTCGTGTCCCGAGGTGAGCCCCGCGTCGGGATGGGGCTCCGCCGTGCCTCATGGCCCCGCCGCCCCTCACAGCCGTGCTGGGGTTGTGCAGTGGGACGTGGCAATGCAGCTCGTGTGTGGCCGAGCTGGGCCGGCTGCGGGAGGCAGACACGGCTGCGGAGCAGCTCCCTGCGGTCCCAGACAAGGAGGAGCACGGTGCCCAGCCGGGAGGAAGCCACTGGAGCACCTGTGTCCGCTGTTTCTTCAAGATCTCCGCACCCCAACGCTGCCCCACGCGTGATGGAGACCCCGGGTGAGTCCCCTCCGCCTGCCCCCACGTCACAGCCCAAGCCTCTCCATTCCTTCCTGCCGCTCGGAGCGCTCGCAAATACCTCGTTGGCTTGCAGAGGGCTGTGGCTTTGCGGCTCCTGCGTGAGCACCCCAGAAGCAGGCAGCTGGGAGAGCACCGCAGCTGCTGCAAACCACGTGCTTCAGGCAGCAAAGGTTGGTACAGCCAGGGCCGGAACCGGTGCGCGGAATGCAGGCGGTGCTGGGTGAAGGCGCTTGGAGGAACAGCCAGAGAGACAGAGAGACAGAGAGACAGAGAGACAGAGAGACAGAGAGACAGAGAGAGAGGAGGCCGAGGGACAGGGAATGGTTGCTGGGCCGCGGGCACGGCACCTAGACATGGAGATGTTGCTGAAGATGTACTGGAGGGGGAAGAGCACAGCCCAGGGGCTGTGACTGCGGCCTGCGGGCCGTGAAGGACCGAAACGAGCGCATGACCAGAGGTGGGGGTGACACATCTTCCCCCACAGTTGGAGAACGGCTCAGCGAGCACTGACCCCATGTCCTGCAGGGAAGAGCTCGATGCCCTCCTGAGTGAGCTACACCCGGAGCATATTCCCAGGGCACTACTTGGTGCGTACGGCAGCTCCACAGTAGGTCGGTGGACGCTGGGAAGGAAGATGAGAAACAGGGTAAACCCAAGAGACTGAGAAGAGAGTGAAAATGGAGACTGACAACGAGTGGGCGATCCCACAGGGAACCTGGGATGGGATCCGGCAGTGGGCACTCCAGAGCATGGCACGGTCCCTTGCAGGCACACGTGGGCTATTAGACAAGCGCCTGCTGCAGTGATGGAAGGCAAAGCCAGACGAGACAGTGGAGAGAAGAAAGGGAAAAGGAGAGGAGCGAATCAAGAAGTGAGGCAAGGAAGAAAAGGCCAAATTGACACTAACTCAGTAGGGACTACAAAACAGCATATCGGAACGCTGTCCCCAAACACAAAAGCTCACGCCTCCCGCGGCCAGCCCGCCGGCGCGGGAGCGGAGGGCAACAAAAGCCCGTCAGCAAAAGCCTACAGCACCCGGTATTCCCAGGAGGTCTCCCATCCAAGTACTAACCAGGCCCGACCCTGCTTAGCTTCCGAGATCGGACGAGATCGGGCGTTGCCAGGGTGGGATGGCCGTAGACGCTGCGTGCTCCTGCTCCGGCCCTCTTGCCAGCTGCACGCCACCGCCACCGCCCGCCACCATGGGAAAACAAGGGCCACAGCCCCAAAGCCGGCCAACCACAACGCGACCCCACGCTGCCCGCAATTCCCCGCACGTCACCCACACAACCGTACAACCCGGACCCAACCTCCCCACGCCTTCGCACATCCCCCGACATCCACCCTACCCAACGCGCGTTGACCCTACGCCACTTACAACCCTGGCACGGAACGCCTCCCGGCACCGCACGCACACGCCACAGCACCGCACGGCACGCACACAAAGTCACACGTGCTTCCCCAGCCTCCCAAACCAACTCCAACGGGGCTCACGCACCGACACAGCGCCCCCAGCGGGTCAACACCGGCACTACACCGCACTGCCCGACCGACGCGCCGGACCAAGAGCAAAAGCAAACGCCGCAGCCCCGCGCCCGAAGTCCCAAGCACACGAAAGCCCGAGGCTGCAGCCGCTGCCACACGGGACAGCCCGGCCCACGGGCCGCCCCGGCGCTCAGTGGCACCCGCGCGCATCAGCCGCGAGCCCCGGGTCCAGCAGAAGGCCGCCCAACGCCCGCCATCCCCAGCGCCACCCGGCACAAGTGGCACGGACGCGCGCACGGTCACGACGGCCGCCACCATCCAACATCAAAAGCCCGTCAGCAAAAGCCTACAGCACCCGGTATTCCCAGGAGGTCTCCCATCCAAGTACTAACCAGGCCCGACCCTGCTTAGCTTCCGAGATCGGACGAGATCGGGCGTTGCCAGGGTGGGATGGCCGTAGACGCTGCGTGCTCCTGCTCCGGCCCTCTTCCCGCCTGCACACCACTGACACCACCCGCCACACAACGGGAAAAGTGCCGCCTCAGCCACCAACAAAAGGCGCAAGCCAACGGAATCCACGACTCCCCGCACCTCACCATCCAACGCTACATCCCGGATCCACCCTGACTACGGCTTACGACATCCCACAACACCCACCCGAGCCAAGTCAGCGTGACACCACGGCATTAGCAACCCTGCAGCGGCCCTCTTCACGGCACCGCACGCGCCCGCACACACACACACACAGCCACACACACGCACACGCACACAAACACACACACGCCTCCTCGCCCTTCCAAACATACTCAAACACCGACCGCCCCCCACCCCAACATCATCACGGGCCACCATCATGGTGTGCCTGGTCTATCCCTCTGTACTGGACCACTACAGGCAGCCTGGGGCTCAGCCACCCTGCCGTCAATGGGCTACAACAGCCTGCGCGCACGAGATCCCTGTCCCAAATACAGTCAGGGTATTGTGTCTGTGATGGGACGTGACGTGACGGGGTAGCACGTGGCAAGACGCCCTGCAGCCTGCCTGCATCCTGCTGCCGACGGCGAGCCCCTGGATGCCTGCCCACGGCACGACGACGACGACGAGTGTGCAGAGTGCGGGGACGGCGCAGAGCTCATCTGCTGCCATGGCTGTCCCAGGGCCGTCCACTGCCTGGCACCCCCGCTGCCTCGTGTCCCGAGGTGAGCCCCGCGTCGGGATGGGGCTCCGCCGTGCCTCATGGCCCCGCCGCCCCTCACAGCCGTGCTGGGGTTGTGCAGTGGGACGTGGCAATGCAGCTCGTGTGTGGCCGAGCTGGGCCGGCTGCGGGAGGCAGACACGGCTGCGGAGCAGCTCCCTGCGGTCCCAGACAAGGAGGAGCACGGTGCCCAGCCGGGAGGAAGCCACTGGAGCACCTGTGTCCGCTGTTTCTTCAAGATCTCCGCACCCCAACGCTGCCCCACGCGTGATGGAGACCCCGGGTGAGTCCCCTCCGCCTGCCCCCACGTCACAGCCCAAGCCTCTCCATTCCTTCCTGCCGCTCGGAGCGCTCGCAAATACCTCGTTGGCTTGCAGAGGGCTGTGGCTTTGCGGCTCCTGCGTGAGCACCCCAGAAGCAGGCAGCTGGGAGAGCACCGCAGCTGCTGCAAACCACGTGCTTCAGGCAGCAAAGGTTGGTACAGCCAGGGCCGGAACCGGTGCGCGGAATGCAGGCGGTGCTGGGTGAAGGCGCTTGGAGGAACAGCCAGAGAGACAGAGAGACAGAGAGACAGAGAGACAGAGAGACAGAGAGAGAGGAGGCCGAGGGACAGGGAATGGTTGCTGGGCCGCGGGCACGGCACCTAGACATGGAGATGTTGCTGAAGATGTACTGGAGGGGGAAGAGCACAGCCCAGGGGCTGTGACTGCGGCCTGCGGGCCGTGAAGGACCGAAACGAGCGCATGACCAGAGGTGGGGGTGACACATCTTCCCCCACAGTTGGAGAACGGCTCAGCGAGCACTGACCCCATGTCCTGCAGGGAAGAGCTCGATGCCCTCCTGAGTGAGCTACACCCGGAGCATATTCCCAGGGCACTACTTGGTGCGTACGGCAGCTCCACAGTAGGTCGGTGGACGCTGGGAAGGAAGATGAGAAACAGGGTAAACCCAAGAGACTGAGAAGAGAGTGAAAATGGAGACTGACAACGAGTGGGCGATCCCACAGGGAACCTGGGATGGGATCCGGCAGTGGGCACTCCAGAGCATGGCACGGTCCCTTGCAGGCACACGTGGGCTATTAGACAAGCGCCTGCTGCAGTGATGGAAGGCAAAGCCAGACGAGACAGTGGAGAGAAGAAAGGGAAAAGGAGAGGAGCGAATCAAGAAGTGAGGCAAGGAAGAAAAGGCCAAATTGACACTAACTCAGTAGGGACTACAAAACAGCATATCGGAACGCTGTCCCCAAACACAAAAGCTCACGCCTCCCGCGGCCAGCCCGCCGGCGCGGGAGCGGAGGGCAACAAAAGCCCGTCAGCAAAAGCCTACAGCACCCGGTATTCCCAGGAGGTCTCCCATCCAAGTACTAACCAGGCCCGACCCTGCTTAGCTTCCGAGATCGGACGAGATCGGGCGTTGCCAGGGTGGGATGGCCGTAGACGCTGCGTGCTCCTGCTCCGGCCCTCTTGCCAGCTGCACGCCACCGCCACCGCCCGCCACCATGGGAAAACAAGGGCCACAGCCCCAAAGCCGGCCAACCACAACGCGACCCCACGCTGCCCGCAATTCCCCGCACGTCACCCACACAACCGTACAACCCGGACCCAACCTCCCCACGCCTTCGCACATCCCCCGACATCCACCCTACCCAACGCGCGTTGACCCTACGCCACTTACAACCCTGGCACGGAACGCCTCCCGGCACCGCACGCACACGCCACAGCACCGCACGGCACGCACACAAAGTCACACGTGCTTCCCCAGCCTCCCAAACCAACTCCAACGGGGCTCACGCACCGACACAGCGCCCCCAGCGGGTCAACACCGGCACTACACCGCACTGCCCGACCGACGCGCCGGACCAAGAGCAAAAGCAAACGCCGCAGCCCCGCGCCCGAAGTCCCAAGCACACGAAAGCCCGAGGCTGCAGCCGCTGCCACACGGGACAGCCCGGCCCACGGGCCGCCCCGGCGCTCAGTGGCACCCGCGCGCATCAGCCGCGAGCCCCGGGTCCAGCAGAAGGCCGCCCAACGCCCGCCATCCCCAGCGCCACCCGGCACAAGTGGCACGGACGCGCGCACGGTCACGACGGCCGCCACCATCCAACATCAAAAGCCCGTCAGCAAAAGCCTACAGCACCCGGTATTCCCAGGAGGTCTCCCATCCAAGTACTAACCAGGCCCGACCCTGCTTAGCTTCCGAGATCGGACGAGATCGGGCGTTGCCAGGGTGGGATGGCCGTAGACGCTGCGTGCTCCTGCTCCGGCCCTCTTCCCGCCTGCACACCACTGACACCACCCGCCACACAACGGGAAATGTAACGGCTTCGCCGTTAGAAAGAAATCACGCAAGCTTTTAACATTTTTATGTACTCTCTTTTCTTTAGGAATCACTGCGTTCTGTACTTTGCATGTTTTTTTTTTATATATTACGTATTTCCACGTTCATGTCTGTACATTTAGACTACCTTTTGCGAAATAGTTGTATATTTTTTTTTCTTAACTTTGTAAACCTATTTTAGCATGTTTTTTTTTAGTAATTATACAGCTCAATATGATTGGAGAAGGTGTATCATCAGAGATGTAATGATTAATGATGGGCACAATAGAAACGTCCTATAATGGAATGGAATGACTTTTGGGGGACCAAATCTCAGGTAAAAATGTTTTAATTTGCAGTTATCATAGCGGGCATCCTGCAAGGCAGAGCACACAGCAAAAAACACATCACAGCCTTATATTTGCTATCCCTTGATTCTTAACCCATTTCCCCGCTGATTGAGTGTCCCATGTTCGCATCCTATGCAATGCTTGCTATTGTATTTACGGACTGATTCCATCCACCTTTGATTTCTCTTTCATAATTTGTTACCTGCTGGTTATTGTGTCTGTCCCTTCTGTTTCCCTCATCTCTACAGCTGAGCCTCTCACTGTCTGCTTAGCTGTTTGTGCCACGTTCCCTGGCTGGTATATGAGGCTGGAGAAAAACAACACCGCAGTTTTAGCTGTCACAGAAAGAGCCGCACGCCCTCACACGCTGCCCTGTGTCTGCTGCAGGCAGCAGCAGCAGCCAGGGTTGCTCCGAGTGGCCTCAGCAGCCTCTTTCTGCATAGGTTTGTTCGCCACGAACTTAGTTAATAGGCGCAGCTGGAGGTCACCACATCACGGTGGGGTTACAAAGCCGCTTTCTGCCCGCCTTCAGTTAAAAGCAGCCCTTTCTGCTGCTCTGTGACACTCAGGCTCAGGCACGAGCGAACCACGAGCAGGTACTGCCTCCGAGCTGCTGCTTTCCTCTCTCTCTCTCCTTCCCCGTGAACAAATCCCATCAGCAGGCAGCCTAACCCACGCTAATCCCGTTTCGGGGGCTGTGTCGGGTACCTTGCAGGGACCGAGAGGGTCGGACCGGTCCGGCACAGCGCGGCGGACAGCCGGCGGGTCGTGGGGGGCCGCCCGCCTTCCGCACGCTTCGCGGAGGAGGGGGAGCGCGGGGCCGGGCCGGGCCGAGCTTTGTCCGCATCCATTTTAGCTGAGAGGGAGGCACGCGCCAGGGCTTACGGCCCCGCGGCACGAGGCAGGCGATCGTACCCCGCACGCCGGGCGGCCGCGGCTCCGGGGTCACGCGGGGGAACCGCCCGCGCCCCTCCGGCACAGCCCCGCCTCCTCCAGCACCGCCCCGCCCCGCCCCGCTCCGCTCCGCCCGCCGCCTCCGAGTGAGGGAATAAAGTTCAGGCCCGGGGCAGGCGGTCCTGCGCACAGCGCGATCGCGGCCCGCGGACGGCGGCGGTGCGGGGCGATGGCCTCGGAGGAGCTGGCTCAGAAATTGCAGCGGCGGCTGCTGTTGGAGGAGAGCGGGGCGGCGGCGGAGGGCGATGAGCGGGACGCGGAGGTCCCAGCCTCGTCCGAGGCGGGCGAGGAGGAGCGGAGCTGCCTGACGGCCAGCGCGGGCGCGGAGCTGAGCGCTAAGCTGGCCCGGCGGCACGACATCAACGAGGGCGCGGCGCAGCCCTGCCGGGCCGCCGTCTTCAACCCCTACACCGAGTTCAAGGAGTTCAGCCGCCGGCAGATCAAGGAGATGGAGCGCATGTTCCGCCTGTGAGTGCCTCGCGGGGCTCCGCCGGACCCCCCGCCGCCTTGCTTTACTTCCGTCCCCGTGTGTTCGGTGGGTGCGAGGAGGGCTGGACGCGGCCGTTGTGCCCGCGCTCCGCCTGCTTCTGTTCGGCCGCTTTCCCGGGGCCGGAGGTGATGGGCGCTCGCGGTGGCACCCGGCAGCTGTGACTTCATGGGGAAAGTAGGACGAGGAGGAGCACCTGCGTGTCCCCGTGTCAGGGGGACGAGCGCTGCGTGCTGTGCTGCGGGTGACGGCTGCTGCCTGCAGGTACGGCTGACCTTTGCTTGGCCTCGTCCAGCGTCCTGCTGTGCGCTCGGCGGGGCCGGCAGGGGAGCGGTGCTGCTCCTGCTGCGTGCCCCGGGGCGGGCCCGTGTCCCTGTGCCTTACACTCATGCTGCATGTCTGCCTTCGGCAGCTGAGCGTCCCCCGCAGCTCTGCTCGGCAGCGTTGTGGCTCCAACTGCAGTCTTGTTGGCCGGGCTTTGTGTTCCCTCCCGTGCACTTCAAATGAAGCTTGAGTGTGGCTTCCTCTTATCCTCTTTTCCTGCGATGGAGTTCCCCTCCTGTCAGGAGAGTTCATACTATGTTCAAGCAATGCAGAGTGCTGTTTGTGTAAGGCAAAGCATTTCTGCTTAACCAGGGCCGTGTTCCAGCTGTGCTGTGTGCTCTTCGTGCCCTGTCCCTGCGTTTGGGCTGTGTGTGAGTGCCTTTGTTACCTGTGCTTGTGTTTCCTTTTGGTACCCCAAATCTCTGCTCCCTGGGCCTGACGTTCCCAGCCTCGAGGAGGGGGCAGGGCTGGGGGTGAGGATGCTGCCCAGCACAGGGAGGCTGGGCCACAAAAGCACCGTGTGGGGTGCAGAGAGCTGCTTTGGCTTATAAGAGGTGTCTGCAGCAGGGTTTGTAACTTGTCAGGGCTTTCTCCTGTCTGAAAGCTGCCTTGAGCATTTCAGAGGCTGGGCCGAGAGACAGAGTTAGCTTGAATGCTTCCACTTCACAGCTCTGTGGGGTGTTGCTGGCTCCAGACAGGACTGTTGCTGCGGGAAACCTAGCTGTGTGCTTGTGGAGAGGCATTCATCTTTCTGAGTGCGCCGGAGGTCTTTGTTGTGTGGGCTGCTTTGCATCAGCAGCTGGGCATGGGGAGGGAGGTGCCTGGGCAAGATTTCTGCTCTGCTTGCTCCTGTGCCACTTCTGGCAGCTGGTAAAGGGGTACTGTGCGGTGTGGAGGGCTGGGATGTGGGCCTGTGAGGGCAGGAGGATGAACCGTGCTGGTTGTGCCTGTGGCCTAGAAGCTGAGGGTAGGAGCGTGGAGTGGGCAGGGATGCTGACTCGGAAGGGAACAACTGTGATTGGGGAAATAAAAAGTGGAAGAGCTGAATTGCAGCTGGATTTTTAGACAATGAGCTCATTAAATGCAGGCCCTACAAGTGGGGAATTTAGGCTTTGCAGTTGAATGCTAATCAGCGTTTCAGTGTAGTTGGGAAGCAGTGTGTGCCCTTTGAGGACCATTGCAGCTGAGTGCTGGTCAGCTTGCCAGAAGAGGATGGAGCTGGGCTGTGTGCTCCCATGGCCCAGGGGATGGTGGGTGTCATCCCTCCGGGCAGGAGGATAGAAAACCCCTGTCCTGCTGGTGGCTGTGCTGGATGCAGCTGGAGTTGGCTGCAGGGGATCTGGTCTTTGCTCCATCTGGTCCCAGCAACCTGTTTTAAGTATTGGCCAGCACCACGTGCTCCAGAAGGAGAGGAAATACTCCTCTTAATTCCTGCCTGTCAGAGCTAGAGTTAATGTGATTAAGGGTTTTATGCTTCATATGGCTTATTGGCCTCAGCAACAACAACCTAGGATTTTTCTTACTAATGTTAGAAAATAAGTATTTGACGAGCAGCATGTTGTCTTGTTACCACCAGATGCCAAGTTTCTGCTCTTGATTTCCCATCCCTGGGGTCTGGGGGCCAAGGGTTTGGTTGGGCTTGGCTCACCCTCCTGTTTGAGCCTCATATCCCTGTTCCTGTGTGCTTGAGGAGTGTCCCAGGTGCCAGCAGCAGGGTGCTGCGGCTGTGCCACCCCAGGGGCTGCTGCCGCAAAGTGTAGATGTGCATCAGGTGGCAACGGGAGCTCTTGGGGTGGGCTCTTCTTATTTTGGCAGAGGGACCAGGAAGTCTGCAGCTCAGGCTAATTATAATGCGACCTAATTAGTTGCGTGTTCTGACTGTGTGGTGATGCAGGTAACCACAATAACCTCTCTTCCCAGAGTCTTGCAAGCAGGCTCTGGGGAGCTCTGGAGTCCTGCAGCTCACCTTGCTGTGATCTCATCTGGGCAAAGGCAGCTTGGGGGCAGGTGTGTGTGAGTGAGAGCCAGGCTGTGCCTGGGCTGAGTGACCTCCCTGAGGTATGTGGTGGGGGAGGAGAGCAGCCACCAGATTAGTCTGCAGGGTGGGAGGAAGTGCATAAATTCCAGCGTTGCTGTTGCACTTAGGGAATTTCATGTGCTGCCCACTCATTTCATGATTGCCTCCTGCCTATCGAGTGGGGAAGGCTGTGGTCTCCCTTTGACCCCCTGAAGCAGCTTGAGAGGCCCGGGCTGGGTGTAGACTGGTGCTGCACACCCTCATTTGCCCCGGGATGGCTGTGCTCCTGCTGTGACCAGCTGTCCCTGATCTGCCACCAGCTGCCCGGTGGTCAAGGAGGTAATCCTGATGGAGACTTGGCTGCCCAAGGCCATGTCACTCCAGCTCTGCAAAGGAAATCTGTGTGTAGGAAGCCTCCATCTTGTCCTATCCCTTCAAGAGCAAAGCATGGCAGAGGGATTGGAAATCCTTGCTTGGGAGTTTGCTCCTGCCTCAATATGGTGGAGTTGTTATCAAAGCACTTGACATGTAAGGTGATACACAATGCTCAGAGGAAATCAAGTGCTGCTTAGGATTTTGAAATATTTAAGAAGAGATTATTACCACTTCAGCACCATTACTCTGATTTGTTTCAGAGCCTGTGTTAGGCCATTACAGCATGCGGGAGTTGCAGATCAAAGTACAGTTGCCCACAATGTGTGCAGCAAGCTCAGGTGCAGGGAATGTGTACAGGAAGGGCAGGTTTTCTTTCCAGTCTTTCTCAAGGAGAGTGAATATTTAGAAATTGCTCTTTGATCCTCCAGTATTTGGGATTTCTCGTTCAACTATTCTTTTCTTGTTCAGTGGTTTTCTTACTAAGACAAGTGGTGAGATAACAGCCAACTCAGTACTGGTAATGCAGTCCTCAGCTTTTCCTTTTTCCTTTTCTTCCTTACCCAGTCCTTTTATCTTCTGTGGTGTAGACCTTCAGCTGTGCTGCATAACACCATTGCAATGATTGTACTAGCACAGTAATTGTGCATGATACACTTCTTGCCCTTAAATAAGTCTTTTCAGTTAAGTATTGCCTCTTTCCTTCCTTGCCCCTATTTCTGCTGCCTCTTTCTTCCCCCAGTGCTCTAGCAGCAGGGAGACACTGCAGCCTGAGTGGAAGTGAGCCAGCCTGGGAATCTGGGTGCATCCTTGTTGCAGCAGATTTTGGCAGCAGCTCAGTGTTTTATCTGCTGCCAGGATTGTTACTCTGACTGTGCTGCAAAGCCTTACTGGGTCAGCCATGGTGCTTGTAGCTGTGTGCAGTGTCCCAGCTCATCCATGGGGCCACAGCTGCCCTGTTGCAGAAGGAGACCCACCACAGCCCTGCTGCTGACATGCTGCTGCAGCTGCCCCATCTCTGTGTGCCTGAGATGTGAGGTATCTTTGCCTGTCAGTGTGAGAGCCCCTCAGTAATGCTTGTGTGTTGCTAGGGTGAGCCTTGGCTGGCAGCCCGGGCAGCTTTGAGCACGAAGGGAGCAAAGCTCTGGTGTCATGGCAGGACAGAGGGTGACGGTAGGGCTGGTGAGGCAGCTGGGCACACAGGTGCTACGTAGTCCTGCTGTGCTGCTTCTGCAGCATAGGACAGGGTTGCTTTCAGAATGTTGGGATACGTTTAGGGGGCCAAACCTGCTCTGGTGCTCTCCTCCAGCTCTGCTTGTTACCTGTGCTATCCTTGCAGAGTGTCTGTCACCCTGCAGGAGCCGGGCTGCTGTGCTGGTGGTACAATAGGTGAGTGATGTCCCAGGGCCTGGCTGGAACCAAGGGTGCTGAGGGGAGCTCCCAGAAAGCAGTCGGTGTGCTTTTGGGTCAGGCAGAGGAGTGCTGGGACCGATGCTCCCCAGGTTCAGCTGTGTAACAACTGTGCTATGCCCTGTTGTGCCAAGTGCCTGCACCCGTGGGTGTGCAGCAGGGAATGAACGACACCTTCTCTCGTGCCCTATAAATATGTCTCTCCCTAAATAGTCTGGCCGTGCAGCTGTGTGGCGGTCATGTGGCTGTGCCAAGGTCCTAAAATACTCACGCTGCTCTGGGAGGGGAGTGGGGGTGGGGAGGGAATGCAGCAGTTTGCAGGGTGCTGCACTGCTCCACGCAGTCTGGGAGCTGCCATGTCCTGTTGGCTCTGGGAAGCTGATTCTGGGGGATGTGTGCCTGCTGAGCTGCTGCCCCTTGCCAGTGGCCTGTCCTGTGTTGAAGTGTTCCTCTGGGGCCGCCCAGCCCTGTGCACTGAACACCTATTGTGTGGCTGGGACTGCGTGCTGTTCTGCTGCCTGTTCCTCACAATCCTTGCTTTGTGCTGCCTCTCTGCAGGATAGTTGAGCCCTGAAGCTGTGCCCGGTGGTGAGGCACCCAGTGTAACTAGTTAACCCTTCTGGATGGTGTCTGCCCTCCAGGCTGTGTTGAGGTGAAGACAAGGCACTGAGGACCAGTGTTTGCCTGCAGCAGTGCCTGCATCACAGGGGTGAGATGGGCACAGTAAGTGTGGGCTCAGCACCTCCCCCTCCTTCTGGCTTCTCTGTTGCCCTTCTCTGAGCAGCAGCCCTTGTTTGAGGGCTGGATGTAGCTCTGCTTCCACAGCTAGGTAGAGAGCAGCATTGGCTTGTTAGGATAAAACAAACAAAAAAGCAAATCCTCAGAGCCCCTTGCCTTATCTGATCAAAGGTACTGCCTGTCCAGCTGTCTCTAGAGGAACAGCTCCATACCCTTTTCCCCGAACTTATAGGAAAAGCAGTCTGATACTTAAACAGGGAAGAGATTGTACTTAGTGCAGTTCTGCAAGAGCATCTCAGAGCTAGGTTTGGTTGTGCTGCTTACACATACCTTAAATTACTGATCGTTTCCTGCAGTGTGCCTGCTTTCCTGGCCTGTCAGCTCTGTGACCTGGTTTCTGCTCCAACAGAGGTTTCTCTCCTAGTTTTCCAGAAAGCTGTCCCATCTAGTGTCCTTAGGTTTGCTGGTTGCAGATGTGCCTGCAGGTTAGCAGCAGGGTCTGCAAGCCCACCAGGTGCATCACTTTAGTGCTCACAGGCTTGATACTTTGGGCCTCATGGTAGTAGGGGTACAGTACAAAAACTGGTTTGGGAGGTGGTGGGGCTGTCTGAAAAGCAGCAGATGCCTGGTGTGAAGGATCCCTACCCGGTGCTGTGGTTGGGCAATGCTGTGGCTGCAGCCCTGCCTTGCACTGCCTACGCCTGCATGCGGCCCAGGGCCAGCAGCTTTGTTCATGCTTTTTTCAGCCGCAGCTTCCTCTGCAGCTGTGAGGTTTCTCAGCTGGAAAGGGCTTTCTTCCAGAGTAACCACAATTGTGCAGGTCTTGGTCTGGGATGGCTGCAGCTCTCATGCTCTTTGGAAGAGAGCTAATAGTGAATGAGTGATGAGTGGAAGGATTTCACTAGCTCCTGCCAGAGAAGAGAGCTTCTGCACAGTTTGTAGGGCTTCATCTCTGAACAGCCAAAAGATAGAGCTGCATTGGGTTTGAGGTGGTGGGAGAAGACCAGGGCAGCAGCAGGCACTGCAGCAGGGTTGCGCCAAGCCAGACCTTGCCCCATCCTGCTGTGAGAGCCCTGGCTTTCTGTTAGACCAGAGCTGGCCATTGGGGTCCGACTCACTTTCTGATTTGGGAATGAATCTTGAAGCTTGATGTGGTGGGACTTTTCACTCTGAGTGAAGGCAGGGGCTGGCAGGGCTGGGATGAGGGATGGCTATTGTCTGATTACAGTAGAGTTCATCGCTTGTGTCTTTGGACTTTGAAACCCAGTAATGACTCTCATGGCTATGAAGTGCTGGGTATTTCTCTCCTGCTGGCAGTGGATGTCAAGGAAGGAACTGGTGCACAGTCTCAGTCTGAGAGCTGCAGGTCACTGCCTCCCTCCCTGTTTCTACCCTTTCCTCCTGCAAGGAGTTGTTTACAATCTTTTGTGCTCTCATGGGAGCATGGTCCTACTCCAGCCTTGCTCCTAGACCTGTCCCAAGGTGGGTATAAATTTCTTCTCCTCCCACTGCTGTCTTGCAGCCATCAGGCACCAGCCAGGATTACAGCAGTGTACTGTGCTTCCCTCAGCCTGCTTTTGTGCTCTGCCTCAGGGCACTGAATCAACAGCTGCCCTGAAGCAGAGTGCTTATGTAGTACAGAAGCATTTCAGAGAGAAGAGATCCTAACAGCCAAGTGGGTGTCTTTTGCTTACAAAGGAAGATAGTCTCCTTTGAGGGGAGGTTCTGGTTGGTCTGTGCACCTCCTTTTTCCTCTAAATGAGCTTGAGAGCAGGCAGCAGCTGGCTCTGGCATGCCTTTGCTGCTCCATGCTGGTGCATGGTGTAAACTGTGTGCAAATTAACTTCATGCTGGACACGTAAGTGGGAAGATGGAAATCCCAAGATAAGCAAGTTCCTCTTCTTTCTGTGTGGGGTGGTTTGGCTTGAGCTTCTGAGTACTTCCCTCTTGGAAGAGACAGCTCTGAAAGTGGCCTACCACTTCCCTGAGCTTAATATAATCTGTGTTGTACAGCTTCTCTCTGCTGCATGTGGAACTGCTTTGTGTTTTTTCATTTGCTCGGTTCCTCTTCTGGGAAAGATGCTCCTGGATACAGGGAATGATGAGGACTGACCCTCTCCCCTTCGTACCCCACAGGTATGATTCAGGACGGGATGGATACATTGACCTGATGGAGCTGAAACTGATGATGGAAAAGCTGGGAGCCCCACAGACCCACCTGGGACTAAAGAACATGATCAAAGAGGTGGATGAAGACTTTGATGGGAAGCTCAGCTTCCGTGAGGTAAGGTGGCATAGGTGCAGCTGTGGATGTGGTTGTGGGGTAGAAGGGAGGAAGCAGCCCTGTAGAACTGTCCCTTCCATATTCCTCCTACTGTGGGATGTGGTAAAGCAGCAGGTGGGCCATGGGCAGATCCAGATCTGAAGCACTGTCAGCAACTGTCTCCATTCTCATCTTCAAGTCAGCAAAGAGATCGGTTATTGCTCTGCTGTGATGCTACTGGGCATCAGTCGTGCTGGAGGAGCTGGGAGCCCTGCTGTGGGCAGGACAGGAGCTGCTGCTGGATGAAAGAAGAGAGGGTGCTTAGTCAGTGGCACTTGTGCAGTCAAGGGTACCCAGCCTTTATCACGGCAGTTATCACAACCTCCTATTGAATAACCTTACACTAGGCTTTGATTGCTGCCTGTATCAGCAGTGTGCATAACAGTGTGGCTTTATACGTTAACCAGCAGCTCCTCAGGCAGTACAGTTACTGATTTTTGCAGCAGTGGAAGGCTGCATGGCCATCCTGCTGCTCATCCCTCCAGGATGTGTTGGAGATAGGAAAGCCTTACTGCTCAGGACCTGTGGTACTGCTCAGGAGGGACTGTGCTCCTGCCATGCTTCTAGGGTGGATATTTGGTTTGGGGGGTGGGATGCAGAGCTCTCCACTAGAATATCTCTGGATATTCTTGATTTTGAAAGTGCCATTTATTTGAGTTTTTTTTTTTTTGAGGGGTGAGGAAAATGAGGATGCCTCTGTCCACCCTTTAGAGCTGTTGGGAATAACTGTGTATGCTACCATTCCTCCTACAGCCTTGCTTTGTCCCTTCTCGCACACTGTTCCCATTATTGCTCAGAGGAACACTTTCAACCACAGTGAGAACCTCTCTGCTTACACCTGAAGTTCTAAGCTGGCAGTTCCTCTGTGAAGGGAAGGGTACCTGCTCAGGCAGAGGTGAACTGGAGGTAGCAAAGAATCCAGTGGAGCAGGAAGAGCACAGTGTCCTTGGCTCTAAGTCACGCTGGGGCAAGATAAGCACTGAAGGCAGAACAGACGCACACCTGTGATTGCCAAACCTCTGCGTGCACTGGAGAAGCCCTCTCTGCTTTGCTGTGTGCTGCCTGGGCTCGCCTTTGGACTGGGTGAAGGGCTAGAACAGCTGCTGGATTGTGTGAGCAGTGCTGCAGATGCTTTCTGCAATGAAAATTAAGTGCCTTTATCCCCCAAGGCTCTGGGAGGTCCGGCCTGTGATGTCCTGGCATTGGTGTTTCAGCACAAGTGGTGGTGTGGCTCCTCTTCTGCTGCCACCTGTTTGGAGCACAGCCCTTTGCATGGCCACACGTCAGCTGGCATGTGCTGAGTGTGCTGCCAGCTCTTGGCACATGGCAGCAGCAGCTGGTGCTGTTGTTGTAGTTTGTAGCCAGATGCAAAAAGATGGGCAAGCAAACACAAGCCGGAGTGGTACACAGGCTGGAATGAGGCAATGTTACTGGCAGAGCTCTGGGGACAAATCACAGTCTTGGCAGGTACTCAAATCTTCCAGTGGTAGAGAGGAGCAGCGTGCTTGTTGTGTTGTTACAGAAGCACTGGGCAGAGGGCTGGCAGGAAGATGGGCTTTCCTGGTGGGTTAGAAGGCCTAAACCAGCCCCGTGGCCCTGCCCTGCTCCACTTCCTGCTAGTGGTGACTAGTGAGCACGTGGAGAGTGAGCAACTTAGACCACTCTGACAACGTGAGGAGAAACCCTATTTTAAATGCATGCCTGAAGTCAGCAGCATGCAGCTCAACTGCTGGAGGGCTCCTGTCTGTCTTTCCAGAGGATGTGTCCTGACAAACCTGCCTGAAAACATGCTGCTTGAGGCCTGGCCAGAGAAATACTAAAGTCCTCTTTCGTTTGCAACAGGTCACCTTTTTGTAGTTTCTTTGGGTAGTGCCATGTCCTCCCATTCTGTGTAAGCTGTTATCTGGAAGGCAGGCCTGTGTTGCTCTGTCTTGCTGCTGACAAGCCATTGGCGCTATTAGGAGTGCTGCTGTACTGGTGACTTCTGAGTCTGTCAATTTATCAACCATTAACTGCACAAGACTTCCTTTGCAACTTGAGCCAAGCAGTTGAGGCTTTGATATGTCATGTACAGCAGCAAGAGGAAAATCTTCAGGTTGTTTTTTTCATTACCACAGGAAAGCAGAGTTAATTGGTATAATAGTAATGGTTAATTCTAGCTGCTATCTACAGTCTGCCAGAATCCACCCACTTCCTCACACCCTCACTTATGTGCTGACCCATGTCATGTTTGCTAGCAGGGTTTGTGCCAACTGCAGCCTGGAGTGACACCACTTCTCTGGCAAGCAGTTCCAGGGGCACTGCTGCCAGCTGATCCAGTACCTGCCCTTGTGTCCTGGGGGTCAGCATGGCGTCCGGTGGGTTGCATGTCTGCAACATTGCTCTGAGACTTTTAAGTCTTTGCTAATGAATGATGTGAGGGTGAATATATCTCTTGCTTCCTATGAAGCTTGTGGGGTGGAAAGAGTGTGTCCTGTTGTACCAGTTTTTTAAGAGCTGGGTTTTTAAAAGTATAGCATTATTCACTTTGACTTCTCTTGACATTTCTCTGATTCTTAGCTGCATGTACCACATCCTGGGTCTTAGCAAGGGTGTGAAATGAGTTAGTTTCCTGATGGGCTCCTATGTCTGAATTTAAAAATTCTGATAGTGCTTGATGTTAAGTGAGGATTGATGCTTCAATAGCAAGTAACTGGTGAGGGTGGGCTGCAGGCAGTGTGCTGACATGCAGGATGAATCGTGAGATCTGGTGGAAACCAGAATGATGCCTGCATCGCAGGGTACTCAAAGGCTGGAGTTATGCTTTGTCCACTCGAGCTGGTGGCTTGCTCCTTGGTTTCCTTCTTAGCTTGCTTTCCTTGGCTGCAGCAGCCTGTATTCCATTGTAGGAATTGCTTCCCCATCCCCTAGTTTCAGGATGATTCATGCACACTCGTACTTGTGACTGGGTGTTTCCAGTCTCCTCCCCGGGCAACAGCTGTGCCAGACCTCAGGATTGTGCTGCTTTTGCTGCACTTGTCCAGTGCCAGGAAGTGGGACTTGCAGGGTGGAGCACAACTGTGAGGAGGAACTGTAACGACCTGCAGTGTGTGCAGCCCGGCCTGCCTGCTGGCTCTCCCTGCCCCTGTGCTCAGCAGTGGTGGCAGAAGAGAGGAACTAAGCCCAAACCTAGCGGATCTGAGCAGAATGAGAGCGTGTCTTGGGAAGGATTTAGTTTCTGTTCAGCAGAGCATTATTTGATTTGTTGCATGTTTTTTGGAGGGGAATAAGGTTTCTCCCCAAGCACAGAGTGCTTTCTGGCTATTTTGTGCTGAGTACACAAGGGGTTACAAGGCCGTTGCATGAAGCAAGGCCTGGTAATGCTGCTTCTGTGAGAGGGCAGCCAGCGCTGCCGTCATCTCCACACCCCTCCCCACGGGAATCTTCCCAAACTCTCTCATCTCTGTTGGTTTCTGCAAACAATTTGAGAGAGAAGAGAGGCTCTCTCAGTTCAGATGCTGGAACTCTGCTGCCCTCCTCTGGGATAACGCAGGCGCTTTCTGGAGGAGAAAGCCAAGTCCTAAAGTGGCAGGGATGTCGGGCATGCCTGTCAGATGGACTTCACAGCAGTTCTGTGTGGTATTTGCAGCTCTCTCCCCTGGACTGAAGCGCTGCAGCGATGCATTACTACTGGGCTCCTTTGGTACTGGGTGACTTGCTTCTGTCTGTGTTACTTCAGTGCTGACACCTCCTGGGGTGCCCAAGAATAGCAGGGAATTGGTTGTGTGAATTTGCTTGTCAGGTGATGCAGAGATCTTTATTTTTAAGCAGCTGTTTTTGTCCCTTTTGTGTGTGTTGTTTTTTTTAAGTGCTTTCCTCAATGGTAATATGGCCGATTCTTTTTCTTCTGCAATTTATTTGCCAGTTTGCACTCTGCTGTAGTTTGTTAAATGTCTTCAGTTCAGTGCAGGACAAAGGTTTCAAAACTATTTACTGTGGATGCTGGTACTCTCTTAAGTTAGCTCTGAGTCACCTCTCTTGAGGGCATGCCCCTGGTCTGACCTGACACGTATTAGAGAAGCTCTCCTGTGTGTTATTTAATGGGCACAAGAGAAATACCAGGGTGTTGCTCATTGTAGCTAAACCATTCCGGGTTTCCTGGAACATGCTGAGGCATTGCTCCAAGTACTGATTTGAGTAATCTTTCCTGTGTCCTAGACAAGGAACCAGTTGAAGTGACCATGTGTTATTGTTCCTGGTGCATTTGGCCTTAATTTTGTTTTTTTTCCTCCTATGCTGTGTGGATAGCAAGGCTTAGTAAGTATTGAAGGCCGAGTTGATGATGCTGGGCTGTCCCCAAATTGCTTTCAAGTGCACACCATTGCACTGATATCCTCCCTAGGGGAGTTGGACTGTCACCTCAGTACAGAGAGGCTGAGGTTGAGGCAAGGCAGTCTTAGTCCTGCTTTCATTCTTGTGGGATGTGGGGTCTCAGATCACAACAGTGGGGAAGCATTAGGGTTTGGGGATATTGAGGGCTGGATCAGAGCCCACCTCACAGTTGTACCAGGCAGGTAGGGATGGTCTCCTCTTGCTGTGTAGGAGTCCTGCAGCTGTGCTTCATCATGGCATCGTTCCATGCAAACCCTCTTTTCCTAAGAGGTTTTTCTCTTTAGTGCAGCAGGGCTATGTAGTAGAGCTAGGACATGAGAGTACAAGTTGCCATTTTTTTCTATAAAACCGGCTTCATTTCCTCTGAAATATCAATTCCTACCCCCCTCTGTCCCCCAGGTGGATATTTGTGCTGTTTGCATTTTAATTCTTCATCTCAGTGAAGAACTTGAATGTTTCTTCTGTCTTGATAGTTCCTGCTGATTTTCCATAAAGCTGCAGCTGGGGAACTTGAGGAAGACAGTGGACTGTTGACTCTTGCAAAGCTCTCTGAGATAGATGTCTCCATTGAAGGAGTCAAAGGAGCCAAGAACTTCTTTGAAGCTAAGGTATGTTGTACCAAAGACAGACATGAAACTGCCTGTAGAACCTGACTACCACTGAGATTCTAACCCTGCTTTTGCTTTTCAGTAGAAGATATTGTCTATTTTACCCCTAGCTTAAAGAATGTGTAACTTCATCTGGCCTTCACCTTTTTAAAATTTTTGTTTTTTTCCCTTCAAGCTTTATCTAGCTACACCATTCTTCTGTAGTTTAATCAACACTAGAATGCCTTCATCCAGTCTCTGCTGTGGGTCTTACCCTGATAGAGCTGACTGGACTTGGCTCCAGTGGCCAAGAGCTGTACGTGACCAGCTGGCTGACTTCTTTTAGAAGACAAAAGCATCCTGGAAACAAATGCATTGGGACTGACTTTCTCATTTTTCAAAACTTGACCAGAGAACTCAGTTCAGTGGTGTTTTGAAATATAGAATTTCAGATTCTGCTTGAATTCTCTCTTTCTTGAGCAGTTCTTTGTAACCTTTGGAATCAAAATTATTCCACAGAGTCCTGGTGCTGGCAGAAAGAGCTTTACACAATGAAGCTGACAAAGCACCCTTTTTGCAAGTTCTCTTGGAGAGAGAATAATCCTGTGTGCTTACATAAGAAGTTTTGTCCTGAGAGTGTAGCACAGCTATTGCACAGCAGATGTACTGAGATGAAAGCTGGAAAAACAGCCAGCGAAAAAAGTTTCTTTTGATCTGCAGATTATCTGTGGTATAGTATGATTATCTCAGATTTGGCTATGATTCAGAGCTGTTTTCTTCTGTAGTTTCTCCCACTGTTTACTCACAACGTTATGCTATGCTGTATGCTTGCAGAAATAATGCATTTGACCTAGTACTGACAGCATTGTTTTGGTTACTTGCTAGTGACTTATTAGTAAATGGCCTTTCTTTTACTGATGTCCAAGTCAAGCAAGCTAGCAAGTATTGGATGTAAATTCCCAAGTAGTGCAGTCTAATTAGTACTTGACCCATGCTTACAGCTTCCCATTAAGCAATGAGGGTGCAGTAAACAGTTTGGTGTTGCTCACTTAAGAGTAATCCAGACTTTGGTTCTGTCTCTGATGCAAAGCTTTTGTTTTTTCTTCCATGAAGGTTCAAGCCCTTTCTTCAGCAAGTAAGTTTGAAGCAGAGATAAGAGCTGAGCAAGATGAGCGAAAGCGAGAAGAGGAGGAAAGGAAACACCGCCGAGCAGCTTTCAGGGAGTTAAAGTCTGCATTTACCCAGTAAGCAGCCAGCCAATATGTGCTCTGGTTGCACAGGACTTGGTACGTTTTCCAGATCCAGGTTCTACCTGGAGAGAACAGCCTGGATCCTGCCAAGAAAGCTGTAACAGATTTTAGTCTTCCTCTCCTGAAGATCCTTCCGAGTTTCTAAGGACACAACTCTTGCAGTTACTATGCATTCGTAATGATGTGAATCAGAAGAGCTGTGTGCATGCTGTTTGCTTTGAACTGTCAGGAGTACATCATCCTGAAGTAGAAACAGCAGGTAGCAAATCATGGGTAAGCACTGACAAGTGTTTACCTACTTCATTCTTTCTCTTTCTGTACACTCTTCTCTTAACTTCCTTATTAATTCATTCCTTGCTTACATTCAAGTAGTGAGGTCTTGTGTAAAGCAGTGTACAAAGTACAGATTCACTTCCTGTATGTTTGTGCTGCTGTTGTCACACATCCTTGACTTATCAGTTGTCCTCAAAGCCCTGTGCTGCAGGCACTGAAAGCACTGTGAAGAGAGAAAGATAACTACTAGGGACAGGGATCAAATTAATTATTTCCTGTAGTTTTTTTTTCTGCCCAGCATGTTGGAGAGTCTTCCAGTTTTTCTTCTCTGAAGTGCCATACTAACCTTTCAATAAGATGCAGGATTTCTGAGAACTTTGAAGGGAGGAAGCTGGCTCTCTAAAACAAGGAATAGAAAACTGAGTTGCCTAATCACGTATCTTTCACATTCCATCATGTTTAGTGTACTATATGGCTTCACTGTGTTTTTCAGCCTTAGCTGTATCTGCTTTTAAGGGATATTGCCAGATGGATGACAAAATTGGATGGCACACAGGGTTTGTTTGTTTTTTTTTTTTCCAATTTGGATATGTGCTCATCCTGAATTATAAAGGTGGTGGTAGTGTTTGATTTCATTAGAGCCGTAACAGACGAAACCAGCCTAGCATCCTGAGCGATCCCTGCCCAAGAAGGGAAGGCCAGAGAGGTTTCCATCTTTAGCTGAATTGGATTTAGAGGGCTTGCACTGTATGTAGCTATTTCCTTTAACTCGCACAGGAAACTTGCCCACAAATGTTAAATACCTGATGCTTGTCTGGATATATGCTGTAGGTTATGACAGAGGGAAGCTGTGTTCCCTTGGAGAGACCTCTCAAAACGTGAATTTGCTCAAATTCTGTCTTTGCTATTGCCCCAGTTGGTGCATTTTTTTTTTTTCCTCTCCAGACCAAAATTCAGCAGTCATCTATTTCATTTGTCTGTTTTGCTTCTTAAACTATGAGCACTAAACTGTGAGCGTGGAATAACAAATAGAAAAACCTCTACTCTTTAATGTCAGGTGAAAGAATTGCTAAACAATTAAACTGTGTATATATATATCTTCACAGATTATATTTTATAAAATCACGCTTTTTTAGCAAATATTTATAATTAAATGTTTTTATACTTTACAACAAAGCAAATAATTTCATCTTTGATTATTTTTCCTGTTGCTGAAATGTACAAATAAAGCATCATTATCTCCAGTCTTGTCTCGTGATTACTTTAGGTTCCCAACTATATTATTTTGTTTATAAACTACTGTAGTGATCCCCACTCCACACTGTGCCAGTGTCTGAGCCCCAGAGCTCACCATCCTGATTTGGGTGAGTGAGGAAGTAGAGGAACCTCCTTGATATGCTTTTCCCTTCTATGCAGCAGCTCTGGTTTAAAGAGTTATGTTTGCAATTCCTCCGAAAAGAACATGGCTATGTAAATATTTGAGATACCGTCCATGGCTGAGTGTTGACAGCTGAACATTGTCAGCCTCCCCATATCTTAAAATAGCCACTGCATCCCAGCCCTGATAGTGCTCCAGCTGGGAGCTGGGCAGGTCATTTCAGCTACATTTTGCTTTGCCTTTTCTTTTCCTTTTATAAAGGGGAAGGAATACACGAGTCTTCAAGTGTGTCCAAGTGTTTTGGTTCTGTTCTTGCTGATCTCCTAACCTTTGCTGGCAGGGTCAGCATGGAGGGTTCAGAAGGAGCTTTAACTGTTTCATTGCAGGCACAATCAAGTGATGACATGGAAAGCATAAATACTTCACCCAGACAGATCTTTGATATGGCTTTGTTCTGTATGCTGTGGGCAGCTGATGCATTTGCCACATGTCTGTGTGCCCTTGGATCTCTGAGGTCAGGTAAAATTGGGATGATGGCTCCTTAGTCGTCACTTCTGTGGGAAAAGGGCAAAGCTGCAGCTCTTGAATTTTTGTTTCTCCCCAGGGAAGTGCAGTAAGAGCTGTTGCCTTGTATTAGTTTGCATGTGTAGCTGTGCAGGGCAGCGGCAGGGTGTGTGGTAAGAAGTTCTAACTTCTTTTTTTTTTTTTTTAACAGATTTGAGTCAATTCTAGGTGACAAGTTTCAATAAGGAAATCAGTACTGTCTGGCCCTCACACATAGCTCAGGCTGCAAAGCCTGGAAGGATGGGTCTTCCATTTGGTTGTGCATTGGTAATAGGACAAGAGAGGCAGGTGACTCAACACAAACCGGGAGGATGTATAAACATGGGTAAAAGCTTGCTCTCAAAGAAGAGGATCAGCTATAAAACTTGCTGTCTGTAGCAAGCTGACTTTGCTTCTTAGTCCTTTCCTAAGAGGGTGCCAGTGTCCTGGATTAATTGGATTTTGTCCCAGCCCAGCTTTTTTTATGAGGTCATCTTTAGCATGCTGAGAGCAAGCCTGTCAGGTCTGTAGCTGTTCTGTTTGAGCTTTGTTCAATTCAGATGGGCGCTGTTAGTTGGCACTTTTATTCAGCATAAAGAGTAAATGTTTTTGGATGTACATGTACTTTGAAGTTGCAACATGAGTTTTGAAATCAGCTTTGCAAGAATTGACGTTGAGAAGTTAATTGCTCTTTAAATTGTTCTATTTTGCTGGCAATTACTGGACTAAATGACAGTGTAATTGGGTCATTCAGAAGTATTAAAGCTTAGCTGAATTTCTGAGCCAATACTTACTGGTTGACAATATGGACTTACACTTATTTCTCTATAATTAATACACTATAATTCTTGATGCTGTCATATCTTTATGCCTGATGTCACCACAATGGCTTTTAAAAAATCTGGAAATATCAGCTCTATTTACTGAAACGTGCCGGTTTGTCACCATTGACGTGCTACAGGTGACTCTGGGTGTGCTTGTGAGGGTAAGCACAGGTACATCATGAAAAATCTATTGCAGATGCAGGTCTTTCTCAGAACGGATGAAGACTTGTCTCCAGTCACCGAGCTCCTATAAGAGGAACTTCAGCTGATCCTTTATCCCTGGAGAATTTTTGTTTAAAATTTCCCAGAGAAGGAGATGTACAGCTGAGAAGTCGCGAGTACTTCAGCAAACACTGAGTTCTTAAATTGCAGTGTTTCTCACTGATATTACTGTGGTACTCGTTAGGACTGCAGCAGACACTACTTGATGGCAGAAGCTCCTACCTAAAAAGCTCGGTGTAGGCACACTCAAGAGGAAAAGGGAAACAATACAATGTGGGAGTATCTCGCCTCCAGGTTCTTTGTGGCATAGAATTTAGGCTTTAGCTGTGAAGATTAAGCTGACCAAATTGAATTGCAGCCTTATGGGAGCATCCAAATAAATCCTTGGCAAGGTGGATTGGAAGTACCGGAGTACTTCACTGTTGCTTTTCAAACTCAACTTGCCAAATCTAAGAAAGATGTCTTAAAATAATTGAGTGTGCAAAAGTAGCAGTGTTTATGTGGTACTCTTTCAGCACAAGCTATCTGAGGTGACAGATGCACTGAACTGACTGGCTTTAAAAATCACACTTGGATGTTCATCTGCCTGCCTCATCTGCTGTTCTTACCGTTATTTTTAGGGACGTGACAAATGATGATGGTTTCTCCCTCTCATGGAAGGCAGACACTGCTGAGACTGCTGTCTGACTCCTCAGGCAGAAAGCCCAGTATTTCAATAAACAGGGGAGCTGCTTTTCCAAATAACTAAACTGGAGATCGGGAAGGTAGATGTGAAAGTCTGACACATCTTTTGAGCTGCTTTATGGTGACTACTACCATTTCAAAGCTGTGCTTTATGCTCATAGCTTCCCAGCTGTACCGAGGGTTCTTGCTTTCATACTAGGTCAGGTGAAAACAACGGATCAATAAGGAATGCTTCTGGTTTGTTAGGGATGCCATTTCCCTGCACTTGGATTTTTAATAGCATGGATGAATTGACATGGCAATAAACAGGGCTCTGAGGTACATTGTGCCCTCAGTACCCAAGGAAATCTCAGCCTAGCCGTTGGGGTAATTTCATACACAGACAACATGAAGTCCTCTAATTAAACCATGCATTAACTTAACCACACAGATAGAGCTTTGAATTTTCATGACAATCTTCCCGTTCTGCTTGAATGAGAGCTGTGGAGGACTTAAGAGGCACTTACCATTACAATAAATCTGAGTTTCCTTGAGATATTTTAGAAAAAAAAGCTAAGCTCTACAGATGAGACATGTCAGACATTCTCCTCCTGAATTCTTGTCTCAATAACATCTTTGTATTAACGAGGGGGGGATCTCTAGGAGTGCTGAACTTCTCCCAGCTCAGATAAAGCTTGCCTTAGAACACATAATATTTTGGGTACTTAAATGCATGTTCAGTATGAATAATAAGGGACAGCTGCTTCTGTAGGGGAGCTGGAAGTTCTTATTGACAGCTTGCAATGCAGCGCTGCCTCTCTCCCTTCCCCAGGCCGTAATTAATACGGAGCTGTGTGACAACATGCAGGGGGATCAAACGCAGCCTGTCAGCGCCCAGCTCCTTGCCAGGCAGCTTTGCTTTAACCTATCAGCCTCCTAAGGGAGACATTTCTCTCAGGTTTCGGGTTGAAGAGGTCTGTGTCGCTCTCAGCCAAAACTAAACCTAAGGCATGTAACCCGTTAGCTCACGAGGAATCGCTCGCATCCCCTCTTGCATCATTTTCGGCCTCGGCTCGGTGACGAGCGGTTATTCGCCCAGCACAGGAGGCAGGAAGGAGATGGATGGTGGCTGAGGGCGCGGGGTGAAACGGCTTGTGCTGAAAGCAGGGCACCACTGACAGCCGGCAGCCGTGTGGGGCGATTCCGCACCCCGCGCTCATGTGGGCTTGAGGGCTAAAAATAAACCGGTATTTCTATCTGGAACTTTGCCTTGAGCTCCTGATGATTTTCCCTCGGGAGCTTCGGACCCGAAGGATGTACGCACGATGACCTTCCCGCGGGGCTCGGTGCTCGTGCCGCCGCGCACGGCGCTGCCACCCGCTCACAGGGCACGGCTGCGGGACAACGCGCGTCACCGCGGCCGAAGGCGGCTTCTAACGGGAAGCGCCGATAGGAACCGAGCGCCGGGAGCTCGGGCCGCGGAGCAGCGGGCGGCGCGCTGCGGCAGGGCTGCCGGCCGCTCCCCCTTCCCACGGCTGCCGGCCGCGCCCGGCAGGGGGCGCGCGCTCCTCTGAAGAAAGCGGCGACGCGCGCGCAGCCGCCGAGGGCGGGCAGCCGCCGCGGCGCGCGCGGTGACGTCACGAGGGCGGTGCCCCCGCGGGGGCGGGGGGAGGGGAGGGCCGTCGCCCATCCGGGTCCCGCGGCGGAGGCGGGGGGCGGGGCCCGCCCTCACGTGACGTTGCGTGGCGGCGCGACCGCCATCTTGTGTTGTTGGGGCCGAGCGGTCGCTGTGGCTGTGAGGGACTCTCCGTCCGAGAGCGCAGGTAACGCCGTCTCGCCGGCTCCCTGCCCTCACCGCCCCTTCGGCCGCCTCCCGCCGACACGCTCTCGCCGCCGCCGCGTTCTGTGTCCCCCGGAGCGGCTCCGGGCTCCCGCGGCTCCGCGCACCGGCCCGCCCGGCGGCTCCCGTCCGCCGCGGTCCGGGGGTGCCGCAGCCCCGCGGCCTACAGGGCAGCGGAGCTCTCGGGCCGGGCCCGGCGGCGGGAGCGCGCCAGCCCGGCGTCCCCCGCTCCCGTCGCGTTGTGCTGTCGCTGAGCTCGGCCCGGCTCTCGCGGGGCGCGGGCCTCGCCTTCTCCGTACGGCCGCCCGGCGGCGAGAGGCTGTCAGGCGGCGGCGGGGCGCTCGCGGCCCTGGGGTCGGCGGTCGCGCCTCCCGTCACGCTGAGCTGTGTGAGTTCCCTCCTCCCCGCCCGGCCCGGGCCGTTGGGCCTGCTCGCACGCAGGTGCACGCTGAGCGCAGCCTCTGCCCCGCTCGTAGCACGCCCGGCGCTGTCAGGTGCTGCGGGCTGAGGAAGGAAGGAAGGAAGGAAGGAGCTCGTGGAGCGCTGAGCCTCTCCGGCCCGCAGGCGCAGGGTGTTGGAAGCAGCCATGACCAGCAAGCAGGCCTTGGCAGCACCACGAGAGCACTGATCACGATCGTGTACGTTTGGTATTGATTTAAGACAAGTCGTTGCAATGTCAACAAAGGAACTCTGTGTAATCCCACTTTAAAGTGGGACAAGTTGCAGGATAACGGGAGGCACTGCCAAGTTGTACGTTTGGAATAAAATGTATTTTTTTCCCTGTAACCTTCAGCACAGCATTTTCTTCTTGCTGCTGCTGCAGTGCTTTATCTCTTACTGTGGTGGTTGTTTTTCTTTGTTGTTTTTTTTTTTTTTTTTTTTTTTGTGGGCTCGTTCTCTTGGGTGGGAGGGTGACTAACGTCTGAATTCTGATTATATTCTCTCTAACTCCTTGCCCCTCATTCTGTTTTCTTGCTTCAGGAGCTGACTTGGGCAAGTTCCTGGAAAGTACGTGTTATTTTTCTTTTCCCCACTTTTCCCATAAATCTGCTGGTTTCTCTTGTTTTTAGGAACCTTTGCAATAAGCACAAACTAATTTGCTCTTTTCTGAATAGAACATTTAATAAATTCACAGTATGATATTTTGGAACCATTATAAGCAGAATTGGTTGTTGTAGTCTTCAACAAATGCTTTGTTCTGCTATTTTTAAGCTCTGTTATGAGGTGGTGGCTGCAGTAGATAAGTTCTTCAGTATTAATGAGATTTTGGTATTCCTGCAATTCACTTGTTTAGGCACTCTTTGGACAGTTAGCTGATGTTGAAGTGAAAATGTGTGTCCTAATCAGTCCTAGGGGAGCCAGCAGAAACGCTGGAGTGTTTGCTGTCACTCCCCCTTCACCCATCAGGCTCGTATAGAAATAAGTTCCGTAAGGTTAGTGTGAAAGGTCACACGTGTTGCTGTTAATTCCTCACCGTACGTGATTAGACGATGTTTAATGATCAACTATATTAAAAAGTAGATTTGCACATGGAGGTTCAACGTCAGCTCATTCTGAGACTTTGATAGCCCCTTTCAACATCTCACAATATTGTGGATGCTTTCTTAATGCCTTCAAGAGCTGCTTGTCATCTCCCAGTTCCTGGTGACATGAGGGAGGTTGATCGGGGTGTTTATTTTGGGACCTTTTCTGAAAATTTTCTTGAGTGTGCTTTGTAATAAGAGCTTTGAACTAAAATGAAAAGTTGCCACTTGCAGTGATGCGTAGTACTAGGCAGTAATGATAGCACTTGAATTCTTGTAGGTTCTTTTTTGTTAATGTTGTTGATCATCTGAGGACTGTGAAGAATCCTCAGGTACTCTTAGTATTTTTTTCTTGCTGTTTATTAAGGATGAAGTAATGAAAAACGTGGTCTTCATATTGACATAGGTGAAAATTCTTTGTAAGCAGCGAGTTGAGGTTTTTACAGCTTAATTTGTCAGACTGTTTACTACTTGATTGGTGAGAAGATCTTGACCCTCAAAGGTGAGGGAGCAAGGAAGGCTGCTGGAATTCAGACTAATCGCTATTGCATTTCTTCTGCTTTTGCTGTCCATTAAGGCTAGTTGTCCAAATGGAGCTCTGTTGTGTACTTGAGGTTCCTAAACCTGAATGTAAATAAGATGCTGGTAGCACTTGTAAGATCTGTAGCGACTCGGTTTCCAAACAAGCCAGGTGTCGGTCATGTCACTGGGGCAGCCACGCAGACTGGCTGGGGAGGTTGTTTGCTTCTGTGTGCCTCTGCTGAAGGATCTTTGTAATTATTTAAGCGTGCAGGGAAAACATTAGTGCACGGTAATTCATGAAGATGAGCCAGGCACCTGAGTCATGATCTTTTCCTTCCCCTTTTCCCCCTTTTCTAAAGTGGTTCAGGCCTCCAGCCCTTCAGATTTTTTTTTTTTGTTAGAAATAAGAATATGAACTTTTTTTTTCTGCCTACTTTTGTCTGTTTATAAGTTCAAGTAATTGTCACGTGTATCTTTATTCTTCCACTGGAGGTCTTGAAAATTTGGTCTTGGTGCTTGTTAAAGTATGAAGTTAAGTTTTCCAGCAGTCAGTATATCCTAGCATGCTTTTCTCAGCATTGCTCAAAGAAGAGTGGAAATGAACTGTATTAAATTCATGATTAGAGATAGAATCACAGAACTGTAGGGATTGGAAGGGATACCTTGATGACTGAGATGGCTCAGTCCCAGCCCCTGCTAAAGCATCTTCCCTGTGGTATGGCACACAGGTGGGTGTCAGGGCAGGTCTTGGATCTCCTGAGATCTCCACCACTCTGTGGGCAGGCTGTGCCAGTGCTCTGCAGGTAGGAGGGGGCTGATAAACAAGATTTCAGTTTACAGACATAAAAACACAGATCTGATCTGCTTCCTTCTTCCTATGTAGCTTGCTAGAGGTTCCCTGGATGTTTCAGTAAGGAAAATCCCTTTTCTTCTTATTGAGGGAGTTTTTGTGTTTAAAGGGGCTTCTTGTGCGTTTTCCTCATTCATTGATTTTAATTAATAGAGTGGCATTTAGAAACACTTGTGTGAAATGGGGGGGGGGAAAATGGTATTTAATGAGAACAAAGTCAGTTACCAGTTTAGCTTAGCCTGTCCTGCAGGCAAGTCCTGAACGTTCTTTGGTTGTGGAAACGGTCTGCATCAAAAACTGTCAGAACAGAAAACCCAGCAAGTTTGTTCAGGATGTGCTGAACTTGTGGATGGAGCTAAGAAGCAGAATGAAGTGCTTGAAATTATAAGGTCTGCACCGCATTGGCCCTCTTGTGGTTGGTTGGTGGTTTTGTGTGTGTGTTTGTATGTGTATGTGCACATATAAAAGCATGTTGTTTGTTGTAGTGATGTTTAGTAACGTTACTTTTTTCACCTTCAGCCCAGGTGGTGGTGGAGGACTGTAGAAGGCAAGTCTAACACACAAACTACCTTACGTGTAATGATGGGAGAATGAAGCAGCTGGAAAAATACTTACGTTAACCAGCTGTTAGTATAGTGAAAGTAAGCACAGTACCTTGTGCTCTATTACTGCATCTTTGATCATTTTCATTCTGTGGAGAAATACTTCCCCTCCATCCTGACAATGAAGTGATTTCACTTTGTTGTATTGATGGCCTTTAGTGTTAAAGATGTGTGACGGGGCAATTCAGAGGCTGCAATTTCACACATACAGATTAGATTGGATAGGAGGTTTGTGATTGCAAGGAATAGAAGGAAACTTTGTGTAGATTACATTGGACGGGGTTTTGTGATGATGAGTAGATGAGCTTGCACCGCTTCAGATGTCAGTAATGTGTCAGGGAGCCGGTGTGGCTGGCAAGTAATTGATTTGATCAGCTGTGGTTTGTGATCCACATATGGTAGTGCTGCAGGATGGCTTACGTTGGAGAAGGCAGCTCTTCGGTGGCTGGCTGCCCCAGCTCCCTCCTCAAACACTATTGGTGCCAGGCAGAAGGCTGTGCGTAGTGTGTGATAAACAGAAAGTGAGACTGCCCGTGGTCATCATGTCTAATACAGTTTTAAAGTCTAAGTAACTCATGTCTTTATTTAATAAATTAGGGGACTTGTTCAACTGTCGTTGAAGAGAGAGATTTGTGAGTTGTAACTAATGGTGGAATCATCTGTATGTATACTTTTCTCTTCGTATGATACACTGGATTTTAACTGTACTTAGGTGGGGTTGGGATAACAGTGCAGGTTAGTGTGAAGATGCAGATCTTAGATGTTCACTTCTTTTGATCTTCAGTAGTGTGGGCATAAAGAGGGGAAATCTGTTGAAGACTCGTGTAATTCATGTGTAGTAATGTAATGTAGTAAACATATAGTATGTAGTGTATTTGTAACATAGTAAAAATAAAAAAACACACTCTGCACGTGCCAATTCTTTCTGCTAAGAGTTTTGATACTTTCCTAGTGTTGAATATTTTTTTCTCAAGTATAGGACATGTCTGAACTGCATGCATAGGAAACCTTAAGGAGGAGACAGGGAGGAAATATTTCTGCAGAGCCCAAAGAAGCCGCTTATGTAAACAATATCAAAAGAAAACCACAACAGCCCAGGTCTGTTAACTGTGAATCTGGTCAGAAACTTTTTTCCTGCCGTCCTGAATGCACACATGGGCTGTACAGTGTGTGACAAGCAGGCAGAAAGGCTGCAGTGAGTTCTTGGTTGCATTCCTGTAGTCTGGCAACTGGGAGTGAAGCGCTTGTCCAGAAGCAGGTAGACAGCCTGAGCATCCTGATCTGTGACAGTTTGTGGAATGAAACAAGCTAAATAATATTTACCTAGCAGAATTTTTTCTATGTACAAGGTAGAGACAGATGTGAAAGTGATTTTTCGGCTGGAAAACAGAGTGCTGGCAGGGTTTTGGGACAGGATTTGGAATGAGAAATGGTTTGTGTTCCAGCCAGTGGCAGGGCCAAGGGTGTGGTTCTCTGACTGCGCTTGGAGCTGAATCACTGCTCTCTGAAGCCCTGTCACAAAGGTGGAGGTCATCCTGCCTGCTGACTGGCAAACTTGGGACAGCTTTTGTGTCTTTTGTGTTCGGGTGAAGCAAACAGTGGTCACTCTCTGCTCCTTCTGACCGCAGTGTTCAGATTAAGAGGTAGGAAAGGAAAACATCTGTAAAAGTGGTGTTTAATGTTCCTTGGTTTAGTTTTGTTAGACATGCACATCTCCTTAGTCTTCTGTCATTCTATCTCAGTGTAGCTGTAGTGCCTGCTTTTTGCATTTGTTATTGGCTGTGGTGCTGCGCGTTGCAGACTGCAGTACTCCATGAGAGCTGAGGATGGACTGAGTGAGCAGAAGGTGCTCAGGTGCTCCTACTGCATGGGAGTGTTGTGGGCAGCGTTTGGCCAGAGATCGCTGAGAGGCAGGGATGCTACTGCAGTGATTTGGGACAGTAAGCTTATGAGTTGAGATCTGTAGATGCAGCTTTTATAGAGGCAGAAATTGATGGATTAGGTGTGATTCCTTTAGGAAAAACTTCCTTGTGGAGTGTGGGTAGATAGGATTTGAAAAATTCACTGCCTTTATCAGCATAAAGGCTTGGTAAGTCACAAGGGACTGCTGTGACTCGTCTGGCATCTTGCGTAGTATGAGTAATGTATTTGCTGATGATGTTCCAGCTTAAGCAGAAAATCACCTTTTAGAAAATCATCCAGTGTTGACCTGGAAACAGTTGACTCTGTTGCTTATCTCTGAATTTCTCACTTCAGTTGTTTATCTGGATAATCTTGGGTCTTCTGTCTTTTTTACTTGCATGATCATTCACTGTCTTAGCAAGATATTTCTTAAAATTTTCTTGAAGCTCAATAAATAGAACTCTGTTTCTGTTGTTCTCCTTTCTAGGGCATATCTGCCATGTTATATCTGTTTTTGAACGCCCTCTGATTTATCAGCCTTCTTGCCTTACTGAGAGCAGAACCGAAAACATTATTCCTACAGCGGACAAATACAAAGTGAATTTAATCTGTGTTGTATTTATTCAATGTTCTGTGTTAGGTGTTCAGCTCAGCGTTGTCGTATTCCTTTCCAGCTGCTTGTTGTTATAAACCTGAGGTTGGTTTAAAGATCGTGTTTTCCCAGAATGGCCTTGCATCTGTTGTGTATCGCTTACATTTTCTGCTTGTGAGTCTTTTGATGGGATGCTTGGGCCTATTAAATGCAACCTGCTGTACTGGGCAGAACAATTGAATAATTCATAATGGTTTTATTGATGATGTGTCACTTGCATTACCATACCTATTTTTGTAAGCCTTAGCTTTCTAAAGAAGTGATGTAAGCCCATGTTAGAAATCCTACAGAAGTTGAGGGTAGCCTCTTATATTTGTACTCGCTGTATTTTGAGGATAATTTGTGTTCCGTTATCAATTTTGGATTCTTTTATGACAGAAGGCTTAAAAGCACAAAGGAAAACAGAACACCGTAGGTCATGGTGATTTGAGACCTAACAGGCATTGGGAATGACTCGGTCTTTTTCAGCCTTCTTCTTAATTGAAATGTCCTGGAGTTGTTAGAATTTATTTACCTACTGGAGCAATGAAATATCTGCTCTTAAAGTACGTTTTGTTTGAATGTCTTCCATAAATCCACATTGGTTGGCCTTAATTTTGTCAGCATCCTTTGGTCAGTGTTGCCTGCTTTAGCTGATGATTAACATTGATAGCATAGCACCTGAGTCATCCTGCTCACTGCTGTGCTGAAACTCTTAGAAACTAGTGAGAATCAGTATTGATGCTAAGTGAATCTGTGTGGTTTTGAATTCAAGGCAGTAAAATGAGCTGTAGTATCTGCCTGCTGAGTGCTTTCTTACTGGGTGAAGTTGGATCATCTTGATGTGACGATGTAGCTGCATAGTGGAGCATATTTGTGAAATTCCTGTCCCAACTTTAAGGAAAACCCAATTCCTTGCTCGTAAGTCTCTTTGCATTAGAGTTTCACTGTGTTCTTTGGCTCTCCTATTCTTTTTTAGCCAGTGAAAATTGGGCCTCCAGTAGCAGAACTGCCTTGGAAGAAAAGGATGCTTTTCTCAAACATCTCAGGCAGCTGCTGACGTCAGAATGAGGTGGGGATGAGCAGGAAGGATGTTGTCTGTTTTTTTGCCAACTTAATGAAAACAAAAAATAAGCAAGCAAAGGTGTAAATTGCAATGAAGTCTGGCTCTTGTTTAATTATTCTAATCATAGGAAAGATTGGGTGGGGAGAGCCGAGTGCAGTCATTGCTCAGTCTCTGTGTGGAACGCTAACAATCAGCTGGTCTGTACCTGAACCAGCCAGGCATTTTGATGAGACAGATTGCTGGGTGGTACAAACAGACAGAGCTCTGTCATGGGAATGTGGGAGTTTAACATAGGCTGCAAATCTTAAGTACCTCAGGGCCCTGGTTGAGCAGAGGGTTGTTAGGGTAGGATGGTCAGGTTGTGGTTGGACTCGATGGTCTTTAAGGTCTTTTCCAACCTGAGCAGTTCTGATTCTACACCCGTGAGTAATGGAGAAGCCTTAATGGCAGTTGGACATAAAATCTTGAGGTTGTGCGAGGTCTGGAAAACGTGGCAGTTCAAATACTTCAGAACTTCAGACTCCCAGCCTTTTGCCAGGATAGCTGTTAGATCCCTGTACATTTTAACAAGGTAGAAGACGTTGGGGCAAACTTGTGCCATAGTATCTCTAAAACTGCCTTAGGCTTTTTCCAGCTAAATTCTCATCTTAGGCATTTCAACACGCATGTCTATCGCAGGATCAAGTTCTAGCTTGTCTGAAGCAGCTACTTCTGTAAGCACAATACGTTTGTGAGATCCCTAATAGAAGTCATGAAAAATAATGTAAAAATTGACAGGCTTAAATATCGTACCTACAGCAAAGCAGTGAAATTAGTGTTGCTGATAGCAACTTGTCTGCCTGTAATATTACCTGTTAATTGTGAGTGAAAGCCACTTAATGGCTTAATGTTATTGGATTACATTTTGTGTGTGCTCAGTGGCTGAACTTCTGACTTCCACAGTACTAAGCTGCTGACAAATTCGGGTATTTTTTCCCTGCCCAGTGCATGGGCTGGAGATGAGTTGATGGGACGTCTCTTTGCTGTGCTGCCCCAGGAAAACAGGGTCTCAGTCCCAGTTTGTGTAGCAATTCTGCTTTATGGCATTTTTCCCAAAACTGCTGTGGCAAACTGCAACTGTTAATAGGGTTGCAGTGGCATCTTGGTCCAGGATTGCTCTGATGTAAGAGTCTCAGAGAAGAGGTTCCCCTTCGAAGGAGTGCTGGGAACTTTCAGGTAGTGTTGCCCAAGCAGTGATATTTAATCACAGCGTGACCTCACATTCTTGCTTAAAGCTCCCTGCTTGCTCTTGCTGTTTGTGGTTATGCGGATTCCTCAATCAATAGCCGTTAATTGGGAGAAAAGCTTCATTTGCAAAAGTACTGTAGTTCAAGAGGGGGCTGTACCCTCATCAAATGACATCAGGGAGGAAGTGTGGTCGGTTTGTGTTCATTTCTGTGATTTGTCATCCTTGATGAGTAAGGAGGCAGCATAAGCTTCTTTTTTAAAGACCAAAATTAACATTTGAATTATTAATATTGAAGTTTGGAGTCTAAGAAAGTTAACTAGATAATAAAGACCTGATAAATTCATGCCTTTTCCTTGGGCAAAACAATGAAAAGGGAATGAATGATCAGGTCATAACTTTTCATTGCTCACCCTTTCTTGCTCCACCCTGACTCCTCCATCTCAGTGTCAGTGCCACATGCCCTGTCCCTACTTGCCTTTCCAGGTAGTTGGGCTACTTGTTAACCTGCTGGCTGTGTGTGCTGCCTGCTAGAGGCTCCTCTCCAGGCTCCTTTTCCTCTGCCCCTTCTTCCCAAATCATTGCCTGCATCTGTAGTGTCCCATTTTCAGCAGTTTTCTTTTAGCACTGTTATTGCTGTAATATCTTTGTCCGTGTCTGGCTTATCTCTGGATAGCATTATCTATTAGTGCACGTTCACATCTCACACTTACTGCTGCCATTCTGATGGGGTTTGCTCTGGGCTTTTCTTGTTCAGCTACAGTTTCATCCACTTACAGGTGTCTTGCTTTCTATTCAAAACTAATGCAGTCCTAACTTGTTGGGAGAAGGGAATCTCATGAATGCATCTGGGAAGGGCTTCCCAAATAAGTGTTGTGGTCACAATGGGGGACAAGGCCAATTTGCAGCACGGTGGGGTGAGACTAGCGGGCTTTGAGGAGTCTGGTAGAGAGAGATGGAACGGGGACCTCAGTTCTTGGGAAGGCTGAAGAGGGATTGAGGCCAGGGGGAGTCTGTAACTTGTGATCTACCCCCTTAACCGTTTTTTATTGCTTTCTCCTTTCATGCTCTTCAGCTGCATTTTCATAGCAGTTTGACATTCGGTGCCAGCCTTTCTTTTATTACTGATACTGCACTAACTTAGATAGCTAGCAGCTAATGACCTCAGCTTCTCTGCTGGTCCACGTGGCTTATCTGTCTCAAGGCTTCTCTCCAGAACTCCCCAGCCTCCAGCAGCAGGATTTCAGGCCTTGCAGGAAGGAAAGGGACAAAAGAAATGCAGCAGTGCTTGGAATCATTTGAGCTCTTCCAACCTGTGCACAGTAGTTAGCTGGAGTGGTTCCAAGGTATTTTTCACATGTATGGCTGTTGTACACCTCCGTGAGGCACCGAACTTCACCTTTGTAGCTTGTTTTGTAGAACTGAGGAGTGGATTTGCTGTCAGTATTCTCCTGAGCTGTTGGTTGTTTTTTTTAAAAAAAAAAAAAAAAAAAAGGCATCTCAAAGCAGAGTGAAATCATCTCAGATGAGGCCTGTGAGACTACCTGGATACTTGGATTTTAATCTGTTACTTTCTGGTCTGTGTAGTGGTAATAATCCCATTTTATTATATAGCTTTACTGGGAAAATAAAAACGCTGATTTGTACATCAATCGTATTGAAAGGATGGACAAAATTAATATGATTTGTAGTAAAAATAAGTGAGCCAAATGTTGCCTGGTAGGTTTAGACTGCAGAGGTTTTTACAGCTGGCTGTTATATATATGTCTAAAAGATCTGGATGAGGTTTGCCCAAGCAGTTTTAGCATTTCTTGACATTTTGTAACTTTCAGACTATTATTTTTTGGCCTTTAGTACAGTTATATCAGTAGCATATGCATTAAAAAAATGCTTACTCTTGTTTTCTTTTTCTCTTCTTCAGTAGCTAATGCCCTCTTCCTGCTTTTATCTGCCCATCTCTTTTTCTTTTCCATCATCTTTTCATGCAAAGTAAAGACAAACTTACCAAGCTCCTTATTTAATCCTTAGGTCTTTAAGGAACAGAGTTCTGATACAGCCAAGCTCCCTCCCTCCCATCTGTCTTTATGGTTCTTGAAGTCTAATCAACCAGTTTCTGTAGGTAATGCTTCCAATCCTTTTTTGTTATTGTGGGGAGGGACTTTGGCTACAGTATGCTTGATGTTGAAATTGAAACAAAAACTTCCTCTTTGTATTTGTGTTTGCTGTTGCTGGAAGGGAAGAGGAGCTGTTATTTTCTTACTGTAAAAGTCACTTCTCTAGAGCTGGGCTGGACTCCCTTCTCACAGAACTTGGTAGCTTTCCCTTGGTCTCATTCCTTCCTGTCCAGCGTGCCATTGTCTGCCCCTGTCCATGTGTCCTTGTTACGTAGGAACTTAGAGCTGACCTTCACTAGGGCCTGCAGTAACTTGGCTAATAGGAAGCAATGAGAGTAAGCAATGTCTTAAGTTGTGCATTTTTTTTTGCTTAATAAAACTAAGAATGAGAGAAACCCTAGCATCTCCTTGCAGATTTAGGAGAATGTCACAGCATTGGCTATACCCATTTATCAGGAAGCTTATTTTTTAAGAGTGAGCAGTGGAAATAGCTTGAATACTCTGACACTCAACTGGCAAGTCTTTCTTGCTGTAAATCTAGTGATTGTTTCTAAATCTTCTTATTGTCAGGAAGCTACAGTTCTGTTAATTAAGCATTACTGTTCTCACAGGAGAGGATTATGTGCCAAATTCTCCATGTTTGGCTGCCTTGTGGTAGTCTTTGATTTGCCAAGAGGCTGCTTGTGCAAACAGTGTCCACAGGCACTACTGATCCAGTGTCCTGTTGGAGCTGCTAAGAGACATTTGGACCAGAGGATGCTATAGAAACAACTGCATCAATTCTAGTAAATTATCCTGTGTTAGAGAGCTGAAATGGACACCATAAAAATAATAATAAAAAAATCCAGTAGTCATTTTCTTCTGTTTTTTGCATGACCAGATGTGCTTTTGTTTGGAAGGAGACTTCTGGAGGATTGTATCAATCTAGTTGTTCTCATGGTAACACTTCTTATTTTTCAGGTTCAAGCTTTTTTAAAAAATAATAGAACAAGAAACAATGGCAGCAGAAACCCAGACACTGAACTTTGGGCCTGAATGGTGAGTAGTTTCTCACTTAAAAAAACACTGAGACTTTTGTCTTTTGGAACTAAGTAGGTTCTAAGACTGAATGGCATATCATACTGTTGTAGTTCCTTACTGCTTTGCTGCAGTTTCTGACCAGTGACTGAAAGCAGTGTTATAAAGCTAGCCTTCATTTTTCTTTAAAATGGTACAGATATGAAATGTTGCATGTGAGAATAGTGCATACCATTCACATTGCTACCGTGTACTGAGAGAGGAGTAATGCTTGTGATCTCAGAGGGATACACAAAGTGTGGTAGACAGCTTTCTTGTTTGTTCTTCCATGTGCTACGTACTAATAAGGAAATTCTTACCCTGTTCTTATTGGAATGACCTCTGTGCCTAAGCTAGCTTTCTTTTCCCAGTATGAATATACATGAAACAAGTGTGTCTTGTGGTCTCATCGCTTCCTGCATTTCCATACAGAAAAGTGCCATAGGTAGTCAGCTGCTGCCTTAAAGGGAAATGAATCTATGACACCGTATAATTGTACTGATGTTTGTCCAGCATGCATTGTCCTGGCCCAAGACTGACTGCACAAGTGTGATTATTTTTCAGTATTTGCTCCAGTTTTTTAAATAATTATTGGCTGAAATTGCAAACAAGACTTCAGCTGGTATGGTTTCCTTAAATGTATAAATGAGTGTGGAATGATTACAGGAAATGCAACTGCTGCATAGCACATGGTAGGACTATTGCTGGAATATTGCATTCACACTAACTGGCACATTATATACATAATCGACAGAAATTGTGGGGTATCAAAGAAGGACACGATTGCCCCAAAAGCAATGAGAAAGTCTATTTAGTTAAATTAAAAGAATGCTAAGAATGACTTTATCTATAACGATACCCACTGGGCAGATGTCTTATGCTGAAGTGCTCTGAAGTGTAGCAGACAGACATTATTAGATTCATTGATGGAAGAAAGCCGCAGCTATATGGGGAAAAAGGAAGGGGGTGGGGATGGAGAGAGAACTCATTTAAAAATAAACCCCAAATGTTATTTTCCATGTAATTTAGGAATAATGGAATAAAACTCTTTAAGATTTTTAATGATTATTTTGTGCTGCAGCATACTCCAGTGTGTCCCCTATGGTATTGTATCACTTCTTAATAGTGACACTCTGGGTCACGTTTAATCTGGATTGGCATTGGGGGGTTACACTGAGCCATCTAATCCTCTGATTAATGCCCCTCCAGCCATTTTTCATTTGGATGTGGTGTGTAAGGAAATTGCCACTGGGTGGCACCAAACTAAAAAAAGAAACAGCAGTTTGACTTTTTTTCACATAGAGGCTGGAACAGGTTGCCCAAGGGGGCTGTGGATGCCCCATCCCTGCAGGCATTCAAGGCCAGGCTGGATGTGGCTCTGGGCAGCCTTGTCTGGTGGGTGGTGACCCTGCACATAGCAGGGGGTTGGAACTGGATGAGCATTGTGCTCCTTTTCAACCCAGGCCGTTCTGTGACTTAAAAATTATATTTTCCTTTCTATGCAGTTTAAAAAATATCCCACAGAACATGCTTCGTTGCTTAGATGGAAAATAAGTGTTGGATCAGTATGTTAGTTTAGCCTGCCTGCCTTTCTGAGGAGTTTGAAACTGTTGAAAATAGTTTCTAGTGTTATACTTGCTAAAGGTGCACACCAAAGGAGACTGCAGGGAGTGGTCTGCTGCTTTTGTCTTGACTTGCATCCTTTGTGAAATGTTCCTCAGATTGGAAAGTGTGGGGTGGTTGGCTAGCTGAGGAAATGACTGGGCAGAATGAGACGTTATATCCAATCCATCAATTAATTAGTCTTATTCTGCCCAGTCATACATCCAGTCATCGAAGGACGGGGTATAATGCTGTATAACAATCAGATCCTGTCTACAAGATGTTGAGTAGCTTGCCTGTGTAAGATAGGACAAGCTCACTAGTGAGGATATTGTGAGTTAGCTCGTGGCTTGAAATGTCTTTGAAAGTGTGGCTGTTTTGTACAGCTTGTGTACAGAAATACTGAAGTGTGGCATGCATGGTGAAAAATGACATTCATTTCAATTCCTGCAAAAGGAATCTAGAGTGTTGGTTTTCAGAGACTTCAATGACAGAGGAAGAAACTTCACTTAACAAACTGTTAAACAAACTTAACAAAATCTGTTGTTTGTTAAACTTTGTTAAATGTTTCACCCTTTTTCCTTAGAGTAGATTAATGTTTGCATGGTAAGAATTTTGACTTTGACCAAAAAATATCTGTTCTCAATCTTATGTACGGAAGACAGATGATACAACTGAATTTTGTTTACCTAGTGTAAGTATTTCAGGGGTGTAGCTACTTCACTATGTAGTCAACATCGAGTTCTTCAGGGGACTGAAGTGCTCATGGAGCTGTTTGCGTGCATATGAATACATGCTTTGTTTTCTTTTTTACTTGTGGCTACCAGAGAAATGAGGAAAGCAGTTTCATTGTTCTTGAAGCATCACGTTTGTGTTTTGCAGTTAGATTGTGTAAATGTCTTTACTTTTAAGTCTGGATTTATTTTGTCTGTGTCCAATTTTGAAGTGTGAAGAGTGGTAACAGCAGAGAGGAAGATGCATTCTCCTGAAATCAGCTTTCAGTGCTTTCTCAGCCTTTTTTTCTTTTCTAGGCTGCGAGCTTTGTCCAGTGGCGGGAGTGTGACATCCCCTCCTCTGTCTCCAGCTTTGCCAAAGTACAAACTAGCAGACTATCGCTATGGGAGAGAAGAAATGTTGGCACTTTTTGTAAAGGATAATAAGGTAAGCAGGAAGAGGAAGAAGGCCTGGCGTGTGTGTGTGCACCATCTTGTGATTAGAGATAGTTATTTGTATTATATGGTTATGGACACAAATCCATATTCCTTGGCAGAGACTGAAGAGGTCTATGTGCTCATTTGATCCCACTTCTAATGCATTAATTGTTCTTTTCTTTCCTCTGAAGGGGAGATTCCTGTACTCCTTAGGTCAAAGCACCCCACCTAAATTGCCTTAATCAAATCTATTGCAACAAGTGACTGAGGATTAAAGTCCCTTTGCAACAGAGCAGATTTTTCTTGCCTTGGTAGCAAAGCATTTTATTTAATATAATTAAAACAATTCATTGATTCAACTTGAAATTCAGACAATCAGTTGCACTAACACCACTTGGGGGGGGGAAGGTGAGAACCCCCTGTTTATTTTCACTTAAGACAGTTAAGTTTAGCAGGTAACCAGCTCAGTCAGCAGTCCTCATCATTTCTCTGGGAGTGAAGTTTACAAATACAGTCCAGCACATGTTATAAAACAATGTGGGGAAAAAAAGAAAATTAACTTTCATCTAGTTGAATTACAAGTGAAAGTTCTCATTGATAGAGTAATCATATTTTTGAGGGTATTTCAGGTAAAGGAGTAATTCCTGCTGTGTTTGTAAACATGGGATAAATGAAGATTAGTGTGTTGTTGCAGCAGGCACACAGTGACCTGAGAGTCTGAATCCCTCCAGGAACCCTACCTGTGAGTCAGGGAGGGACAGTGAGAACTGCAGTTTGCAGGATAGCTTTGTTAGTAGAGATGTATGCACACCTCTTAGTGTCAATGTACTGGTGTTTTTGTACTGTGCTGGGGGCCTTGCATTGCTTATACACAGACTCACTGAGGGCACTCAGTGTCCCAACTCCTGACACCGCACAAAATCATCCAGAAATCAGACAGTGTGACTCAGGGTGTTTTCCAGAGAAGTTGTGAATGCTTCATCCTTGAGTGGAGACACTCAAGGCCAGATTGGATGGGGCCCTGGGTAGCCTGATCTAGAGGATGGCAACCCTGCCCACGGCAGGGGATTGCAATTGGATGATCTTTAACGTCCTTTCCAACCTAAGCCATTCTCTGACATTTCTTGAACTCCAGCAAGCCATGACCACTTCCCTGGGGAGGCTGTTCTAGTGCCTGTTCACCCTCTCACTGAAGAGCCTTTTCTGGAGACCCAAGCTGTACCTCCCCTGTTGCAGCTCCATATTGTTCCCTCAGGTTCTCATGGAGGGCACACTTCAACTGAAATTGTCAGAATTCTCTCTCTCTTCTGTTGTAAGCTAGATATTCTTGAAGCAGTGTTCTCTGTTGGCATCGTCAGAACTCACTTGGCAGTAATTGTAGCTTGTCCACATGCTCAAGGACACATCTTTTGATGGACATGCCATTAAAAATTGTGTTCAAACTCATTTGTACTTAAATCATTATTAGTGTTTGTTGCTTAATTTTATTTTACTTTTTTCTTCTCTTTGCTGATTGTAAGTTGGAAACCTTGATTTTAAAATCAAATACAACCTCAGAGACAGTGTATGTGAATTCTGCTAATATACTAAATAAAAATCCATGTACAAATTTGCTCTGCACTTAGAAAAGAATTGTTTACCATTTGAAATTTCACCTTGTTCAGATTTGCTTTGGACTTGTGTGCAGTTTGGAGCATTGGTGCATATGATGCTTTTCATAGTTTAGTTGTGGGCGGTAAATGTGTCAGATATTTTGTCTAGAAGACTTTTTTTTTTTCTGGAAAAGTAAATTCTTAGTTGAGTTGCACCCACTCCAGTTATGTTATTGGAAATACTGCTGTACTGGGTGGTGAGAGTTGACAGGATAAAAAATGTTGTGTGAATTGATGCGTGTTGCTTTATCACTGAACTGTAATTGCCAGGGCATATCAAGTAATTGTCTATTTACTTTTCCTACAGATACCTTCAGACCTTCTGGATAAGGAGTTTCTGCCTATTTTACAAGAGGAGCCCCTGCCACCACTGGCACTTGTACCTTTTACAGAAGAAGAACAGGTTTGTGTCCTTGCAGAAAGATAGGATTCTTTAAAATAAATACGAATGTGGGCTGCTATTAGGGCAAAAGGAAAATAAAGAGTATGCCTCTGTTAAAACCATAAAATTTGTTAGGACCCCATATCTGAAATTGATAGACTTAAGGCAAGGGGGTTTTGAAAACGTGCTAGAATTATATTTATACTCATGGATTATCTTAAGATTGAACAGATATTTTGTATATGCTGCTGTGCCATTTATAGAACAATTTATTAATCCAGGATCATTTTCTGAGTAGAATTTCTTTTTTTTTTTTTTTTTTTTAAAGTACACAACATTTTCAAGCAAGTGAATCTTTCTGCAATTTTGGGCCACCTTCTCTAAAGTATCTAAGTTCTGGAAACTAGTTTGTGGTCTTTGGAGAAGTGTTGAAGTCTTTTGCCTATTAAGAGTGCTAAAAATTCCAAAGAAATTTGAACTACTTCATATGTAAGCAGCTGCTTGATTATTTTCTTGTTTGGTTTCAGTAGTTATAAGTGAAAAATGGGTCAGAACGGGTAGTACACAAGATTCTATTTCAAGGTTTACTGCTCTGAGTAGTTTGAAATTCCTTACTTCCAAGCTAGCTCCTTGCAGGGGACACTGTCTGCCATGCTCTGCCTTAATGCCTCAGATTTCTGACTGAACTTATTCTCTCTTTATGATTTTTCAGAACTTCTCATTATGCAGTTGCTCTTTGATATATTATTCCTTTGCCCTTTTCTTCACAATACCATGGCTTGTGGTGGTTGTTTTCTAATAGCAGAAACCCAGGTGGTTTTGCTGATCAGAGTGTAGCTTGTTTCTCTAGCAGGAATTGGGAAGTGATGATATTTAGGATTTTAGAGCATCCTCATTCTTCTGTCCCATGCTGCCTTGTATTAATTTTTTTTCTTCCCCTCATCTTTGTGTCTTGGGATTCTGACATATCCTTTTAATCTTTTCTGGAGTTCCTTCCTCTTCAGTGTTGGTTTACATTTTTTTTTTAGTATGCTGTCCTCTGACAGTGTGCTAGTAGTTTAGCTTTTATTCAGCAGCCGTATTTGTTTTTGTGAATGTGTTGTAGGCACTTCTTATCAGAGTTGTTGTCTTAAAAGGCAACTGAGATTGAGGATTTGCTTTTATGGGAAACTTTAGCCCCAGCTTCCATTCTCCAATAGAACCAGGAAGGATTTGGTCAGTGAGCCCAGGAATTGGTCAGCTGGGCACACAGTAGCACACCAGAATGTTGAACCTTGGTGTTCAATAAACTTTTGGACACATTTTTTGTTCTGGTAAACAATGGAGTCATTTAGACAGTGAACTACAGGCCTTTTATAGTCAAAGGGAATGTGGGCTCGTGCTAATTGTCACGATATTATCCAGGAGGAATAGTAGCAGTTTAAGGCTGTGTTATTGATGATGTGCTGAGTTGTCTCTAGCAGGTGAAGATGACAAGTGCTGCTGAGCTTACAGCTGAAAGCCATTACCCCCGGTCCTATTGCTGTTCTCCCTAAAAGTCTCTGGCTTTTTTGTGGGCTTCCTTTAGGTGGAGCTCTATGGTAGTGCTCAGTGTTTCATCAGTCTTGACAGTTTCTGAGGAATTGGTGTGCAGTGCTTCTATTTTCTTCTGCCTATTCTCATGTTTAATTTTACAGTGATCTTCATGATGGGCTTAACAGTGCTCTGCATTCTCCGTAGAAGTGTGAATCTGTCTCTGAGAAGAAGTCCATATATCTATTTTAAATCTTTTTTTAATGCTTTCAGAGGATCCAGAGGATGCAAACTATCTTTTTTTTCTTAAGTGATTCTGGATTTTTTTCCCCTTTGTGACTGATTTGTTTGAGATGCTAAGCAAACAGTGTTACATAGGCTAGCAGAAATTCTTGGTGTTTGTACTCCCATGATGTAATTAACATTGCTTATCATTGAGAATCTGTGGTGTGTGTTTATAAGCAATCTTGAGGTGAATATGAATGGATTTGCTGTAGTCATGGTACAGGAAGACTCCAAGTAAGACTGGAGAGTTTAAAACAACTTTATTCTTCCTTCATGAATATTGAAGGCAGTATAGCTTTATCAGAACTTGAAGGACAGTGATTTTTAGAGTCCTGTAGAGGACACAGTGAGCAGAACACAGACTTGAGCACAGCTGCGTTCAATAGAAGCTGAACCAGTCTAGCTATGGATTCACAGCAGCTCTTGCTTGCAGCCTGGCAGTTGTGCTCCTGACAGTATTGTAGGTTGTGTATTTAGTATGCTTAGGATGAACTTGCATGACATTTCTCAAGTAGATTTAGATATGGTAGCTAGAGGCAAATGGTAAATCATGTCAACGGTATGAATTCAAGGTTGTGTTTGTTTATCCCTATTAAACTTAACTGTAGTCAGATACTTGGGGCTGCAGTACCCTCTGTTAAGGATGTCCTTTTTATCCATTATGTAGAACACCATTTGTGATGAGGATGGTGAGCTAACATAGAGTTCAAGTGATTGAACTTCTAGCAAGTTTTATTGCATGAGATTATAGATTTGTAGAAGATCTGTTTTCAAGGAACCTGCCTTTTGAAGAGAGAGTTTCTGCAGATTGCTTTTGCAGAGGTTTCCAAGGTCACCACTGGCAGTACTGCAGCTTGATCCTTTGGTTTGTTCTCCTTGTTCGTGTTTGGTTTAGGAACGAATTCAGTTGTATTAATCTGAAAATCTGCTTGTGGAGTAAGGGAGGAAGTCTCAGGATCTTAGTAAATATCTTTTTTGGTGTGTGTGTGTATTCACAGTTATGTTTCTGTTTTTTGTTTATTGGTATAATCCTCCATTTACTAGGTAAGAATGAATTGAGACCCTCTTAGGGTGGCTTTGCACTACCGTGTGCAGCGTCAGGGATGGACACTGAGGTAATGTACTCAGCAGCAGGAAGGCTTTTTGCTTTTTTGACTTTGCTTTTGTTACCTTTTGTGATCTTTCTATGTTGATTGTTATCATTAGGTGTGTTCTGAGTCTTGTATCTTCACCACAGCAAGCCACATGCAGTTAGAGAAATGAGGAGAATTTGTTCAGCATTTAGGCAGGCAAGTGAGTTAAATTCTGATTTATTTTTTTTAAAAGAAATTTCATTCATCATGTTCTAAATGGAGAGGTAAGACATCAAAAAGGAATCTCTTACACAGAACAGTGAATCTAATTAGCAGCTTAGTTTTTTTTTTTTCAGTAAAATACTGGATGTAAACTAATTTGTGCTTTAAATGAGTAGAAACTTCCACAGCTGCAGCACCTCTCAGAACTCCTGAAGGTCTGAAAGAAAGACAGAAGACTGTATCTAAAACATCCATGATGATCTGTGTTTTTATTGGCATCCGGATTTTCAAGTAATAAAGAAAAAAAGATGCTTAAAAATAATGGGTGAATGAAATGAAATCACTTCCTGTCAGACAGTTCATGGTAGAGATCGTAGGTAATGATTTTAAAATGACTCTAAAACAAAATTGGAATTCTACATATTTTTGAAGAAATGACAGTGATTTGTAGAAGTGCTAGTTTAAGTAGTCTCTAGATCTGTGTTTTTATCTTTTAATTAGAAAAAAGAAGTGATAGTAGTACTTTTGTTTCCTTATCTTCGTTATCAGCTGTCAAGTGGAGCAGTTGACCAGCTGTTGTAAACTTTTGAGTGGTGTTTCCTGTTCTCCTCCTTTGAGCACAGCTATTTTGTTTGTCTGTCCCATGTGCTTTGTAGGATGGGATGTCTTCTCACCAAACAAAGCCCACAGTTGGCATGTAAAGCTGGTAGTAACTTAATCTGCAGTATTGTAGAAAAGGGTTTGTGAGTTTTAAAAACAAAACCAAACCAACAGTGGAAAAAAAAATCAACTGCTTGAAAAAAAAAAAAAGCCCTCAGAAATGTTCACAGCAGGAAAGGTAGTGATTTCCTTAGAGGCAAATAAAGGTGATTCATTCTGGCTTGATGTTGAAGTGATTGTTATCAGTTTCGAGCTAGGAAAATCAAATCACGTTTACTGGCCGCTTACCCTGCTGTTCTGCAGTGGATTTTAGTTGTGGATTTGCTGCTGGACTTTCCTTGTCAGATCTACTTAGTTACCATTTATTTCTTGAAGGAAGATTTGTTTCATAGAAAGAACATCCAAGTAATTGGATCTGATTCTGAAGCAGGCTAAAATTCCTTTGGATTCCTGCTGGTTTTGATGTTAGCCATGCAGATTTCAAATCTAACTTCTTGTCTCCTTGTTCTTTGAAGATCTTCAAATGTGTAGTAATTGGAATTCGTGTAAGCAGTTTGCCTCTTGAGTTCTATCAAGAAGCCAATGACAGCTGTTGAGTCCTCTGTTTGTTAGTTAAAGCTTGCCTTTGGAAAGCATGTGAATTTAGGTTTGCTTGTTAGTATTTCTTGATCTTGTTTTCTGGCACAATTATTTTTTTTCCAAACTATTTGAGCTCTGAGAATGGGGAAGGAGTTGAAATTATCCATACTCTGTTGAAGTGGCTTTTTCTTCAGCCATTACTTATTCAAATTGTATCCATGTTCCTTGTCTTCCTGAAAAGGAGTATCACTTACATTTCAGAGACCTTTGACACATGTAGTTTTCCCCTAATATTGTTACTGCTATGATACATTTTGAGAAAAAAGCACTTATTTCTTCAGAGGTAAATAGAAGCAGTGCACACGATCAAATTCGGATCTTGTTGCTCTTTGCATGTTATTGCTTTATGAGAAATGGGTTTAGAATTGTTCCTAATCAATGCTGTCAAATATCAATCACTTTTTGTAACCGAATGGCAGTGTTTAAAGCTGCTAGTGTTCTAATTAGCCTGATCCAATAAAGAAGAAGATGCTCACTTGGTAGCTTTAGAGCATGGAAGTGTCAGGTAAGTAACCTTGGAGCAGTAATAATGGTAAAGATGCTCTTATGGACCACTTCAGCTGTTAATGTTTCCGAGGAGTCCTTTTACTTGTCAGTGTTAGTCTGTTGTAGAGCTTGTGATGAACACAAGGAAAGCAGAACTGGTGTTGGGCTGTATTTGTGAAATGGGAAGTGTTTGTAATCGAATCTCACCTTGCCTCTCTTCTTCTTACAGAGAAATTTCTCCATGTCTGTAAACAGTGCTGCTGTCCTGCGGTTGACGGGACGTGGAGGAGGAACGGTGGTAGGGGCTCCTCGAGGTCGAAGTTCCTCCAGAGGTCGAGGTGAGCTGTTAGTGGGGTGTCCTGCAGTGCAGCTCATCCAGGTTAAAACTTCCAACTGATGTTAGATGAAGCTCAGTAATAGTTTCTCCCGATCGGTTTATTTTCACTTGAGACTTTAACAAGATCTTACAGGAAAGGCTTCAAAGAATGAAGACTGGATTCTCAGTGATAGTTCTGCATGCTCTCCTAATGCACGTCGGGTGCCTCTTTTGTATCGTTGGGTATGGAAAGCAAAAAGAAAGGTAGCTTCAAGTAGGGACAGGGAATTCATTCAGAACTGTTAAACATAACTTTAAGAGTATGAAACAGATCTGTGGGGAGGGAGAGAATTCCACTAATCTAGTTTAAAACATTAGGATTGTAGGTGGCATTCAGTGTTCTAGAGAGTCGTTTTTATCTGTTAATATGGCAAGAAGAAGCACAAGGAGACAGTGAAAGATTAAATTCAGTTTGTTTTGGGAGAAATTTTTAGTGCATTGCTACAGTTGGTATCTTGGCCTGGCTGACTTTGAGTATTTGTGAGTGAATGGAGGAAAGTCCTCGAGCACTGTCCGCTTCTTACCTCACTCACTTTTCATTCTTGATACAGATGAAAACAGGAAATTACTGAGCTTTCCCTCTTTGTTGATCCTGGCTGCAACTTGGATCTTCTGTTCTGTCCCTTTGCTTTCTGGAGCCATCAGCGTGAGCTCTGTGCATGATGAGCCTTACCAAAGCTGCTCTATCTCAGCAAAGAAATGTAGGGTTTCTCCCAGAACAAAACTGTAGATTCGTAATATCACAGATGTAATGTTTATGTATTTGAGGACTTCCTTTCTAATAGTTACTTATGAAAGACTTAGCATAGGACTAGTGAAAGAAACTTGTAAAAGTAGCTCTTGGCTTGCAAATAGCGAACTTTATATGCAATTGTTCTGTCGAGCTACAATGAAAGATCTTTTTATGCTTTTTCATTAAATGAATTGCCTTGCTTAACAGTTGGAAAACATTCTTCTTCATTGCCCTGCAAAATGACCTGGGTTCAAAGCATTACCTGGTACCGTTTGCAAACTTTGCATCGCCATACGCAGCAAAGCTGTTGCTGGTTGATTTCCTGCTCCAGCTTCACCAAAACTGGATTTGTGTCTTGAAACAACTTGCACAGTCGTAGCTCCAGGGAGGAATTAGCGTGTACAGTGAGATTTGAGTTTCCTCACTGAGGCAGAGTCAAAAAGTGTTAGTGTTTGGGAGAGTGTGAGAAGGAATCTGTGACAAAGATGGATGAAGGGAGGAACAGATAAATTACCCTCAAGGTTGCCGGAACTCTTTAAGCGTAACTTCACTCCCAGCTATTTAAAGCTACAACTAACACTTGGTAATACTTCTCCATGGTCATCTTGTGCTTTATTGAGAAGGATCGTGTCTGGCTGATATGCAAGAGGTCCCTGTGTGGTGCTTGCTTTGTTGTGAAAATGTTTGACCACATGATGAATTACCAGTTGGTGTTGCTCATAAAAACCATTTGCAGAGTGAGGCTGCCATCGTCAGTACTGCATGTGTCTTGTGTCAGAACATGAGTGCAAAGCCTCTAATTCAGTTCTGAAGTTGGATCATCTAAAGAAATCACTTGCACGTGACCTTTTCCTAATTGACTTGTTTTCCCGGGAGCTCCCTGTGGTGTGTAGCTAAGCCTATTCTTTGTGCAGCTGGACTGGAATGTCAGCATTCATGAATAAGAGCTTCAGACGAGTAGAGATTGAAGTAGTCCCAGAAATGGGCTGCAGGGCTACAGACACCTTGTTTTGTAGCTGTTCCTCTGCTTGGTGAAGATCTTTAGGAAGAATGCTTTGCTGCTCATTAGAGCTCTATCCTCTTCCTCCCCCTTTCCCATTTATAATCTGTCGTTGGTGTTTTTTGAAAGCATGTGGATGGTGTGAAAGTGGAAATGTCTCTTAACCAAATAGCTATAATTGACCTATACCTATCCTGCTCTTACTGTAGTCCTTGTTGCATTGCTTTTATAATGACAGTTAAAATAATGTAACTTTTTAAGGAATGACTGAATTACAGGTGGCACAGCTGCTATATTCAACTCCTGTGTTCGTTGGCATTTTGTGACTTGGCATTTGATACCTGTTATTCAAAACCAATTTTACTCTTCAGCAGCAACACTTCAACATTCAGCTCCCTGTATGCCATATTACTTGAAAGTGGCACAGTGCAGAAAGTAAGCATGTGGCTCTGGATTTATGGGCCGAAAAAAAAAAACCATAACAAAGGCAGAATTGCAGACTGTGTTTGCATCTGTTTTCGCTATCACCACAAGCTTTTTTTTTTAATATTATTTAAAAAATGTATGTTTTCTGTTGTCAGTATTAGGTGTGTCCTAGTGTGCACTTTCTGGTGTGAGTCATCTACTCAGAGTAATCGGAGTGTATAAATACTGAGTAACTGACTTATCAACAGAGTTTCCTATAGCTACTTATCCTGTGGCTTGTGGGATGGATCTCAGTGCAGTGTGGTTGCCATGCAGCCATCTGGTTGGTTTGTGTTGGAGGTGCACATGTCTGACCAAGCACACCCCAGGCAGTGTTCCCTTGAGAATGCACTGAAGGAGGGTGGCAATACCAGGTGATAGGTTCAGCAGGTCCTTTCTAGTGCTGTGTGGCATTGGTAGCTCTGGGACCCAAAGACAGCCTTGGGGTGAATTGCTGAGATCAGTTGCTTTTGTTGGTTTATCTTTTTTTTTTTTTCAAAGTTATCTTTTAATTCCAGCTGTTTCAGTGATTGAGCACAGCTGAAATATTGATGAACTGTGTTGTGGGAAGGCTGTGTGGAGGGGACTGTCACAAGGTGTTGCTTCACATACCTGCAAAGCTGGCGTGAGCCATCCTGCTTTAAACCAGCTCTCATTCTGTTCTTCCCCATACACAAGGCATTTGCCTTCCATTGCCAATGACAGCTCTGTATTGCTAGCTGTGTGTGTTATTAATAACCAGTGTGCATTTGGACTTCATGTGCTGCAAGACAACAGCAC